>NW_025814868.1:5000-717500 GCF_022079265.1 Lynx rufus
ATGAAATTGAACCCTTACCCTCACACCAAATACAAACATTAACTCAAAGTGGATCAAAAGCTTAAATGTAAGAGGTAAACTTATAAACTCTAGAAGAAATAAATGGAGATAAATCTTCATGAGCATTGAGTTTAACAATGCTCTTAGAGCTGACACCAAAGCACAAGCAAGGAAAGAAAGACCAATTTAGCTTCTTCAACATTAAAAACCTTTGTACATCAAAAGGTGCTATCCCAAAAGTGAAAAGACAATACCTAGAATGGAAGAAACTATTTGCACATTATTTGTCTGGTAAGAGTCTCTTATACAGTATATATAAAGAGCTTGTACAACTCATCAAAACACACACACACACACACACAATTTTTAAAATGGACAAAGGAATTGGATATACCTTTCCCCAGAGAGACCATATGTATGGTGAATAGACATGAAAAGATGTTAAACATCATTAGTCCTTATGGAAATGAGGATTTAAACCATAGTTAGATACCCTTTTACATGCATTAAAATTTCTATAATCAAGAAAACTACAAAATAACAAATGTTGGCAAAGATGTTGAGAAATTGGAACCCTTAAGTCGTGCTTGTGTTCATGTAAAATGGTGGAGCCTATATGTAAAATAGTGTGGCATTTCTTCAGAAAGATAAAAACACAGAATTACCATTTGGCTCCACAATTCTAATCCTAGATGTGTATCCTGAAGAGCTGAAAACAGTAGTTTACAAAAAGAGCACAGGTAGAAACATACACAGCAGCACTGTTCACAGTAGCCAAATGATAGAACCTATTCAAATGCCCATCAGTGGGTGAATGGGCAAAAAAAACTGGGGTGGACCCATAAACAGCAATATCATTCTGTCATACAAAGGACTAAAGTAACATGGTGCGGCTGTAGAGAATAGGATAGGGGTTCTCAGAAAGTTAACACAGAACTCCATCTCTGCACACACACACCCAGAAATTGAAAGCAAAGCCTGAAGCAGATATTCATGTTCCCGCGTTCATAGCAGCTTCTTCAAAACAGCCACAAGACGCAAGCAACCCAAGTGACCGTTGACAGAGGAATAAACAAAATGTGGTCTATACACAATGGAATATGGCTCAGCCTTACTTACAAAGGGTGGGAATTCTGCTACAACCAGCTACAACGTGGACGGAACCTTGCAGTCATTATGCTGAGTGAAATACGCCAGTCAGAGGAGGACAAATACTCTCTTCTTCCCAAATAAGCCCATTTTTGCTGAGAAAACCCGCCAGTGTCATATTTAAGGTTAACAGAACTAATAAATAAGTGCACTCGTAGCATACGAGATCAATACACAAACACCACGTGCACATCTACACACTCATGACGACCCATCGGAAAGCAAAATGAAGAGACGCTCCCATTTGCAACCGCATTAGGAGGAACGAAGTGCCCAGGAGGAAATTTAAGCAAGGAGGTGACAGGCCTGCTCTCTGAGGACAGGACACTGGGGACAGAAATGGATGAAGACACACAGGGATGGAAAGCTACTCTGAGCTCCTGGGTGTGGAGGGATCGATCCTGTGACCACGGCCGTCCTGCGCGGAGCGATCTGCAGATCCGGGACGATCGGCATCGAACTCCCCACGACGCCGTCGCAGACACGGGGCAGACATAGGACCCGCGCGCGGAAGTGGGAGGCACCGCGCGCGGCAGTGGGAGGGGCCCCGCACGGCCAGAATGGTGGGAGCGCGAGCACCGCCCAGGCACTTGCTCCCAGAACGCGAACGGCGTGAGGACGCGGCGGGAACCCAGTCGGCGCGGAGCACAAACACAAACACGAACGCGCGGCCCCAGAGCCCGGAGAGGGAAGACCCGACAGCCTCGCGCACAGCCCCGCTGGGGACTCCATGTCGCTGCGCAAGAAGCCGCGCCGGACCCTTCCCCCGCGGGTTCCTGAACAGCGACCCCCTCAGCGTCCATGCTCAGGAAGCAACTCCTCCCCAGGCCTCGCTTTCTCCTCACCTGCTCCTCCCGCCGCGGGTCCTGAGGAGTCTGGGTTCCCGTCCCTGTGGACGCGGCTCCACGCCCTCCGGAATCCTCCACAGTGGGTCCTGTGGAGGCCGGGTTCTTATCGGTGTGGATGCGAGCCCTCGTCCTCCGTAGCAGATCCTGAGGAGACCTTGTTCGCGGCCCCACGTCCTCCAGAAGCCTCCACAGCTGGTCCTGAGGAGGCGGCCCCACTCCTCCTGAAACTTTCACAGCTGTTCTGAGGAGGCGGGGCTCCTGTAAGCATGGACACGGCCGCACCTCCCAGCAAGCTTCCACACCGGGTTCTGAGGAGGCCGGGCTCCTGTACCTGGGGATGCGGCTCCACCTGCCCCTGACTTCCCCATGGCGAGTTCTGAGGAGGCGGGGTTCCCTCATCATGGCCGCGCAGCACCACGTCCCCCCCAAAATCTGCACAGCAGGTCCTGAGGAAGCCGAGGAGAGAGGTGCCAAGACTCCTTCACAGCCATAACTTCTAGAAGACAGATGATCCTTTCTACTCAAGGAGGTTCATATATGTTGTCTACCTCGGATTGGCTGCCTCTGCCTGTGGTAACTCCTATGTATAAATACCTCCCCCAACTGACGAATGTTGACCCGTAGGTAGGGACATCACTATGCCCCTATTCAGCACAAAGAAGTTACAGAAGAGAAGACCTTCCCCCTCAGGAACCTTAAAGATTTTAGGGTCAAAATTGGGCAGGGGGGAATGATGTGGGAAACAGAGGCAGAAGGAAATGGCAGATAAAATTAAATTTCCTTATAACCTGCAGCCCATTGGCAAATACTTGAGGCTGGCATAGTAAGATATTTCTCCAGGACCTCCCTATTGTCTGAACACTGATGCTTTGCTAGGGGGAGAATCAACCTTTGCTTGACAATAGTTAGGCTTCCAGTATCCTGGGAGTCTTCTTTAGCATACGAAAGTCTCACAGGAAACTTCCCCAGGACTTTACCTCCTCCAACTCCGTAGTATATAACCAGTCTCCTCATGGCACCGGGGCATCTCTTTCTGTCCACGGGCCCTGTCCCCATGCTTCAATAAAATCACCTTTTTGCACCATATGTATGCACATACATACATAAATACATACAGTAATAAAATAAAATAGAAACATAAGCAGCACCTGGGTGGCTCAGTCGGTTAAGCGTCTGACTCTTAATTTCCACTCAGGTCATTGATCACAGGATTGCGATCCCACATTGGGCTCTGTGCAGACAGTGCTGATCTCAATATAAATTAACATTAAAAAAATAAAACACAAACATAAATACCAATCCAAAAAAGAGAAAAATTGATAACGTGGACTTTATAAAATTAAAACTTCTACTGTGATAAACCTTGTTCAAAGAACCAAAAGACAAGCCACAAACTGGGAGAAAATATTTGCAAACCGCGTATCTGAATTCAGAACGTACCCTGATCCTAAACCTTAGCTCTCTCAAAGTCTTCTACCTCTAAGTTTGAACCCATAAACTCCATTACTGAGTCTAGTGCTCTCCCTAATGAGTCTTCTGGACAACAGGATTCTCCTTGGATCTTGTGCCCCAGCCTAAACTCATTAACCATTCTCTCCAGTGACTCAAGGCTCACCCTAACTCTTATCTTCACTTTCACTAGGTCAAAATTGAAACATTCTCAAGGTGAAAGGTGGTGATGTGTGCACATGGGAATATACTTAGTGTTATACACTGTAGACCTAAAATCTTTTAAATGGCCACTATTATCTTTTGTAAATTGACCCACAATTAAAGTCATGACTGAAGTACTAAAACATGTCACAACATGAACGCAGACTGAAAACACTAAATTATAGAAGCCACATAGAAAAACTGCCCAGATTAGAGCCCTTTGTGATCTTTAAATCAATCATGGTTGTACAGTGAGTGAAAGTCTCAGGAATACTAAAGTAGGTCACAACAAGAAAAGTCATTGTCACAGAGTTCGGGCAGGTGATGACCAGACATTAGTGATCCCATGAGTGTCAGGCCTGACGGTTCCAAGCAAGTAGGGGGAGGCAGCCTCTTCACCAGCAATTCCATTTCCCTGCTTGTTTCATGGACACCTGGAGAAGGGAGATGGCAGAGGAGCAGAGCACCGCTGAGGGCAGAGCAGCGCCCACCTGGAGGCCCCAAAGCCGCCCACCACCAGGGACCTCGTCACCCATGCATACCTTCCCTCCAGGGAGAACATTACGGGACAAGTCAGAAGTTCCACACATGGGCTTTCCCCTGAGATAAACCTCCAGCAACGTAGGACCTGAATCCAGGAAGATCCTGAGAGAAACTCTACTCTTCGTGTTCCAACTTAGATGAGAGCTTCCGGGGCTCCAGTTGTGTTGTGCAGCCTCTCAGGCACGTCAGGGGCTTGGCCACACCTGCTGCAGGCTTGGGAACCCCTTCTTCCTCCCTGGTAAGTGGTACCCCTGGATTTTCCTCTGGCTGAACTGGGTATCCCCAGGACTGCTTAGCCTCATCTTTTCCCTGTAACTGGGGCAAGGAGGTCCCAGAGGGACATGTGGGATAGCGGCCCCTGGGTGTGTGCAGAGGGCAGGAGGGTGCATGCAGGGAGAGGAAGGACTGTGAGTGCATGGAGGGGGCAAGTGGGTGTGTGCAGAAGGAATGAGGCAGTTGGGTGCATGCAGGGGGGCAGGGTGCAGGTGGGTGATTGCAGGGAGGGCTCACAGATGTGTGCAAGGGACAGGTGGGTGCGTGCAGTGAAGCAGGTGTGTGTGTTCAGCGGGGCCACGGGGGAAGGTGGGTTAGGGTTAGGTGGGTGCATGCAGGAGTAGGTGGGTGCTTGCAGAGGGGCAGGGGACAGATGGGTATGCATGGGGGAAAGGCGGGTGAGTCCAGAGGAGTGAAGCAGGGTGGGTGCACACAGGAGGCAGGTGTGTGCTTGAAGGTGGGGTGGGGGTGATGGATACATGCAAGGGCAGGTGGGTGCCTGCAGGGGGAAGGTGGGTGCCTGCAGGGGGAATGAAGGTGTTTGGGTACATGCAGTGGGACCGGTGGGTGTGTGCAGGTGGGCAGGTCAGTGTATGCAATGGGGCAAGTGGGTGAATGCAGGAAGGCAGGGGGTCGGTGGGTGATTACAGGTATGTTCCTTCTTTCCCTACTTTCTTGAGGGTTTTTATCAAGAAAAGGTGCTGTATTTTGTCAAACGATTTTTCTCCTTCTTATCCTTTTTTTTATTAATGTGGTGTACCATGTTGATTGACTTGCAGATACTGAACCATCCCTGCAGCCCAGGAATAAATCCTACTTGAGCGTGGTGAATAATTCTTTTACTGCATTGTTGGATTCAATTTGCTAGTATCTTGTTGAGCATTTTTGCAACCATGTTCATTAGGGAAATTTGTCTGTAATTCTCTTCTTTAGTGGGGTCTTTGTCCAGATTTGGAACCAAGGTAATGCTGGTCTCACAGAATGAGTTTAGAAGTTTACTTTCCATTTCTATTTGTGGAAACAGCTTCAAAAGAATAGGCATTAATTCTTTAATTGTTTGGTAGAATTCCCCTGGGAAGCCATGTGGCCCTGGACTCTTGTTTGTTAGGAGATTTTTTATTACTGATTCAATTTATTTACTGGTTATGGTTCCACTCAAATTTTCTATTTCTTCCTCTTTCAGTTTTGGTAGTTTATGTTTCTAGGAATTTATCCTTTTCTTCCAGATTGCCCAATTTGTTTTCACATAATTGCTCATAATATTCTCTTATTATTCTTTCTTTTTCTGCTGTGTTGGTTGTGATCTCTCCTTTTTCATTTGTGATTTTATTTATTTGGGTCCTTTCCTATTGCTTTTGATAAACCTGGCTAGGGGTTATTCAATTTTGTTACTTCTTTCTTTCATAAAACCAGCTCCTAGTTTCATCGATATCTTCCACTTTTTTAAAAAAAAATATTATTTTGATATCACTTATTTCTGCTCTAATTTTTATTATTTCCCCTATTCTCCTGGTTTGTGGCTTTATTTGCTCTTCTTTTTCCAGCTTTTTTAGGTGTAAGATTAGATGTGCATTTGAGACATTTCTTCCTTCTTTAGGAAGGAAGGTCTAGATTGCTATATATTTCCCTCTTATGACCCCCTTTGCTGCATCCCAAAAGTTTTGGACTGTTGTGTTTTCATTTTCATTGGCTTCCATGTACTTTTTTATTTCCTCTTTAACTTCTTGGTTGGCCCATTCACTCTTTAGTAGGATGTTCCTTAACCTCCAAGTATTCGTGGTCCTTCCAAATTTTTTCTTGTGGTTGAATTCAGGTTTCATAGTGTTGTGGTCTGAAAAAACCCATGGTATGATCTAGATCTTTTTGTACTTGTTGAGGGCTGTTTTGTGACCCAGTATGTTATCTATTCTGGAGAATGTTCCATGTACACTTGAGAAGAGTGCTCGGCTTCTGCTGATTTGGGGTGAAATGTTCTGAATATATCTGTTAATTCCATCTGGTCTAGCGTGTCACTCAAAGTCTGTTTCCTTGTTGATTTTCTGCTTAGATGATATGTCTATTGTTGTAAGTGGGGTGCTAAAGTCCACTACTATTTTTGTATCATTATCAATGAGTTTCTTTATGTTTGTTAGTGACTGATTTATATATTTGGATGCTCTTGGTTGGGAGAATAATTATTTACAATGGTAAGATCCTCTTCGTGGATAGACCCCTTCGTTATGATATAATACCCTCCATCTCTTGTTACAGTCTTTTTAAAAAAATCTAGTTTGTCTGATATAAGTATGGCTACTTGGGCTTTCTTTTGATGTCCATTAGCATGATATATGGTTCTCCATCCCCTCAGTTTAAATCTACTGGTGTCTTTAGGTCTACAATGAGTCTCTTGTGGGGAGAATATAGTTAGATCCTGTTTTTTTATTCATTCTGATATCATATGTCTTTTTGATTGAAACATTTAGTCCATTTACATTCAGAGTGATTATTGAAAGATACAAATATAGTGTCACTCTGTCTCCTGTACAGTTGGTGATTTTGGTCCTTTCTAGTCTTTGCTGCTTTTGGTCTTTTGGGGTTTCGTTCGTTTGTTTGTTTGTTTTGATTTTCTCCACTCGACAATCACCCTTAAAATTTCTTGTAGGTCTGGTTCCGTGGTCACAGACTCCTTTAGTTTTTGCTTGTCTTGGAAACTCTTCATCTCTTCTTCTATTCTGAATGACAGACTTGCTGGATAAATAATTCTTGGTGGCATGGTTTTCTAATTCAGCCTGCTGAATATATCCTGCCACTCCCTCTGTCCTTCCAAGTTTCTGTGGAAATATCTGCTTCAAACATGATTTGTGTTCTCTTTTAGGTGAAGGACTTTTATTCCCTTGCTGCTTTCATGATTCTTTCCTTGTCTGTGTATTTTATGAATTTTACTATGATATGCCTTGGTGATTGTCTGTTTTGTTGAATCTAAAGGGGGGTTCTTTGTGATTCTTGGATTTTGATGTTTGTGTCCTTCCCCAGATTAGGTAAGTTTTCAGCTATAACTTGGTCACCTAAACCTTCTGTCCCATTTTTCTCTCTCTTCATCTTTTGGGACTCCTGTGATACAAATGTTATTTCCCTTTAATAAGTCACTGTATTCTCTCAGTCTTGTATCATGATCTTTTTCCTTTGTTTCCCTCTTTTTTTTTTCAGCTTCATTATTTTCCAAAATTTTACTTTCTATATCACTGATTCACTGCTATGCTTCATCCATCCTTGCCATCATGGCAATCATTCAAAATTACATGCTAGGTTATAGCATTTTTAATTTCCACCTGAATAGATTTTAGTTATTTTATATCTGCAATAAGGGATTCTCTGGTATCTTCTATCCTTTCTTCAACCCCAACTATTATTCTTATAATAGTGGTTTTAAATTCTAGTTCAGACATCTTACTTATATCTGTGTTGATTAAATCCCTGGCCATCATTTCTTCCCCTTTTTTATTTTGGGCTGAATTCCTCCATCTTGTCGTTTTGGAAGAAGAAAAAAATTAAAAACTAAAAGACAAAGTAAAAAAAAAATTAAAAAGAAAACCAAAAGAATCAAATAAAGGAAGCTAGATCCTAGTATGCTTGTTGAGAGAAACTTGGTAGCAAAGGGGGGGAGGGGGAGAAAGGAAAAAATGTTGAAACAAATATATTTTTTTAATTTTTAAATAATAAAATAGAATTAAAAACTAAAGAAAATAAAATAGAATAAAAAATTTTTGCTCTTTCCTGTCTGTGTCCAAGCTGTCTGCATGGCAGGGAGCACCTGCCTCCAGAGTTTTACTTCAGATGGGGCTATGTTTCAAAACCTCACACTTTAGACACCCCCATGGCTTAGACCCAGATTCTCTGGGGGAGGGTCTCACGAGCAATGGCTGTGTGCTGGCTTGCTCCAGAAAATATTCATGTGATGGTGCAGCAGCAGGAGAGTCTCAGAATTTATGGTAAATCACAACACACAGCACCAAGTTTTGCTGCATTCTGACGTCTTTGTCCCAATACCTGCAAACATAGCTGCTCTCCGGGGTCTGCCAAGACCTTTGTCTGTAGGGACGCCCTCTGGTCTCTACCAAATGCTCTCCAAGCAAGGGAATGGTTTCTCCCCATGTGGCACATGGACCCTTCAGACTCAGCTGTCTGCTCCTGGGGATTCACCCTATTTCCTCACCAGAGCACCACCAGGTACTGAGCTCTGGAATGTCAGACTCTGCATTCCACTGTTTATAGAATCTTGGTGGTATTGAAACTCTCTCCTTTTCCCTGTCAATGATTTTGGGGAACAGAGTTCTTGTCCAGTTGCCTGGGAGGTTTTCAATCTTTCTCTCCTGATACTTTCAGGAGAAGTGCTTTTCTTGCATGATCCCAGCATGCAGCACTCTATCCATTTTTCACTCTTTCTCCTGCCTCTCTATGCAAAAGAGGTTCCCTGCCTTCTGTGACTCCCTACCCTCCTCGCTCCCCCCCCCCGCCCCGCCCCTGTTCACCTCTCCTCACCACATATCTGCCAAGATCTCTGGATAAAATTATGTAGGTTGTTGTGTTAATCCTCAAATCAATTTCCTATTTGTTCAAAATGGTTTGATGCTGATCTGGCTGTGTTTCAGGGAGGAAACAAGCTCAGGGTCTCCATACTACCCCTCCGTCTTAAATACTCAGCTCAGTTTTTAGGTGCAGGAGTTACTTATTTCTAAGATACTATTTGATCTTGAATGTATTGTTTTATTGTCAGTTTAGCTGGAGTTTAGTTTTTGTAAATTAGAGTTTCACATTTATTTATTAATTTCCATTTTCTCACTACTATATTCTTCTATTAGTAGTATAACAATACCAGTAAAGGTAAAAAAATCTGAGGAAGAATGTCTGTTTACTGGGGCACATAGGTGGCTCAGTTGGTCCAACTCTTGATTTTGGCTCCAGTATCATCCCAGGGTCATGGGATTGAGCCCAGTGTTGGGCTGTGTGATGAGCATGGAGCCTGCTTAAGATTCTCACTCTCTCCTTCTCCCCAACTCTCTCTCTCTCTCTCTCAAGAAAAAGAATATCTGTTTACTTCATAATTTCCTTTTCCTCTGCATTTCCCATTTATTTTCCCCAGAGGTTTTTACTCTGTTAATTTGTTCTAAAATTATTTCTTAGGGAAAATGAAATTTATATATCTTCTTTTTTAAGAATGGCGTCTAGGGGAGCCTGGGCAGCTCAGTCAGTTAAGTGACTGACTTTGGCTTAGGTCATAATCTCATGGTTTATGAATTTGAGCCCCGTGTTGGGCTCTGTACTGACAGCTTAGAGCCTGGAGTCTGCTTTGGATTCTGTGTCTTCCTCTCTCTCTGCCCATCCCCCACTCATGCGTTCTCTCTCTTTCGCTCTCTCTCTCTCTTTCTCTTTCAAAAATAAATAAATATTAAAAAAATCTTTTCAACAATGACATCTAGCACTCTGCACTTTATTTATCCAAAGTAGTCTAGGGGCTTATCCCTAATTTCCAGTTTTCTAGGTTTATGGTGATTTTGTGTCACCTTAAGTAGGATGATTAATCAGACTCGTGCACAATATCTATGCAAACATATGCTATGTAGCTTTTCCTGACTGCTTAATTTTTATTTTTTTCTTCACATCATTTGTAGACATTTTGCTTTTATAATAGGGCTTTAATATTTGACTCTTTAGAAATATTATACTCACATGTTTTTGAGTTAAGCCATGGATAGAAGACAACATATTAAAAGCTTCCACATAGCAAATCTACAAATAACGTCCAGTATTTCAATATTCTTAAACTGTTTATAGTAATCCTTCCCAAAACACTGCATACCTCCTTACTTTTTCAGAAGAAGACATTGAAGGCAACTGATGACTGCTTTATTTTCAAACCTATATAACTTTAGGCCAGGAGGTGACAGGTATTCTGTAGCCATTTCTGGAATTATTATTATTCATGCCTCCTTTCTTAAACAAAACAAAACAAAAGCAAACTTCTGTGAGCTCCCTGATTTCCCTCTTTACTGCAAGTATCTATTCACAGCCCTCCAGTAATGTCAAAGATAGCACCTGGCTCATAGCCATGCACTCTGCCATATTTCTGAAGTGACTCTTGTTGATTTCCACATATGTGCACCCAAATTTGTGGGTGGGGTCTGAAGTAAGAGCAGTGTTGTTGGGGACCACCTGTTAATCTGTGGAGCATGATGCTGGACCCTGGGTGGTTAATATCAGGGTTGTGTTGAATTGCCTCAATGCAGACCTTAGTTAATATATGTTGATTCTTTAACACCGAAATCATGGGCAACAGCACTATAACTCATAACTGGACAACACTTATCTAACACGTATATTTTCTTTGTCAAGGCTAGTAAACATTACAGCCTTCTTTGCCTAGATACACTAGACAACAGTTCAGCACTAATGGGGGCCATTTAAACAGTGATATCAAAATAAAAATAACTAAAATACAAAAAAAAACATAGCACTAAGTAAAGTATACAAGGATATTTATTTATAGTATGAGGGCTGAAACAAGACGGCAGAGAATTACCTTGTTCATCCTGGGCTGGGAATATGTTCATTGGGTGAATCAATTCTTTTGTTGTTCTGTGCATGTCCACAGATGATTGCAAAAATGCCACAAGTAATGATTTGGGGCTACAATAAATTTGAGTAGGTTGGTGAATTTGCAAATATGGAATCATGAATAATTAGGCTCAATTGAATATTTATGTATACATGTATGTATGTATCTATCTATCTATCGAGAGAGAGACATAATGTTTATATCAGCCACTGCACTAAGTATTTTATGTATTATTCCATCTATAACTCAATTATCTCAGTTTGGGGTCTAAACATGATGGACGGAACTATCTACACTCTAAGAAGTTCAATGTACTTCCCTGGGGCTTGTGTTCAACAGGAACGAGCCCCAGGCTCATACTCCTGAGTGTTTGATATTGTTTGTCTCTGTAGCTGTTGTTTCTGATCCATACAAAGCCAGGGATGGAACTCTGCTCCTTTACTTGATTTCCTCTCAAACTATTTACACAGTCTTGGTTTGTGTAGCAAGCTAAGGAAGGCTTGGGAATTGAAAACTCAGTTACACTGCAAAAACACAAACAGAATAGAATAGAATATTAAACATGCTTGTCTTAAACAAACCTTTAATCCCTCTACTTTATCTCTTGGAATGTTTAATAGCTACTATATCTGATTCTTTATTTAAAACGTGCTATCTCCCTGCTTCAGATCTTAAATTTAACGGCACTAACCAGAGTCTTCAGACTTCGTTTTTTCCCCTCTTTCCTAGCTGTATCTGTAAATACAAGAACAGAGATTTAGTTTTACTAAAATGTATTATGATAAGCACTCTTTGACAATCACAATTGGCTATGGGTGTTTTAGTACCATTTTCTCCCTTTATGTTACTGATGTCAAACCCATTGAATCCTCACAAAATCTTTATGTGAAAGTTTTATTTCAAATCTACACATTAAGAAAAGGCATATAGAGCTTAAGTAACTTGTAACTTGTCCAAGTTCAGAGTTTATCACAAGGAGTCCCACCTAGACCTAAGAGGCGGAAGTGCTCTACCACACAAGACTCATCTGCTTCCCAATGTTCTGACTTACCTGATGAGGGATTCTGATTAGTAAAAATATGCTGCACCATGTACTATCTTTGGAGGAAAAAAGGTTTATAATCAAAGTAAATGCTAAAAATATTATCCAAATTTAAAATGTGGGTTTATGGGGCGCCTGGGTGGTTCAGTTGGTTGAGTGTCTGACTTCGGCTCAGGTCATGATCTCGCGGTTCGTGAGTTCGAGTCCCACGTCAGGCTGTGTGCTGACGGCTCAGAGCCTGGAGCCTGCTTCGGATTCTGTGTCTCCCTCTCTCTCTGCCCTCCCCTGCTCATGCTCTGTCTGTCTAAAATAAATAAACATGAAAAAAATAATAAATAAATAAATAAATAATTTTAAAAAGTGGGTTTATTAGCTCTTACTCTTCATGGAGATATCTACATGTTAAAGATATTAAAAGGCCAGAACTAAAAAATGAATTTTTCTATTCATCCAAATATACAACATAACCCAGGAGCAGAGATTTTAAATATGTACTTAAACATACAGATTAGTTACTTATTTGAATCATTATGAGGGTTTTCTGCTGCTGTAAGGCAATTTTAAAGCATGCAGAGGAAAGGAGTAGAAGTACTGTGGTGGAGTCATGCCCAGAGTATGTAAATGATTTTTATATTTTAACTTGCAGCTAACCACAAAGATATCTTATTAATATGTAGACAAAGTATATGAATGCTCTCAAGATATACCATGTATGGAAAATTTTTATCTTAGCTTTCTTTTCTTTTTATAGTTTCATTGAGGTATAATTCAAGACTTGTTAAAAATTGTAATTTAACTTTCTGAGCCATCACTGCAATCCACTTTTAGAAATTTTCCATCACCCACAAATGGTCCTTCAAGTCCATTTGCACTTTTTCACAATTTTTAACAGGGCTGAGGTGGGAACACGAGCGCACACACAAACGCACACACTTACTACTTCAAGAGAAGTTAGGTTAGGGTTAGGACTTGAATCTCAATCTCTCTCAGTTTCGTTAAAAAATAATTTAATGTTTAATTTTAAATCAAATTATATCTTCAGGTGTGTCTGCGTGGCTCAGTTAGTTAAGTGTCTGATTCTTGATTTCAGCAGAAGTCATGTCTCATGGTTCATGAGATAGAGCCCTGATTCAGGCTCCATGCTGACAGTGCGAAGCCTGTTTGGTATTCTGTCTCCCTCTCTCTCTGACCTTCCCTCACCCTCAAAAATAAATAAATAAATAAATAAATAAACAAAAAAATAAATCAAATTATACCTTCATATAGACTGAAGTGCTAAATCATATTGGAAATCTTAATTTTTTAAAGCCCTTGTATACCATTCACTCCATTTCTTTTTTTCATAGAAAACCTTTTGATCCCCAAAAAAGCTACTTTTTAGTTTTTTTCACTGAACACTACTACCTGTATTTCAGCTCCTTCCAATTTCTTGCCCTCTTTTGCTTGAGTCCTAGTGAATATTTCTTTTTATGGGACACAATTCAACCCCCTACACTGTCTTTGTCAACCATTGGTGCTCATGCCTCCTCTTGATCCTTTTTCATTTTTGCGCCTCTTGTACCTGCCCATTCCTGCTGACCTTCTCCCAAGATTTCTGAAGAGTGGGGAAAGGATAGACAAATGCATGAACACAAACACATATTTCAGAGCCCAGGGCACAGGCAAGGACATATGTCACCTGAGAGAAGCTATGTTTCTCTGGCTATAATTAGATCCATCTCTGTATAATAAATCTGCTATCCAGCCCTGGGCGTTGACTCTGACAGACAGCCCACACACCCCAGTGAACAGACAGTATTACCACTTCCTATACTCTTCTCCCTTTTATGCATTCTTCCAAAGAAATATAAACTTTAGACTGATTTTACCCACATATCTACATTTGTTTAAGTGGGCCGGGGGAGAGCAGAGAGGAGGCATAACGGAAAGTGGTATTTATCCCTGTTCCAGCAGCTGGTTGAGGATACGGGTCCTGCTGAACTTGGGTGGTTACAAAATCATGAACCCTAATACTGGCCCCAATGGGTAACATCTCCTCACCTCATATCAAGCTCTCCCTCTCTTGGTTTACCTTTCTCCCCACTCACTCTCATTTTCTTGCTTTCTTCTATTTGTTGTGAGTCATAAGTGGCAACAGGTCTCTTGATTCTTTCATTGTTCATTCTTTCAGAATGTTAAGATGTTCCCTTGAAGGTTGGAGACTAAAATGCTTGTGAATAAAGAAATTAGGCTTCTTTTAAATTGATAACCCTGATCATTCTGTTTCTTGGATAATCAGAGGAAGTAGCCTGTCAGAAGACATTATGGCATTTCAAATCAATTGGGAGGATCCAATTACCACAAAGAAAATATTCTACTTTGTATTCAATTAAGCAATTAACTGATTTTTCAAATGCCCATTTATTTTCCAGAGATTGTGTTGACACTAAAGAGGTGTTGAAAATTCTTGTAACAGCATGCAAAGAGATTTAAAGTTTGGGTTTTTGTCGCTCCTTATCAGGGAAATACAAATCAAAACCACACTCAGATATCACCTCACGCCAGTCAGAGTGGCCCAAATGAACAAATCAGGAGACTATAGATGCTGGAGAGGATGTGGAAAAACGGGAACCCTCTTGCACTGTTGGTGGGAATGCAAATTGGTGCAGCCGCTCTGGAAAGCAGTGTGGAGGTTCCTCAGAAAATCAAAAATAGACCTACCCTATGACCCAGCAATAGCACTGCTAGGAATTTACCCAAGGGATACAGGAGTACTGATGCACAGGGGCACTTGTACCCCAATGTTTATAACGGCACTCTCAACAATAGCCAAATTGTGGAAAGAGCCTAAATGTCCATCAACTGATGAATGGATAAAGAAATTGTGGTTTATATACACAATGGAATACTACGTGGCAATGAGAAAGAATGAAATATGGCCTTTTGTAGCAACGTGGATGGAACTGGAGAGTGTGATGCTAAGTGAAATAAGCCATACAAAGAAAGACAGATACCATATGGTTTCACTCTTATGTGGATCTTGAGAAACTTAACAGAAACCCATGGGGGAGGGGAAGGGAAAAAAAAAAGAGGTTAGAGTGGGAGAGAGCCAAAGCATAAGAGACTGTTAAAAACTGAGAACAAACTGAGGGTTGATGGGGGGTGGGAGGGAGGGGAGGGTGGCTGATGGGTATTGAGGAGTGCACCTTCTGGGATGAGCACTAGGTGTTGTATGGAAACCAATTTGACAATAAATTTCATATATCGAAAAAAAAATAAAGTTTGGGTTTTTTTTGGGGGGGGGTTATTATTGTTGCTTTAGGGTGAAAAGAATGGAAAAGAAAAAGCCATTAGTAAATAATGGAATATCATACACAGAAATAGAACTGATTTTAACTGTAAGTAGTTGGCTGCCATCAATCCCCAGGGTGTGAACTATCTATTAGTTCCACTTTATAAGACTTCAGATAACATTACTTCAAAAGCTCCATGAAAGGTACATGTTTATAAAGCATCAAGTAATTTTTTTAATTTTTTCTTTTACATGTATTTATTTTTGAGAGACAGAGAGAGACAGAGCACAAGTGGGAGAGGGGCAGAGAGAGAATGAGACACAGAATCCAAAGCAGGATCCAGGTTCCAAGCTGTCGGCACAGAGCCCGACGCGGGGTTTGAATTCACAAACCATGACATCATGACCTGAGCCAAAGTCGGATGCTTAACCAATTGAGCCACCCAGGTGCCCCCAAAAAGCTTCAAGTAATTAGACACTGGACTAAATAGTTTCCTAAAAGAACATTTGCATGCATACCTTTTTCTTCTTTCCAAAGCTATTTTTGGTCTATTTTTGAAATGACAAATCTGAGCAGCAAATCTTTTTCACAACCAAATAGACTATCTGAGAATACAGAGTGTTGGAATCCCCACAGAAGTCTGAGAGTTTAAGAAAATGCACTTAAGCATGCCACTTGTGACACTTGTGACAGAGCATGCCTGCTGTCCATTCTGTATTCTTTCACTGTTCCTTCTACAGTAATAGAAACCCTAGGTTTGGAACCCTTGCAAAGAGCACACATCCCCAGATGCTCAGAAGGCTCTGAGGTATAGTCATGTGTAGTCATGTCACCAAGCTAGGGGCCATGGGATGAGATGTGGTCATGTGTGCATCTGCATCTCTCATACCCTTTTAAAAGGAAAGGGTTCCCCCTTTGCCCTCCATTTCCTTGCTTCTTTTCCTGGTGGCTGGAATGCAGATATAGTAAGGAGCTATCTTGGATTTGCAGACGTGGGTAACAAATCAGATCGTATCTCATTGTTTTCATTTGCTTATCTCTGAATACTAATGAAGCTGAGCATCATTTTTCATATACTTATTAGTCATGCAAGTACAGTATTTAACTCAATGAATTGGAATAGAGGAACGGGAGAGAGGGAGAGTGTGTGTGTGTGGGCGGGTGGGGCTCTGGGCCCCTGGCAAGGCTGAGGGATTCCTGGGCCCTGAGAGGGGTGCATGAGCGGGGGCCCCTATGAAGGGCTGAGGAACGGAGCTCCTGGGCACCATGGAAGAAATGCGGGACTGGGAACTCCTGGAAAGAGCTGGAGGAGTCCTGCAGGACTCATGAGTCCCCAAAGGGCAATACCCTCACTTACCTGTGCTGGTGTAGGCTGGAGCCTGGAAGCAGTAGCAGCATCCAGGGGCAGAAGAGGCAGCAGATCCATGGGATGGTGGATGGAGTGGTGAGCCACGATCTCGCAAACAAGTGGAATCACCACTCTGGGCTGCCTTTGGTTCTTTCCCCCTTCCCCATCCACCTCAATAGCTCTGGCCCTGGCTTTACCCTCCATCAGGGCATGGGAAAGCCAGGCAGAGACGGACACCTGGGCCACAGGAGTGTCCCCCCCTGACCTCTTTGTCCTAGTTTTTGTACAGGAATAAGGAGTCACCCAGGGACCTTGGAACCAGGAGGGAGAATCTGGCCCCAGAGTCTTCTCCAATGGGGTTAGGAAGAATTATGGAGGGACAGCATTTAGTGCCAGTTCATTCACAGAATAAAAGCACAACACAAGGTCACCTTGGCTGCTGATGTCAGTGTTTTCTTACCCAGGCCACATTTGAGCACTTACCCAGGGACTTGGAGGACTTAGATGAAAAAGAACTTAAAATTCGAAACTCTCAATAAATTTGGTATAAAAGGAATTTACTTCAACATAATAAAGTCCATTTATGACAAGCCCACAGCGAATATCACATTCAGTAGTCAAAGCTGAAAGCTTTTGCTATAAGATCAGGAGCAAGACAAGGGTGTCTACTCTCACCACTTCTATTCAACGTAGTATTGGAAGTCCTACCACAGCAAGCAGGCAAGAAAAAGAAATAAAAAGCTTCCAAATCAGGAAGGAAGAAGTAAAATGACCCATTTCCAAATAACATGATCTTATTATATAGAGAAATCACAAAGGTTCCACCAGGATGGAAAGAAAGAAAGAAAGAAAGAAAGAAAGAAAGAAAGAAAGAAAGAAAGAAAGAAAGAGGGGCGCCTGGGTGGCGCAGTCGGTTGAGCGTCCGACTTCAGCCAGGTCACGATCTCACGGTCCGTGAGTTCCAGCCCCGCGTCAGGCTCTGGGCTGACGGCTCGGAGCCTGGAGCCTGTTTCCGATTCTGTGTCTCCCTCTCTCTCTCTGCCCCTCCCCCGTTCATGCTCTGTCTCTCTCTGTCCCAAAAATAAATAAAAAACGTTGAAAAAAAAATTAAAAAAAAAAAAAAGAAAGAAAGAAAGAAAGAAAGAAAGAAAGAAAGAAAGAAACATAGTATATCCTGTTACTACATTTACCAACTCACTGTATTTTAAGGGCAAATCCTGGCAATATGCCATTCCATCCAATCCAAGCCTCTACAGTAGTTGCACTTAACCTGCTGTAGGTACTGCAGAGTCAGTTGCTAGGGCTTACACCCAGACTAGGGATCAGCCTCCTGATTTCCAGGGGGTGTCAGTGCATTATGGCCCTGAAGGAGAGGGACACCAGCAGTTTTAGGAACTTAACGTGGTTGTGCATGCCATACATGTTGGCAGGGGGAAGCAGCACTGTCAGGCATGAGGAGATAGACTGGGGCAGAATATGCCACACTAGGACCCCCATGTTCTCCCCTCCCCGCGTTCACTGGGGTATGCTGCATTACAGGTATAGTGAATTTTCACAGGTCTCACTTTCAGCAGAACAACAGGATCCCAGTAGAGACTGAGTTGATCCCCCTCGCCCAGGGTACAAAGTAACTCACCTATCCTATGGGACATCCCATGGCAAATTCCAGTAGATAACACATTTTGGTGTTCTCAGCAGCATAGCATATTAATCCACAGTGAGAGTGGGGGCCATAACTATCTCCCTAGACTTCTATACCTTTATAGCATTGGGTGGCTCAGCAGGAGTCCCCAGTCTGGCATATGGAGCCACGGAACATAATGTTTGATCATTCGAATGCATTAAAGCCTGTGACAGCACATTGGCACACCGGACCAAGGTGGTTTCCCCCATTAAAAATTTAATCTGCTGCTTTAATATTCCATTTTTCCTTTCTACCAACCAGTGCTTCATGAGCCAGGACTTGGAAAACAGTGAGGATCACATCAGGCTCTTGCAGGTGAGCCCAAATGTCCTGATACCATATCCTGATACCACAGGGCTTAGTTATGATAATCTGCCCTTTGGCTTCCCAGTGTCTAAATTCTAGGTTAATCTCTTTAGAACAGTCTACCTGTCAGTGCAAAGGGTTAATTACTAGAGCTCATGAGTGATTACCAGTGAAACCCCTCTGAGTTCAGCCCAGTGACTGCTTAGCTTGTTCCTGTTTCCATCTAGATGGTGTCAGTATTGGGTTGAATAGCAACTTGAGTTCCTTTGTGTGGGTTTCCCCAACTATACCTGTCTGTATATTAGGCATTAGAGGAAATTTCCCCCATTTCCTCTATAGGCCACAGGGCCATTTGAAGGATCTACATACTCTATAGGATCCAGTAGCACCCACACTTCTGGAGACAGTGGGCTGTACACGGAAACTTATAAAACTTTGATGAAAAATTAATGAAGACAGAAATAAATGAAAAGATATCCTATGTTCATGAATCAGAAGAATTAATACCATTGAAATGTCCACAGTACCTAAAGCCATCTGTAGGTCAATGCAATCTCTATCAAGGTTCCAATGGCATTTTCACATAAATAGAAAAAAACAGCTCTAAAATTTGTATTGTTGCAGAAGTGAATAAAGTATGCCAAAGATGGCTGATGGGGCTAGAACAGACTCTGGTCTCTGGCTTGGAGGTCCCTCCTCTGTGCTCTTCTTCCTTTGTTTGCTGCTCACGGGAAAGCCCCCACAGACGTGGAAGGTGATGACTATAAATTACCCTCCCCATTTGCATTCGGCGCTCAGATTTTTGGAGAAACAGTCTCCTTTGAGCCCACCAGTGTTAAATAAATCTCCGATCCACAAAGATCTCCGAGTGCTGCTTGGATTTTCCTCCAGCGTTCCAGCCTGGTTCTGTGTCAGTATGGAACCACAAAAGATTCCAAATAGCCAAATCAATTTGAGGAAGTATATAAAGCTAGAGGCATCATGCTTCCTGATTGAAATTGTATTGCAAAGTTACAGCACTCAAAACATTATGGTACTGGCATAAAAAAAAAAAGACACATAGGCCAAAAGAACAAAGAGCCCCAAAATAAACCCACGCATATGTGGTCAATTAACTTATAACAAAGAAGGCAAGAATATATAATGGGTAAAGGACAGTCTCTCCCATAAATGGCGCTGGAAAAACTGACTAGCTACATGCAGAAGGATGAAATTGAACTCACATTTATACTAGTCACAAAAATTAACTCAAAGTACTTAAATGTTGTACATGAAACTGTAAAACTCCTAGAAGAAAACCAACAGGAAAAGCCCCTTAATATTGGTCTTGACAACATTTTTTGGATGTGACACCAAAAGCACAAGCAATAAAAATTAAATAAACAAGTGGCACTACATGAAACTAAGGAGCATCTCACAGCAAAGGAAATTGTCAACAAAATCAAATGTGAACCTACAGAGTGAGAGGTAATATTTGCAAATCATATGTCCAATTAGGGGTTAATATCCAAAATATATAAAGAACTCCTATCACTCAGTAGCAAAACCCACAAATAATCCAATTTAAAAATGGGCAAAGAACTTAGACATTTTCCCAAAGATGTTTCCAAAGGCACACAGTGGCCTAAAGGTACGTGAAAGGTGCTCCACATCACTAACATCAGGAAAGTGCAAATCAAAATCACAATGAGATATGGTCTCACACCTGTTAGGATTCTTATTATTAAAAAAGACAAGCGATAACAAGTGTTGGTGAGAATGTACAGAAAAGGGAACCTTTGTGCACTGCTGGTAAGAATATAAATTAGTATGCCCACTATGGCAAACAGTATAGAGGATCCTCCAAATATTGCAAATAGAACTACCAGGGCACTTGGCTGACTCGGTCAGTGGAGCACCCAACTCTTGATCTCAGGATCATGAGTTTGAGTCCCACGCTGGGTGTAGAGATGGCATAAACAAACAAACAAACAAACAAACAAACAAACTTAAGCAAATAGAACTACCATATGATCCAGCAAACCCATTCTGGATGTACAACCAAATCTGTTTATTCTCTTGGGAAACAAAATCAATACCTCAAAGAGATATCCACCCCTACATGTTCACTGCAGCATTACTCAAAATAGCCAAGACATGAATGGATAAAGATGTGATGTGTGTGTGTGTGTGTGTGTGTGTACACACATCTATATGTGTGTGTGTGTTTTATATATATAATATGATATGTCATATCATATGATATATATCATATATAATATGGATATATGCTATGTAATTATGAATATCATATATATAATTAAATATTATTCAGCCATAACAAAGGAAATCCTCCTATATGTGACAACATGGATGGACCTTGAGTGTATTATGCTAAGTGAAATAAGTCAGACAGAGAAAGACAAGTCTTGTATAATACCACTTATTTGTGAATCTAAAAAAGTCATATTCACTCATAGAAACCAAGAGCAAATTGGTGATTGCCAAAGGCTAGGGATGGAAAGATGTTGGTCAAAGTGCACAAACCTTCAAGTACAAGATGAGTAAGTTCTGGGTATTGTGCAGCATGGAGACAATGATTCACAACACTGTACTCTGTATTTGAGAGTTGCTAATAGAGTAAGTATTTTTACCACCCCCAACCCCACATACACAAACAGGTAACAGTGTGAGGTGTTGAATGTGTTGACCAACCTTACTGTGGTAATATATATTTCACAATATATATGTGTACCAAATCATCACATTGTACATCTTGAACCCACATAATATAATTTGTCAATTATATCTCAATAAAGCAAGAAAAATTCAGGTCAAGCATCTAAGATCAAAGACTAGCAAGGATGGGGCAGATAATATAAGATCGCATAAGCCACAGGGTAATGACTTTAGGTTTTATTCCAAGAGAGCTGGAAGACAATGCAGAATTGTGAGTGGAAGAGTCACATAGTCATACTTCAGTTTTAAAGGACCATTTTGGCTTCTCTGTTAAAAAAATAATAATAATAAAATTATGAGTCAAAGAGGGATAAAGCAGGAAACAATGAGAAGGCAGCTACAATGCTCTAGATGAAGAATGGTGGTAGCTTGGTCCAGGGTGGTAATTTCAGAGAGGATGAAAAGGAGTTTGATTTAGATATATTTTAAAAGTATGGCAAACAGTACCTGCTAACAGACTGGATATGAGGGTAGGGTATAAAACAAAGGGGGAGTCAAAAAAAACTCCAAGATATTAAAATCCAACACCTGGAAAAATAGAATTTATATATTTTTAAAACTTTTTTTAATCCTTATTTATTTTTGAGAGAGAGAGAAAGAGAGACAGAGTGTGAGTGGGGGAGATGCAGAGAGATGGAGACACAGACTCCAAAGCAGGTTCCAGGCTCTGAGCTGTCAGCACAGTGACCGAAGTGGGGCTTGAACTCATGGACCACGAGATCATGACCTGAGCTGAAGTCAGACGCCTAACCAACTGAGACACCCAGGTGCCCCAGAATTTATATTTACTATGGGAAGAGGACTTTGGAATGAGAAGGTTGTAAGAGGATCACGATTTTGAATATAATGTGTTTGAGACGTTTGTTAGACATACAAGCAAGAGCATCAAGTGGAAAAATAGGAGATGGCAGTTCACGGGGAGGTCTGGGCTGGTGATTTAAATCTGAGGGTCATCAGGGGAAAAGGTATTTAGGAGAGTGATAACAGCGAAAAGAAGAGATGTAAGGATTGAGACGTGGAGCCTCCAATATTTAGGGTTTGGGGAGACAACAGGAGCCAGCAAAGAAAACATTGAGGTAGACGGGACTTGATCGATGTGGTATATTGCAAGCTAAGTGATGAAGCTGATTCAAGGAGAGTGTCTTAGTTCTGATTAATATAACAGAATACCACACATGGGTGGCTTATAAACTAAACAAACTTATTTCTCAAAGCTCTGGAGTCTAGAAGTCCAAGATCAAGGAGCATCTTGTTCAGGTTCTGGTGAGAGCTCTCTTCTGGGGTGCAGATTTCTCTTTGTATCCTCATGTGGCAGAAGCAGAGAAAGGAGGCAGACTCTCTCATAACTCATTACAAGGGCACTAATCCCATCCCTAAGGACATCATCCTCATGACCGCATCTAATCCTAATTACTTCCCGAACGTCCCACCTCCCAACACCATCATATTGGGGAGTAGAGTTTTAACATATAAATTTAGGGTAGGACATAAACATTCAGTCCCTAACAGGGAACATTTGCATTGATATAAATATTATTGATAGGTCAAGTAAGATGAAGACCAAGAATAAAGAAAGAAGTCTAGTATTGCCCAAGGGACTTAGCAATATGGAGGTCTTTGGTGAAGTTGAAAAAAAGAAGCCTAATTTGACTAGCTTCTAGAGATCATGGATTAGAGAAACTGGAAACAATGAATGTATCTCTGGTTTTGGCAGAGAAAGGGGAACAGAAACATGGAATGGTATCTAAGAATGACCCTTGGGATCAGGAGAGGAATAGTTTTCTTAGGGGAAAAACAATAACATGTTTATATGCTTTGGGGGATGATGCAGTCAAGGGAGGAAAGTTGACCAAGCCAAGGAGGTGAGAGTTGCCAACATCCTAAGGAAGGGGGAAAGAATTGAAGGTCGTGAATATAATGGGATCTAATGTAACGATGGAGGGTCTGGCCTCGGGCAGGAGCATGGACAATTCCTCTCTAGGAGCAGCAAGATATACGTACTAACTAATTCTGCTTTTTCAGTGGAATAAATCAATTTCTGTTGCTTAAGCCACACAGTCTGTGGTACTTTGTGATGGTGGACCCAGCAAACTAATACTAAATCCCAACATGTATTTGCTCAGTGGATGGTGTTTGAGCTTTTGAAGGAGTTAGGCATTGTTCCAGGGCCCTAAGGAAACAGCCCTAAACAAAGCTAGTTTGGTCTGTGGACCCCATGGAGCCAACATTCTGGCAGGGACTGAAGCAGGCAACAGACAGCAAGCAAGAAAGAAAAACAGATGATGCCAAGGGCCCGGAAGAAAAGGAATGTGGGGAAGAGATATCAGGTGTTCAGGTAGGGGAAGGAGCAGTTTTCAGTTTTAGATAGAGAGCTAGCAGAGACTCCACTGAGCAGGTGATGTCAGAGCAAAGAAATGACGGAAACTAGGGAGTATGTCATGTTGGCACGTGGAAGTATATTCCCGACAGAGAGAGGCAAAGTGAGTGCAAAGACCTGAAGCAGGAGTATGTGCCTGACATTCTCAGGGAGCAGGGAGGGGCCAGTGTGGCAGCAGCCCAGTAAACAAGGGGAGGGGAAGTGGAGATGCCTACAGGGAGGTAGCAGAGTCTGGGGAGGGTAGCACCTGTGTGGTGCACAGTTGGAGTCAGGCATCTGGAGACATGAAGAGCTGGGGGCAGGGCATAAAGACTTGGAGGCCCCAGCTGCTGGTAGATAGAAGCCTGAAGCTGGCTGAGATCACACCAGAGTAAGGGTGGACTGAAAGCAGATCGGGGGCAGGAAGAAGATGAAGACCCACCAACACGGGCACTGGTGAGCCGCGGCCTGGGTGGTGGGAGGAGGAAGGAAGTAATTTTTAAAGAAAGGGAGTAATCAAGTGTGTCCGTAAAATGGTGCCACATAGTCCACATACTGGGGGTTGAGACTTCACTGTGAGCTTCAGTGATGTGAGTGTCGTTCATTAATGAGATGAGAACTAGGGACGAGTGGGAGAGGAAGCTCACTCAGACTCAGTTGACAGAGACAACGAGGGAAGGTCTGAAGGCACCGGCACGTGCAATGCTAGGCATAGGAAGACAAAACAGGTGGCGCTGGATGGGAAGTGATTGCTCCCTGTGGGCTGGGAGAAACAGCTGCAGGTGCAAAGGATGGCCAGGTCCCTAGGAAACCCCCGGTGTGCAGGAGAGAGGGAAGCGGTGTGGGAGGCATGTTAATGAGAGATGGCTTCCTCCCTTAGGGACGTGACTCAACTGTGGTAAAGGGATACCAGCCAGAGCTGTGGGGATAGATGTACCAAGGTGGGCAGCTGTGAGGTTGCTGGGACTGTCTGTGATTGGGAAACACGATAAAGATGCCCTACGTTCTCTCTGCCTGTAGAACGGGATCATGGCCAGCATTTCAATACTGATGCACACAAGAAACAGAGCATCAAGCCCTCCATAGGGACTCCCATGTTGTCCTCTTACAGCAGACATTCCCACCTCCTTCCTGCACCCATCACCTCTGTGATGCCTGGCAATCCTTCATCTGCTCTCCATATCTATGATTTTGTCACCTTGAGAATATTATACAAATCAAATCAAAAAGCATGTGACTTTTTAGGATTTGCTTTTCCCCTCTGGGCATAATTCTCCGGAGATTCAGTCCTGCTGCAGTGTCTGTCAGCAGTGCGTGCCCTGGCACTGTTCACCTGTGATCACCACACCATATGGGGATAGCATGGTTTGACTGTCTCCCCATGGAAGGACACATTGTACTAGGCTGGGCAATGGGCCTCAAAGAAAGCAAGTCCTAATACCTGGAATCTAACTCCCATCGATGGGATCTAGTTAAGGATCTTGAGTCCTGGGTTGTCTGAGTGAGCCGTAGATGGAATCACGAGCATCCTTAGAGAGGCAAAGGGAGACTTGACAAAAGAGGAGGCACTGTGTCCATGGAGACAGACTGGGGTGATGTGGTCACAAGCCAAGGGAGGTTGGTGGCCACCGGGAGCTACCAGAGGGAAGGGATACACCGTCCCCCAGAGCCCTGGGGTCTCCAAAGGGAGTACAGCCCTGCTGACACCTTAGTCTCAGTGAAGCTAATTTTGGGTTCCTGGCCTCCAGAACTCTGAGAGAACATGATTTTGTTCTAATAAGCTACCAAGTTTGTGATAAAAGAGCAGGTGTGCACACAACAGGCCCCCATTCCCATCTCCCTCGGACTTTGGAGTCTTCCTTCTTTGAGGAACTCAGGGAAGCTCTAGCATTTCAACCTAGTTGACTGCAGGAAGCCATTGAGTCATTATTATGACCATTCCCAGTTCTCCAGGCAACACATTAAATTACATTTCCTGCAGGAAGAACCGTGTATCCATGTCTGGCCTATCGTATGTCACCCTCTTGGGTGTAATACTCTTTGCACCCACTTCCATACTCGTGCCCCTGTCTCCTACCAGTGCGAAGTGGTAATACCCTGCAACTCCCCTGCATGGGCACCTGATCATGTGTGGACCTGATCCCACACCTCCATTTGGAGCACACTGGAATCCCGCTATTTTCCAGGAAGTAAGCACAGATGGTAGACGTGGAGCCTGAAGATCACTGCTCTCGGTCATGACAGTATTGTCTTAGGTGAAGCCATTGAAACCTTTTCTCTAGGGGTCCTGAGGGGTGGGGTATGACTATATTCCTCAGAGAGGGGGGAGCTGCTTTTCTTGGCAACAAACACAAGATACTCACCTCAGGAGGCCATACGTTTTCTGACGTTTTTCCCTTGCTTTCAACTATCCTATTTCCTGCGTATACCCCAGACACCCAAAACTGACCCCAGACAGGCTCTCTAACTGCCCCCCCATGGCCACAGTGACACCTCCACCTGCGATCCTCCAGCGTGCTGTCCTCCATCACTCCACACAAGCACTAGTGGTAATGTGAGCAAATGGAAATCACCTCTTACCACCAATGACCAGTATCCACTTCTGCCATCAAGGAAGCTACTTGTATGTCTACCAGACAGAAGAGCAGTCCAGTCCCAGAGTCCCACTTCCAGGTGGTTTCCATGGCCACTCATGGTGCAAATTACCATTGTTGCAAGACTGCAACAGAAGGCAGACAGCACACCCAAAAGCAGTGAGTGAAGAGCAGTGCAAGGGTAAGGGAACCTCCAGGAGATGGCAGAGAGGGCAAAGTGGCTGTGCTAAGCAAAGGCAAGATGTTTCCACTAGGAAGTAAGTGCAAAGAAAAGTGGTTCCCGATCCCGTAATATTTATCTGGAGAGGAGGTTCTTGTGGGGAGATGTAATGCAGAGGAACACGACTACAGAAACTCCCCGTTATCCATGGGGATATGTCCAGAGACCCCACGTGGGTCCCTGAAACCACAGACAGTACAAATACTATAGTGGCCATGAAGGGGTGCTGGCAGCACACCCCTACAGGGCCCATGAAGGGTGGCAGGCGGCTCATCCCTACATAGCCCATGAAGGGGCACAGGTGGCTCACCCCTACCTGGCCCAGGAAGAGGCACAGATGTGACAAATCTATATGGCCGATGAAGGGGCTGCAAGTGTCAGACTCCTGCATTGCTGATGTAGGCTGTCCTAGAAGGTCGAAAATATGATTCACGTACTGTAGGCAGATGTTAGTGATGTGGCCATGAGCCTTCTAGTAGGGCTCAGGCACTGGTATATGATCTTAAGATCTGAGTACCAAAAATAGACAACCAACTCCTAAGTTAAGACCTGGTGCATTTCACAATAGAAGCAATAATGCTAGTATGTGCAACAAGAAATATTTGTCCTTGCCTAAGCTCTATCAGAGCGGATAACCATGGATAGTTAACCATAAGATAAAAATAACCTAACTGTAAAGTCAATATCAAACCAATTGTTGACCCAACACAGATGGGCAATCAAGTAAAGATGAAAAGAAGTAAAAGGAACTCAGTGAACACAAACCCCAACCTGTTTACCAATAAAATCACCTCTAGCATTTCTAGTTTTAGAGGTCCTGCCTGCCCAGGGACATTCGTGAAACGGCTGTGGTATCCTGACTGTGCAAAGGTAGCATAACCACTTGTTCCCTAAATAGTGACTCATATGAATGGCCACACGAGGGTTTTACTCTCTTCCAATCGGTGAAACGGACCTTCCCGTGAAGAGGTGGGAATAGGACAAGAAGACAAGTAGACGGATGGAGCTGCTTTAAAATGTTTTTAGCTTCATTTTTTTTTTTTTTTGAGAGAGAGAGAGACAGACAGACAGACAGAACACACGTGAGGAAGGGGCAGAGAGAGAGTGAGACACAGTATTTGAAGCAGGCTTCATGTTCAGAGCCATCAGCACAGAGGCGAAGCGAGGGTTCGAACCCACAAACCGTGAGACCATGACCTGAACCAAAGTGGGACACTTAATCCACTGAGCAGCCGAGACAGCGCAAAATACGTCTGACCTAAAAGGAACATCAACGCTACATCGCCGATGAAGGGGTGCAGAAGGGGCACATGCGTGATCCCCTCCCGCGCGGAGGTTGGGGAGAGCACATGAGTAACACCCCTCCATCGCAGAGACAATGGCGCAACGGTGACCCCCTCCCTTGACGTGGGAGGGCGCATGTGTGAACCCCCTCCTGTCCAAAGGGGGGGCGCGCTAATGCTTGAAAACCTTTCGTACCAAGGGTGGAGGAAGTATGACCTAAGCCTTACCCTACCCCTTATGGCAGTGCCAACCCTAACCCTTACCTTAAGAGATGCGTGTTTCTTCAGCTGTGAAAGTGAAAAGAACCACTCGTGAAACATCACATTTAATAGTGACATCACTACTCTCTCCCTGAAGGGTGGCACTGTGCATGGGTGACCATCTCACACACCAACCAGAGGCAAAGCAGAATCCTGAACCACCTCTGGCGTCAAGTGGGGTGGGGCGCATGTTGGAACGCCCTCCATCGCCAAGGGGGGTTCTGCGCATGTGTGAACACCTGTCCCGCCCAGGTGAGTGGGGCCAAGCGCGAACGCTCTTCCTCGCTGAAGAAGGGTTGTGCGCCTGTACAAACGGTCTACCTCACAGAGTGGAGGCTGTGGGCGGGCATGCCTGAACACCCTTCCGCGGGAGGGGGGGCGGGGCGGGGGGGGGGCTTTGCACATGCGTGAACACCATCCTGGCGAGGGGAGTAGGGAACATAGGTCAACGCCCTCCCTCGCCGCAGAGTTGCGGGGCACATGCGCGAAAGCACCCCCCCCCCATAGAGAGGGGCTTGTTCGCATGCCTGAACACCCTGCCATGACAAGGGGGCATGGTGCATATGAGAACCATCTCCCTTGTGGAGAGGGCTGGGCGCCTGCGCAAACACCATCCCACAATGAGAGGGTTTGTGCACATGTGTGAACACCCTTCTGTTCCTAGGGGTGGCAGTGCGCGGGCGTGAATACCCTCCCACGATATGGGAGCGGGGTGCATAGGTCAACACGCTCCTGTGCCAAAGTGGGGTTGGGCGCACGGGTGAACACGCTCCCGTGCCAAAGGGAGACATGCTAATGCTTGGAAATCCATGCCCCAGGGGAGGAAGCTTGATCAAATCCTTACCCTACCACTGATGGTAATGTTAACCCTAAACATAACCTTAAGAGATGCATGTTCCTTCAGCTGTGAAAGTGAAAAGAACCATTTATGCAACATCACATTTAACAGTGACATCACTACGTCCTCCCTGAGGGGTGGTGCTGTGCGTGGGTGACCGACTCACACGCTGACAGGTGGCCAGGCAGAAGCCTGAACTACCGCCTGTGCTAAGTGGGGCAGGGCGCATGCGTGAACGGCCTCCCTTACTGAGGTGGTGGTTCTGCGCATGCCTGATCACCCTTCCTTGCCCAGGGGAGGGGGGCACATGTGCAAATGCCTTCCCTCATTGAGGGGGGCTGTGCGCATGTGTGAATACCCGCCAGTGGGGAGGGGGGGGCTGTGCACATGCCTGTACAGCCTCCTGCGGTAGGGGGCGGGGAGCATGCATGAACGCCCTCCCTCGCTGAGGAGGCGCATTGTGCGCATGTGGAACAGCCCCCCCACCCCCACCCCCTGTATTGGGCAGGGCCCATGAGCGAACGCCATCCCTCCCCTAGCCGGGGTTGTTCACAAGCGTGAACACACTTCCGCCATGAGGGGGGCTGTGCACACCTATGAACACCCTCCAGCGCTGAAGGGGCGAGGTGCATAGGTCAACACCCTCCTGTGCCAAAGTGGGGATGGGGCACATGCTTGAACCATCTCCCTTGCGGAGGGATGCATGGCGCATGCGTGAATGCCCTCCCTCATGGAGGGGTTGTTGTGCGCATGCGTGAATACGTCCCTCACTGACTGGGGGCTGTGCGCATGCATGAACACGCTCCTGCACAGAGGGTGTCAGGGCAGATGGGTGAATATTCTCCCATGCTGCCGTGTCAAGGCACATAGGTCAACACCTTCCCGTGCCAAAGGGGGGGGGGGTGCACATAGGTGAATGCCCTACTGCCTGGAGGTGGGGCCTTACACACGCGAGAACAAACTCCCACGCTAGTGGGGCAGGGTGCGTGCACAAACGCCCTCCATCGCCAAGGAGGGTTGTGCGTGAGAATACCCTTCCACCCCAAGGGAGGGCTGTGCGCACCCATGAACACCCTCACGTGCCAAGCGGGGCAGGGAGCATGAGTGAAACACCTCTGGTGCAGAGAGGGGGAGCAAGCATGACCTAACCCTTACCCTTACCCTAAACCCCAAATGTAATGCTTACCCTAACCCTTACCTTAAGTGACGCCTGCTTCTTCAGCAGTGAAGTGAAAGTGAAAAGAATCATTGAGGGGCGCCTGGGTGGCGCAGTCGGTTAAGCGTCCGACTTCAGCCAGGTCACGATCTCGCGGTCCGTGAGTTCGAGCCCCGCAGAGCCTGGAGCCTGCTTCCGATTCTGTGTCTCCCTCTCTCTCTGCGCCTCCCCCGTTCATGCTCTGTCTCTCTCTGTCCCAAAAATAAATAAACGTTGAAAAAAATTTAAAAAAAAAAAAAAAGAAAAGAATCATTGATGAAATGTCACATTTAATAGTGGCAACACTACTCCCTCTCCGAGGGGTGGCGCTGTTCATGGGTGACACCCTCTCTTGCCGAGGGGGTGAGGAGCATGTGTGAACCACCTCCCATGCGGAGGGAGACAGGGCACATGTGCCAATGCCCTCCCTCACCTTGGGGTGGGGGGTTGTGCAAATGTGCGAATGCGTGAACGCACTTCCAGGTGGAAGGGGATGGGGCGCATGTGTGAACACCGTCCCACGCTGAAGGGGGCGGGGCACATGCGCGAATATTCTCCTGCTCCGAGGGGCGGTGCCATTGCGTGAATACACTCTGGTGATGAGGGGGTGTGGAAGCATGACCTAACCCTTACCCTAACTGTTAATGGTAAGGCTAACCCTAACCCTTACCTTAAGAGTTGTCTGCTACTTCAGCTGTGAAAGTGAAAAGAACCATTCATGAAACGTCACATTTAATAGTGGTATCACTATTCCCTCATTGAAGGTGGCCCTCAGCATGGGTGACCTCCTCCCATACCAACGGGGGGCTGTGCACATGCGTAAAACCCTCCCATACTGAGGTGGGCAAGACACATGCATGAATCATCTCCCGGGCAGAGGTGGGGTGTGCTGATGAGTGAACACCCTCCCTCACCAAGGGGTGGTGGTGCACATGTGCGAACAATCTGTCCCGAAGGGAGGATCTATGCATTCGTGAAAGTCCTACCCAGCAGAAGTGGAGCGGAGCACATGCTTCAGTATTTTACCACTCTGCGGGGGGGCGGGGCAAAAGGGTGAACACCCTCCCATGCTGAGGATAGTGGGGTAATGCATGAAACCTTCCCACGCTGAGGGCGGGGGGAGCAAGCATGACCTGACCCTTATCTTAACCCCTAACTGTAATGCAAACCCTACCCCTTACCTTAAGAGATGCATGCTTCTTCAGCTGTGAAAGTGAAAACATCCATGAAACGACAGATTTAATAGTGGCATCACTACTCCCTTGCTGAGTGGTGGCGCTGTGCACAGGTGACCCCCTCCAGCGCCTCAGAGGGGCAGGGCACATGCGTGAACCACCTCCCACGCCGGGGGGTGTGTGGGGGGGGGTTCATGCACATACCTGAACACCCTCCCGAGCCAAGGAGGGCAGAGCGCATGGGCAAATGCCCTCCCTCGCCTAGGGTTGTGGTGCCCATGGATAAACACCCTTGCACACCAGAGGGGTGCAGGCGCATACGTCAACACCCACCCCCCGCTGAAGGGGGCCGGGTCGTATTGGTGAACACCCTCCCGAGATGAGGGGGGCGTGGCGCATGTGTGAACACCCTCCCACTCCAAGGGAGGGTGCAGGCATGGCCTATCCCTTACCCTAACCATGAACGGCAATCCTAACCATAACCCTTACCTTAAGAGATGCCTGCTTCTTCAGCTGTGAAAGTGAAAAGAGCCATTCATAAAACGACACATTAAATAATGGCATCACTACTCCCTCCTGTGGTGGGGGGGGGCGGGGTGCATGCCTGAACACCCTTCCACAACGAGGGTGGCGGGGGTCAGGTGTGACCTTCCTCCCTTGCCAAACAGGGGGTGCAAGCATGACCTAACCCTTACCCTAACCCTCAGGGTAATCCAAACCCTAACCCTCATCATAAGAGATGCTGCTTCTTCAGCTATGAAAGTGAAAAGACCCATCCATGAAACATCAGATTTAATAGTGGCATCACCACTCCTTCGCTGAGGGGGGCTCAGCACATGGATGACCCCCTCCCATGCTGAGGGGTGGCAAGGTGCATGAGTGCCTCCCTCCCGCACCTAAGGGGGGATGTAAGTGTGACCTAACCTTTACCCTAACCCCTAACTCTAACTCTAATCCTAACCCTAACCCTAACTGTAACATATGACTGCTTCTTCAGCTCTGACAGTGATGAAAGCTATTCAGGAAATGTCAGATTTAGTAGTGGCATCACTATTCCCTTGCCGAAGGGGGAGTGCTAGCATGACACCCGTCCATCGCCGATGAGGGGTTCGAACATTACACCCCTGCATCGCCAAGTAGGTGTATCAGGCTGTCCTGGAAGGGCAAAAAATATGATTTGCATACTGTAGGTGGTTGTTAGGGCTGTGGCGATGAGCGTTCATAGTAGGGCTCAGGCACTGGTATATGATCTTAAGATCTGAATACCAAAAATAGACAACCAACTCCTAAGTTACGACTGGGTGAATTTCACAATAGAAGCAATAATGCTAGTATGTGCAACAAGAAGTATTTGTCCTTGCATAAGCTTCTATCAGAGCAGATAACCATGGATAGTTAACAATAAGATAAAAATAAACTAACTGTAAAGACAATATCAAACCATTGTTGACCCAACACAGATAGGCAATCAGGGAAAGATGAAAAGAAGTAAAAGGAACTCAGCAAACACAAATCCCACGTGTTCACCAATAAAATCACCTCTAGCATTTCTAGTTTAGAGGCCCTGCCTGCCTGCCCAGGTACATTCGTGAAACGGCCATGGTATCCTGACCGTGCAAAGGTAGCGTAATCACTTGTTCCCTAAATAGTGACTCATATGAATGGCCACATGAGGGTTTTACTGTCTCTTCCAATCAGTGAAATGGACCTTCCCGTGAAGAGGCGGGAATAGGACAAGACCCTATGGAACTTTAATTCACTGGCCTAAAGAGACTACATCAATACAACCGATAGGGACAACACATCTCCCCATGGGCCAACAATTTAGGTTGCGGTGACCTCAGAGAATAATATCCCCTCCAAGGGATTAGATGTACACTTACCAACCAAAAGTACAACCTCACTTATTGATCCAAAATACTTGACCAACACCGTAGGTTCGATACATGTACCCTGCCAGAGTTTCCTTTTGCGGGTGGGTGGTTGTTGTCTCCACATTCGGTGCAGAGTTATGAAACAGTGGTGGTGGTGGTGTTTTCTCCTCTTCCATAAAGAGTTCCAAGGCAACCATTTGTGGGAGCCAAGTGGTAGCTGGGCTGCTCCTGAATCCCTCTCTGCTTCGGGTACCCTGTTGGGCGTCGTAGCAGCGGCCTAGTGGAAAAATGAAAGAAGATGTCAGAAGACACTCAGGTAACCAAAGATGTGAATGAAGAGCCTCCTGAAATACCATCAGAAGACTATGGGACAGTGCTACCGTCCATAGTTACAGTCCAGTTTCCGGGAGCATGTGGGATGCGCTAGAGGAATGCAGTGTTACAGTGGATGAGAGGTGTCCGGCTGCTAGAAGAAATGCTGCGCATCCCAGAGGCTGGCTGGGGAAATGTCGTATATGTCGTCAGCTATGCCAAAGACAACAAAAGAACAATGGACGAGACAGACGCCTGCTTCTTCAAGAATGAAAGTGAAAAGAGCCATCCAGGAAATATTGGATTGAAAATGCTTTTAGGTGCATTAATTTTTGAAAGAGACAAAGAACACAAGTGGGGCATAGGCAGAAAGAGAGAGAGACAGACAGTATCTGAAGCAGGCTCCAGATTCAGAGCCACCAGCACAGAGGCCACCCAGGGCTCAAACCAGAAACCAAGAGACCATGACCCGAGACGAAGTGGGAGGCTTAACCCAACGAGCCACCCAGGCGCCAAAGAAAACATCTGAATTAAAAGGAATATCACTGCTACATCGTGGATAAAGGGGTGCAGATGGGACACATTCAAGAAGCCCTCCCGCACCAAGGTGGAATTGCGAGCATGACATAAACCTTACACTGACACCTAATATTAATCCTAACCATAACCCTTAACTTCAGCTGTGAGAGTGAAAAGAGACATTCATGAAACATCAGATTTAATACTGGCATCACTAATGCCAATCTAAGCAGTGGCGACGTACATGGGTAATACCGTTGCATGCAGAGGGCGAGGAGGGTCGCATGGGAGAACGCACCCAATGCACCAAAAGGGATGGGGCAGTACGTGAAATCCTACCATACCGAGAGAGGGCGGGATGACGCTGTGAAACAATCCAGAGCAAAGCTGAAATGGGGCGAGGCAACAACAACTTCCAGTGAAGAGAGACTGGGGCCATAGCATGAACAACCTCTTGAAGAAGAAGGGTGGTTTCCACAAATGAACACCTCTGGCTCAAAGTGAGTGTGCAAGCATGACCTACTCCTTGCCCTAGCCCTACCACTAACACAACACAAACCCCAACACCTAAACCTAACACCTAACCCCAAGAATAACCCTAACGCTAAAACATGCCCCGACCCTTCTCCCTAAACCTAACCCTACAAAACGAACCGTAAAGGTAAACATACCTGAAATAACCAAAGCCTTAACCCTAACCCTCTAAACATAACCATATAACTCAAACCCGAAAACTCTCACTCTAACGCTCGAACTCTACCCACTAAACCTAAAACTATAAACATAAACCTAACCATAACCATAACCGTAACATTCCAACACTAACCCTACCACTAGCCCCTATTCCAAACTCCTAACCCCTAACCCTAACCCTAACCCAAGACCAGAACTAACCTTAACCCTAAACCTAAAGCAAACCCTAACACTAAGGCTAACACATAACCTTAACCCTAGACCTCTAACCATAACTCTAACTCTCAAATCCAAACCTTAACCTAACCCTAAACCTAACCCAAGCCCAAACCTAACGCCTGAACCTAACTCTAACTCCAAACCCTAACCCCTAACCATAACCCTAAACCCAACCCTAATGCATAAACCTAACTCTAACCCCTAACGCTAACCCTTAACACCAACCCTAACCATAACCCTAACCCCTAACACCAAACCGAAACCCAAACCCTAATGCTCACAACACACAGGAATGGGGTTGCTTCAGCACTGGTGAAGTCCCTGGACCAAACATTAACCCTAGTTAAGGATCTCTCTGGAAAGGGACCCAATTCCTATCTCTGAGAACACCACAAACAAAGAGCCCGAAGCGGTGCAGGATTACTCGGCGTGGAACATGGAACATCATCATGACATTTCCAATGCCCGCATGGAGCTGCGCCAGGGGGCTCCTGAGGCCCAACTGAAGATGGGACACACACGGGCCCTGGCACACAAAGACTAAGCCTGAACAGCCCACCCAATGAGGCCTACACTCAATTCTCCGGGAAGACCACTACCTTGCTGGAGTTTCAGCGCTTGGAGCTTCCTGGGACTTAACCCTAAACTTAACCGTGACACTCAGCATACCGCTCAACCTAAACTTCACCCCAACTCTAAACCTAAACCTACACCTGACCCACACCAGCGCATGGACCCTCATTCAGCCCTCCAGGGTGATTACGGCACTGGTGTCGCTTTGGCCTTGGCAATGTCCCTGGAACGAAACTTAACCTTGAAAGATTTCTCCCAATGGGGACCCAATACCTAAGTCTGAGGACACGACGGACTTGGGGCCCAGAGGCAGAGGAGGATTACTCGGCATGGAAATTGGACATCACCATGTCATTACCAAAGACAAGAAGGAGCTTCACAGGGGACTTGATGAGGCCTGAGGAGTGGCCCTGACACCCAAACTCAGCCTGACTGGGACACTCACAAGAGCCCTCCACTCAGCCCTGTGGGGAGACCATTGCCCTACTAGGGGTATAGTGCCAGGAGCCTCCTGTCTCCAAACCCTAATCTTAAGAGTGACGCTCAATATACACCTGAACTTAAACCTCACTTCATCTTTAACACTCACCCTGCACCTGACACACACCTTCCTGTGGCATCAGGGCCTGGAGCCTCCTGGGACCTCACCGTACCCCTAAATGTAACCCTAACCATAACCCTCAACCTAAACCTTACCTATTTCCAATCCTAACCCTACAATTGACCCACACCCTCGCATGGGCGCTCAATTCACCCCTCGAGGGAAATCACGAAACTGGAGTCGCTTCGGCCCTGATGACGTCCCCGGACCGAACCCTAACCCTAGCTAAGGCTCTCTCCCCATGGGGACCCAATTTCAACGTCTGACAACAATACACACACGGGCTCGAGAAGCAGTGCAAAATAATCAGCATGGAAAGTGGAACATCACCATATCATTTCCAAGGCCCGGATGCAGCTGCCCAAGAGGATTCCTGAGGCCTACCTGACCGGTGGCCCATAGAGTTGTGTGGCCTGGGAACCTAAACTCTAATCCTGACTGGGACCCTCCCTCCTGCACTGTGTGTTCAGTGCCTGGAGCCTCCTGGGACCTAACGCTAACCCTAACCATAACCACACCATAACCCTATCCCTAACCCTAATCCTAACCCCTAACCTTAACTTTAACCCTAACCCATAACACCTAACCCTAACCCTAACCCTAACCCTTGCTTCTTCAACCCTCAAGTCTCACAAGCATCTCTTATAGGACAATAACAAAGCCTGTCAATCAAGCTGCATCCTGACAAAGAGGTCCACTCTCCTCCAGTTCAGCCTTCAAGAGAATAGGTCATTTGTGTTGGTTCAGGCTTGGAAATGGGTAGATTCCATGCATCCTCAACTGCCCGCTCCTGAGACCAGTCTTCTCCTGAACTTTTCTCTGTACAGATTCCCTGGGTAAATAGTTGTGTGGGAGATGCATGCACAGTACACACTGACCAGCCAGCCTGGTGCATCCAGGACCCAACAAGTCAGTGGAGTTCAGACTGCCCCCACCAAAGTGCATAACCATTTGAAAGGAGGCAGTGAACCCCCCAAAATCATTTCACAGTGGCAGATTTAAACTGGCATCAGTCAGCCCACATCTGAACCGACCGCATGCTGGGGATGCTGACTTCCACAGCAATCAGTGCTCCCAGCTGTTTTATCAGAGGAAACCCCAGCAAGTTTGTGGAGTCTGATGTTGGCAAGGCAGTGCACCTTTCTCCAGCTCTGTCTTCAGGGGAAATGTGTGCATTTGAGTAGGATAAGTCTTGGAATCAGGCAGATGTCTGGTGCCCCCAAATAATCAGCTCCTTGGGACAGGCATGGCCTGTCCCTACAGCTGCCCTGTTCCAGCTCCCTGGACCCGCCCAGCTTGCACACTACACACCCCCTCGGCCTGCAGAGGGCAGCCTGTGCCCTACAAGTCTGTGGAACCAGGGCTAGTCTGCTTTGCCTTCTGGGTGGAGGCATACAACCCCAAAAATCTTTCTCAGGCAGCAACTTTATTTTTTATTTATCTATTTATTTTTTAATATAATTTACTGTCAAATTGATTAACATACAGTGTGTAAAATGTGCTCTTTGTTTTGGGAGTAGATCTCCATGGTTCATCACATACAATACCCAGTGCTCATCCCAACAAGCGCCCTCCCCAATGCCCATCACCCACTTTCCCGTCTCCCCACACCCCATCAACCCTCAGTTTGTTCTCTGTATTTAAGAGCCTCTTATAGTTTGCCTCCCTCCCTCTCTGTTTGTAAGTAATTTTTCCCCTTCCCCTCCCCCATGGTCTTCTGTTAAGTTTCTCAAGATCCACATATGAGTGAAAACATATGATAGCTGTCTTTCTCTGACTGACTTATTTCACTCAGCATAATACCTTCCAGTTCCATCCACGTTGATACAAATGGCATGATTTCATTCTTTCTCATTGTCAGGCAGCAACTTTAGACCTAGAACAGTCAGATCCAATTTGGACTGGCTGCCTGAAGGGGTCCCTGGCAGATGTAGCATCCAAGGACCCCAGGTCTGTCTTCTTGAAGACCGCCCAGATAATCACCCTAAGACATCACCACACCCTAAACCCTGATCCTGACCCTGGCTCTTAGAGAATTTGGTGTCGTCTATGTTTTGAGATTTTGGCTGTTCTAACAGGTGTGTAGGGGCATCTCATATTGTCTTAATTTGCATGTTCTTAATGACATATGATGTTGAACTTCTCTTCATCTGCCATCTGTACATCTTCTTTGATGGCATGCCCATTTAGATTTTTTGCCCAATTTTTAACCAGGTTGTTTTCTTACTGTGGAGTTTTAAGAATTCTTTGTATATTTTAGATAACAATTCTTTATCAGATATATCTCTCTGTAAATATTTTCTCCCAGTCTATGATTTGTCTCTGTATTCTCTTAAACTAATTATCTTTTTATTCAAGTCTATTTTTTTAATTTCTACTTTAACACTAACTTAGGAAAGCACAATTCACTGAGATTTCCACTGCCAAGAATAGGTGCCGCTTTTCTGAATGGGACAGGAAGAGTGAATCGCATGATGACAGTTAAAGCAATCCCAAAGAAACAAAGGCAGAGTTCATGTTCTTTGAACTTGGGAGAACAGTCTCTTGTTTACTTGGTCCCATGTTCATTAACAGCAAAAGGGTGAAACTGCAGTGTGCTACTTGTGGTGACAGACTAGCTGCTGAGGCAATGAGACTATCGGCACTGGAGCCACAGTCACAGGTAAAACATAAGTAAATTGGTTCCAAACCAAATTCCTTGAGAGAGAGAGTATTAAGTTGAGAAGCTGGCAGCACCAGATTTGTAATATTTCACATACATAAACCAGTACTTTTCAGGTTCTTGACAAAGTGGTACCTTGGTACCAAGTTACCAAACAAGTATACATGAAGGCTGACATGTTCATGGAAGACTGCGTCACAGCCTTGAAGCACCAAAGTCATCGCTTGAAAATATTGGGTGTGTCTGTGGCATAGAAAGAGCTTGGGCACAACTTTCCAAAGACACCACTTCTCAGCACATCAAGGAGCTGGTTAGTGAAATAGAAGTTCAGTGATAGAAGTCAGAATAAATGAAACTACCAAAAGATTTTCCATCATGGCCTGATGGACTGTTATGGATGACACAATGCATGTGTCATTTGAATACGATGATGATGCAAAATGAGAAATTTGTTTATAGCTTCATTGCCAACAAAACTGTTAGCTCTGAACCAATTTGAACCACGCACAGCAACATTGCCAACAGGTGTAGTTTGGAGACTGAGCTTTGTGTGGCGAGCCCTGACGGCACAGCTGCAGTGAGAAAAATGGTCTGGAGCAGCTGCCTGGAATGATGAACTTGCACCAGGATCTTAGTCAAAGCCCTGCCTTCTTTAATGACAATGTCTTGCCTGAAAAACATCCGACCCAAGCAGTGTGCTTAAAGAGGCAGTAAAATTGTGACTTCCCTAACAACTGACACATTAAATTCAAGATTATTCTCTTTATTCTGTACAAAATGGAAGCTCATCATAAGCAACTGGTGATGCATTTTTAGATAGGGTAGTTATCAAGGGGAGGGGCCCAGCTGAGAATGCTTGACGAGGATGGGCTCCTAGCGTTTCGGCAAGAAATGAAGGATTGTGGCCCCAGCTCATTAACATCATGAATCAGACAGTCTGACTCCCTGATTTATCTAATATCCTCAACATTTAAAGATATTAATATTTCCGTGCAAGAACAGAATGCCATGCATTTTCATTAAGACACATAAGGTCAGAGAGCACGCATAAATGTTAAAAAACCAGAAGAACAGGGGTGCCTGGGTGGCTCAGTTGGTTAAGCGCCTGACTTTGGCTCAGGTCATGAACTCACGGTCTGTGAGTTCGAGCCTCACGTCCGGCTCTATGCTGACAGCTCAGAGCCTGGAGCCTGCTTTGGATTCTGTGTCTCCCTCTCTCTCTGTCCCTCCCCCGCTCGTGCTCTGTCTCAGAAATAAATACACATTAATAAAATAAAAATAAAAAACCAGAAGAACAGAGGCTCATGCAGATTGTGATAATGAATTCCATTATTAACAAGTATTATTTTGGCATTTGCACATCTGTGAAAACTGTAACCAAACACCTTATGAACCAATAAGATGTGGAGTTTTTTGATTGAACATTTTAAATATAATTTTCCGTCAAATAAAGACACTGCTGCAATGAGGATGTTAATGGATGCTGAACCTATTTGCCCCCAATTGTTAGCCAAACCCAACCAGAAAACGGAAGCTGGGAGCCTCCTGGGGCACCGAACCAGAATCGGCAGAGCAGCGAGAGTCTGAAGGGCCAAGGGGTGGCCTCCATCACCAGTGTCAAGAGGAGGCACTTGTGTTTTGCTGTATTTTGCTTGAAATCGGGTGATGTTAGAGCATAATAAATGCTGACATGCATGACGTGGTAGAGATAAAACCCTGATTTGTAGAGAGAGGGGCAGCAAGTCCTCCATTGGGGAGGACTTTGTTGCGTTGCCATTGGTGTGTGAAGACAGGTCCTTGCATACGACATGAAGACACACAGATATATGCCTGCAAAGAAAGGCAGACGTAGATGCAGTGTCGGGACTGTGTGTAGTTTCTCTTCTGATTTCTTCAGTTTCTCAGTGAGATACAAGTCAAGGCCGAGAAGGTAAGATGAGAGGGGCGGTGTGATAAGCAGCCATCTCAAAGGATGTGAGGACACCCACCCTGGAGACCTAGAAGTCATGGGCAGCACCAAGGACCCACCCAAGGTGAAGTCTTGACAAGAGGTTGGCTGAGTTGGTAGGTGGAAGGAGAGAGGTGGAGTCATCCAGCACTAGGGGGAGGGGAGAGAGGGGAGGGAGCACAGCTGCAAGCAAGGGAGGGGTGCGGTATAATGGCGGTGCCGTGAATCCAGGGCATGGAAGTGTGTGTGCACTGTGACGGTCAGCCAGGCTGGGCACCAGAGGCAGCAAGCTGAGGAACAGAGGACGTAGTCAGAGGGAGGGCACTTGAACTAGAAGTGGAGGAACATAGCCATTGGTGTTGTGGAGGCCAGGGAATGAGCTTGGCAGTGGCTGACTGAAGGAAGGAAAGGTGAGGTGGCCAGGAGAAGGGGGTTAGAACCTAGGTGGATTAGGTGTGTGCAAGCAAAGTCACCACGATCGGTAATGAGCAAGACTGACTCTACTGCTCAAGTCCTCATCAACTGGGAGATGGTTGGAGATTCTGTCACCGACACTGCCCAGGAAAGGCTGCTAACAGCTTGTGCTTCCAGGGGCTGGGGTTTGTGGAAGAAGAAAAGCCACGATCCAAGTGCAGCCAGAGGGGTACCCAGTCCACCTCCACCTGGACAACACTCTGGAGAGGTGGGAGGAAAATGGAGAAGAGGAATTAAAGCTGGGTGGACTGGTCTCCATCAGAGCCCAGCCTGACGGTCAGAATCATCTGGAGGGATTCAGAACAACAGAAGCCCAGGTGGTACCCCCGGGGACACTGCTTCTGAGCTACGTCAAAGTCCAGGGCTGGCACTTTTAAACATCCACCCAGGTGACACAACAGGCAGCCAGAGACCAGTGAGTGAAGGATGGTGATGGGCACAGCCCAGCGCAGGGAATAGAGCCGGTCACATTGTAATAACTTTGTACGGGACAGATGGGAGCTCTGAGTAAGAGTATTGTGGAATCACTGTGTTGTACTCCTGAAGCTAATGTAACATTGTGTGTCCACTAGGCTGCCAAGTAGCCATCCCAGAAGCCACGACCCCTGGGGCCTTTGGGGACCGGGGCTCCACATTGCCTTGAGTACAGTCTCACTGATGCAGCCACATTGTTTTGTTACAGGTGATCTCAGTACACATTATTTGTCCTGTATTTTTGGAATTATGTGTATGAACAGGTTAGACCATCTCTGGATTTTGTTGTGTGCCAGCAAAGAGAATTGCAGTCACCTGCGTGGCTGAGAAGCTGTGTTCAGGAGGACACAGGACAAGGGTCTGGTGTCTGTGACAGACTCAGGACCAGGTGGAGGTGAGTGAGGGACAGGGCGACAAAGTCACCATGGTAATCAAGCCTCCCCCACACCTCCCTCCAAAGTCTGAATGAGGAGCCCCCAGGGCTGGCCAGGGGCTAAACCCCTGAGCCCTCACGGGCACCCTGAGGGTGAGCATGCAGTCCAGCAGGATGCCATCAGTCACCACCAGGTGGCAGCAGGGGACAGGAGAGGGGCCAGGCCCCACACAGGAATAGCTACTCCTGGGCCCGTTTGGTTGGCCGCCCAGGTGTCTCAGTCTCCTATCTCCATTCTAACATAGAACCATCTCCCCCAAATCCTACACTTCCCGGGGCTCGCCTGCCATAGAAGGAAAATATGTTTCGGGTGACCCTTCCTCGCTTCCTGCCGTGATGGGATAATCCCACCAGTCCCCAGGCGTGGCCTGACTCGTCTCGCCTCAGTCCCTCTGAGGCGACCTCCACCCCCTGGACCCTGCTATCCACTCGGGCCTCCTGCAGCCCTGGGCCCATCTCCCACTACCCAGACTCTCAGGGCCAGGAAGTCCCCTACCCCTGCCCCAGTGGCATGTTGAGGCATGTTGAGCAGAGCAGGGATTCCCAGCCAAAAAGAAAGGCTTGAGCCCAACCCCAGAACCTGTCACCCTCAGCCACAAGCCAGGCATGGCCGGAGGCCCGTGATGCCCCAGCCCCCACTGTTCTTCCTCAGCGACCTCACATCTGACTTTCTCCCACGTCCACTCAACTCAACCACAAGCCGACTGCCCCTCACACAGCACCCCAAGCCTGTTGCTCCTTGACACCCATGGGGGCCCAGGGTGAGGACACACCTCTGGCTGCCCAACTTGTGCTCTCACTGCCAAGGTCTTGACGGGCAGGTTGGGCCCGCCCCCAGGCCAGGTGCCGCCTGTGGGGCATAAAGCCTGCAGAGGCAGCTCCTTAGGGAGCTCTGCTATCTGCCATGAAGGGGAGCAGCACCCTCCTGCTGGTGGCCCTCACCCTGCTCTGCTCCTGCGGTGAGTCTGTGTGCTTCCAGCAGGGCCCATGTGTGGGGGGCAGACAGGAACCTGGGGGGCTAAAACCCAGGCACTAGGCCCCTCACAAGGATGGGCGGCGGCCTTCCTAGGTGCCCGACCGGCCTCCATCACAGAACACAGATGTGGGCAGATGCCCCCGATGCTCCCGCCAACCCCAGTCCCCACCCAGCCCAGCTCCAACCTCTGCCCCAGCCCTAGCGTCACCAAGCCCAATGTCACCAACCCAGCCCAGCCTGACCCCAACCCTCCAAGCCCCAGGTCAGCCAACCTCACTCAGAGGGTGAATTCCAGCCACATTAGGGTCTTGCCGCCCCTTCCCTAGTAATGCCAGGGAACCCCAGAGTGGGAGACGCTGCCGAGGCTAGGGGTGACAGGCGGGGTCTGTGGCCAGGTAGAGTTAGGGGGTATTATGGAGTAAGACCTGGGGGAGGTGAGGCAGGGTGATCATGGGGGCACACCTGGGGCAAGTGAGGTGGGCACTGATGCAGAAGTTCTGGACACCGCCGAGGCTGGAGTGCTGGGAGGTCTGGGGTGGGCTGGAATGGAATTCTCTTGTGCTGGTGTCACCTTGCCCCCACCTCACAGGGCTGGCCATCGGGGATGACAACAGTGACTTTTTCATGGACTTCCTGCAAACGCTGCTGGTGGGGTCCCCAGAGGAGCTATATGAGGGACCTCTTGGCAAGTATGATGTCAATGCAGATGCCAAGGCAGCACTGACGGAGCTCAAGTCCTGTATCGACGGCCTACAGCCTATGCACAAGGCGGAGCTGATCAAGCTGCTGGTACCAAGGCTGGGGTGGGGGCGGGGGGGTCACCCCATTCCCTGAAGGTCCGCAGCCCCAGCAGGACACACAGCCCTGCCCCACTAGCCCTCCACCAAATGCCATGACTCCTGATTATCACCCCAATACAGCCACCACCCCACAGACACCTTGACCTGCCTCAGTCAGCAGAAGTGGACATCCCAGACCTCACTCCCCCAGAGCAGCCTCAGCCTCCCCTAAGAGCACATACATGCATATGGCACACCCACATACAAGTACGCACCACTTCCGCCGTTGCTAGGAGGGGACTGGCTGAAGTGTGCCAGAGCCTACGGTCCTCCAGGGGCTGGCCTGGGCCTACCCGCCCAACAGGATGGGGCTTTCTAGTTATCGATCACCAGGTATGGGACCCCCAGCCCTCTGGGCCCACACCTGTCTGCCTTCCAGGTGCAGGTGCTGGGCAGTCAAGATGATGCATAGCGGACCCCAGTCATGTCTCCAAGCAGCCACAGGACCAGCTACACAAGCAGCAATGGCCACACTGCCCCATTACCACTTCTCCGCGTGTAAATTTATCATAAAACTGTTCAATCAATAAAGCCTCCTGCAGCTCAGGCTCTGGCTCCTGTCTCTCCCCACAGTCAGGGACACAACCGCACGGATATGCGGATTCACAGACACGGGGTCACGTCCGCAGAGCATGCACGTAGAAGTAGCCCCACACAGAGGGCAGACCCACCAGACCCCCTTGTAGGCGGACAGAGCAAGACGGACAGGCAGGGGACTGGACGCAGGAAGGGCTACAGAGGCAGCGGTGGGGTGCAGGACCAGTGCGTCAGAGGAGGCAGGGCAAAGAGCCCCAGGCCGACGATGAGGCTAGAACTGGGAGGTCAGGCTGGGGGCCTTCTGCGTCTGAAGACTGTCATTCCAAGACAATAAATATCCACAATATACACCTGGCACAGGTCCAGGGGTTGAAAGCATTCCCCCTAAAGTCACCCAAGGAAAGAGTCTGTCTGGAAGACGTGCAGACCCGAGCCCTATCCCCAAGAGGAACCTTGACAAAGTGGAGAAGAAAGTGCACCTGGTCTTGAGGACACCCGTGGTCAAGGGGTGGGCATGGCCAGCAGTGGCACAGGAGGGAGAGCAGGGTCTGGAAAGGTTCCGCAGAAGGGCAGCAGCTCAGCGCCACCCCCCAAACTCCCCAACCAGCGCTGACCCTACCCTCACCCAGGATCCCAACTGCTGGAGCCTTCTTGTGCCTCAGTTTCCCCAGATCAGTGGTCTTCACTGGGAGCAAGGCTGACTAGGTTCATCTCTGCCCCTCACAACCTTTGCTCTCTGGCCACTCCAGCTCTGGGCCCTGTGGCCTCACCTTCCAGTACAGAACCTCACTGTCCCTTTTCCCACCCTCCAAGCCTCTGCCCTACCCACCACAGTGAGGAGCAGAGCAAAGTCCTGACCTGAGCCATGCCTGGTGAGGGTGGGGGTCCCCTGGGCAGAGGCCATTGTCTTCATCATACAGAGAGTGATCTAGAACCTGCTGTCCCACAGAGCTGCATTCTAGAGCTCAGGGGCCAGGATCTCTCCCCACCCCCACCCAATTCTCCAAGCCCCCTGGGAAGAGGAGAGAGAGGAAAAGGCCTTCCTTTCCATGCCCCTTTTTTGGGAACTGCCTGGCATTGAGGCCGGTGCGACGGGACGACCTCCAAGGAGGCCCGGTCCATAGGTTGCTCTGAGTGCAGCTCCTGGACTGAAGAGGTAAGGGCCCCTCTGGAGTGGCCCTCTCCCTGCCCCACAGCACAGCCTCAGCCAAGAAGTTTTCCACCTTTGCCCACCACTCCCTGCCCAGTGGTGCCCAGCATCCCCTGAATAGGAGGAACCTACCCAGAGCCCCTGCAGAGCCGGGGAAGTGTGGTCAGTGAGGCTGGAGGAGACAGCCCTTCCCATCTTGTGCATGAGGGTCTAATGCTCCTCCTCTTGGAGGCTGGTGAGGGCAGAGCAAGCCCACTCCTCCAAGCATAACCTCTGTGTAGGCCCCAGCTCAAGACCTTACTGAGGAGGCTGTGGCCTGCAGTTCTGCCCACCAGTGGGGACAAAACAGGGATAGGGTGGGGAGTTGGGACTTCCCAGCACCTGGTCACCCTTCCATCCATGGACACAGCCAGCCATGGCAGAGGAAGTATGGGTGGGCACCTGGAGGCCCCATCGCCCCCGGGGGCCCATCATGGCCCTCTACAGCAGCCCAGGACCCAAGTACTTGATTCCACCCACCACGGGTAAGAGCCTGGGAGCCTGGGATGGGACTGGGGTAGGGGAAGAAGCCAGCTCTGAGGTGGGCTCGGGATGGGCCCGGAGAGGGTCTGGAGAGGGTCTGGGAGGGCATGGGGCGGGTCTGGGGAGGTTCTGGGAGGGTCAGGGAGGTCTGACGAGGGTCTGGGGAGGGCATGGGTGGGCCTGGGGTGGGTCTGGGGAGGGTCTAGGGAAAGTTTGAGGTGGGCCTAAGGAGGGTCTGAGTGGGGGCAGGGGGTGGGCCTGGAGAGGCTCAGAGCAGGGAGGGCATTGGGAAGGCTGGGGGCTCATCCCTGACTCCCAGCCCATCAACCCCCTGGGGTCAATAGGGTGGGGAGAAGGACGGCATCTTACTCCGGGCTGCTCAGAACCCCTGCCCCACAGGCTTTGTGAAGCACACACCCACCAAGCTGCGTGCACCAGCCTACAGTTTCCGTGGGGCCCCCATGCTCCTGGCAGAGAACTGCTCCCCAGGGCCCCGCTACAGCGTGAACCCCAAGATACTGAGGACTGGCAAGGACCTTGGCCCTGCCTACTCCATCCTGGGGCGCTATTGTACCAAGACCATCATGACCCCTGGCCCCGGTAAGTGAGCCTGGCCCAGCCGCAGACCTGCCCAACCCTGCTGGTGGCCACTGCACGTCCTGTCCAGGTGAAGGTGTGAAGGAGCACAGGCATCCTGGTTCTCCTGTCCCCTCTTTTTCCTCTCGAGGGACACCACCAGGCCCAAAGCAGCCTCGGAGACCCTCAAGCCCAGTTCTAACTTGGGCTTTTCTTGCCCTACGTCCCCACACCAGGCCCACACCAGACTCTGCCCTTCCCCCTCCAAAGCTGCACCTGTCCCGCCCACTCCTGCAACTCCGGGATACCCCTAACCAATCTCGGTCACCATCCCCTCCCAGCACGCCCTCCGCTCTTCTCCCGAGCCAGGTGACTACTTTCCAGAGAAATCGGCCAAGCACGTGTTTGACTCAGCACCCAGCCACTCCATTTCTGCCCGAACCAAGACCTTCCGAGTGGACAGCACCCCAGGTGTGCACCAGCCCTGATAGCCAACATCCAACCAGGGTGGGGACCCGGGGGGTGGGGGAGGTGAGACAGGGTAACCTGATGGCTGCACTCCTAGAAGTGGCAAACTTCAGGAAAGGAGCTAAGACTCTGCATGCAGGATTCTGTCCAACCTGAGACTCACTGCCTGTGCGCCCCACAGGCCCTGCCGCCTACATGCTGCCTGTGGTCATGGGGCCCCACACCGTTGGCAAGGCGTCCCAACCCTCCTTCTCCATCAAAGGCCGCAGCAAGCTGGGCAGCTTCAGTGACGACCTTCACAAGGCAAGGGTTCCCCCCCCCCACCCAGGGCACAGCACTGTTCATCCCCCAGAGACAGTCCATCTGGCCCTTCCTCCCCAGAACCCAGTCCCATCAGAGTGAAACCTATCAGCTCTTCACCCTCCGGTGTCTGCCACATTCATGGCACCACCCTGTCCCCTGCACCCCCAGGTTACATTCCTGGGGTGAGGAAGGGCAGACAATGGACAAGGACGGAGATAGCAACAGTGCCGGGGGAGTGGAGCAAGGAAGGGATTTATGGAGTGCTGCAGGGAGGGTGGGAGCAGCCTTCGATAAGGTGGCATGCAGGAAAATAAGAAGGAGAGGAGTAAAATGTGAGATATTTGGGGGAGGAGGGTTCCAGCTGCAGAAACAGCCAGTGCAAAGGCCCTGAGGTGGCCATGTGTTCAGGAGGTTGAGGAGCCTGGGGAGACTTCCAAAGTGGTTTCACAGCACTGCTGACCCTGCCAGTCCAGCCCATGGCCATCAAATCCCACAGGACAGAATCCCAGCTGCAAAGGGGCCTCTCCTGCACACACCAAAGGGACAAGCCTGGGACTGACACACTGAGGTGTCATCGCCGTGGTGAGGCTTCAGTAGAGGAGTAATGTCCCACACAGAGAAGGTCTCCCACAGTGTGACTGTTGTCTGGAGACAGAAGGGACCCTTGGACACACAGACACACAGTGACTCAAGGCTTGAAACGCACTGTCCGATGCTGGCCGCCTACCCTTTGGGATCACGTGCCCTGGCAGGCCAAGCCTGTCTGAGCCTCTTTCACCTTCCAGACCCCAGGTCCTGCAGCCTACCACCAGACGGATGTGCAGGTGACGAAGTTCAAGGCTCCACAATACACCATGGCAGCCCGGGTGGAGCCCCCAGGGGACAAGACCCTCAAGCCAGGACCAGGAGCCCACAGCCCTGAGAAGGTCCAGGAAGAGCAGGGCCCAGAGGGGTGGCATGAGGGGTGGGGAGTTACAGTGAGGAGGGAGTGGGGATGGTGACATGGCCCAGAGAGCATAGGGATGGTCACAACCCAGTGGGGGGGAGAAGGGGCACCACTCAGAAGGGGTGATGGGGCACAGCCTGGGAAGCCGGGAACACAGGCCAACCTGTGTGGTTGAGTTGTTGGCGGATACATCTCGGGGGTGTGAAGTCAGCAGGGGCACAGCCTGGTTGCAGGGGGAGGCACAGGCCAGAGGAGTAGTTGGGGAGCAAGCCCAGAGTGGGTGTGGGGGGGAAGGGCCTGTGAGCCTGTGGGGGGCACAGTGTCCATGCATCCCTAGAATGCTAGGCTTTCCTGACATACCATTTCCCCAGCTGGCAGGTCCTGCCTCCCTGGACACCAGTGACAGTTAGTGTGCAGAACACTCACCAAACCCAGTAGTGTGGCTTTGGCGCTGGTCACCTTGGCCCAGGGCTCAGGAAGGACAGTGAAGCCACTGTCAGCAGCTCTAGCCCCAGGGAGGGCAGAACCTGTCAGGCAGGGGCAGGGGTGCCAGAGCCTCTCACAGCCTCTCCTCCCCAGGTGACAGTGACCAAGCCCTGTGCCCCCATCGTCACCTTCGGCATCAAACATTCTGACTACATGATGCCCCTCGTGGTGGATGTGGAATAGCCCTGGCCCCCACCGCACCCCATCACCCACAGCCTCTGCACATCATGTTCCCACATCTGGGCCGCGGGCTAGGGACGCCTCCTCCCCAAGCTGGGCTGTGGCCAGCCTGGCCCTGTAGGGCAGAGCATACCTGTTTGGACAGTTGTGACCAGTTATTTTTTCTATGCTGCTTTCCCATTTGCTAATCTTGTTTCCTGCTGTGCCCACATGTTTAATAAACCACAGATCCCATTAGTAATGGGTTTGTCTTGACAGTAGAATCAAGCTTTTTCAGAAAGCCCCCCCCCCCCAACATAGGCTGTTGGGTCTACCCTGGCTTCCAGGGCTTGGGGTCTGAGCAGAGAGGAGGGCTTGGGACCCTCGGGCGCCCACCCTCCTAATTCTGCCTCAGCCCCTTCACCTCGCATTTCGTCGTACACTCCAGGGATGGTCACACAAGCACCTATCCCCTCCTATGTGTGGTCTTCTGCCTGCATGACTCACTCTCACCCATGAGATCTGGGTCCCCACCTTGAATCTGGACTAGGGCCTGTGATCACCCTGAATAAAGTGATACTCCTGACGCCAGGCCATGACATAGAGAGGAAACAGCTTCTGCCTGTGTATCCCCCTCGCTTCGCTCACTTCACACCATGGTGTGCCCCCAGAAAGTGGTGTGGCCACATCAACATCCAGGCAGCCAGCACAGCTGGACCGCAAGCTCACACCAGCATCAACCAGTGGGGATGTGAGCAAGTCTTCAGGTGACAGCAGCCCTGGCCTCGGGTCTCCCAGCTGAAGCCTTAATGTTCTAGGCAGAGAGCTGTCCCCACCATGCGGGTCTCAAATTCCAACCACAGTGATCCCAAGACAAAAATTACTGTAAGTGACTAAGTTTTAAGTGATCTGTTATGCAGCAAAGGCAACACAGGAAGCACAAGAGGACAAGGACCAGGAAGGGGGCATCTGAGTGAGGCCCAAAACAGACATTTCTAGAGGCCTCCTGGAGTCTAAGGCCAGGCCTTGAGGAATGGAGTCTGGGTTTCACCTTGATCTTGGGGAGGTCGCGGAGGACCTCAAGATGGGTGGTCCTGCCTGCTGTCCCCGTGAGCCTGCCAGCCATAGCCACACAGGGCACAATATGGCTGCTGACCCTGGCCCAGTAGGAACCACGTCAGGTTCGGTGTTCTGAGCACCTCACATTTATTCATCTAACCCTTGGGAGTAATACTATCATCACCCTATCTGAGTTACAGAAACTTGGCAGAGAAAGTGGTAAGCCTGTGACTACCTGCCTAGGGCGGCGGGGGCCAAGTGAGGGAGGGAGGGAGGGTACAGGGACAAGGCAGAACGAGAGAGGGAAGAAGTGGGGTCTGGACCAGCAGTGTCCATGGCCTGTCTGTGGACTGAGTCAGTTCCAGATGAAACTCTCAAGCACCCAAAGAAATGAGGACACCAAAGACAGTGTTTACTCCACCATGAAACTGTTTATTCCAAATTTTTATTGGTAAACGCCTTGTCCTTGAACTGCGGGATAGAGCCTGGCAGCTACCTTGGCACAGACTGGGTCCCCGGGTCCTTCTTGGGTTACTAGTCTCAGGCACCAACATCAGCAAACCCCGCCTAGGCACAAAAGTAGGTGCTGAGTGCACAAGGCTGAGCAGGAAGAGGGTGAAGCCTCTGACAGGTTGGCAGAATGGCCAGGCCCCCCTCACGGAATCCATCCCAGTGCAACGAGAACGAGAGACCAAAAGGTCAATCAGAAAGGAACTAAAACCCAGACCCCAAAATAGCTGGCAGCAGAGATGGAAACTTTAGGAGAGAACGTTACAGCTGGAGGTCTCAGGGAGACAGCAGAAAACACTCAGCAAGACCACCCAAGTGCAGAATGGAAACTAGCCTGCCATGGCAGGACGAGCAGGCACAGCTCGCTTAGTGTGGTGTGGCTCCCACAATGGAGCATGTTCTCAGAAAGTGAAGTCAGCACCACAAACCCAGGCAGAGTGGGGGATGCAGGGTGAGGGTGTGTCTGCAATGCCCTCGGCAGCTGCCAGCACAGTGGCCAGTGGGCACGCGCCCGTGGCAAGATTTAAGGTGAGATGAGCAGAGGACTAAGTCAAAGCCATAGAGTGTGGCGACTGGGAAGGGAGGCAGGACCACGGGAGCCTGAGAATGCCAGGGAGTAAGGGGGAACAGTGAAGTCCCAGAGACACGGAGGCATGTAAGCCGACCTCACTGGATGAGAAACGAGCATCTGGAGGAGCAGAGGCAGTCAGAACAGAACACTCAGAAGTAGGAAGGTGGGATCCTCCTCTTCCAGGAGGCTGAGAGGGCCAGCAGGTACAATGGAATGACCATATGAGGATACAGGCCAATCCTGCTGGAAGGGGAGGCAGGCATCAGTGCCACAGGGGCAGTGCCCAGGGCTGGAGACCAGAGCAAGGTAGGGCCAAGAGAGTTGATGTGTGGTCAATGTGTGTGACCCGGGCAAGGAGGTGGACAGGGCGCCAACAGTCTTCAGGGAGTAAGGGGAGTAACTGGGATGACAGAAGACGGGGAAGGACACAGAGCCAATGAGTCGTTTCTTACATGTATTTGTGCACAAGCAAGGGTGCCGACACCTCACCACATCTCACCAGCGGGTGAGATGCCGCTGGTCCAGCTGGGCCTGTGGTTCGGTTTGTGTGAACATGGGGCTGGCCAAGTGGGCCGTGAGGGCCCAGGGAACAAACGGTGGGTGGGCATGGAGGGCAGTCTGCAGAGGGATGCGAGAATAACTAAGCGTCCCCACAGTAAGGTGGTAGTCACTGTCAAAGGGCCTCGCTTGGTGGATGGGAAGCTGCCTGCTGACACTCCAGAAGCGACCCACAGGTCCTACGAAGAGAGTCCTTGTAGGGAAGCCTCCTGTCCTGACCCACAGAAGGTGCCCCCCTCAACACACACACTGCCTGACTCTGAAATGCCAGACAGAACTGCTTCTAAAGGTCTGGTCTCGCGGAAATACACCTTTGGTGTTGGGTAGCTCTCGAATCCTGAGAAAACAGGGAGTTTCTTCTGGATACCAGACTGTGAGATCCAGAAGGACTGGGAGGGCCCAGGGCCTCCAGCCAAGGTTGCAGTCCACTCCTTCATCCACGGCCCCTTGCCCTTTCCCGACGGTCCGGAGGGCAGGCAAGGCCTCAGGGCGGAACCCTCAACATTGATCTACCCATGCCCAGCAGCCCTAGCCAAGAGTATCTGCCATCTCTGAGTAGAAATGGTGCTCGAAGTTCACAGCCACACCCCCTTCCTGTGTCAGCTCCAGGCACCTCAGATCTCAGATGTGGCCTGACCTAGAGACAAGGACGGGACAGAGCCTTAAAACGCCAAAGCCCCAAGGAACAGGGGAAGGCTGCTAGCCACAGGTAGCCATGTCCAGGATTCCCAGCTGCTCAGGTCAGACCTGCTCTGCCAGAGCCTCTAACACCCGGAACAGTACAGAGAGCTGGGCCTTGGCTTCTCCAAGGGAAAGAGACCCTCACACACATGGGACCGGCCAACATGAGCTCACGGGGTCAGAGGAAGCCACGAACTCCCAGTCACACAGGAAAAAGATTCCCAAGCCACGATCATCGTTTCAAAGGAGTATTTTGTACGTAGGTCTTCTGGAGCCCAGGACACCAGGCAGGGGGAGACCCTGGTTGCCCCGGGCACTCACAGAAGCCAGTTCCTAGTGGCTCATGTCCTTGCCCTTGACAGGAGATACGAGAGGATGAAGAAGGCCACGATCAGGCCTGCAGCCATACCACATAGAAGCTTCCGGTTGTCTCGCCCAGACCTCGCCATTGTGGAAAAGCGCTTCACACTCCCTGTGAGCAGGCCTGTCATGCTTGTGAAATCCGAGTCCTGAGGGAGGAATCCCAGCACAGTCACACAGGGGGGCATCTCCACGACCGACACGCAGGTGCTGCAGGCACGCTGGGAGCCTGCACAGCAGGCGGTGTGGGGCAGAGCTGACCGCGATGCCCGCGCACACTGCAGACCCTTACCATGCCGTCCAGGTACCGGTTCTGGTCTTCTGCGTCCCTATCGATGTCCAGGGCCAGCTGGTCAGGACACAGAGGGGGCAAGGTCAGGCCAGAGAAGGGACACTGGATGGCGCCTGACCCCCCGTAAGACCAGCAGTCCCTGCCAACAACTCTGCCAGACACAGTACCACCAGCAGAGATCAGGATTCAGGTGTCACCCGGACCTCACACGGATGGATGCTGCCATGGATGAGACAAGGAAGATGGGAACTACGTGAAGCCCTTCCCAGCCTCTACCCTCCCTCTGGTCCCCACTCCAGGGTGCTAGGTGGAGGTGAAGGGACGACCACCACTGACCGATTTGAGCCTGGTGACCTTGGAAGCCAAGTTGTCGGCCATCCGCTTATTCTCCCGGTCTAGAATCTCCTCCACAGCGGCGGGGCTCTGAGCTGCGAGAAGGGAGAGTCTGAGGGGGAGCATCCACCTGTGAGCACTGCCCTTGACCCCTGCATGTCAGCCCTTTGTGGCCTCAGGGCTCTCACTCCAATCCCACCCAGCCATGCTGGAAGTCTCAGAGGACTGAGCTCACATCTGTGGAGCGGGCCCAACCCTAACCCGGGATCCAGTGCATGGACGTCACACATGACGGGCTGTGTAAAGGATAGTGCGTGTGAGCACCTGTCATGTGAGCACGTGTCCTGTAAACATATCTAGGCACCCCAAAGGGGTACAGTCCTACTAGCACTTTCTGATATTGTCACAGAACCTGCACGATCCCTCCATAGATGGCATCATAAGGATAGATAAGATAGTTATTTCTGGCAGGAAGAGCACCCAGGAGGGAAGCACAAAGGCCCTGGCAGGGATGGCCCATGAACTGGGTTCTGAAGAGATGACAAGTGACCAAAGAGAAAACAAATTCGCAAAGCTCCCAACACCCAAAAGTGGGGGCTGAGGTCGATCCTGAGTGCAGGCCCTAGGTCTGCTCACCTCTACACCCCACACCTTACAGGACGCCCTGACCCATGACTAGTGATGCTGAATCTGTCACATCAGGTGGGTGGGAACCATCTCCCCCCAAGTTCGGAGTGCAATTTTGCGGCGGCCAGGATGCCTTAATATGCCACCGAGGCACAGCCTTAGGAATCACTGATGAATACAAACCCCAAAAGAAAGGCTGTTAACGTCCTGCCAACCACTTCATGTTCGTTAACCCCTTAACAGTTACAAGAGCCCAGCGACACAGGCCATCAGCATCCCAATCCCAGATGAGAACAGGGGCTTCCCCGAGGGCAGACGGGCCAGCCTAGGCCACCCCACCACGCAAAAGCCTCCTCTCCCACGCCAGCTTCCGGGACCTGTGGCCCGTGGCCCGCCAGAGGCCCCAGGCAGAACGACCTCGCAGGGTCAGGAGCACCCGCAGGGCCCCAGAGACCCCTCCCCCCGCGCGCAGCCTGGCTCCGCCCGCCGGCAGTTCTCCCCGCCGCGGCCACTCAGCGGGGCAGGGGCGGGCGGAGGCGGCTCCAGCGGGCAGCCGCATCGTCCACGGCCGGCCGCGCCGCCATCCGGCTCGCTCCCCCGCGCTCACCCCGCGCCCAGTCAGCCATCGCTCCCGGCCCCGGCCGGGGTCTCCGTCAACGGCACGGCCACAGACTCCGCGGACGTGGCGCAGCAGCGGGAGGGGCCCTCCGGCCCTGCCCCTTCCGCCCGGGCACGCCGACTTCCGGCCGAGGTCCGGCCGCCGGGGTGACGTGATGGGAGCCGAACCCGCCTGAGGTCTGTTCCGCCGCCGGACAAGGGGAGGGGACGGGCCGTCGGCTCTGGGGACGGCTTGCTGGTTGGTGCTTTCCCCTGCCAATTACTGCGTTGACAGACACTTCTACCAGCCAACCGCGCCGAAGGCGGGGTCAGGTCCCCCGTAGGAAGCGCTCCCAGGCCTTTTATCAGGCGAGATAGGCTGGAAGGGGTCTCAATGGGCATCCGCCTCCGCCAGGCTGCGGTGGGAGTCCCGGCCCCGGTTACTGCCGGTGGGACAGTGGAGATCAAGGCCTGGGGCGAGCGGGCGCTGCAGAAGATGCAGGGGTGAAAGCACTCTGAAGGAAAATGAACCAGACGAAGGGTCAGAGTGTGGGGGTGGTGGCGACAGTAGGAACCGGGCGCTTGCCTTTGCACCCGGGCGCTGAGGGCGCGGTGCGAAGGAGATAGTCAACATAGGCTTGTTGCGCAGTGGATACCTCCCCACCCTACTGGAGCGTTTGCTCTGTGTCATTTCGTCCTCCTAACAACACACTGAAACGAGAATTTCTACCATCTCTGCTTTTCAAAAGAGGGAGCTGAGTCGAGGCCAGACTGTGTCTGGGTTACACACCCAGGAAGTTGCTGCACAAGATAATGCTTTGCCTTCATCCTGACCCCTCCCCACTCTCCCCTTTCTTTAAGCTTCAAGGAGGTCTGCTTCTCTCCCACCACGACCATTCCCATCTGCTCTTTTTGTTTTGCATGACCTTCCCCCAGATCACTTCTTATCGTCCAGTCTCCAAAAGTGGCATTTCATCAGATCCCTTTGCGGCCCACCAGGCTCTCCGCCTTTTTTCTTAAATCACAGGACTATGGCTGCCTATCGGCGTCTTATTTGTCCGTGTTTCCTTGTGTTCACCTTTGGAACACAACCTCTACGAAAGCAGGGACCTCGCATGCAGTAGGCACTCAAACCCCTGTTTACTACATCAGGTGGTCTCCGGGCTGCAAAGTCCTTTCTTTTCCACCTGGACTTTCCCCTCGACTTCCACTCGTTCGGTCCATCAAGAGGGGCGTGGATGGGAGGGGTTGGTAGAGCGGGCTGAGGTCCTCGCCTGCTGGGAATTCCAGTCCAAGAAGCAGGGGTCCCTGTTAGATTCGGAGGCTACTCGGCCCCAAAGTCGGACGATCACCGAGTAGGATCTTTGAAACCCCAGCTAACTCCGGGCAAAATCTTCAAGCTCCAGTCAGCTGGTCCAGGTCTCGCCTCCTTAAGGAGCTCGCAGCCCTGACACACCCCAGAGCCGCAGCGCACGCCCATCCCGGCCTCTCCCAGCGCAGCCCCGGCCCCGCCCCACAGCCCCGCGCGTGCCCGTCCCAGATTCCTCCGCGCGCAGCCCTAATACAGCCCCGAGGGAGATGCCGTGCACGCCGGTCCCGACCTCCCCGGCGCACAACCCAGGCCCCGCCCCGCGTCGCCGCGTACGCCGGTCCCGGCTTCCCCCGCGCGCAGTCCTGGCCCCGCCCCGCGGCGCCGCGCACCCCTATCCCGGCTTCCCTCGCGCGGCGAGTCAGGGCGGAGCGAGCGGGCTCATCCTGGAGTCGCAAAGCCAAGCCTCTCCCACCCGCCCGGCGCGGTATCCCGGGGGCGCCATGGAGCCCCGGGTGGTTGCGGATGCTGTGGAGACGGGAGAGGAGGATGTGATTATGGAGGCTCTGCGCACGTACAACCGGGAGGTGAGCGAGAGCCGTGAACGTGGTACACGAAAGAAGAGGTGGGGCAGGGTGGGGCGCGAGCGCGGCGGGCGGGGCGCCGAGTCGGTGAGGAGTTGCTACCGGGAGAGAGTCCGGGTGCGCTCGCCGCTGGGCGGGTGGGGCGGGGCGCCGTCTGTTTCCCATCCACGGAGCGCGGGTCCTGCCTGGTGTGGATCTGTGCCCCTGAGCCCCTGGGTCTCTCTGCAGAACTCCCAGAGTTTCACGTTTGATGATGCCCAACAGGAGGACAGGAAGGTGGGTGCTGACCGAGGGGTAAAGGGGAAGGGATGGGAGGTCCCGGGAAAAGGGGCCTGGTGGAGCCGCTCTTCTTCCTGCCCACAGAGACTGGCGGAGCTGCTGGTCGCGGTTCTGGAGCGGGGCTTGCCACCGTCCCGCCGCGTCACCTGGCTGCAGAGCATCCGCATCCTGACCAGAGACCGCAGCTGCCTGGAGCCTTTCACCAGCCGCCAGAGCCTGCAGGCACTTGCCTCCTATGCTGGCATCGCCTTGGAGGGGTCCGTCCCTGAGCCTCTGGACATGGACGTTGTACTCGAGTCCCTTAAGTGCCTGTGCAACCTCGTGCTCAGCAGCCCGGTGGCACAGGTGCTGGCCGCAGAAGCCCGCCTAGTGGTGAGGCTCGCAGAGCGTGTGGGGCTGTATCACAAGAGCAGCTTCCCACACGAAGTCCAGTTTTTTGACTTGCGCCTCCTCTTCTTGCTCACGGCACTTCGCACTGATGCGCGCCAGCAGCTGTTTCAGGAGTTGCAGGGGGTGCGCCTGCTGACTGCTGCCTTGGAGCTGACACTGGGAATGACCCCTGATGGGGGCCCTCCTGAGCTCCTTCCTCCCCAGGAGACTGAGCGGGCCATGGAGATCCTCAAAGTGCTCTTCAACATCACCTTTGACTCCATTAAGAGGGAAGTGGATGAGGTGAGGGCTGACCTGAGTCCGTGGGTAGAGCTTAGCGGTGTGGACGTTTCCTGGATCTGTCTGCCTGTAGGAATACTGGCAAGTTTCCGGGCATCAGATGGGGAGAGGGCAGGCGGAGCTCTTAGCTTATCGGGAGGAGGCAAGGAGATGCACGTTTTGGGCAGGGAGCCTTGGAGAAGATTTCTGAGAGAGGTGGAGGGCATGTCTGGCTCTTCCAGCCTAGCAGGAGGGCTGTTTGGTGCGTGGGGAGGCTGTAGGAGATTTCCCACCATGAGGCCGTGACCATGTGGCTAGAGTACTCTGTGACTTCATCCCAAGAGGACTTAGTGACGTTCTTGATCACAGAAACACTCCGAAGGTAGAGTAGAAGAGGGCAAGTAGAGGAGATGCATGGTCTCTGCACATGATCCTGGAGCGGTGCTTCCTCTCACAAGAACACCTTTCTTTTTGGTCAGGAAGATGCTGCCCTTTATCGGCACCTGGGGACTATTCTGCGGCACTGTATGATGGTCGCTGCTGCTGGAGACCGCACAGAAGAGTTTCACGGGTGAGGGTGCGGCCTCTCGAGATGGAAGGGAAGTGTGTTCGCGTGTGTGAACAGTGCTTCCCAGCTCTGGCTGTGGGCTAGGCTCCACCCTAGAGAGTCTTCACCTGTCTGGCTGGGAGCAGACATCAGTGTGTCTCTACGGTACTACGTGATCAGGACAAGTGTCTGGATCTGCGGACAGGAACGTGTCCCTGGAACTTGGGTGGTAGCAACAGGCAGTGTGGTATCTACAGGGCAACGTGGTTACTCACCTCTCTTCTCCATGACCTGTGTTTAGGCAGGTTCTGGCTGGCTTTTTTTTTTTTAATTTTTTTCTAATGTTTATTTATCTTTGAGAGACAGAGCACGAGCAGGGGAGGTGAGAGCGAGAGGGAGACACAGTATCTGAAGCAGGCTCCAGGCTCCGAGCTGTCAGCACAGAGCCCGATGTGGGGCTTGAACTCACGAACTGTGAGATCATGACCTGAGCTGAAGCCAGACGCTTGACTGACTGAGCCACCCAGGTGCCCCCAGGTTCTGGCTTTCAAGAGTGTCTGTGGCGCTTCAACCCAGACAGAGGGTGCCCCTTTCCTTGGGAACTCACCCCACTGAGTGGGATGAGCCTCTGAGGGTAGTCCTACTCTAAGTTCTGGCCTCTTGCTGGCCATTAAGTCCCTGGATGCTAGTTCACGTCACATGTGGCCTCTGCAGGGGGCACCAAGGGTTGTACTTGTGCAGGGGGACCAGACTTACCAAGCCCCTCTCCCCCATCTGTCTTCAGCCACACAGTGAACCTCTTGGGAAATTTGCCCCTCAAGTGTCTGGACGTCCTTCTTACCCTGGAGCCACACGAAGGTTCCCTGGAGTTCCTGGGAGCAAACATGGATGTGATTCATGTCCTCCTCAGCTTCCTAGAAAAGCGTCTGCACCAGGTGGGCAGAGGGACCTACCGTGTGGGTACCTCAGTGGCTCTGACTTTCCCCAGCAGCTGTGGTCCGTGCTTTTTCACGGTACCCACTGGTAAGTGGAGATCAGCCTGACAGTGTGATCAGGCAATTTCTCCATCTGCTCTGTGGTCCAGCCACCAGACTCCTCCTCCCTGAGAAATATGGGGACCCTCACACACATATTTGAAGGGTTTCATTTCGTTGGTTATCACGAGTTTTAAAACAAAGTACTTACCTTTTAGATCTCTTTGTGGATCTCTTTTGAGTGATCTGAGAAGTCTCAGCCCTTGCTTGTGACTGTAGAACTTCAGTGTTGCTGCACACAGGTGGCCCGTGGGAACAAGCATCCCTGCAGGGACCCACAGGCATCTTGAGCCAGAGGCTCCCTGGTTCTTGGGCCTGCACACAGGACATTGGCCAGACCTCTGACCAGCTTCTCTGGGAGCTTGCAGACATCACACAAGCTACAGAGTGCAAGGGAGTGGGATTAGACGGACACCTCCAGAATCCACATCGCGCATATATGCTGTGAGCTGGAGTACAAACGCCTGGCATTGGATGTGATGGCTGTGACTGTCCCTACCACTGCTGCTGCTGGGGTTGGGGTCCAGGGAGATAACTCAGGAGAAGGCCGGGGAAGGACAGGAGCTCTCTGGATCCATGAAGCCCACAGAATAGAGATTTTCTTTTTGTGTTTTGGCTGTTGTTTTCTGAGGACAGGTCATGTGCCAGTGGTGTGCTAATAACTGAATGCTCTGTATTTCCCGTGCAACCTTGGTATGTAGGCGAGGAAGTGAGAGCAGATGAGTTATTTGCCCCAGGTCACAGAGCATGTGAGTGCATCCTAAGTTAAGTTCCATTTGTGGCCCTCTTGAAATTCACACAAATTCACAAGAATGTGCCCAGTCTTGGCCCCTCAGCTGACTAACCAGGGCAAGGCCACTTCCTGAGCACCTCCTGCCAGGACCGTCTGGTGTGCGTGTGTTTGCCCCCCCCCCCCCCACTTCAAGTCAGGTGGGGGCACAGCCCCGGTGACAGAGGCTCCTCTGCAGACGCACAGGCTGAAAGAGAGCGTGGCCCCCGTGCTGAGCGTGCTGACGGAGTGTGCCCGCATGCACCGCCCTGCAAGGAAGTTCCTGAAGGCCCAGGTATGGGGCACAGGGGCCGGGGCGGGACCCTGCTTACAGACCCCAGCTGCTGCAGGCCCAGGCTGAGGGACGGCTGCCTCCCCAGGTGCTGCCCCCACTGCGGGACGTGAGGACGCGGCCCGAGGTCGGGGAGCTGTTGCGGAACAAGCTTGTTCGCCTCATGACGCACCTGGATACTGATGTGAAGAGAGTGGCAGCTGAGTTCCTGTTTGTCCTGTGCTCGGAGAGTGGTGAGTGGCAGGATCTGGCCCAGCGCCTATCCCTCCCAGCCACCTCACACACTGATCTCTGCCCTGCTTCTCAGTGCCCCGATTCATCAAGTACACGGGCTACGGGAACGCTGCTGGCCTCCTGGCTGCCAGGGGCCTCATGGCTGGGGGCCGGCCTGAGGGCCAGTATTCGGAGGACGAGGACACGGACACAGAGGAGTACAAAGAAGCCAAGGCCAGGTGTGTGCCCCTACACCCTCGGCTCCTCTCACTCACCCTGGTCCCTGTTCCCACACCCATATGGACTCGCAGGGTGGGTGGGACAAGATGACAGATGGCTGAACTCTTTGGGAGTCAGGCACGGGTCGCATAAGTAACCTGCCTTGATGTCAGGATGTTTTGTGAGTGTGGGCTGAGTGGGGCCAGGCAGTCGGGGGACCAGGATATCCCCCGAGCAGGGGCTGGGTCCTTGCTGCTCCTGGAAAGAGCCCTCTTGTGGCTGCCCTGCTTCCACCCACCCCATGCAGCCGCCTCCTGTCCTAGAGAGTCGCTAATGCATTCCCCACAATCCCTCCCCTGGGAAGCAGCATAAACCCAGTGACCGGGAGGGTGGAGGAAGAACCGCCCAACCCCATGGAGGGCATGACAGAGGAGCAGAAGGAACATGAGGCCATGAAGCTGGTGAACATGTTTGACAAGCTCTCCAGGTACGTGTTGTGTCAAGGAGGGGCCCACAGCTGGGAGAAGGGAGAACAGAAGCCCAGGACCCGTGTCCGGTCCTGTGAGCGCCAGGAAGTGGGGTTAAAGTTGGGCTTAGCAAGGCTGTGTTACTAAGGTCGGAAACAGGAAATGCCCCAGGAAAGGATTAGACTTGCGGTTGGTATTACATTTGTTTCGTAGATGACAAAAATTGAGACCTGGAGAAATAAGAATTCTAGAGTGCATAAGGTCTCAAAGCCACTGGGTAGCAGTTTGGATTCAGGCCTGTTTGGCCAGGGGTGAACCCGACTTCTGCCCCACATGCCGTGCCCCTTCCCCACCATGCTTTTCCCCCACAGGCACAGAGTCATCCAGCCTATGGGGATGAGTCCCCGGGGTCAGCTCACATCCCTGCAGGATGCCATTTGTGAGACCATGGAAGGGCAGCTCTCCTCGGAACCCGACTCAGACCCCGACTGAGGACACCCACTCTTCTGTTCCCCCTTCAGAACTGGTGCTGCTTCCAGAGATGGCCTTGGGACTGTGACCCAGGGAAGCCATGCTTGGAGACCCTTTTCTCTTTACTTCCAAAGTTCTGTTAATGGTTTGTCTCTGGTCCAATTTCTTATCTTTAGGACTGTGAGGGCCTTGTCCTGCTGCAACTCTGGGAACTCCACCGTGATCTCCACAGATGAGGTGGTCTCGTGTGCCAAGAGGATGTGTGCAGAGGCTGCTGCCTGGGGGCAGGAGCTGAGCATGGGCACATGCACAGGCAAGCATGTCCAGGGCTGGCATACCGGCCCAGAGCTTCTGTGTCAGGCAGGCGCTGCAGCTGACAGGGAAAGAACTTGCTAGGACCCCGTATCCTAATGTCAGAAATGTACTTTCAAGGTATGCTCTATTTCTGTCCCCACTGAGCTCAGGACTGGGAGCCTCCTGTGCGTTCTTGGTCCTCGCTCAGCACTCTACTGTAAGTGTCCACAGCAGCCAAGCTCTCACTGGTTGTGACAGTGGAATCCTGGCCTTCCCACTGGCGTAGACAAATACACGAAGGGAAACGCACCTCGTAAAACCACAAGTCTGGATTTCTGTCGTGTACCACAAAGCATCACTGAAATATCTTGGAATAAAGAGTTTCGAGCAAGAATGTGTGTGAGGAATTAATTTCATTGTTCTCAGAATTCAGTCCTTTTCCTAGATCATCATTCATGTCTTTTGTTCTTGTGGAGGCCACCAGACCCTCTCTGAGGACTCTCTTAAACGCACGGCAGGTGGTGAAACAGCGCCCAAGGGAGCACACGCAGGGTGGGAGCCAGGGGTCAGGATGATGTGCCTGGCGGTGCTATCCATGCTGGGCCTTGGGGCAACCCCAGCAGAAGGGGCCTGTGCAGGCGCAGGAAGTATGGCCTGAGAACATGTCTGGCTGGGGACCAGCCAAGGTTTCTAAATGACTTAAGGCCTTCCATAACTTAGATGTCAATCCTAGAGGCATTATTGGGAAGGCCTGGTGGAGAGTGGGGACGGGGTGGTTAGATGCCGGAGCAGAGTGAACATGGCCTGACGCCCTTCCGCGAGGGGTGCTGGTGCTCCGTGGGAAGTGGCACTGGGCTCACCTCCAGGGTGAATCCGGGGGCACGTTCTCCATCCTTGGGTTATTCTAGTGGGAGGAATGCCCACACACCCCTCAAGGTCCCCTTTCTACAGCCACTGTTAACACCTGTATTCCCTTAAGGAGACCAAAGAGTTTATTTCATGCCAGAAATGAATAAAGTTTCTTTAATTAAAAATAACATTACCAAGGAGACCAACATACTAAAGGACCCTATTCTATTACTTGGGACCCAGGACCATGCCTTGGGAGTGACTAAGGCCACTCAGCCAGAGACTGGGTCCTTCTAACAGACCGAGATGCCGAGCCCTTCGGATGGAGACCTGGACACATGGCTGATCCAGTCGGGGCTTTCCGTTGGTCTGTTTGAGTTCAAGCTGTGAAAGCTTTTGCAGTCAGCCTCAGCAGACTGAAGAGTCCCAACAGCAGAAAGGTGCCAGTGTGACAGGTGGCCTGTGGTGTGAGCACAACATGACTGGTCGGCACAGAGCCCATGACCTGGGCAGCCTCATTCTTCCTTAGGCCGCAGGTTCCAGTCCAGCCAAAACTGTTTCCTTAGCGGTGGGCAGTGACTCCATGGAACCATTTCTGGTCCCGGGAGTGGTGGGGGGACCAGCCATCACCCTATCTGTCCCGTCCATTGAGCTGGAACACAAAGAAGGGAAATCAGTCCTGCAGATCTCAGGGCCTGGGTTTGAACTATCATAAAACAAAAGCTTTTCTGCCTCTGCCTGTGCTGCTGTTGAGCCAAAGTAGCATGATGCCAGCAGGGCTGGGCAAAACTGGGTGGCTAAATGGAGGGCTTCATGTAAGTAACCATGTGAAATGTTCTGGAGCTCACGTGCTCAAGATTATGCACTATTTGGCAAAGCAACCCAAACTGGACTGCAGCCCGTCCCTTGACGTTTACTCTTGGATGGCACCTCTTTCTAAATACATAAACCCCTAAGACCAGGACCCACTTTACATAGATTTCTGTAAGACCAGAAAATGCACAGGTCAAATCCCCGGGGCCACGTGACTTAGTGTTGTTCCTGTATGGAAGTGGGACCAGGCGGGTCTGACCAGGGCATCTACCCTCCTCTCAGCGTGTGAGGTACACGCTTCAGTGCTACCTGCACTCTCTGCTTCCCTCAAACGACCGAGCAGCATAACTGGTATTTCAATTGAGATGACGAGTGACGCCAGCCTACATGTTAGCCATTAGAGCCAAACTCTGGAGTGGAAGGCTAGAAAAAACCATGGCCATGATGTCCACTGCGTGTGGAAACAAAGTGTGAAGTCTCCTATCCTTAATAAGCCTTATTCTTCTCTCTTGGGTTCAACTTGGTAAGAAACCAGCTGCTTGGGGCTACTGCCAGTGGAGGTGAGGGGAAGGCCTGACCCACGGCCCTGAGACCTGAGGCAGTCACAGCTGAAGAGTAAGGCTGTCCCCAGACCTCTGCCCCGTCCCCTTTGGGCACTGTCACATGATTGTCTCTGTGAGACAAACGGACTTCAAATGCTTAATGCTGCCTCCTTTAGAAAACAACCTCTCACATCAAGGCTACACATGCTGATTCTTATGGGAAACTGCATTTTCTGTAAGTTCACTTGTTACAGGTCTGAAACCTGGAAGGTACCAAGGGTCTTTGGCTTTCTACCCTCAGCACATTGTCAGGCCAAGGGCTCTCACACTGATGATCTCCCGAAAGCCTCCCCGAGGGGGGCTTCATCCCACACCACACAGGCACAGACTTCAGCTCCTCGAACTTCGGCTCAGAGCCACACCTTGGCCTGGAGCTGTTTGGTGCCGCTTTATTTTAGGGACAAAAGGCAATGCTGCTCTGTGATGCGAGGACAACCCCAGTCCACCGGGACCAAGTCACGGCTCTGCCAGTGGAGAGCAGGCATCTAGCATCCCTTCTTCATGTCCACACGGAGGTGGCCCTGGGCAGCGGCCGGTACGGGATGAACAGCCAGTATTTGCTAGTTCTGTTTTAGCCAGACAGGGTTCCACACCAGGTGGGCCCAGACCCCCAAGCAGTGAGGAAGGCAGCCCTGGAGATGACCCTCTCACGGTCCGTACCTTCTCGGCTTCCTGCCGCATGAGGTCCCGCAACTCTTCTGTCCAGCCTAGAAGCTCCACCAGCCTTTCCACGCTGTGAACCATATCCCCCAGCTGGACCACGTCCCTGCTGCGAGGACGCCAAGCAAAGGGCCCCACCAGGTCCCGGTTGATGAGCAGTCGGGGCACCGAGCTCCGCACGGCCTCAGACAAGCTGGCAAAAGGTTCTACCTGAAAAATTGCCCAAAAGTGAGGAGCACAGTGCCCACCCTCTGAGCCCCTCGGGACACAGACTGACAGTAAGACCTCGGGTACAGGGAAGACTCACCACCTATTTCATTTCTTCCCGTCACACTGTCAGCTTAGTCTCCATGCTTGGGTTCCTCCCTTCCCGAGCCTCCCTCCTGCCCGCGTCCCTCTTTCTGCCTCCCACATGTCTTGGCCTCTGTGGGTCTCTCTGCCCAGGCACATCTGAGCTCCAGCAACTATGCTCCACCTTACCCTCCTCCCAGCAGCATCTGGTTGGGCCACCCACGCTCCCTGGGAGCAAGGACCTGGCCCCACAGAGGGCTCCTGACATGCCCAGCAGAGAGGGTGCCCCACTTTTCCACAGCCCTCACCATCCAGACCTCCAGAGAGTCCTAACTCGGTGACTTTGGGCTTCTTCATGCTGCTTCCAAGTGAAATTTCCATTAGAAATTAGAAACAGATTATTAAATGGTATTGAGACTGGATCATTATCTGGGACGAAAATGCTCAACTCCTGCCTTCATTGAAAAAATTTCAAATGAGTGAAAGGTTTAAATGTAAACAAAATAGTTCTTAAAGAAAGTTTAGGGTTCATAAGTAAAGGTAGGGAAGGACTTTTCAGGCCTGATAGTGAAGTCAGATCAGACAAAGGAAACTCATGACAGGTCTGACTGTGTAATACTGTCACATTATCATCTACATAAAAATACTATGCAGAAAAATAATTTTTTAAACTTTATCATCGTAAACAAACTGCAAAAATATTTACATGTGACAAATAGTTTATATTTCTAATTGCTAAACTAATTTATAAACATTTTATTTAATGAATTTATATTGCTAATTTATAGACCAACTAAGAAAATAATTTAATGAAAAATGGACAAGAGATACAAATATGCAATCCAATGAGAACACGGTCATCAATAAACATGAAAAGACGAACTTCACTCTTAATTACAGACATGTTAAATATCCCCTCCCTTTCTCTCTCTCTCACATACACACTTATTTCTTTCTAGCCAATCAGATGGATGAAAACTTAAAGACAGGTAATGTTTGCTGTCAGTGAGGATGTGGGAAAATGGCCCACATCTGTTGGCGGCAATGTAATTAGTGTATCTTTCTGGAAAGCAACTTCTCAATATTTCTTTGCTACAAAAGTACTCACATGAATGTGGTTATTCACTACATCATTCTTAATATAAAATCTACTATTTTTGCTGCCCATCAACAATAAATTTTGTCATACATCTGTCATCCCTATCTTAAAACTCTCAGGCCTCAGGGGCACCTGGGTGGCTCAGTCAGTTGAGCACCCAACTCTTAATTTCGGCTCAGGTCACGATCTCACAGTTCATGGGATCGAGCCTCACGTCAGGATCTGCACTGCGCATGGAACCTGTTTGAGATTCTCTCTCTCTCTCTCTCTCTCTCTCTCTCCCTCCCTCCCTCCCTCTGCCCCTCTCCCACTTGTGTGCACTCTCTCTCCCTAAAGTAAAAAAAAAAAAACAAAAAAAAAAAAACTCTTGGATCTGGGTGTGTTCCAGAATTCAAAATATTTCACATTTTAGAAAACGTCACATGATTTATATACCATATATTATGTCACACCTCAGTGACATCCGGAGGGGTGATCCATAACCAAGTGCATTAATATTTCCTCCACGCGGCATATGAGATAAAGTCTAAGCCACACTGCAGATTGCTCAGTGCTTACAGACAAGCACTCTGCTTTGGGGCTCCCGACTGGAACCTTGTATCGGCATTTGTCAGGGACACTAGGGGTGCTGACAAGCTAGGTCTCTCTGCACTTCTGGTTAAGATCACCACATCTGTGCAGCGCAGAAGCCTGTGAGGACACAGCAAAACACTCACGGTGCTGGTAGAACAGAAGAGATTCTTTAATTCATTCTGCATCTCTACCTAATGTGTAAATTTTTAAAAACAAGCATGTGGTACTTTTAGAATCAAAGAGAAAGGCTATTTTCATTTCACTTAAAAAATATGGGAGGGCTGGTGGCCCCAATGTCCATCGCCAGTAGCCAGCACAGGGCAGCCAGACTCAGCACCACATGCCGCTGGCACCATGGCCCTGGCCCTCTGCCTGTCCCCTAGGCCCAGCCCTCCAACCAGGCCCAGGGTGGGCATCCGGCTGCTCACTGCGCCACCCCAGGTCATACCTCTGCTCCTTCCTGGACTCCAGATGCAGCAATCCACCCGCCCACCGCCCTCATCCACTCGACAGCCCAAAACAGCCCTCGAATCGGTGTGCCGGAGGCCAAGATCCCCCAACCTGCCCACTAGGCTTCTCAGTCTCAGGGAACCAGCTCCATCCTTGTGGTCACTCAGGTCACAAGCCCGGAGCCCTGCGGGGGTCCACGCTCTCCCACCCAGTGTTCCTTTAAACACCTGGGCGCCAATGCCCTCTGCAGCGTCACCTGGCCAACCACCGTCGCCACCTGGACACCACCTGCAAGGCCTCTACTGGCTCTCCCACCACCTCACCGTGCACCATGGCACACTCACGACACAGCACCCACAGGGTCGGGAGGTCAGACCTTTGTCACTGCTGGTCACGGGCAGTTTCCACCGCCAGACACCCTCAGCTGACACCTGCATCTCCCTGGCCTCAGCTCCAAGGTCACCTTCCTGACTCGGCCGTGCAAACCAACCACGTTGATATCACGACCAGTTCACAACCCTTCCCAGCCTTCCTGTCCCATTTGTTACTTCTCCAGCTGCCGTCATCTAAAACTGTGTCACTTGCTTACACCATCTTACTGTGTCTGCCCTAAGCACTGGAACAGCGGGCACACCACTCTAGGCCTCCGTGGCTGCCCGGGCCCTGAATACAGGCCTTTCTGGCCCTTCTGGCCCTTGCTGCCTACATCCCATTAGGCAGAGCTCATTGCAGGGTCTCATTCTTGCTCTTGATTCCTTTACAAAGTTCCTGAGCCCCAGATCCAGATGCAGAATAGCTTCTGGAATGTGTCCATGAGTCTCTCCCAGGCACCTCAAACACACATGTGCAGAACTGAGCTCGGCACCCTCCCTCTAAATTCCTCCTTACCAACAAATGCCCTGAGGACCCACAGACAGCCAGACCACTCCCTCCCCTGTCCCTGGTGCAGCCAGTCCCTCTCCCTGCCCTCTCTCAGTCACGTGGTCGGACTGTGCCCACAGCCCTGCCTTCTTGAGGACTAGCCCTCCTGGACATCTTGCTTCAATCCCCATCCCACTCATCAACGATCTCTCTCTGACCCAAGAGGCACAAGCTATGTCCCTGGTCCAATCCTTTCAAGTCTATCACTGCTTCTAGCACAAAATTGGCCTCTGTGATGTGGCCTGGGAAGTCTGTCCCTCTCTACCTGTCCACACCCCTCCCTTCTCCCTTCCCTTCACATGCTGTGCCCCACCCACACTGACAGCACCTCCAAAGCTGAGCATCCTCCCTCCTCCCCATTCTGCCCAGGCTTCCACTCCCTAGGCCGGGAATACCTCTGCTTCCGCACCAGATGAACCCATTCATCTTCTGAATCTGGGACACCAGGGGGCTCTGAGAGCATCTGGAGCTGGCCCATCAGCCCCACCTCTTCCACCCTATCTTCCTAGCCTCCTCCCCACACACTCAGCCCACCACTGGGCCTGTGGACAAACCTCCAGGGAGGTCCCGAGGATAAGCAGCACATCTGCCATGGGGAAATCAACCACATGTAGCAAGAACCTCTGGGGCAGTGTCTCCCCAAAGAACACGATGTCGGGCTTCACGATGCCAGTGCAGACTGGACAGCGGGGGATCCTGTCCACCATCACTTCATCCTGTGTAACACAAATAGAAAATGAACCAAGGAAGGTATCACAACACACTTTAAGAGATGGCTCTTGGAGGGCCTGGGTGGCTCCGTCGGTTGAGCGTCTGACTTCAGCTCAGGTCATGATCTCACAGTCCGTGAGTTCAAGCCCCACGTCAGGCTCTGTGCTGACAGCTCAGAGCCTGGAGCCTGCTTCTGATTCTGTGTCTCCCTCTGTCTCTGCCTCTCTCCTGCTCATGCTCTGTCTCCAAAATAAATAAATTTTAAATAAATAAATAAATAAATAAATAAATAAATAAATAAATAAAATATGGCTCTTAGGGTGTCTGGGTGGCTCAGTTGGTTAAGCATCTGACTCCTGTTTTCAGCTCAGGTCATGATCTCACAGTTTGTGAGTTTGAGCCCCGCATTGGGCTCTATGCTGACAGCGTGGAGCCTGCTTGGGTCTGTCTCTCTCTCTCTCTCTCTCTCTCTCTCTCTCTCTTTCTCTCTCTCTCTCTCTCTGCCTGCCTCCCTCCCTCTCTCTGCCTCTCCCCCAGTCATGTGTGCTCTCTCAAAATAAATAAATAAATTTAAAACAAATAAATAAAAGATGGCTCTTAATAAAGGGAGAAAGAGGGGGGGAGCAAGCCAAGAAACAGACTCTTGACTACAGAGAACACACTGATGGTTACCAGAGGGGAGGGGTTTGAGAGATGGGCTAAATAGGGGATGGGAATTAAGGAGGACATTCGTGTTGAGCAACAGGCGATGTATTGAAGTGTTTCATCACTATATTGCACACCTGAAACTAATATAACTCTGTGTGTTACCTAACCTGGATTTAAATAAAAACTTAAAAAAAAAAAAAGGAATCAAGACTGTGGCACTAGTGAAGGACCAGACCAGAAACCCTAGAAGCAGACTCACATAAGCACAGTCAAGCAAATTTCTCCTCTTCAACAAACAGCTGAGCATTATGAAAATTAATACAGGGAGACCTTGCTAATGTGGACTCAGGAGGCTGGAAGGAGCCATACCACTCACCATCAATCACACAAAGAAGTGTCAACTGTAGACCCAACAGAAGAACCCTCAACAGGAGAGAACCACCAATGACAGGCCCAACCAGGGAAGAAATGCACCACCTCCCCTACATCTAATCAACCACTCCAGTGACTCAGCGAGCAAGACAACATCAACTCCATGACCTGGTTCTCCAGCCCCTCCAAACTCCCTCCCTCCTCTCCATCAAATAATGTCCCTCTCCTTTGTTGGCTGGACTTGCCTACAGTTTTGTCATAGCTTGCTTGTCCCAAATAGCAATTTTCTACTATTCCTGAATAAACCCATTTCCCTGGTAAAATAACCGAAAGGGCTATTTTTAAGGAAAACATTACTAGGTGATGTAATCCATCCTAGTAAGTGGGATGCAGGAAGGACCCACACACACATCCCCAACCCCACCCAGCGACTGAGGCTGGTGAACAAACAAACAGGTGCCAGCACCCTCAGCGCCAGCTGGGCTCACTGCTTCCTCACCAACCCTGGGGTTTGAATGTGAGTTTTTGCCTGGATTTGCGCTTCACTCTCTGTTTTGAGCTCTCCAGACTTTATTCAGGACCTGCTCTAAGGCTTCATCCTTTCAGAGAGTACTCATGTGGCCTTTGTCTGACTCCTTTCTAGAGCCCGGCTATTCCTACTGGGGCTGTGCTGTTCAGGAATTTTCCTCTTTGCTCTGGAGAAAAGCCTCTGGGAAATGGGATCCCAGTGATCAAAATGCTTTGAGGGTGCCCCTGCCCCCACTCTTCTGGGAGCCCTGCCGGTTCCATGATTAAAAACTGTGCTCCCTCCTCATGTGCATTCTTATACGGACTAACTTAACAAAAAACAATTTACAACTTCAATGGCCATTATGGGGAACTTTCGAGCTCCCCAAAATTCCCTTCCTCACAACTCAATCGGACAGCCATGGGCTCTAAAATTGTCAAAACTGAATTGGATGCTTATTTTCATTGATACCTTGAGGCTTCCGAACAGTTTTTGGATTCAAAGTCTGCCTTTTTGCAAATTACTACTTGTAAACTAACCGAGGCAGGCAAACAATTGAAAGATGGCCACATGGCTTCTGAGGCCTTGTCCCCTCCCCATCTTCTTTGTCTCCTGACAGGTGGGGCGGCCTTGCGCTCAGGCCCCGCCTCTGGCACCGTTTCCCTCTCTTCTCTCCTCACTGTCCCCAACCCCCCTCTACCCATCTCTCATTCTAACCCTTTTGCTGAGCTTCCTTTTCCCTCCAAACTTCTCCTCACCCCTCCTCTCCCAAGCCTATTAATACCTACCCCTCTACAGTAAACTCTGCTGGGGGTCCCGAAGAACACCACATTGCTTACGTTGCCTGGATTAAGGCTGAGTTTTGAGCCATAGTGAAAGAGTTTCCTAAAGTGACTGAGACCCCATAAATTTGCTGAAGAATTTAACATAGTTATTCAAATTTACTAATCTGAGTGCTCAGATTTATATCAATGGGTCCACATGCGTGTTGGTGAGGGTCAGGCCAAACACTGGATGAAAGCATCCTAATAGGAACATCCTGGAAGGGATTTAAAGAAACAGATGCCTAAGTTTTGGCAAGATGCTAGAATACTTGCAAGAAATCACCACTGAGTATTGGGGAAGGTCACCAAAAGACGAAACTGCCAGTTGACCTGTGGCCTGGACCCGACACCTGGGAGCTTCTCACTCCCCCCTCCCCCGTCCTTGGAACGAGGGTTCCACTTGCCTTCCCCATCCCAGAGACTGCTCAAGGACACAGCCTGGAGGTGGTGATGTGCACAGTAGACGTGACCGAGCCCAGTTAAGGCCTCGTTATAAACCTGTCAGATGTGGAGGTGGGTGCAGGGATCTGGTTGTCTTGCTGCTGCCCAGGAGGAGCCTCGCACATAAGTTCTCTTACTTACTAAACTGCCACCTACAAACCTAGAGTGGCCACCTCTTTGGTCTCTCCCTGTCCTCCACAGATAAAGAATATCCTCCTCTGATAAAGGACTGCTATACAAAATACACAAAAAATTCTTAAAACTCAACAATAAGAAAATCAGCAACCTAATTAAAACATGGGCCAAAGAACTAAATACGCAGCTCGCCAAAGACGATATACAGGTAACAAATGAGCATTTGAAAAAATATTCCATGGGGCGCCTACGTGACTCAGTCGACTGAGCATCAGACTCTTGATTTCGGCTCAGGTCATGATCCCAGGGTCGTGGGATCAAGCCCCACATCAAGCTCCACACTGCTGAGCACGGAGTCTGCTTAATATTCGCTCTGCCCCTCTCCTCACTTCATGCTCTCTCTCCAAAACAAAAACAAATTTTTTTTAAAGAAGATATTCCATTACTTACGTCATCATGGAATTGCATAAGACGATACCATCGCACACCTATCTCAACAGCTAAACTCTAGAACTCTGACGACACCAGATGCTGCTCTCATCATTGCTGGTGGAAATGCAAAATGGTACAGCCACACTAGAAGGCACTAAGCTAACATGCTCTTACAATACAATCCAGCAATCAGATTCCTTGGTATTTACCCACATGAGTTGAAAAACTTATATCCACACAAAAACCTGCACACAGATGTTTATAGCAGCTTTATTAATAAATGCCAAAACCTAGGAACAACCAAAGTGCCCTTCAGTACATAAATGGATAAACTGTGGTCCATCTAGACAAGGGAATATTATTCAGCACTAAAAAGAAATGAGCTATGAAGCCATGAAAAGACAAGGAGGAAATGTAAATGCATCTTAGTAAGTGCAGGAAGTCAGTCTGAAGAGGCTGCTCACTGTATGATTCCAACTCTGACATTCTGGAAAAGGCAAAACCATGGAGACAATAAACGGATCAGTGGTTGCCAGGGATTGTGCTGGGAAGCATTGACTGAGTAGTGGGTAAAGGGTTTTCCTTTAGGGTGATGAAAATGTTCTGGAATCAGAGGTGGTGTTTGCACGACACTGTGAATATATTAAATGCCAATGAATTACATACTTTAAAATGTTTAATTTTACGGGGGCGCCTGGGTGGTTCAGTTGGTTAAACATCCAACTTCAGCTCAGGTCATGATCTCACAGTTTGTGAGTTCGAGCCCCACATCAGATTCTGTGCACACAACTCAGAGCCTGGAGCCTGCTTTGGATTCTGTGTCTCCCTCTCCCTCTGCCCCTCCCCTGTTCTTGCTCTCTCTCTCTCTCTCTTAAAAAGAAATAAACTTAAAAAAAAAACAGGTTTAAAAATGTTTAATTTTACGGTTATGTGAATTTCACATCATTGAAAAGTCAAAGACAAGGCCCTATACCTCATCAATATTTCAGACCTTCATCTTTATTTAAAATTTTCCAGCTTGTCCTATTGCACTTTGAGAAACCCATCCTACAGAAATATTGCCAGAAGTACACAAGGGTATAAGCATCAGTGTCACTGATGCATTATTTTTAATAGTAAAAATCACAAACATCAAAAAATGTCCCACAGTAGGTGAATGGCTAAATGTATTACTCTAGCTACTAAAAACGGTAAGCAGAGCTGTGGTTAGTGACACGATAAACCCATGAAATTTTGTTCTGTAACAGAGCAGGTTGTAGATTAAGGTTAATAATCCTGTAGCTAAAAAAAAAAAAAAAAAAAAAAAAAATTTGTCACTGTGTGTTGTAGGTACATAGATATGGTCATGTATGTTTATATATACCTTTTTTTTATTTTTTTAAAGCTTATTTATTTATTTTGTGAGAGAGAAAGAGGGAGAGAGAGGAGTGGGGGAGGGGCAGAGAGAAAGGGAGAGAGAGAATCCCAAGGAGGCTCCACACGGAGCCTGACAAGGGGCTTGAACTCATGAACCATGAGATCATGGCCTAAGCCCAAATCAAGACTCAGTCTCTTAATCGACTGAGCCACCCAGGTGCCACGCCCCTCCCCTTTTTTTTAAAGGCTTGTAACATTACATACCAAACTGTTAAAGTGGGCTATAGGAATCGGCTGAAGGGAAATACATTTTCCCCATTTCCCTACATATGCCTTATCTCCCCACATCTCTCTTAATTTTTGACAGGCATATATTACTTTTCCAATTTAAAAACAAAGAAAAACATTTCACACCATTACTGTTCTGTTGTTCTTCTAATACAACGCTTATAAAACGTCACTTCTCCAGATCGCTCCCACCGCGGAGTGCAGAAGGGAGAGATCTGCCCGCATGACAACTCACCCAAACGTCCTTCCCTGGGAAGGGCCTTCGGCAGACAGTGCACGTGGCAGAGGCAAAGGATCCGTGAGCTTCAACCAGCTTGGAGGCAGGGATGCCCGCCACTGAAATTCAAGCCAAAGCAAAGTGCTGCTGGCTCTGGGGTTGGTGCACAGGCCCCCAAGCATGGCTCCGAGCCTGGCAGGTCCCCAGAGGCAGTCACAGGCCTCGTGCAAGCCTGGTGTCCCTGCCTCCACCACCTCCAGATGACGCCCCACTGACCAGAATGAGCACCGATGGAGCCAAACCAAGGTTAAAATGAGGCCTGTCAAGTTTGATGTAAGTTCAGATAAAATTATATTTAATAACTAGGAAAACATTTTCTATCTTACAGATACCCAGTAAAAGTGAAAAAACAGTACAAAGACAGTTTCCAAAAAACTATAGAAAAACAGAGGTAACTTATTATGACAGTTGTCTGTTCCCACTGTCAGCTTCTGGGCTGTGGGTGGACAGACAGTCCCAGCTGCAAGTGGCTTCCGCTATCCCCGCCATGGTCATAAATCTCCATACGCTACAGCCCACAAGCCAGAGCTCGCGCCTTCGCACGGGCCTGCCTGCTGCAACTCCAGAAGAAGAGGTCGCCCCCACGGGGGTTCCACTGCTGCCTATGGGGCTGCAAGCTGCAGAATCCTTCTGGCAAGGAATTATTTTCCTGGAGTTGAGGAGACTACTTTCTTCAAATCACCAGATGTCTGCAGCCTGGCTGAGCGGATGCTGGCTCACTAAGAGTCAGCACTCGTGGGAATCTGCCCGTAAGAGAAAGGCTCAGCCATGCTTCTCTAAGATGCGGTCAGCAGCCAGCACGATCTGTGAATCACTGGTTGTGGCCGCCCTCGGGACAGTCGGGAAATCATTACACGCAGAGTTTGGTAATTCTAAGGCATTAATAGTGATTTCTTCGATATCGTAGTTATGATTTTTAAATCTTTATTTTCTAGAGTTACCCACTGAAGTACTTACAGATTGTTTACAGATTAAGTTTATGATGTGAGGGATCTGCTCAAAATAACGGGGTGAGAGAAAAGGTGGGGGAAAGAAGACACAGATGAAGTGAGGACTGGCTGTGAGGAGGACGTGAGGGCTCGTTACGTTCTCTCTACTTTTCTGTGCTCAAAACATTTCACAATAAGTTTCTTGAAAAATAAATCATCACTGGAGCTCCTGGGTGGCTCAGTCGGTTGAGCGTCCGACTTCAGCTCAGGTCACGATCTCGGGGCTCGTGAGTTCGAGCCCCGCGTCGGGCTCTGTGCTGCCAGCTCGGAGCCTGGAGCCCACTTCGGATTCTGTGTCTCCCTCTCTCTCTGCCCCTCCCCCACTCACGCTCTGTCTCTGTCTCAAAAATAAATAAACATTAACAAAAATTTTTTAATTAAAAAAAAAAGAAATCGTCATATCAGATTAGCAAACTAAAGCTCTCAATTGTCACCTTTAGCTCTGTCCAAAACTCATAGCCCAACAAGTATGCCAAGACGTCAGGTCCACCAACGAGGTCCCGACAGTGGCCCTTAAACACACAGTGGACATTTCTGTCAGGGATGAAGGCAAAACAAGCCGGCTTGAAATGAGTCACAGGGGAGGGGAGAAGCGGTCCCTGCAGAAGAAGAGGCATGGACAGGTGCAGAGCTCACCTCTCTCGAGCCCATCGATGTTCTGTGTGTAGAGCCGCAGAAGCAGCCCCTTGTCGTGGAGCAGGCGGAGGAAATAGTGTATGACATTGGGCCTGTAGCTCCCGGGGTGCAGCTCCTTGGCCAGAGCGAAAAAGGGCTTGGGGTTGTGATGGAAGAAAGTGAGCTCGAAAATGGCCTCAGGGTATGGGAGGTCGTACCGCTGCAGGTTGCTGTACAGGCCGCTCCTCGGAGACCTGCAAGGAGGGGCAAGACGCCCTGAGCCCCGTGAGGCGGGCCGTGCAGCGGACCAGGGTGGCGAGGGAGGATCTAGCTAGGCACTGCAGGGCACCTGAAGTCCGGAATGCCGCTGGGCGTGCTGACGCCGGCCCCCACCATGGCCACTGCCTTCCGGCAGGCTCCGGCTCGAATCAGCTCAGCTATGTCCTGGAGAAAAAGCTTCTCCTTGCCGTTGCCTCCGCTTCCAAAGATGCTTGAGGCACTAGCAGAAGAAGATATAGGTCTTCTTCCACCTGTAATGCTGACAGAAAAGGAGAGTGGCCAGGTGACTGTGACAGTCAAGCTCATGCTAGCCCTGCCATGACCCCCACCATGGAGAATGACCATACACTTCCCTCCTGTCCCCCCAGATGATCACTTCCTCATCATCGATGACTACTGGGCTGAAAGAGAAAGAAGTCTCAACTTAAAAATCAAAACTTCTTTGGGAGCAAAAAAAATCAGGTCAGACCTGTGCAAACAAGGAATGCGTCACGTCTTAACTCCTGTTACCCAATGCCAGTGCGAAAAGAAGAGGGTTGCTCACCAGAGGTGTGGGGGCTCTGTGGGGGGCTCTGGACATGCTCTCTGCAGAGCCATACACTGTAGCACACCGGAGATGTGACAAACAGGCAGTGACCTTTAAAGAAAGCTAAATGTCCCAGGCTTTACACCGAATCTTATCAGGAGGAAAAGTGGTTCTAGAGACCATTCCAGAAAGAAACATGCCCTGGCAGCTAGGGATTCACACTGCCACAGAGACTTGATCTTCAACGTCTGCAGCTGTTCAGGAAGCTGCTCATATTATGCAGCTGCCAAAGGAACCCCACAACCAAGGTAAGGGGGTGGGCACACTCAGCCCAGGCTCTCTCTGCAAAGCACCGGAAGACTTCTCAAGTCACCCGCAGAAGCCAGGAGCCAAAACACTCACAGGGCTAAGTATCAGGAATAGGAGATGGTCTGCCATAGGAAAAAAGAGCCAGACACAATAAACAAATCACAGGCTCCAGCGAGGCCTCAGGACTTGGACGCTCAGAAAGCAACAGGAAGGAAAAAAAAAAGCAATACAACTAACACAAAGCTGGTAGCACGGTCTGAACACATCCCACTGAGGTGAGGCTGCAGCTGGGGAAATATGGGGCACCAGAGCCGCACCTCACATGGGCCTGGTAAGGCCTCCCGGGTTTACTGATCTGCCGCTCAGGCCCCTGCTTGGCGTCTAACCGAGCTGCGTGACTCCTACATCTCCTGGCAACTCACCCAGAGTTCAGGGCTGCCAGCCCCACTGTACAGGACGCCTTTCTCACACCCCAAAGGCTGGCGGCCACCGCGTCTGTTCTTCCAGGGGAAGGCCCTTGATGACCCTTCCCCGGGACATCTCTGACTTCCGTATAGAGACTCCTCCACCCTGATGGGAAAAGAGATTCAACAGATGGAACCGACAACCCTCCCCAAATGAGTGATGAGTCTAAAGTGAATACAGACATAAAAACAGGAAGCCGGGAGTGTTTCTTTTACTCTTTTGTGATACGGGCAAGAAATAGGCACCCTAAAAGCACATCTCAGATACACATCAGGACAATTCAGAGTGTATCTTCTAGGAGTGTGGCCCTAACTTACTCTCCTGCATGTTGTCTTTGTGTTCTTTTGCCCCTTACGAAACCAATTCAGGTCTCCCCTGAAGCTCTGTTCCCCACCCTAGCACAGCATACCCACCCCAGTGACACTTTCAGCCCCCACTATGCCCTCTTATATACCACCCCCCCCCCGTTTCAGCCAAACAACCGACTCCCTAGCTCTTGTATATGCCCTAAAATCGGCTCCTGCCTGAATGACCTTTCTCCACCTCAGCATGTCCAAATCTCCCACAGCAAGGCCAGGACCAAATGTCAGGCTCCTTCATGAAGCCACTGCTGAACCCCAGTGAGCAATCACTTTGCCCTCGTCGGGCTCCTGCTCCTTTTAGGGAGACTGACACCCCTTCCTCTCCTGCAGTGACCCTGTGCTGCCTTGCACACTCCACTCTGGGGTCAGGGGTTTGCTTGCTGCTCACGGTCCACTTGCCTCTGTGCCGTTGCCTCTCCCAGCATACAAAGCATCATCTTGGTTTTCAAAAGAACAGATTTCTAAAAGGTAAGTAAAGGGAACGAGGAACATGACAAAGGAAAGCATGCAGAGCTGAGGGCACCCAAAGGAGAATCAGAGCCCTGGCTCTGATGTCCCATCATCACTCAAACACCCTGAGCCTCAGAGGCTCAAGTCAAGAGCAGGAAATGATTCTTTACAATCTTGCTTATTAAGAAGATCTATAGCAGATCTTTCCCAGCAGAAAGTACAGAAAATACAGTAGAGAACACAGTGCTTCCCCTCCTCCCCACACTCCTGCAGAGATGCCCACAGACCCTAAAGGACGGTCTGCTGCATCGGAGACTTGCATGAAAGCACCTGTCAAGCAGTTCTTCTGAGTGCAAGTTGAGGAGGTTTCCAAAGGAAATTTTCTAAAGAAAACTGGCCAGATGGTCGGGAAGAAAAGAAAATCATCTGGCTCAAGCTCTACCTATTAAACACCCCACTTTACACAGCATCTAAAACAATTCTTCCCCTACAGTCTTCCTTCAAAAAATTTACTACATTCCTCCCAAATGCAACTTATTATAAGAAATACAAAAGGAATTTAAAAAGTTGTAATATGGGGCGCCTGGGTGGCTCAGTCGGTTGGGCATCTGACTTTGGCTCAGGTCATGATCTCGCTGGGTTTGTAGCTTCGAGACCCACGTCGGGCTCTGTGCTAACAGCTCAGAGCCTGGAGCCTCCTTCAGGTTCTGTGTCTCCTCCTCTCTCTCTGCCCCTCCCATGCTCGTGCTCTGTCTCTCTCTGTCTCTCAATAATAAATAAATGTTAAAAATTGTTTTTAAAGTTGTAACATTGTGATTTATAATAAATATGTTTTTGGTCTTCATCCCCAAACCCTTGGAGTCTCTAAGAGAAAAGGGAACATCTTTTGTTACAACAGTTGGTCTCCCGTCCTCAGTTCCTGAAGTCCCTTCGGAGCCATGAGGGTGAAGTGGGTGTCTTGTTCCGCATAAACAGCCCCTTTACACCACAACTGGGTTTGTGTCCATGAGGAGACTTTTGGAAGAGCCCTAAGGATAGGGGCTGGGTGCCAGGAGGAGCCAACTATGATTAGAGGGTTTGGAGCCTCCATAAAAACGCAAAAGGAGGGGGTCCTGAGGGCTTCCAGGTTGGTGAATCACGTGCAGAAGGGTCCAGGGACCCTTGCACACCTCACCCCATGTATCTCTACATCTGGCCGTTCATTCATATCCTTTAATATTCTTTGTAATAGACCTGCAATCTAGTAAGTCAACTTGTCTTCCAAGTTCTGTGAGCTGCTCTAGCAAATTAACAGAACCAGAGGAGGGGGTCATGGAAACCCCCTGGTTTCCAGGGGTGAGTCAGAAGCACAGGAGACAACCTGGATTGGCGTCTGAACTGGGGGCGGGCTGTGGGACTGAGTCCTTCACCTGTGGTGCTTTCTTCAGGCAGGTAGAGTCAGAACTGAGTTACTTTGGTGGGACACCTGGCCAATACAATAAAGGTTTCTTGGATAAACGAAAAACCCCTGGGTATCTATTAAACTCCTCACCAACATTTAGTAGCTGTGTAAGGTTGCATCAAGTAGATGTACCATTACTTAAGTATTAATTCATTATTGGGCATTTAAGTTAGTTTCTTAACAACTGTGGGCCTTTAAGACATTCCCATATGTATATTCAATTTCTAGGCAATGATGTAAAGGAAACCTGACTGACACGCGGTGGAGACCAACAGGAGGAGCTCTCACACGCACCCCTCACTTCCCCCCTCCCCCCCTCACTCCCCCCCCCCCCCCCACTCCCCGCAGCCCTTTGCATTCCCAATGGGGAAAAAAACCTGGGCTTCACAGCCCCGGGTGAGGAAGGAGGGTTTTTCTCCCCTCCCTCTCCCCCAACAACCCAGCCAATGAGGGACCATCACAGCCCAGCCAATGAGAGGCCAGCCCAGCCCAGCCAATGAGAAGCACTACACTCCAGCTCCCAGTTTATTTCGCAGGACTTTTTGCTTGTAACAGACTTCCCAAGCCCCATCCCCCTTCCTCTGTAAAACACCATTTCTCTCCTCTGTGCCTAGGACTTGCCTATGGTTTTGCCATAGCTTTCTAGTCTTCATTTGGAGTTCTCTGCTATTCCTGAATAAATCCATTTTGCTGGCAATAACTAACATTTTATTTTTAAGGTTAGCAGCAAAGATCCCAAAATGTACAATTACTGCATGGGGAACAATAAAAATGTATATATCTTTAGACCCAGGATTTCCACTACTAGGAGTTTATCCAAAAAGTGAGTACAAACAATGAACCTCGGCATTATTCCTAATAACTAAATATTACAAACTACTTAAATAAGAAAATTATTAAATACATTATGAAGCATCAATAGAATGGAATTCTACAGATCCCACCCCCAACCTAGGGCAGGGCGGTGCATCCTCAGTTTCCCCAGCAGGGACAGGCAGTGGGAGGAATCTGAATGGTCACCAAGAAGCGGAGGCTAGATCTTGACCTCCCTCTGTGGGGACAGGAGCAACAGTTCCCTCCTCCTTGACCCTAAGCCCTTTCTTGTAAGGCGCGGCAGGGCCTGGGGAGCTCTTCGTTGGGGCAGATCTGGTGGTTCCAATAAAAAGTCATACAAAAAAACAGAAACAAAAACAAATAAAAAAAAGGAATTCTACAGATCAGTATAAAAGACTGAGAAAGCGTTTATGTGTGAGATGAAAGTAACTCCCAAGACATATTGCTAAATATAAAAGGCAAGGTACAAAGTGTCAACTATGAACATACAAGTGTTGCTTATACACATCAAAACTACCCAGGAGAAGGGGCGCCTGGGTGGTTCAGTTGGTTAAGCATCTGACTTTGGCTCAGGTCATGGTGTTGCCATTGGTGAGTTCGAGCCCGGCATCAGGCTCTGTGCTGACAGCTCCGAGCCTGGCGCCTGCTTCGGATTCTGTGTCTCTATCTCTGCCCCTCCCCTAATCGCACACGCTCGCGCGCTCTCTCTCTCGCTCGCTCTCTCTCTCTCTCTCTCTCTCTCTCTCAAAAATAAATAAACATTAAAAAAGAATTTTTTTAATCCCGTGAGAAGAAACAAGAAACATGCCACGGCGGCCTCTGGAATATCCACTGAGCTGCGTGAACAGGAACTTGACATTTCAGGTTCTGCAGTGCCCCGCCGCGCACGCAGGGAAAGCACGACGCCCGCGCTCGCCGGGCACTGAACCGCAGCCACTCGCCTGCGCGGAGGTGCTCGTCCCCACCCTGGGCCCTGCCCGCCGCGCCCCACCCCAGAGGCTGCCGGCCCGCGCCCACCGACCGAGGCCCACTCACCTGCCGGGCCCCAGAGCCTGAGGGCGCAAAGAGCAGGCCGAACCCACCGTGCCATGTCCCAGCTGCTCCGCCGCCCGCTCGCGACCTTGTCCCCGAGGGCCACGTGTCCGCCTCCGCCGCGCGCCCCTCCCCGCGAGCCCAGGTTGGGATGGACGCCAGGTGGGGGCGGCTTCCTAGCCTGCTGAGCTCCCGCCTCTGGCCCTGGACACCAAACAAGGAGCCTGCATTTCTCTAACCTGCTGTCCCGCCGTTTTCAATCAGGAGGGTGATGGTAACACTTGGCGAGCGCTTACTACCGCCAGGAGTTACATTTACACTTAGTCCAGGAAGTTACTGTTATTATGGTCCCCGTTTGAGACGAGAAACTGCTGGTCACAAAGGCCGAGGCCACAAAGCCTGTCGATGGCCCTCCATCACAGGGCCACCAGGCCCTCGTACTCAAGGGCACAGCCAGCTGCGCGGGAAATCCGGTACAAACCCTGCAGAGAATTTCTTCCAAAGCAAGGGCGCAGTTACCCTGACAACCAGCGGGCGCCGCAGGCCGCGGGGACGCTCCCGGCCTGCCTCGCGCGACGCGGCGCCGGAAGTGAGTGAGCATTTCCGGTGGCCATCCCCGCGGCGCTGACACCTCCGAAGTGCGGCTGTCCCAGGGTCTTCCTGCCGTCATGAAGGACGTACCTGGCTTTCTGCAGCAGAGCCAGAGCTCCGGGCCCGGCCAGGCCGCCGTGTGGCACCGTCTGGAGGAGCTCTACACGAAGAAGTGAGCGCCCAGCCGAGGGGCCCCGGGCCCCAGTGCTGGGAGAGCGAGGGGGCTGCCGGGGAGGGGCGGGACCTTGTGGACTTAGGGTGCCCAGACCCGTGTGGGGAGAGTGGGGGCAGGCTAGGCCGGGGAGGTGCGCCGAGGAGCCCGGGGCGGCAAGGCTGTGGAGGAAGACGGGGTGACAGCCCCCGAGGACTGAGGAGCAGAGCCATAGGCACAGTGTTGGGGCCTAGGGTTCCCTGCCTTCCTGACTCAGGGGCTGGGACTTGGGTTTCTGAACTCCCTTCCCCTGCTCTTATGAAAAGGGTTCAGGGCTTTGAAGGCTTTCCGCCCTTGATTCCAGTCAAACAAGCAAACACCGTTTCAGGGTCAGGCTGCCATCCGTGCCGAATAACAGATCCTGGTGTCTTGCACTTGCCCCGTATAGTCGACGGCCTCCGTGCCGTTTTTCAGCGGTCTGCAGCGGATAAACCAGAAACAAGTGCACTTTTAGTTTTTTCCCCTTTTGATTCTGCAAGTGGTTACACTCTGCTTTCAGCCGCTTCTCCCCACTCCCGGTTCCTACTTGCCATTGCACTTCATCTTGGGCTTTGTGCCCCTAAGAAGAGCTCTGAGTTTGAGTTTTATAACGAGATGAGTTTTATGACAAATTCTCTGTTGCTCAGCACTGACCTCTTAAGTGGCTACAATAATTTGCTAGCATTGTTCCACAGGAGAGCACACTTGCTGTGATAACTTCCCTGTTAAGAATCCTAGCGTTGAGCATAATGCCTTTTACGTAGAAAATGAATACATGTTTGCATGATGTTCAGTGGCCTTCTGCTATTAGCGTTTTTGAGAGAAAATTCTTAGTGTTTGGCAAATAATTGCACTTTGTATTTTTCAAAGCTTTTTTTTTCTTTTTTCCTTTTTTCTTTTTTTTTTGTGCATTCTTAAAAATTAGAGTTTGGTTTCGAATGTACTGTCGTTTTTCCAGAGGGTTTATTGATTTGTCCATTTGCTTTTTTAATTTTTTTTAAGTTTATTTATTTTTAAATTTTTTTTTTCAACGTTTATTTATTTTTGGGACAGAGAGAGACAGAGCATGAACGGGGAGGGTCAGAGAGAGAGGGAGACACAGAATCGGAAACAGGCTCCAGGCTCTGAGCCATCAGCCCAGAGCCTGACGCGGGGCTCGAACTCCCGGACCACGAGATCGTGACCTGGCTGAAGTCGGACGCTTAACCGACTGCGCCACCCAGGCGCCCCTTATTTATTTTGAGAGAGAGAGAGAGAACACAAGCGGGGGAGGAACAGAGGGAGAAGGAAAGAGAGAGAATCCCAAGCAGGCTCTGTATTGTCAGCACAGAGCCCAATGTGATGCTTGAACTCAGGAACCCTGAGATCATGACCTGAGCCGAAATCCAGAGTCGGATGCTTAATCAGCTGAGCCACTCAGGTGCCCTTCAGTTGCCCATTTAATCCTTCATTCATCCCATTTACAAGAGAGGAAACAATTTCACCTAAACTCCTTCCCTGAGATGCTCAACTACTAAGTAGAAGAGCCAGGATTTCAGCTTATATGTGTGTGATCCCAAATTCTTGTTTTCAGTCAAAGCTCACAATAACTCTTTGAGGTAATCTAAGATATTCTCCAGGGTGACATCACCACTGAACAGCAGAACCAAGAGAAGAACTCAGGTTTAGTAGCATCTGTGTTAGCTGTCTTCCTGTTACAAATAGAAACCAGTTAATATGTGTTATGTGATAGGACCATCAAGGCTGAAGGTGTCTGTGACTGGATATTGGTTCATAGGTCTTAAGAGCCTTATGTTTTTCAGGTTGTGGCATCAACTGACACTTCAGGTGCTTGATTTTGTGCAGGACCCATGCTTTGCCCAAGGAGATGGCCTCATTAAGGTAAATGATCTGCCATGCTAGGTCAGACTATATAAACTTGCTCAAGGACTTTCAAAAATAATAGGTGGGCTTTGTAGTAATAACACACTATAACTATTCAGCAGGCACTGTACGTCGGGTAGTCTCATAAGGACTTTGTACGTTTACTTGTTTATTCCTCGTGACAACTTGGGAGATAATCCTACTTACTTGATGTAGAAGCTAACACTAAGGGATTGAGTGATTTGCCAGATATCACAGCTAACAAGTGGTAGAAGAGGCTTCAAACACAGTCTCGCTTCTTCTGAAATCCCAGCTTGAAATGCCGTCTTATAGCATAGCATGCCCTGTATCTTACTGTGCGTTTGGAAACTTATTCAGAAATAGAAAGTTCAGAATCATTTGGGGGGTAGGGTAGGACGTAGTGGAAGATAACCGCAGGAATCTTACGGGTAACGGTTGATCGCACCTCTTCCTCCACTCCCACTGATTCTGCTTGCTTGCCCAGAGGCTTTCTCTTGGGTAGTGTGGAAGATCGAGCCCCTTTCCTGCTTCACTTGGAGGTGGGGAGGTTTGGGGGGAATCCTCTGTAGTGTAGCACTTTTAGCATTTGACAACAGAAAAAGGAAAGAAAAATATTCTCTGCCCCAGCCTTCCCCACACTCCCTGACAAACCCCCACCAGTTGTTCACTGGTAGTTTCTTCCTCTTGGAAATCTCTCGCTGACATCTTTCTCTTTGATGCCTTTCTCTTGGATTCTGAAAGAATCCGAGATTTATGCCTGCATGGAAACCAAAAGGTAGTTCGTGATAACTTGAGTTATTTGCCCTGGATACATTACTTTATATGTGTTTACAGTGAAGCTTACCACCTTCTTACTCCACGACTGGGGATCTAAAGATTTTCCTGTGTTTTATATCTGCCAATTGGACATTTTACTACTCAAAGGAACTTATATTCATCTGTAAACCTAAAGATTTTGCTTGGCATTCTGTCTTCTGGATTATGTGGAAAAAATGATAAATTAGAGCTATCTTACAATTTGTTTCCTAAGGTTCTATATCATAGCAATGGACATTCATGATTATTCCTCTCCAACCTTTGCTTTCTTGTCTTTAAATCACTTTCTACCCGGAGCAAAATATTTCCTCAACCCCATGGTAACGTAACACTTAGGTCAGCAGATTTGAGTTTACTATTTCAGTGGGCAAGTAAACCTTTAAAAATTGTTGGGACCCAGCCCAGCTAACTTTCAGAGAGATAGTATTCATGAATTTGCAGTCACCAGTAGTAATTTTGAGTTTCTTTTTTCTTTGGAGGGGTTTGTGGTTTAGGTAATTCCATAAATTAAAATGGGTATCAGAAAAGTTGAAAATACTCTCTTATTGGAGAAGATATCTTTAAAATAGTCCTTTGTAATGAAAAAGCCATTTTATTTAAATGGCTCTTTGCTGGGTGCCAGATTTAAATAACTCACTGGCTGCTTCAGGGACATTTCCCACCCACACACACATAACCCCCCGCACCAGGTTTTATTGAGAAATAATTGGCATATTTCTCTTCATTATTAAGGTATACAACGTAATGATTTGGTATATGTTTATATGGAAAATAACCACAGTGAGTCTACTAAACATCCATCTCACACTTTTTTTCTCCTTGTGATGACAGTTTTTAAGTTTATTTACTTTGAGAGTGAGAGAGCACAAGCGAGGAAGGGGCAGAAAGAGGGAGAGAACCCCACGCCGGCTGCACGCTATCAGCACACAGCCTGACACGGGGCTCGATTCCACAAACTGTGAGATCAAGACCTAAGCCAAAATCGAGAGTTAGATGCTCAACCTGCTGAGCCACCCAGGCACCCCATGTGATGGCTACTGTTATGATCTGCTTTTCTTAGTAACTTCCAAACGTACAACACAGTGTTGTTAACTATAGTTACAATACTATAAGTTATATCCCCAGGAATTCTCTTATAACTGGAAGTTTGTACCTTTTGACCACCTTCACACCCATTTCTTGCACCCCCCGACCCCCTGCCTCTGTCAACCACCAATCTGTTCTCTGTATCTATGAGGTCAGTTTTTTAATATTCCACTTAGAAGTGGGTCATACAGTATTTGTCTCTAATTTATTTCACTAAGCAAAACACCCTCCAGTTTCATTCATGTTGTCACAAATGGCAGGATTTCCTTCTTTTTATGGCTGAATAATATCCCACAGTGTGTGGGCATATACCCACATTTTCTTTCACGGGGACATTTCCATCTTTCTGTCTTCATAACCCAGAGGAACTGTGGACTCTACTTCTCCAAGTTGACCTCATCTTGAGGCTCCCTCTTCCCACTTTGCCCACATGGGGTGCTCCGTTTGCCCAGTTACCCAGCCATAGCTCAGAAGTCATTTAGCTCCCCTTCCCTGTGACCAGCAAACCTCTCAGACCCTCTGTCCACCCTAACTGCCGTTGCTCCCTCACTCTGTTCCCTCCCTCCCCCCGCCTTCCCCCCAGTCTTGTTATAAAGCAGAAGTGTGATCATGTGTTTCCACTGGTTCAGGTTTGACCTCAGGGCAAGGACAAGCCCCAGTGCCTTCCATTCTGTGTCCATCAGAGTGCTGCTAACACATGCGCAGTGTTTTCTTCAGTGCTTCTACACGTTTGTTCCTGCTGGAATGTTCTCCCAACTGCCTCCTCCCCCGTACCAAATCTGTTCACCTGTCTAACTGCTCTTCCTTCCCTAAAACTCAGTTATCACCATTTCTGGAATAACTTTTGGAACCTCTCCTTTGGGTTGGTCCACCTGTGTGCTGTTTTTTTCCTCGCTTGTAAACTCACAATATTGCCAGTTCTTTGTTTATGAGTCTGCTCTCCTCAGCCAGAAATCCTTGAAAGCCTGTCTTTTATTTTACATATTCTGTGTTTGCAGTACCTGGCAAAAGGTCTGAGTAAGTGATCAAGTGTTTGCTGAATGGCTTGTAAATTTGGCAATATAGCCTAAAATCTTCTAAAATCTGAAAGTTAGTGAATCTTTTAAACAGATAGTTTGTTTTGCTTAGAGTACTTTGGAGAAAGAATCTAGGAATTGGTCTTTATGAGATCCTTATAGGTCAGGTATCTAATTCCAAAAAAAAAGCACAGCTGTTTTCAGTAATCCATTCGTGATTAATAAGCCCAAATATGGGTCTCCTATCAACTCGCAAACATTTCTGCAACGCCTGCTATATGGTGGGCATTTTGGTTGTTTGATTTTGCAGAATGAAAGACATCCTGTAATTACTCTGCATGTTTTGGTTCCACAGCTTTATGAAAACTTCATCAGTGAATTTGAACACAGGTAAAATACCTTTGTCAGTTTTTGACTTTGAACATGGAAACATTGATACTACTGACACTCAAAAACCGGTGGTTTTTATTTCAGGGTGAATCCTTTGTCCCTGGTAGAAATCATTCTTCATGTAGTTAGACAGATGACTGGTGAGTCTGACTTTATTTCATAAAGGAGCAGATCCAAGTGGTAATTCAAATTATTTTGAAATGTAAGTTAATTGAACTTTTACATTTTGATAGAAAATACCAGATTCTAAGTTAGGTTTTTATTATAGTTATGGTCTAACCCTAAAGGTTGTCCTACCTAAGTGTCCTCACTGGTAGGAACCGGTCTCTAAAGATACTATGATGGTGGTTCTTCTGACATTGTTCTGCCTTTTCTAGATCCCAATGTGGCTCTTACTTTTCTGGAAAAGACTCGTGAAAAGGTAAATGTGAAGCCTGGGCCAAGACTTTTAGAATACGTGTGACTTACAGCTTGTGTCTGTGGTCGCTGTGCACACCTTTTAGAGACTGCTGTGTCTCTGATCATGTCAGTTAAGCCAGTACGCAGATGGCCTTGCTTTGTTAGTCTCCTGCCCACACTTCTCAGGTTCTTTTGTTTCTGACGTCTTCAGGTGAAAAGCAGTGATGAGGCAGTGATCCTGTGTAAAACCGCAATCGGAGCTCTGAAATTAAACATCGGGGACCTACAGGTTACAAAGGTAAGGTTGCCATAAGAGATTCCCTTGGGTTTAAAAAGTTGTTTAGAAGGGCACCAGGGTGGCTCAGTCGGTTGAGCGTCCGACTTGGGCTCAGGTCTCATGGTTCGTGAGCCTGAGCCCCGCATCGGGCTGTCTGCTAAAAGCACGGAGCCTGCTTTGGATCCTCTGTCTCCCTCTCTTTCTGTCCCTGCTGTGCTCACCTTCTCTCAAAAATTAAACATTTAAAATAAATAAATAAAAAGTTGTTTGGAGCTATAGGAGAAAAATCCTTTTTTTCCATTTTAACTTTTAAAGTAACTTTAAATTCTAGAAAAGTTGCAAAAATAGCACAAAGAACTTTCCTATACCCCTCCCTCACACTCCCATTGTGGACATTTCACTTCTTTGCCCTATTACTCTGTGTGTGTAGTTTTTGTTTTTCAAAACTATTGAGGGTAACTTGCTGGTACGAGGCCTGTTCCCCTTGAAAGAGCACTGTCCTGGGTGAGCACAGCCATCAGCAGGACGCATCCAGACAGCCTCAGACTGTCCCCGGCACCCAGGTTCTCACTATCCGGGTGTCGGCCCACTTACCATGACAGGTCATATCGTACGCTGCTCCTCCACCCTCTCTGCCTCCTCATCATTGTTAAGTTTCCCGTCTCTTTTTTATTTTAATTTTAGTGCTTTTTGGGAGACAGATGTGGATAGGAGTGGCAGTAAGACCAACTTATGTTGTCAGTCCTCTTTGTTGAACCAGAGACTACATGTGTTTATTTTGGTCTTGGTTTGGGGTTTTTTGGTAACCATAATATTAAAGAAAATATCAGGGTAAGTGTTAATGTTCTCATTGCCCTAAAATAATACTACTTATTGTTTTGTTTTGTTTTTTTTAATTTTTTTCAATGTTTATTTATTATTGAGAGACAGAGAGTGAGCAGGGGAGGGGCAGAGAGAGAGGGAGACACAGAATCTGAAGCAGGTTCCAGGCTCTGAGCTGTCAGCACAGAGCCCGATGCGGGGCTCGAACCCACGAGCCGCAAGATTGTGACCTGAGCCGAAGTCGGAGGCTTAACCGACTGAGCCACCCAGGTGTCCCTGTACTTACTGTTTCTTATTCCTGCCCAGTCCTAGCCTGCATTCATACTTACTACATTTTGCTTGGAAATATTTAAGGCGTGTTGAAATCCATAAAGTACTATAAAGAATGCTGTCGTGGGCATCCACGTGCCCTGCCCAGCCAGGGAGTGAAGCAACCTGGGAATGGAGCTGCTGGGCCCCCGTGCACGCTTCTGCACCAGCAGTGCTCCCGCACACGTGCTTGGTGTTCCTCGTACTTGTGTGTTTCCTGATGCTCACTAGATGGGGATGTGCAGGTCTAAGTGATGTGTAGTATTGTTTTCAGTTGGTGGCTCAGTGTGAGGTTTGAGTCATCGTGTTGGTGCCTGGGACCAATTCATTTTTACTGTTTGGTACCTCACTGTGTAACTGTCTCATAGCCTGCATATCCAGTCTCCTTCCTATGGAAGGGATTCAAGGTTCTCTTTTCTACTGCGAATAGTGATGTTAATTATCAGCATTTCTATGCCTGGTTCCTTGTGTACATGGGCAGAATCTCACCGGGACATATGCCTGGAGGTGAGGCTACAGGTATAAGGTGTATACCCTCCACTTTTACTAGATGTTGCCAAACTTTTCTCCAAGATAGCTCACACTCCCCTAGCACCGTACGAGCACTTGCAGAGCTCCGTATCTTCGACACTTGGTATTTTCAGACCACTTAATTCTTGGCGATCTGATGGAGGTGAAATGCCATCTCATTGGGGGTTTAATTTGCATTTCTTGATTGCTGGTAGTTTATTGACCACTCCATTCATGTCTCCACTTCTGTAAATTGCCATTAACATCTTTTCTTTTGCTCATTTTTTCTGTGTTGCTTGCCACTTGTTGTTTCGTAAGAGTTCTTTATATAACTTTGGCCATATGCCCTCGTGGGTTTCGCGTGCAGTAAATATCTTTTCCCAGTCTATAGCTTGTCTTTGTTCTTTTTTCTGTGTTTTAGGTGAACTGAAGTTTTCCATTTTAATGTACTCAAATCTATCGATCTTTGTGGCTTATGCTTTTCATCTTGTCATACATTTCTTTAAAAATGTCTTAAGTTACAAAGAAAGGTGATCTTGTTTCCTGCACGTAGGAGACAATTGAAGACGTTGAAGAGATGCTCAACAACCTTCCTGGCGTGACATCAGTTCACAGTCGTTTCTACGATCTCTCTAGTAAATACTATCAAACAATCGGAAACCACGCATCCTACTACAAAGATGCTCTGCGGTTTCTAGGCTGTGTCGACATCAAGGATCTTCCAGGTAACATGGGGCCGTTAGAGTCCGTGTCATGGGAGCTCACTCTCGGGGCGTGGTAGCAGGCCTCAGAAATTCCTCCAGTGTATCTATCCCTTGTTGAGGAAAGCCCACGTGGTGATAGGCTGGAAAGAGCCATGAGAGCGTTAGTTTTTACAGGTGTCTGCCTTCAGCGTTGAGTTGAGATGAGCCTGCACCCTATAGCCCTTCACCGTCCCTTCCCCAGTCTTCCCGGCTCTCTGAGTCAGAGGCCTTGGTGAGAAGCGCAGCGATGCAAGTCCCTCGACCCCTACAGCACGAAGGGCGCGCCGCCACCCTGTACCTGAGAGTCGTGTTCCAAAAACCGCACAAGACCCAGGGGAGTAACTTACTTACGAAAATCACTTGCAAAGCAAAATGAACAATGAGTTTTGGGGAAAGTGCGAGGAGTATGTGTTTAAAGAAGAAATTTGAGCCTCTTGGGTGTTTCTCACAGTACACCATTGAAGCTGTGGAGACCAGCGACGCCTAAAGATGTTAGTGCAGTTTTTAGATGCAGTTCCTGCAGCTCAAGAAAAATATATTGGAAAGCACAGCTAATGTGGTCAAGAGAATAGGGAGTTGTTGTATGGGAAAGGAAGATTGTAGTCTGAAAAGAGGCTGAATGAGGGGACTTTCAGATAAATGAGAGGTATCACTTCCATAGGAAACAAGAGGTATAAGGAACCTGCTACTCCAGGAAGTAGATGAGCTGAAAATGTAAATCGATTCACTTATTTAGGTAGAAATAAGTGAATGAATGTCTTTCCCACAAAACCTGTGTATGCGGTTCCAGGTATAACTTGAGTTGATACGGTACTTTAAAAGAGACGACTAACGTTAAGGCTTTGTGATATAACCATTACAGGGAATGGTTTCTTTTTTATGAGAGTTTTAAAGCCAAGCAGGACTGATTCTTGTAACTGGGGTGTCACTGGAGATGTGTTGTTGCCGTAGTGTCTGAGCAGCAGGAGAGAGCTTTCACGCTGGGACTAGCAGGACTTCTTGGCGAGGGAGTTTTTAACTTTGGAGAACTCGTAAGTGGACCCTGGTCACAGATTTCTTAACAAGGGGGAGACTGATTTCTTTGCCAGCTAACTGTCTCGTCCTCACAGCTCATGCACCCTGTGCTGGAATCACTGAGGAACACCGACCGCCAGTGGCTGATTGACACCCTTTATGCCTTTAACAGTGGCAACGTAGAGAGATTCCAGACCCTGAAGACCTCCTGGGGCCAGCAGGTCAGCCATGGGAAGGACGGCTGAGCACTCCTACATGCTCCTGGCTCTCCTTCCTTGCGTCTGTTTATTTAACAGATGTTGACTTGCACCTTCTACACGCCAGCCGCTGGGGAGACAGGAGACTAAGACGAGCCAGTCTTGCTCTCATAGAGCAGATGGTTAAGTGGCTAGTTAGAGTAGTAACTCAGCTACTCTGATAGAATAGGGGAGTGTCATCTGGGTGAACGGGCTATCACAGAGGACTGCCCCAAAGAAGCCATGCTCTGTGTCTGACCTTAGGTGTGAGTGGAATTTAGCCAAGGGAAGAATATGAGAAGAGTATATTCAGCAGAGGAAAAGGAAGCTTTTAGCATGTTGCTGAATTGCAGTAGGGTATGTGAGGCTCAAGTGAGTGAATGATGAGAGTCGGGGAGAGCCCAGGGTGAGGAAAGGCAGGACGGTCTGCGCAGGGCAGAAGCAGTTGATGGGAGGAAGGGGTCAGTGCAGGGGATGGCGGGGCAATCAATGCAGAGGAAAAGAGGTAGCAGGGGAGAGGGCGCCGGGCAAGGAGTGGAGCCTCTGGGAGGTGTGAATTAGGGAGGAGAGGTGTTTAACAAGGACCTGAGCTTTAATAGTAAGTTTATTCTTTTTCAAATGAAACTGTGAGAAGGAAAATTACTAAAATGTTCATAGTGATAGGGATCATGGTTGTATTACTGTTCGTACTTTTCTAAAGCTTCAGTTTTCTCAAAGTTCAAAATAAACTTGTAGAATTCACACATAACAGAGCCGAGTAGATACAAACGGACTGTGAAGAGGCAGAAAGCAAGTCCAGTCGATCCTAACTGTAGTCTGTATTTTGATCTCTGAAAGAAAAAATTGTGCCGCTTGGAAAGAAAGATGGCTAGCCGTAGAAAGTTAAGAAAACTAGAGCCGTGTGCCTGCGGCACCTGTCTAGGCAGCAAGAGCCCATCTGGGGCGAGTGGGCTCTTTCTGAAAAGCCTGACCTGTCCAGTTCCCTGCTGGCTCTGCCTGTGTTGGGGTGTGAGTTCCTAAATGTTTGAATCCGGTAACCCCTTCTCCTTTCTTGTCTCTGTGCTCAGCAGTGACCTGTGACCTACCTGTAGGGTGACTACAGGTCATGCAGAGGGCATGGTTCTCATGATAAGGCCGGTTTTCATTATAAATTAATAACCTGCTCTTTCAGTTCAGAACAAGCCCCTGGAGCGTAAGGAGTGTGTTCCTCAGAGGCTCCCCTTACACAGAGCTGACGGAGCAGGCAGTACACTTGGACCTGCTCAGGCACAGGATGGGTCCTTCCCTGCCTTTCTTTGTGCCAAGTCACCTGGTGTCTGTAAACCAGGTGCCCCCTGGTGTCTGTAAACCTCGTAAATGCCTTGTGTGGGAGCATGACATTTCCGGGGTGCACCTTCTAATGGTTTCCTAAGAAAAGTGAGCCTCCGTGATCTTCAGCGTAAGGTGTTTGGACCTGCAAAGATTCTTTGTGTTCGCTCTGTTGTAGAATTTCAAAGCCCAGGTTGGGTAACTGATGCTTTCTACTTTACAGCCTGACTTGGCAGCCAACGAAGCCCAGCTTCTGAGGAAAATTCAGCTGTTGTGCCTCATGGAGGTAAGCAGGCACCCAGGAACCGCTCGCTGTGCGAACGACTGCCGTAAGCTAAGTGTGGAAAGCGTGTTCTTAATGAGATACACGACTAACATAAAGGAAGAGTTTAGTGTGTGGTTCACTAATAAGATCTAGGTTTTCAGAGCAAGTATTGACAAAAACGTTCCTATCAGTCAGTTCTCTGACAATTTCTATTTGGAAAAGTAGTTAACAAGCAAAAATTTTTTTTCAGATGACTTTCACACGACCTGCCAATCACAGACAACTCACTTTTGAAGAAATTGCCAAAAGTGCTAAAATCACCGTGAACGAGGTACAGGTTGTTGGACTCTGGATGGTCCAGTGGTACAGCTGCTACCTGGACGGGTCAGGGCTCCTGTGAGCACGGCTCCCTAGACTCCAGACCACAAAAGACAGTGTCTTGTTCCCCCATATTTCAGGGCCGGCTGGTGTGTACTCGCAGGCCTCAGGGTGTCTTACACGAGCCCCTCTCTGCACAGGTGGAGTTGCTGGTGATGAAGGCGCTCTCAGTGGGGCTGGTGAAAGGCAGTATTGATGAAGTGGATAAGCGGGTTCACATGACCTGGGTGCAGCCCCGCGTGTTGGATTTGCAACAGGTAATGTGACTGGAATACATAGTTCACCTTTGTGGGTGTTTTGGATTGTGTCTGTGCTGTCTTAGTTTCGCTTGGATGGCAGCCATTTAGGAAGAAAGCGGTATTGACAAAGGGATTTCAGAGAATATCTTACTGCTGTAGGGACTGAGGGTTTTTCAAAGAACCTAATTTAGTGCAAGCCTGGGGTTTGAACCCTGCACTTAAAAGCTTATCGTAATAACAGGGCTGGTTGTGCTGATGCTGCCTTTTAATCTTCAAATTGGTGCTCTGATCAAATGCGTTCCTAGTTCTGTGGTTTGAGCTCAGATCCATCTTGTTCGTATTTGCTTTAAATTTAATCCTGTGGATTTCCTCTATTCTTGCCTGTTTTCTTTCATGCAAGTTTTTTTTAATGTCCTGGTGATAAGAATTGACTGGGATAAGCCCGTCTCACGTAGCCCACTCTCCCAGCTCCGATGCCCTGTTTGTTAGTGCTGCCCTAAAGAATTGGCTGGAAACGTACAGCCGCCCCGTCGGGTGCTGTGATTCCCAAGTGTCCTAACACCGTGTGGTCCTGGTTTGCCTCAGATCGCAGGCATGAAGGACCGCCTGGAGTTCTGGTGCACCGACGTCAGGAGCATGGAGATGCTGGTGGAGCACCAGGCCCACGACATCCTCACCTAGCGCCCCCACCTGGCCCGTGTGTGGCAGCTGAGGCCATCTGCATTTAATGGGGGTGGGGGGTGGGGTTGTGTTTGTGGAACGGGAACTGTTCTTCCTGCTGTGAGAACAGGACTGTCACCGATGGGGTGCGCGGCCACAGATAGAAGCCTCCTTTGTGGAGGTCTCCTGTAGCCCGCAGTGGGGAGGGGTCACCAGTCTCTGGTGACCAGGCAGGCGTGAGCGTGCACGTGCCCCGAGGAGCGAGAAGGCGCCACCCTGAGTGCGTGGGGACACCACTCAGAAGTTCGTCTCCATCCCATCCACCTGTGTGAATATCTCTGGTGTCGTTTGAGAATGTTCCTGTAATAAACGCACTTGTTTTGTCCTTTTTGTGGTTCTCTTTTCCTCGGTCTTAGCTTTGATGTCAAGCCTGGGCCTGGAGAGATTAAAACGCAGGAGATGGGGGAGATAGGGCTCGGTGGGGAGTGGGCCTCGGCCCCCCACTCCTGCCCTGGGCAAGGGGCGTCTCTGCACACACAGGGCACAGGGCAGAGCCAGGTGCAGAGGGCCGTGGGCCCCGTGGCCAAGAGAGCAAGTCCTGTCTGCTGTGGCTCAGACATGGTGTTCACCCGATGCCCACCCAGCCAGCCCTCAGCCCCGTGCTGAGTGTGCGGGGGGCGGGGGTGCTCGTACACAAAGAAGAATCACCAGTGACCACTAGGTGAAGGGAAGGGTTTAATGCGATCTTTCATCCTGTGCCTGGAGCTGGAACCACAGAGCCTTCATGCTGCCGAGCTTCTCTTGTAGCTCTCCAGGTGGTGTAAGACCCAGCCTGCAGGAATCAGGAAGCTGAGGAACATCACCGAGAGCCCGATGGCTTGCTCCTGGGTGAGGGAAGCACGGGTGAGTGCACTGGGCCGTTACCAGGGTCGTTCCCAGGTCATCGAGGAAGGCCATTACCTGCCCCTCTGTGCCCGGGTCCTAACCAGAGCAGCAGGTCCAGAGTTACAGGCATCCTGCCCCGCCCCCTCTGCTCCGGTGGGACCCTTGGCCCAGCCCCAGACTTCCTGTGCGTCAGATGGAAAAAGCCTGCGGGGTGCCAGCAGTGACCACTGTAGTCATCAGTTTGGACAGCTGCTGTGGAGACCAGGCTAGCAGCCCTGGGCTCCAGTCTCTGTGGAGCGGGACCTCTCATCTTAGCCCCCTTCCCCCGCACCAAGAGCCTGCCTGGCCAGGCCATGTGTCCCTCGACCTTGAACTCCTTCTGACCTTGCGTGACAAGCACCCTCACTTCCAGTTACCAGGAGACAAGAGCATGTCCGGTGCTGTGCAGGATGGAAGAGGTTCGGGTTGTGTAAACAACTGCAGGGCCCTTTTCCCTAAATGGTGGTCCTGCTCAGAAGCCTGGATGGAGGAGAGGGGACCCCTTGCGCTCTGTGTGCAGGTGTGTGCACGCACACCTGGAGCCAGGTTCTGGAGAACCAGCCATATGTCCCCTTCACTTGGTTTCCTCCGGAAGGAGAGCCTGGGCCCAGTCATCGCTCCCTGTTCCTAAAACAGAGTCAGATGCCGGGCTGGACTCTTCCTCTCGGTTTCACCTCCCAGCAGCCTCAGCGACGCTAGCCCAGAGCTGGGCCCTTAGGCTACACCCACGGTCTGACCTTGGGCAGATGACCTTCTAGACCTTGGTTTATTGACGCTGAAAACAGGTCGTTGTCTGCTCTCCTGCAGCCCCAGGGTGACTGGGGTGCATGTTTCCCCTGTGTGCTTCCTGACCCTCCAGGCAGCCCACTCTTCCCCTTCAGTAGTGGTGAAGCCAGAGTAGACACCGAGCGCCCTTCAAGCTCAGCGGTTAGCACCCCTCATTTGACAGGAGGCGAGTCGGGGCCTGAGAACAAACCCTCCCCTAACTAACTCCGCTGACTGCTTTGGGAGCCTGGCCTTCAGGTAGTGACCGCAAGGACCCTTCCTGGAGTGGGGACACTGTCCCAGACACGGACTGAGTTCTAGCACCAGGATCACCTCCAGAAGCTGCACCCCTGAGAGGACATTCCCCCTCTCCTTTACCAGCCTGGCCTTCTGTGCCCTGCCCCCAAACCTATCTCATCTTCACAACAGCGCAGGACTGCCCATTCCACCTGCTCGGGTCAGCCCCCCTGCTGCCCTGGAGGTTCTCACCATGGGAGAAGTGGGTGTTCTGGCTGGCTTGGCGGAGACGTGTGCCTTGGGAAGCACCCAGCCGCCCCGGGGGGCTGGCAGCAGCCTGCCGGCGGAGGCTAACCTCAGCATGGCCGTTGAGCCGAGCTCCTCGTGTCCAGCAAAGTTCTGCACTTCTGCTCGGCGTGTCCTCTGCTCACTTGGGTGTTGGGGCTTTTTATAGCTCCGGGGGAGGGGGCAGGGAGCACTGCAGCTGTCCCCTCCCGTCGTGGTGCTTTGGCAGAAAGCACGCCCGCTCAGAAGTGGGGAGAGCCAGCGCGCAGACCGGCGGCTGCCAGCACTGCCCCTGCCGTGGCCCCCGAGGTCTTCGGGCCCTGTGTAGCGCAGGCAGACATCACCTGGAGAAGGCCTTCATTCCTCTGAGAAAGGCGCTCGGAGAAGCAGGGCCAGGGAAGTCAGGGAATTTGGGAGCGCAAGAATGGAAAAGTGACATCATTTCAGAGTGAGCCTTAAATATCTGGGGTGTCAGCTGGCAGGACGGTGCATAGAGCTATTTTTAAGTTCTCTTAACTCGGGAGTTCCCGGCGGAGCTGCCCAGCCTCCTCGTCCGTGACCGATGCAGCCCCACTCCACCTGCGCGCGGCACTGGTGGGTCAGAGCAGCCTGGCGGCTGATTTCAGTGGCGTTGTCACTAACGCTGACAGCTTTGTTCCGAGACTAGACAGTCACCATTGCACCGTCATTGCACTAGTCACGGCACACGGTAGATCAGCAGATACTTTGTGCACGCCAGTTCGGGGACGGGGAGGTGGCGTGGGGGCGGGGGGTGGGCAACACTCAGGCCCTTGCCTCCTGGCCCACATGCAGGTAAAGGCTCCCAGGGCCAAATGTCCTGGGTCCGCGCTGCCCACCAACCCTGGGGTAGTGGGCCTGTAACCCACCCACAAGCCCTGTGTGAGCTCGGAGCCTCCCTGCCTCTCTTCCCTTCTACAGAGAATGGGTCACTCGTTTCTTCCCACAGCAAACATCTCCTGGCAAATCTGTTCTACTGAGAGATTGTTTCACACCTTCTCTCTGTACAAACCCTCCCCCCTCACTGGAGACCCTGCTGCTGATTCCGAGAGAACAGAAGTGACCAGATACAACCCGCTGCTCAACCCCACTTCCCGTCGCCCAGGAGTGCCGTGGCCCTGAGCCCCAGGGGGTCACATGCCAAGGTCAAGTCCCCAGCGGCCTCTCCAGCCCTTCTCCTAGGTTGCTGGATGCTGAGCCTCTGCTCTTCCTTCCACCTTGTCCGGATCTTGCGTGACCCCTGACAGCCCCAGGACTTTCGCTGTCTCTCCACCCACCTTCACACCTCATCTGGCCTTGTACCCCGGCGGCTTATCAGTCACGATATTTAGGATGTACCGACGCCAACCCTTACCCCCTCTTTGGTGGGGTTCCTGAGGCTCTACAGTGAGTGCCCCACCCTGTCCCTTCCCAGCTGCTCAGCCCAAATGTCTGAGCACCACCCTTGTTTCCCTCGGGTGCTCACGCTCCCACCAGGTCACCAACATCACCACACCCCACCCTCCCCCCGTACAACCTTGAATGTGTCCTCTGAGACTGTCCCACACAGTGGCCAGGACAGCCCTTCAGGAACAACCAGGGCCTGCCACTGCCACTGCTCAGCGCCGCCCCCCCCCCCAGAGACTCCACCCACTTCCTTCTCATGGCCTCCAAGGCCTAAAGGGTCTGACCACTGCCTGCCTGGTCCCAGCCACACCTCACTCCCACCCACACTGGTGCCTCAGCCTCATGTTTCCAAATTAGTCAGGCCCTGTTCAAACGACCTCTCCTCAGACACATCTTATTGGTTGGTGGTCTGCTTATGTAGCTGGAATACAAGCCCGATAAGGGCAAGGACTTTGTTGGGCTCATCACAGAACTGTTGGGGCCTGGCAGATTTCCAGTCAATGTTGGAAGAATAGGTTGGGGTATGGAAAGGAGGGATGGGAGCGGGGCCTGGATGGATGGGGTCGGGAGGACAGGTGTAGTTCTCATGTCACAGCCGGCATCGGCTTGGATTGAGAGGGGAAACTGCAGGGCTTTACTCTACTGTCAGCAGGACCTTGATTACTGTGGACGGCAGTAAAGGTCACAGCCCAGACCTGATCAGTGTGGGCACAGGCCAGTCGCCGAGAAGCAGCAGGCCATCTGACCACATCGGTCCCTCAGCCCCCAGACTCGGCTGCGGTCACCGTCCTCACCAGGTATGATGACACCCCAATCCGCTTGTCTACAAATGGTGGGTTGATGATCCGAATACATCGCATGAGGATCCTAGTTTCGCTTTTGTCCTTCCCTGGAAACCACCCTCGTTCCAACTGTGGGGCTCTTTTCTGGGCGCCCCACCCCGCCTCCCACTGTCTCCCTGTGCCTTGGTTTCCAGTGAGGAGCCAAGTCCCTGGAGGCTGGAGGCGGGCGTGTGTCCTGAATGTTATCTCCAGCAGCTGGGTCCCGATGTCAGCCTTAGGCCGTGGGGGGCTCTGCCCCTCCTCTAGAGTAATCCCTTCCACCTAAACCTTTAATTATAGGTCCAGTCAGGAATAAGGCTGCGGGTCAGATGATCAATCATCCAGCCTACGGTGTTTCTTTTTTCACAGAAAAGACCTGCTGTCCCCAACCATCCAGGCGTGGTTGTAAGGAAGGCCTTATCCGTCCTTCCCAGCTCAGGAGGCAGGGGTGTAAGGGTGGGGGTTGGGGGGGGGGGGCGTGTGCTACTGTGCTGCAGGACGGCAGCCCAGCACCAGATGAGAAAGGCCCTGGTGAGGGCTGGGACAGGGGAGCTGGGGCTGCCCTCCAAGGGAGAGAGATGTCCTCAAACTTTTATGCTACACCAGCTTTCACCTTCAGCTCCTTTCCATCCATACCCTCCATGCCTAACCTTCCCAGCCTTCCCGAGCACAAACCTGCCTCCCTCGCTTCTGTGTTCACGCAGCTTCCGGGGAGTCCACCACCTGCAGTGGTGGGCTTCAGGCCTCAACCTTACTGGGTTTTTAGTCCCAAGAACCACCTGTTCAAAACAAACCCTGCACAGATCCCTGCCGCCCCGACCCCACACAGATGCTACCAGAGGTGGGGAGCCTGGCATGGCTTCTACCTTCATTGCTCTGTGGCCACAGTGCTTCTGCAGAGCACCGCCCTGTGTCCTGGGCTGCCTTCTTCCACCCGGAAGGAAATGAGACAAGCCATGGAGAAGGGCGTGGTGGCCAAGTTGGGGGTCGTATTGAACAACAAAGTAAAAGGCTCTGAGGGCTGGAGGGTTGGATGAATCCCCTGTAACAGCAGGAGAAACCATGGCTTGAAGAGGGAGCGGGCCCAGGGTTCGGGACAAGCCAGGCCTGTCCCTGGCCTGTCCTGGACAGAAGTAGCATCAGGAAGAGCTCCCGAAGGCAACACAGAAGTACCTCTGTCTCCCGAATCCTCAGCCTCGTGTCCTGCATCCAGCCACATCCAGCATGTACCTATCTCTGCCCTCCACCTGTCCCTGCTGCCCCGGGGACACCTGTGCACACCCTCCCTCTCAAAGCTGCCAGGCCACCTGCAAGGTCTGGGGTAGACACTGTGGGCACATGGCACCACCCTGTGTCCATACTCGGAACCACAGCAGCTGCTGGAGAAACCAGAGAGGCACTGACAGCGAGACAAAGGTTCTTAGCCTCAGGGACCCAGAAAAAAATGCACATGCACGCAAACATTTGCATATTGTTTTTCTTGCATTGGAAATCTATTTCATCACATAAAACAGTGGTTCTCAAAGTAAGGTCCCTGGACCAGCAGCATCAGCATCACCTGGGAACTTGTTAGAAATTCTAGGGGCACCTGGATGGCTCAGTTTGTTGAGCGTCTGACTTCGGCTCAGGTCACGATCTCACGATTCATGGGTTCAGGCCCCCTGTCAGGCTCTGTGCTGACAGCTCAGAGCCTGGAGCCCGCTTCCGATTCGGTGTCCCCCCCTCTCTCTCTGTCTCTGTGTCTCTTTCAAAAATAAACATAAAAAAAAAATTCTGTGATGGTCCCAGTGGCCTGTTACAATAATCTTCCCAGGAAATTCTGATGCACAGACAAGTTTGAGAACCATTTTATGTTATATAAAAACTGGACGCTTCATGCTATTCATTCGAAACTAAATGTACACCCCGCCGCCTGAGAGGGCTCAGTGGGGTAAGCATTCGACTTCGGCTCAGGTCATGATCTCACAGTCCGTGAGTTCCAGCCCCGCGCCGGGCTCTGTGCTGACAGCTCAGGGCCTGGAGCCTGCTTCAGATTCTGTGTCTCCCTCTCTCTCTGCCCCTCCCCTGCTCGTGCTCTGTCTCTCAAAAATAAATAAACATTAAAGATTTTTTTAAATAAATCTCACCCAGGCTGCAAAACTCAGCCCTTTCCTTTTACCTACAAAAACACACTTCCACTAAGTAAGTAGAGCAGGATTTGCTGAAAACTTGTAGTTCAGGGGTAGAGAATCTTGCGGGGCGGGGGGGGGGGGGGGGCAGCTGCCTCTTCCTACATCCCACTCTTGCACTCACTCCCCGGAAGCTCAGCTCTCAGGCCCACCCAATGCGGGATACACGCAGAGACACTGGTGCTCAGCAGTCAGCAGCTCACACCCCCACAGCCCTTGGTGTGATCGCTCATTTTATGTGTCAGCTCAAGTGGGCCGTGACGCCCAGATACCTGGTCCAACATTATTTTGGATGTCCCTGTGAAGGTGATTTTTGGGCGAGATTAACATTTAAATGGGTGGACTTTACATAAAGCAGATTACTCTCCGTGGTGTGGGTGGGCCTCATCCAATCAATTTAAGGCCATAACAACAAAAACTGACCTTCCCAAGCAAGAAGGAACTGCCAGCAGATGGCCTTTGGACTCAAACTGCCAGCCCACCCTGCACCGTTTGGACTTACCAAGTCTCCACAATCACAGGAGCCAATTTCTTAAAGTAAATCCTCCCCACCCCATCTCTCCCCCTACACACACACAAACCCTGTTGGTCCTGATTCTCAGGTAGAACCCTGACTAACACAGTCGGCAGAACTGTGCCAGAAGAGAAGCCCTTTAGGTGTTCTGTCCTTTCACCTTTGGCAGTGAAAATAAAACTTTATTACACTTTCTTTTCTCTAATGCACACCATATTAAGTGATGCCTAATGCAGCCCAGACACGTCATTGATGGTAACAGCAGGAACATTTCAGACCATCGTTACCTGACATGTAAGTTTCCCTTGCCGTGTAACGAATCGTCACCAACCTGGCAGCTCAGGACAGGGCGCTCACTGTCTCCGTGTTGGCGGGGCCAGCTGTCCAGGTGTGGGTTGCTGGTCCTCCGCGCAGGTCTCACCAGCTGGCGTCAAGGGGTCACAGGGCCACGATTCCCGTCTGAGGCTCAGGGTCCTCCGCCGGGGTCACTGCTTGTTGGCAGGACCCAGATCCTTGCGGGGGGAGGGCTGAGGTCCTGACTGCTGGCCGGCTGCCGGCCGGAGACTGTCCTCACCGCCTAGAGGCCTCCCTCAGATCCTTGCCACATGACTCCCTCTGTAAGTACTTCACAACATCCTGTTTGCTACTTCAAGGTCAGCAAGAGAATCTCTCATTTCAAAATTTTCTGGCATTTTATTTATTTTTTTTAAATATTTATTTACTTTTGAGAAAGAGAGAACAAGTGGATGAGAGGCAGAGAGAGAGAGAGAGATTGAGTCCCAAGCAGGCTCCACACTGTCAGCACAGAGCCCAAGTGGGGCTCAAACTCAAGAACCGTGAGATCATGACCTGGGCCGAAATCAAGAGTCAGATGCTTACCTGGCTGAGCCACCCAGGAACCCCTCAAATTGTTCTGGCATTTTAAAAGTAATTTTTTAAGAACAGTTTTAGATTTACAGAAAAATTCTGAAGATAGTACAGAGTTCCCATATAACCCCCATCCAAGTCCCCCTATTATTAACATCTTACATGATGGTTACCTTTATGTCTCAACTTGAATGAGCAGTACAGTGACCAGACATTCAATCAAAGGTTTTTCCAAATGTGTCTCTGAGGGTGTTTCTAGATGAGATTGACATGTGAATCAGTGGACTGAATGAAGATAACTCTTCCCAGTGTGGGTGGGCCTCATCCAATCAGTTGAAGCCCTGTTTTGCTGTTTGTGCCGGTTTGTTTGTTTTGTTTTCTTTTTTGAGAGACAGAGAGAGAGAGCGCGCGAGCAGGTGAGCAGCGGAAGAAGCCAAGAGAGAGGGAGACACAGAATACAAAGCAGGCTCCAGGCTCTGAGCTGTCAGCACAGAGCCCAGAACACTTCACCGACTGAGCCACCCAGGACCCCCTGTGGGTTTCTTATTAATGCTGTCCCTTCCCTCCTCCTGCCTGACTGTTTGATCTGGGACATGGGTCTTTTCTTGCCTTCAGATACAAACTGAAACATCAGCTCTCTTAGGGTTACAAGCCTGCCGCTTTCAGAATGGAACTTCACCACCAGGTCTCCTGGGTCTCCCGCTTGTCGGCTACAGATCTTGGGGATTCTCTTTCCACAATCGTGTGAGCCGGTTCTTTATAATAAATCTATATCTATAACCATCTATATCCTGTTAATTCTGTTTCCCTGGAGAACCCTGACACGATTGGTGCATCATCAGAAACTAAGTAAAGTCCACACTTTATTCAGATTTACTCCGTTTCCCTCTAATGTCCTTTTCCTATTCCAGGACTTCACCCTGGACCCTACCCAGGACCCCCATGACATTCAGTCGTCATGTCTCCTGTGGCCCCTCGGGGCTGTGACATCTTCTCAGACTTTCTTTGTTTTTGATGACCTTGACAGATTGGAGGACGACTGGTCAGGCATATTGTAGGATGCCCCAGTATTGGAATTTGTCTGTTTTCCTCGTGGTTAGGCTGGGGCTACGGGGTCTGGGAGGATGACCACAGAGGCAAAGTTCCATTTTCATCACATCATGTCAGAGGTACACAAGATCCACCTGACTTGCCACCGTGATGCTGACCCGGAGTGCTGGGCTGCAGTGTGCTTGTCGGTTTCTCTACCGCGGTTTGCTCAGTGTCCCCCTCCCATCCTGTGCTTTCTTTGGAAGGAGGTCCCTCTGCACAGCCTGCACGTAAAGAGCGCCACCTCCTGAGGGTGGAGTATCTGCATAAGTTATTTTTAATTCTTTTGCCTGGAATATTGTCTCCCACTTATTATTACTTTTTATTTTTATTCACTTGTTATTGTTTATTCGTTATTTATATCAGTATGAACTCATGGACTTTGTTTTATGTGTTGGATCATAATCAATACTACTTTATTATGTTGCTCAAATTTTTCCAGGTTTGGCATTGAGAGTTCCTTCTTTTGGCTCCTGTGTCCTTTTAGCATACATAGCCTTATCGGTATGGAGCTTGCTCGGTTTTTTTTAATTTGTTTGTTCTGGATACTTCCTTACTTGCTTGCATGATAAAATGCTCCAGGCTCATCTTGCATATTTTCTGCCCCAGTCCTGAAATAAGCCAAGAGCCCTGATCCCTTTTATTGGTTGACTAGCACTAGAAACCAAGACCTGGGCAGTCAGTGGACACATGACATGTACTTGTCAAAATTCATAGAACTTCACAGTACAGAGTGAACATTAATGTATGCAAATTTTATTTTTTTAAGCTTATTTATTTATTTATTTTCAGGGAGAGAGCATGAGTAGGGTAGAGGCAGAGAGAGAGGGAGAGAGAATTCTACGCAGGTCAGTGCAGAGCCTGACGCAGAGCTCAAACTCACAAACCATGAGATCATGACCTGAGCAGAGATTAAGAGTCGGATGCTTAACTGAGCCACCCAGGTGCCCCTAATGTATGCAAATTTTAAAGTATCATTAGGATGTCAGGGACTCCCAGGACGGAATGCAGTATGTGACAGAAGAATCTAATCATATTCTACATATATGAAACAATCTCACTGAAGGGAGTGGGGAAAAGGCACTGACCCCAGTAGAGTCTGTAAGAATAAAGGCAAAGAAACTGCAAACAGCATGGTGCTCTAGCTGGAAAAGTAGTTCCTCAGAGGGGTGCATGGGAGACAGATGTATATCCCCAAAGTATATAGCAATAGAAAGCCAACTCAACAGAAAATTCTAATGAGTAACGTAGCAAACTGCCTTCCTGGGTACACGGCTGGACTGCATTTCTGCCGGAGTCCAGCCCCAGCAGGTCCAGGGGTTCCCGAAGGATGAACGGCATCGGCGAGAATAACAAATGGACACGACAGCAGTGTGTCCGACCGGCCGCCTTACTGTGGCAAGCCTGGCGTTATATTTGTTAGCGATTTCCTTGTAGCGTGCGTCACCTACGCTTCTCGGCTTTACCTAACTCTAAAAACGTTCCTTTGTGTAATCGCCCATCAAGGAACCTCATGGTTATTTTCTTGTAACGTTCCCTCCTGGCCTTTGCTTATCGAGTAATTTCTTCATATTATTTTCATTATGTATCTACGTTTATTTATAGTCTATAAAGCATTTGCTTTGCTATTTTCGTGAAAGGTCATCTAGCTCTCAACACCTCGAGTGGAACGTTTACAGGGACATGACTTCTTAATTGTTCCTTTGAACTGTTTGCGGTAGAAGGAACAAAAGTATTCGCTTTGGTCTGGGGTGCCTGGAGGGAGCCAAGAGGGCTGGGAACCCACGCCTTATGCGCTCCCAGAGAGACAACGTATACCTGGGAACTAATGAACCATTCTGTACCTTAACCCACCGGGTCCAGTTACCATCTGGAATGCCTCCTGGGGGCCAAGTGGGCCTAGGGGTTGGAGCAACTCGTAGCCATAGAGACATTGCTTTGTTGCCGGAGTGGGGCTTTCGAACCCGTGTGCCCCCCTCCCTGGCTGGGAAACATATGGGGCTATCCTTCCTTTAGGTAGGGGACGGGCAGGCGGGGGTGGCACCGGCTGGATATAAGGTTTCTTTTTTGTCCTGGGGGTCATCCCCAGAAAATATCCCCGAGTTTGCCCCCATGGGTTTCTTTTGAATCATCAGTGCCAATTGGACCATGGGGATGGCCATGATGAGTAAGAGGAGGGATATCAGTAGCTTCCCATTCGGAGGGTCGCTGTGCGTTGCCCTTCCGCCGGCTGCCCGGGCTGTGCCATCAGGAAGGCTGGATGGATCGGCTCCCAGCACATTTCCCACCCCTTCCTGCTGTTAGGGTTGGCCACATGATTCTGAGTGGAAGTGACATGAATAAGCTCTTGACCTGACTGTACACATTTTCATGCATCGGGTTGTTTCATAGAGCAATGTCATAGTAAGGGAAGATGGGAATAATCCAGTTTTCATTAGCAGGGCACTGGTTAGATAACTTGTGGTCATCTCTACAATGATGACAGTGAAAAGAATGAACTATATTTACATACACCAGCATGGAAAGATGTCCAAAACACATTGGTTATTAAATGAATAAAGCAAGTTAAAAAGCATACACCATATCACATCACAAGGGGATACTACTCAGCAATAGAAAAGGAACAAACTACCAAGCCGCATTACCGCATGGACGAGTCTCACACACTGAGGAAAGGAGCCCAGCTGGGCGCAATAAACTGCATGCCATCTCAAGGGCTGACAAACTATGTACGGCCTGAGAAAACTCAGCCCACACCTTATTCTGGTATCTCCTGTGAGTAAAGAATGTTTATTTACATTTTTAAATGGTTGAAAGGAAAGGGAAAAGGGAAAAGGGAAAAGGGAGGGGAGGGGAGAGGAGGGAAGGTGAAAAGAGGGACACCTTGGTGGCTCAGTTAGTTAAGCCTCCGACTTTAGCTCAGGTCATGATCTCACGGTCCGTGAGTTCGAGTCCTGCGTCGGGCTCTGTGCTGACAGCTTGGAGCCTGGAGCCTGCTTTGGATTCTGGGTCTCCCTCTCTCTCTCTCTCTCTGCCCCTCCCACACTCATGCTCTGTCTCTCTCTCTGTCAAAAATAAAAAAGTAAACATAAAGAAAAGAAAAAGGATATATGAAAAACACATTTAAAAATAAATAATAGGGGCGCCTGGGTGGCTCAGTCGGCTAAGCGGCCGACTTCAGCTCAGGTCACGATCTCGCGGTACATGAGTTCGAGCTCCGCATCGGGCTCTGGGCTGATGGCTCAGAGCCTGGAGCCTGCTTCCGATTCTGTGTCTCCCTCTCTCTCTGCCCCTCCCCCGTTCATGCTCTCTCTCTGTCTCAAAAATAAATAAAACGTTAAAAATAAAAAATAATGAAAAATAAAATATAATGAAAATACAGTATATGAAAACTTGTGAGATGTAGCTAACTCATGCCTTGAAGGAAATTTATGGTTTTAAATATATACATTAGAAAGGGAGAAAAACTGGGGCGCCTGGGTGGCTCAGCTGGTTGAGTGTCCAACTTCAGCTCAGGTCACGATCTCATGGTTCGTGGGTTCGAGCCCCGCGTCGGGCTCTGTGCTGAAAATTCAGAGCCTGCAGCCTGCTTCCAGTTCTGTCTCAGGCTCTCTCTGCCCCTCCCCCACTTGTGATCTGTCTCACTGTCTCTAAAATAAGTAAACATTAAAAAAAACTTTTAAATAAAAAAAGAAAAGGAGAAAAACTGAAAACCAATGATCTAAGAATTCCTCTCAATAATTTAGGTGGAAAATAGCAAAGTAAGCTCCAAGAAAGTAAAAGGAATAAAGAAATATATAAGACTAAAAAAATAAATGGACAAAAGAGGGTTAACAAAGCCAAAAACAATTCAGGTATAACTATTCAAGACAAAAGAAGACACAAATAATCAATTTCCATAATGAAAAATGATGAACACAGAAGCCTAAATCCTTCAAAACATAAATGCTAAGAAAATATTAGCAAACCAAAGTCAACAATACATTAAAAGGGCCACACACCACGACCAAGTGGGATTTATTCCAGGGATGCCATGGTGGTTCACCATCCAAAATAAGCAGTATGGTACACCACTTTAACAAAATGAAAGATAAAAATTATATGATTATCTCAACAAATGCAGAAAAAGCACTTGACAAAATTTAACACCCACTTGAGATAAAAATTCTCAACACAGTGAGTCGCGAGGAAACATACCAACAGAAGAAAAATAAGAACAATTTTGAGGTTCCAATGGCTTCACCAGTGAATTCTACCCAAACCTTCGCGCAAGGAAAACTCAAGCCCCAGTCCAATTCACTGGTGAATTTTGCCAAACTTCTGGGAAAGAAATAGTACTAACCTTGCACAAACTTTCCCAGAGAATGCAAAAACCATTTTTTTTAGTGAAGCAAACACATCCTTGTTCATCAAACTCGACAAGGACATTGATTTAAAAACTTAAAAAGCACAGGCAAACCTCTCCCATGAACATAGACACGAAAATTCTCGGGAAAATACCAGCAAGTCACACCCAGCAATGGAGGACTAATCAGCTCTGAGAAGGACCGAGCTGCAGGTCACAGACACAGGCGGACGAGCCGAGAAAGCGAAAGCGACAGCCGCCAACTCGGTAGACCGCAGCCCTCCCCCCCCTCGCGCGGCCTCCGCCTGCTGGAAACCACGGCGTGCGCGCTCCCGCGCTCGGACACGCGGCGTGCGCGCCTACTGCGTGTCGGGCTCCGTTCCAGACGCTCAGCACGCGTGCGCGGGACGGACCGTCCCAACGCGGGGCGACGAACGGGAGTGATTGCAGCAGTACTGAGGGATGCGGCGCGCTAGAGGGGGGTGTGGTCTGTGGGGGACACGGGGGGGACAGCGCCAGTGACCAGGGCCGGCCCGCAGGCAGGGTTTGGTCACTGAGAACGGGCGCTTGAGCAAAGGCGGAAGGAAGCGGGGGGGGGGGGGGGGGGGGCGAGGGCGCGTACCCGTCTGAGAAGCCCGCTAGGGTGGGACTGCAGCGCGCAGGTCCGCGGAGGCGCCCGTAGATTCCATTCTGGGGCACGAGGGGGACCACGCTGAAGGGTGTGACCTCACGTGGGCTTTCACGAGCCCACTGTGGCTGGTGGGCGGGGGCTCCGGCAACAGGCCGCTGGAGTTAGGAAGGGCAGCGTGGGGGTCGGGCGGGGGTCCTGGAACCGACAGAACGTCACGATGGGTTGGACACTGAGAGGGGTCCAGGGCGAAGCCGGGGCTCTGGCCCAGCGACCGGAACATCTGAGATGGCGAGGGTTACAGGTGAAGCACACTTTGGGAGGAAGACTCAGAATTCGCTTTGGGACACGACTGAAATTGCGGGACGCGGGGGTGGGCTGAGGTTGGAGTTTAGGAGAGAGGGTGGAGTTTGGGCGGAAACGGGGGGGGGGGGGTGGTTTAAAGGCACGAGTCTGGGTGGGGGTCTGAGGAGTGAAAGTGGGGAGGGGCAGCCAGGGGAGAGGGCACAAAGCGGGAGGGGGGCGAGCCTGGGGAGGTGGCGGGGAGGTACACAGAAGCTCCGCCTAGAGACTGGGGTGCAGGTGGGGTGCGGGGTGGGGAGGGGGTGTTTGCAGCAGGGGGAGGAGCGAATCAGCAGAGCATCTGCCTGCTAGTGGGTGGCCCAGAAGAGCAAGGGGGTCAGAAAGGCTGCGGGAGCCCAGCCCTGGGGCAGGTGGGGATGTGACCACCGCAGCGGGTGAGGGTCGCAGGTGCACAGGGTCAGCACAGGTGAGGAGCCAGGGGCCAGTGAGCCACGAAGTGAGCTTTGTGGCCCTCAAGGCTCCTGGTCACTACGGTGAGTGGGTCTATCAGAGCTTTAAACTAGATTACTTTTCAATAATTGCTCGGTGCTCAGTGGCACTGGCCAGACGTGGGGTCAGTTACAGTTTTGCCGAATGAGAACCATGGGAGAAGAGGTCCAGGACTGTCGTGGGGTGTGAGCGTGGGGGGCGGGGAACACGAGTGGCAAGGGCCAGTGGCATAGGATTCATGGCACGGAGGTCCTGGTAAGTGAAGTAGTCCGTGGGGAGTGAACTGGCAGTGGGGACAGGGCTGGGAGGAGCCACCTGGGGATGGGGGGAGGGCAGTGTGAGGGCCGTGGGGATAGGGGGTATTGTGAGGGTTGTGAAAAGGTGGGGGGGGTGAGGGGTGGGGGAGGGACTGTGGGAGCAGCTGTGGGTTCCGTCTGAAGGTTACCAGGGACCTGAGGGCTGAGGGCCAAAGATGGGACCGTGGGAAGAGAGGTCAAAATGGTGGAGGAAAAGGCACTGGAAAGATGGTGTGCATTGACTTTGAAACAAAAGCTACACAGGAGTGAATTTGAGAAGACAGTGGTCCAGCAGTTAAAATGTCAAAGAAGCAAAGGAGAAGGGCCTGAGATTAGTGGACCCTGGAAATAGGGTGGCAGGTGATGTGCTGTGATGCGCAAGTTCAGAGCTGGGCTATTTGGGAGAAGAGAGAAGCAAGGAGGTGGGTGTGGGACAGCAGACAGGCCCAGCTGTGCTATAGGGTGGCTGCTGAGGGTTCGGGGAGGGCTTCTGGGGACTGTCCCCCACCTCCACCAAGCTCCTGAGGAGAAGACATGCCCCTGTCATGCCCCTGTCATGCATGGCAGGTGTCAACTGGGAGCAGTGACAGCTCCTAGGGGAGCTAGGACCCTGCCATTCGCCCCCACAAGCCACAAGTGTTATGTCAAGCTTCACTTTCTGGGGTTTGCCAGATGGGTGGTTTTCCCCTGTTATGAATAGCATGGTGAAATGTTGACATAGCTTCTTCAAACTGCACATGTCCCCTTTCCCTGAGATTCTGACCCTGACTTGGGAGAGCCAGACCCTCCTGGCAGGGGGTGGTAGCTGGGAAGGGCCTGTGGCCTCTGGGGAGTGTCATTTGAGCAGAGGAGGCAGAGAGTGCTGTACCTCTGTCCGCTGTGTGCTTGCGCGAGTCACATCGTGGGTCTTGTCGTGGGAGAGGAGAGGGTGAGCCATCCGCCCTTCACCGCAGGCAGCATGTAATCCTTAGGTGGGGGCAGGGGCCCCTCACGGGTCTGCGATAGGAGGAGGCCAAGAGCTAGGCCTTGGGTGGGCTCCCCACGTGCAGCAGCTAAGCCCCAGGAACTTCGCTGTGTCTACCCCCTCCATGGCCTCAGCAGCCATGAAAGCTCTCAAGGAAGGGGTTCTTGCCTCTATGTTTCAGGGGTCACCTAGCTCTGTGCTTCTGCCAGGCCTCCTGTTCTCTTGGCAAAGGTGGGCACCCCCTCTCATCCCTCTGGTGAGGCAACAAAGTGGGGTCTGTCCCCTAGAACTGTGGGTCCAGGCCACCTTTCATAAGAAAGCTGTACCCCATCCATAACCCTCCACTCTCCACCAAACCCTGCCCACAGAAGGCCCCAGGGCAAGACCTCTCCGCCAGCGGAGATCAGCAGGAAACTGGGAGCCAGGCAAGAGTAGAAAGCTGCCTTTCCCTCCCCAAGGGGGGTGCTGTGGCCAAAGGTTGGGAGCCCCAGGCTGGTGGAAGGCGCCCCACTAGCTGTCAGCAAGGCAGTGATTAATTAGGCCTGGGGAGGATTCCAGGGTTCTGACCAGCCCAGGCTCTGATGGGGGTTGGGTGGGTTGTGGGCGCGGGGCGGGTCTGGGGCAGGCACCTGGCAGACACCTGCTCTCTGAAGGTGGTAAGGGTCAGTGCGTGAAAAACCTGATAACATTTTATGGGCCCTATTCTGCCAAGGAGAGATAGCATTGCTGTTCTCAAGGACCTGCTAACAGCCCTTCCCAGATCAACAGAGACCATGTTTCCTGACCCATCTGGGAGAATGTGCTAATAATTAATCGGATTATAGATACATTCACTTTCTTTGTCTTACTAAACTGTGATAAAATACACACAACATAAAAAGTACCGTCTTCACCGACTCCAAGCACCCAGCTCAGTGGCACTAAGCACATTCACACTGTTGTGACTCACCCACACAAAGTGGGGCTCTGTTGGTGGGGAAGAAGGGCAGAATGGGTCTTGAGCCAGCAGCTGGCAGGGCCTGCCACATCTGACTCCCTTTGGGGCTCCAGGAGGTCAGTTGTGTCGGAAAGGTTGCTGGGAGGGGCATCTGGAGGTGTGGTGATGCTGGGGCTTCTGTGCCGCCCCTCAAGAGAAATGTAGTCCAAGGACAGAGAGACCTAGCAGGGAAGGAGTGTGGGTATCAGCATGCAGGGGAGGGGGCAGTGAGAGGAGGGAGGGAGGGGCTGCAGAAGTGAACGGGACAGAACGGGTTCTGGGGGCCTCGGACAGGAGAGTGGAGGAGAGAGGACCAGAGGGGAATTTTCAGCTACTGCCCTGAGCTTAGAACTTCAGGCAGAGAGAGAAATTACCCAAAGAGTTTCTTCAAGAAAAAGGTTGCTCAGTGATGGGCATAAACCCTTGTGTTGCTCCTCCGGAGAAGCTGAAACACGGAACAACACTGTTTCTTGGAGGCTTCCAGGCTGAACTGATGGTTTCTGGACTGGATGTGAGCCCTGAATCATGAGGCTATTCAGATGAATGTGGGTCTTGTTAGGGGATTCTTGGAGAATTGAACCTAACTTAGATAACCCGAGGTACCTCGACCTGAAATCGTCCTGCACCCGAGCCAGGGAACACGGCACCAGCACGACCAGCTGCTGGATCTGGAGGCAATTCATCCAGCGTGAGCCATAGCGGTCCCTGGATTACACTCAAGGTTGAGGGGAATAGTGGCTTGGAATCATAACTTTTTGGGAGAACAAACTTACGATGGAGTGTGTTCAGTCATGAGATTTAGGCCGGGCACATGCCCCAAACTCCCCTATAGCTGAGTGTGGCCCCGCGAGAAAGTGGCCCAGAGAGTGAGTGGCAGTGACACATGCAAACCCTGGCCTCCCCCTTGGAGGGAGGGGACGTGCCCTCATGTTTCTCACTTCCCATGGGCTTGTGGTGACATGGTCTTTTAAGGTGGCTGTGGGAGGGGGCAGCCCTGCCACCCACTGCTCAGGCCTTGTTGGGATCCAACAAGCTGACGGGGTCCAGACAGAGCCAGGCTCACCCACACCACATGTGCTCACCAAACTAAGGCTGCTTAGAAGACCCCTTATGAGGTTGCAAACTGGAATTAATGTTTTTAAAACTTCTTCAGTGACATATAATTTATATACCATAAAATCCACCCATTTAACGTGTATATAATCCAGTGGTCTTTAGTATATTCATAGAGTTGTGCAAGCATCACCACAGTCCATTCTAGAACATTCTATTGCTTCAAAAAGAAGCCCCTTACCCATTAGCAGTCACTCCCAGTCTCCCCTAACCCCTGGCCACCTCTAATCTACTTCTTATCTCTGTGGGTTTGCCTGTTCTGGACACTTCGTACAAGTAGAATCATACAATACTTGTCATTCTGTGTCTGGATTCTTTCACTGAGCAACATGTTTTCAAGGCACCTCCATGTTGTAACATGAGATCATGACCTGAGCCAAAATCAAGAGTCGGATGCTTAACTGACTGAGCCACCCAGGTGCCCCTATGGTTCACTCTTGGCTGAAGATTCTGTGGGTTTGGATAAATGCATAATGTCATGTGTCTACCACGATAGTGTCACGCACCATAAAAATCTGTTCCCTCCTATTCATCCTTCCCTCCCCCCAACTCCTGGCAACCACTGGTCTTTTTACTGCCTTTCCTAGAATGTCATAGAGTTGAAGTCATACTATGTAGCCTTTTCAGACTGACTTTTTTCACTTAGAAATACCCTTGAAGGTTCCCCCATGTCTTTTTATGGCTTGATATCTTGTTTCTTTTTATCACCGATTAACACTCGATTGTGTGGATGTCCCAGTGTTTGTTTATTCATTAACCTATTGAAGAACAAATACTTCCAAGTTTGGGCAATTATGAATAAAGATGCTATAAACATCTGTGTGCAGCTTTTGTGTGCACATAATCTTTCAACTCATACAGATCTTGTACATATTTTGTTAGATTTATACCTAAGTAGTTTACCTTTTTTGGTACTAATGTAAATGTTATGTTTTAATTTCAAATTCCAATTGTTCATTGCCGGTGTATAGGAAAGCAAGTGACTCATATATATTAACCTTGCATCCTGAAACCTCACAATAATTGCTTACTAGGTCCAGCAGTTTTTTTAATCTTTGGAATTTTCTACATAATAATGTCATGTGTGGGGGAAAAAAAGAGTATATTTCTTCCTTCCCAATCTGTATACCCTTATTTTCTTTTGTGGTCTTATTGCATAAGCTAAGACTTCCTTGGTTGATTAGGAGTGGTGAACGAGAGTTTCCTTGTCTCATTCCCAGCCTTAGAGGGAAAGCATCTGCTTTCTTACCATTAAGTAGGATATCAGTGGTAGGGTTTTTGGCAGATCTTTTTTTATTAAGTGAGGAAGTTCCCCTGTATTCCTAGTTTGCTGAAACTTTTTCTCATGAATTGGTGTTGGGTTTTATCAGATATTTTTTCCGTATTTGATGATGTGACATGATGATGTGATTTTTCTTTCTTAGCCTGTTGATGTAATAGATTACACTAATTGATTTTTTAATATTAAATCAGCCTTGCGTATGTGGATAAATCTTACTTGGTTGTGGTGTATAATTAATTTTACACATGTTGGATTAAATTTGATAATATTTAGTTGAAGATTTTTGCATCTATGTCCATGAGAGATTTGTTAAAAAAAATATTTTTAGTAATGTCTTTGTCTGGTCTTGGTATTAAAACAATGCTGGCTTCATAGTATGGGCTAGGAAGTATTCCCTCTGCTTGTATTATCTGGAAGAGATTGTAGACCTGTTATCATTTCCTCTTTAAATGTTTAATAGATCACCAGTGAACACATCTGGGCCTTGCACTTTCTGTTTTGGAACATTATTAATTTGTGATTCAACTTTTTTAGTAGATACACACATAGTCATACTATCTACTTCTCCTTGTGTGAGTTCTGGTATATTGTGTCTTTCAAGGAATTGATCCATTTTATCTAAAATGGCAAATTTGTGAGCATAGAGTTGTTCATAATATTCCTTTATTATCCTTTTAATGTCCATAGGATCTGTAGTGATGGCCCTTTTTTATTTCTGATATTAATAATTTGTACATTATCTCTCTTTTTCTTCCTGGTTAGTCTTACTAGAGGCTTATGAGTTTTACTGACCTTTTCTAAGAAATAACTTTTCATTCTTTGATTTTTTTTCCTACTAACTTCCTGCTTTCAGTTTCATTGATTTCTGCTCTAATTTTTACTATTTCTTTTTTTTTTTTCTGCTTACTTTGCATCTAATTTGCTTTTCTTTTTCTATTTTCTCAGGGTAGTAGCTTATATTATTGATTTTGGAACATTTTTCTTTTCTAATATATGCATGCAATGCTATAAATTTTCCTCTAAGCATGGATTTAGATGAATCTTGCAAATTTTAATAAGTTTTTTTTTCATTTTCATTTAGGCAGCAATATTTTAAACACTCTCTTAAGACTTCTTGTTTGACCACTGTGTTATTGGGCAGTGTGTTGTTTAATTTCCAAATATTTGGAGATTTTATGGATAACTTTCTCTTATTGATTGCTATTTTAATTCCGTTAAGGTATGTTTTATGGCCCAGAATGTGGTCTATCTTGATGAATGTTTCACATGAGCTTGAGGAGAATGTGTGTTCTGTTGGTGGTGGTGGAAGCAGTCAATAGATGTCTACTATATCCAGTTGATTGATGGTGTTGAGTCCAACTATGGGTCTGTCCATTTCTGAGAGAGGGGTGTTGAAGTTTCCAAATGTAAAACTGGATTCATCTATTTCTCCTGAAATTTATTAGTTTCTTCCTCAGGTATCTGACACTCTTGTTAGGTGCCTACCCATCAAGGATTGCTATGTTTACTTGGAGAATTAACCCTTTTATCATTATGTATGTCCCTCTTTATCTCTGATGATTTTCCTTGTCCTAAAATCTGCTTTGTCTTAAGTTAATAAAACTACTCCAGTTTTCTCTGTTTTATTGAGATATAACTGACACACTTACAAACTGTATGTTTAAGGTGTACAGCATAATCATTTGATTTACATATATTGTGAAATGATCACCACATAAATTTAGTTAAGATCCATCATCTCACGTACATACAAAATAAGGGAGAAAAAAGGAAAGAAAGAAAAGAGAAAAGAAAAGAAAAGAAACCTTTTTCTTTGTGATGAGATCTCTTAGGGATTTATTCTCACCATTTTTTATATATGCCATCCAGAAGTGTTCATGGCAGTCACCATGTTGTACATTATATCCCTAGTGCTTGTTTATCTCATAACTGGAAATTTGTACCTTTGGCCACCTTCACCCACCCAGTTTCCTTTTGATTAGTGTTAGCCTGGTGTGTCTTTCTCTTTCCCTTTACTTTTATCCTATCTGTGTCTTTATATTTAATGTGGGCTTTTTGTGGACAACACAGGGTTGGGTCATGTTTTTTATCTACTCTGATAGTCTCTCTTTTAATAGGCATTTAGGTCATTTACATTTAAACTGATTATTGATATAGTTGAATTCGTATTTACCATATTTGTGACTGTCTGCTATTTTGATGCCTTTGTCTCTCTTTCTTGTTCTTTTTTCCTTCCACTCTCTTTCTGGCTTCTCAGGTTTTGAGTATTTTTATATTATTCTGATTTTTCTCTTCCTTTAGCATATCAATTATACTCTTTTAAAATGCTTTTGTGGTGGCCCTAGATTTTGCAATTTACCTTTATAATTAATCTAAATCTGCTTTCATATATTTTCACAATACCACTTCACCAGTAGTGCAAGTATCTTACAACAGGGTATCCCTAATTCCGACCCACCCCCATCCCCTATAACGTTGCCATCACACATTTCCCTTACTCGAGAGCTATTTTCATCCAATATATTGCAATTGTTATCTTGAATAAACTGATAGATCAGTTAAGTATAAGAAAAATAAAATATTTTATTTTACCTTCATTTGTCCCTTCACCAATCGTCTTCATTTCTTTATGTGGAGCTGAATTGTGACCCATGTCCTTTTTCTTCTCTCTAAAGAACTTCTATTAACATTTCTTTCAAGGCTGGTCTTCTGGTGACAAATTTCCACAGTTTTTGTTTATATGAGAAAGTCTTTATTTCTCCCTCACTTTTGAAATATAATGTCACTGGATACAGAATTCTAGGTAGGTGGATTTTTTTTTTCTTTCAACAATTTAAATATTTCATTCCACTCTCCTCTTGCTTGCATGATTTCTAAGAGAGATCTGATGTAATTCATACCTTTGTTCTTCTTTTGGTAAGGTGAGTGTTTTCTTCCCCTCTGCCTTCTTTCAAAATTCTTCTTTGAGTGAGACAGGAAGGCTAGAGAGGGCTGGGGCTGGATATCTTCCTTCCCTCAGTAGGTGAGGATGTATTAAAATCTGTATTGGATTTTGCACATGGGAGACCATGTGAACACCCTGGAAGAAGACCACCACCTACAACCACCTACAAGTCTGAGAGAAATGCCTTAGAAGAAACCAGCCCTGCTGACTCCTTGGTCTTGAGCTCGTAGCCACCAGACCTGCTGAAGGCTAAGAGACAGGACATCCACCGCCAGAACCCCCAGCATCCAAGGGTATAAAAGGAACAGACTCACTGCAATGAGAACCCTCATCAGACAAAAGGGGAGTGAGAACCATCCAGGCTGCCTGGCCAGCTCCTATTGGGTGGGTACAGAGAGGACTCCCCTGTTACACTAATTGACTTTGGAATGTCAAGACAACCTTACACTACTGGGATAAGTTCCGCTTGGCCATGGTTTATAATTATTTTTATACATTGATGGTTCTATTTGCTAGGAGTTTGTTGGAGATTTTTTTGTGTCTATATTTATCAGGGATATTGGTCTTTTAGTTTTCTTGCGATGTGTTTGCCTGGTTTGGTATCAGAGTAGTATGGCCTCACAGGATGGATTGGGAGGTATTCTTTTCTTTTCCTTATTTTATTTATTGGGGGGGGGAGGGATATTCTTTTCATTTACATGTTTTGTTAGGGTTTGTGAAGGAGTGTTAGTAATGCTTTAAATATTTGACAGAATCGTTAGTGATGCCATCTGGGCCTGGCCTTCTCTTCGTGGGAATTTTTCTATATTATTAATTCAATCTCTTTACTTCTTGTAGATCTATTCAGATTGTTTCTTTTGAGTCAGTGTGTTTGTGACTTTCTAAGAATCTGTCCATTTCATCCAAGTTATCTAATTTGTTGGCACAAGAGGAGGGGGTCAGCTATAGGTTCATTTTTTCCTCATCTTACCCATTCCTCCAGAAATGGTTCTTTCTCTGAGGTCAAGATATGAAGGGGAATGCTGAGAACAGGGAAGGAGGAAGCATTCTGCTGAGGGCACCAGTGCTCTAGAGCGAGGCTTTTCAAAGGCAGGAGAACTAAGGGGACAGGAGGCCCCGAAGAAGGAGTGGGCAGTGTGGGCAACTCCTGAGAGACCTCGTTCGCAGCTGCCGTGAGGACAAAATGCGGGAGTGAGGAAGAAATGATCAAAGGTTTCCTGGGTGGCAAAATCCCTGTGCGAGAGACCTTTGAGGAATTTCACAATGCAGTCTTAATTACTTGTTCAAGATTTCAAAACTTGTGCCCTTGGGAGTGGCCCTGCTCAGCAGCTGAAGCTGGAGTGACACAAGTCCAGTATCACTGCTGGCCACGCTGCCACCTGTATCTCCTTTTCTCACCTGCTTCTCCCTTTCTCTCTTGGCCTTCTCCACCCCCCATCTGCACCCGTACACCTGCTCCCAATGTCCCCTCCTCATCCCCATACTTCCGTGGCTCAGTTCGTGGCAAGGCTCCCTGATACCGGCTCCCATCATCAAAGCTTTTTCCAGGGCTGTTATCAGCAGCGGCTGAGAGTTTATGGGGTACAGAGTGCACTCACGGAGGGTCCATCTTAGGGTATGGGGATGACCTTGACATCCCCAAATCAGCGGCCTCAGGGCCCTTCCCATGCTGGTTATGGCAGATGCACACCCTCCCTCTGTCTGACATGCCCCCCTCAGTTCCTCTGACAAAAGGAAAAGAGCATGCCTTTCAAGGAAGAGTTCACGGTCAGAACTGGAGTGGATTTAGAAATTGGGATGTTCTTGGTGACACAGAAAACTGTGAGGGGCCTTCCACAGAACTTGAGAGGTGGTGATAGCCAGTGCCTAGAATGGGCTAGGCTTTCTCCTCTCTGCCCTCAGCACTGACGTGCCTTTACCATGCCATTCTACAGATGAGGAAACGGAAGCACAGAGAGGTTACGTAGTGTCCAAGGTCACCCAGCTATGGGATGGTGGAAGCAGGATTTGATCCCGACAGTCTGGCTAGGAGATTGTGCTCTTGATGGTGACACTTTCTGTCTGAAGTGATAATGAAAAGCAGATAGTGCGGTTGTAGAGAACTTGCTTTTGAGAAATTATACTGTGGAGAGGGAAAGTGAATGTGCGTTTAGGGGAAACACAGCATGGGCCGACATGGGACATCTCTCTCTGCCTGGAGGAACGTGTATGCAGTGCCTCAGGGTTGGAGTGGGGCTCAGTGAGGCGTCCACGGGGGGCACACTGGGGTCTTTGCCGGTGAGGCTGCGACCCAGGGCCCTGCGATGCCCACCGAGCTGTGCGGGGCCCGCAGTCTGTCCACAGGCCGGGACACGCCCACACCTGCTGCCGTTTTGCCTGTGCAGAATCCCAGCACGCTGCAGAAGCTAAGTCAGGAGCCCGCAGGTCAAGGGAGCTGGGACCCCATACAGAACTCACGACAGTCACACACACACACACACACACACACACACACACACACACACCCCAACCTCTCCCAGAGCTGAGGCCGAACTCTGCTAAGGGCTTGTTCCCAGGACCCTGACCCCCAGGAGACCCAGTCCACTCCTCTGCTTTGCTGGGTGTTACCCACACCATGGCCCGGAGTGAGGGTCTTGTCCCTGCTTTGGGCTGGACCCGGTTGAGGCTGCTTCAACACAGAAGGCCTGGACACTGGCCCCACCTCTCTGGCTCTGTGGGAACAGTGAGATGTATTCATGTTCACAAACATCCTTTAAAAGCACAAAGTGCCACCCTCGTGTGCTGGCGGCAGCCCCTCCAGCCTCTCTGCTGCCAACCTCGCCCTGTCCAGGCAGCTGCCTGGTGTGGAGGGCAGTCAAGGGGGGGATTCAGGGAGTAGAAGAGAGGGAGGGGGTTACCTGGGGTAGATGTGAGTGTGGCTAAACAGATCCATACCTCTGAAAGCCTGAGCCCTCCTCATGGAGACGTGGGATCTATTTGTCTTAAATAGACAAAAAAAAAAAAAAAAGTTAGGGCTAAATGGGCGCCTCTGTGGGTCCCCTCCTGGTGGAGGGGGTAGGGCAATAGAGGCTCCCAGGACTCTGGGCTCTCTCCCCAGGGAGCAGCTCTCAAGGCTCCTGTGGAAGCAGGACTGAACACAGGGATGGCTTATGGCAAATAAACATTAAAAAAAATTTTTTTTAAAGCGTGGCTTGGTTGGTTACGTGTCTGACTTCGACTCAGGTCGTGATCTTGTGGTTCTTGAGTTCGAGCCTTGCGTCAGGCTCTGTGCTGACAGCTCAGAGCCTGGAGCCTGTTTCAGATTCTGTCTCTCTCTCTACCCCCCTCCACTTGCCCTCTGCCTCTCTCTCTCTCTCTCTCTCCCCCTCTCTCTCTCTCTCTCTCTCTCTCTCCCCCCCCCCCCGCCAGAAATAAATAAACATTAAGAAATTTTTTTAATTAAAAACAATGGGTGGAAGGCAGTGAATATTCCAGAACACCTGTTCTTGCAGACAGTTTCACAGAAATGCTCAGAGAGATACTGTGTTCATTTTCTATGATTGCTCTAACAAGATACTACAAAGTTGGTGGCTTAAAACAACACACATTTATTGTCTCACAGCTCCAAAGTTCAGAAGTCCAAAATCAGTGTCACTGGGCTGAGTTCCCCGTGTTGGTTCAGCCACACTCCTGTGGAGGCTCTAGAGGGTGTGTCCTCACCTCGCATTTCCAGCCTCCAGTGCTCTGTTCCTGGCGCTCCTAGGCTCATGGCGTCTTCCTCCAACTTCCAAGCCAGCAGTCTAGCATCTCGGGTCACAGTCACGTTGCCTTCTCCTGGGCCAAATCTCCCTCCGCCTCTATCGTGTGACACCTGAGATGGCCTTCACAGCCCACCTGGGTAACCCAGGACGATCTTCCCATCTCTAGCCCCCGAGTTCAATCTGCAAAGCTGCTTGTGGCACGTGAGGGGACCTTCACAGATTCCGGGGGTTACGGCCTGATATCTTTGGGGCCTATTGTTCAGCTGACCACAGACACATTCACTCAAACACAGTATAAAGTGGCCACATAGACAGACCCAGACACACACACACACACACACACTCCTCACCTCCAAACCTCTTCCCACCAGCCTGCTCAAGCCAGGCTTGGGAAGCCACACAACTCTTCCCTTTCCCCCATGACAGCTTCCTTTCCGATAACATTGTGCCAGTCCCTCCCTCGTTCCCAGTGTCCCTTCCATCTAAGAAGCCCTTCCTCACTCCTGCCTTCAGAATTTAACCCACCTTGAGGCCTCCAAGCTGAAGGCCTAGTTCTGAGCCAGCCCCTTTCTTCACACCATCCACCCTACTCTGCAGGTACCTGCTCACAGCTGTGCCTCACTGCCACGCCCTATGGGTTCTCAGAGAACACCAACTGAAACAAGGATTAGAGGAAAATCAAAGGTCAGCACGCAGAACTCTTAAAGGGGGAGTGCGTCCAGTGCCTGAGTCTGGGAGCTTGGTGACTGGTGGACTGACATCTGGGCGCTGGCTGAGCTAGGCCACTCGGGTCTGGGGCATGGGTGGGGCTGGACAGCTCCCCTAGAACACGGCTCTAATCAACCTAGGGAGAGACAAATAACCTCTCTGATCCCCACACCTGCCCCTCAGTGCCAGTCCTAAGGGCCAGACTCCATGGACCAGCCAGAGGACTTCCAGTCCGGGTGAGTGCTGGCTTTCAGGGTGGTCACACGGGAAGCGGCTGGCCCCAGCCTGTGGGGGCCTCACCTCATTCTGCCCACTCCCTGGGGCTTCACACAGCTGATCCACAGCTTTCCCCCAGTACCTCCCAGGCTCAGGATTCTAGGGACTCTATTCGCACAGAAGGCACCCTCGGTGTCTGTTCCCCACCAGGGACTCAGACTCAGCCCCTGGTGCAAGGCGCCCAGCCTGGGCCACCAAAGGGTGCAGTGAGATGGGTGTGATGGGGAACTCAGGCACGCAGAGTGGGCGGTGTGGGTGGTGAGTGTGGCTCTCCGCCCAGGCTCCCAAGGAAGGGAAGGGAAAGAAGGGAGGAAAGGGCAGAGCACAGGCCCTTGTAGGCACCCTCATCTTAGGCTTTTGAGCCGGCCTGGCCAGGTGTGTGGAAGAACACAGGAAGGAGGGTGCAGGGCGGGAAGGCGGTCCCCCAGCGCTTGGGTCAGCGGTGGCCAGCGCCTGCCCCCAGTGACCTCTGTCACAACCAGGGGCAGCGCCGCCGTCAGAGGCAAAGCCTTAGGACAGAGCACCGCCCGCCCCCACACTGCCCCCACCCCACCCCCCGCCCCCGACCGAGGTCCTGGGAGGGAAGAACTTCTCTCCCGGCTGGGTGCTACCAAACGTTGGCCTGGAGTCAGCTGGGGAGATGGGGGCTCATCTGAGCCTTTGCCCGTCGTGGGTGCCCCGACGCCCGGGCCGAGGCTGTGGGGGGCGGCGGGGCAAGGCCGGGGTCACCGTCGCCGCAGATGTGCTGACCCCTCCCGACCGCGCCCAGCGCGGAGTTCCGTGCCGCCACAGCCCGAGAGCTGCTCCAGCGCGCGCTGGAGAACCTGAGCCAGGAGCACCTGAAGCGCTTCCGCCACAAGCTGCGGGACGCGCCGCAGGATGGCCGCAGCATCCCGTGGGGGCGGCTGCAGGGCGCGGACGCGTTGAACCTCGTGGAGGAGCTGATCCAATTCTACGGGCCGGAGCCTGCGCTGGACGTGACCCGAAAGACTCTGAAGAGGGCTGACATCCGCGACGTGGCGGAGCAGCTCAAGGAGGACCGGCTGAAGCGTGAGCGCGGGCTGGAGGGTCGCCAGGGTCCCCGCGCCTCCGTTCGCTCCCGCCGGAGGCAGAGTCTGGGCCTCGGCCGCCGTCCTTCCCGCTTCCCCAGAAAAGTCCCGGCGCGCCCCCCTCCCCCGCGCCCGAGAGCACGCCACCCACACATCCAGGGGCCCCAGGGCTCTCGGATCCGGGCGCTCTTGAGGGGTAGCCCCAACTCCCTACTGCGCCCCCCCCCAGCCCCCTGCACATTCGGCAGGGCCTCACCACAGCTCTCCCTTCCAGGGCTCGGCCCCAGCTCCTCCTCGCTGCTCTCCGTGTCCGGTAGGTCTCTGTCGGCGGGAAGCACAAGACCCAAGCTGTCGGCGGGCGGGGGCGGGGGTGGGGGGAGACCCCCAGGTTTGCAGCACGAGGGTCCTTTACACCGCTCAGAGATTCCCGACAGCCGGTCCCGGGGGAGAGTTGTGTGGCAAGGCTGGCTGGGGGGGGGGGGGGGGCGGTGGGGGAGGGCTGAGACCTGAGCCCAGGGGGTTGGGGCGGCGGGCGAGGGTCAGCGGACACGCCCCCCCACCCCCCCACCCCCGCCAGAGTACAAGAAGAAGTACAGAGAGCACGTCCTGCAGCAGCATGCCAAGGTGAAGGAGAGGAACGCGCGCTCCGTGAAGATCAACAAGCGCTTCACCAAACTGCTCATCGCGCGCGAAGGCGCCGCGTCGGTGGACGGGGCGCTGGGGCCCGCGGACGAGCGGGAGACGCAGCGCGCGCGGCGCTCCGACACGCACACCTTCAACCGCCTGTTCGGCCGCGACGGAGAGGGCCAGCGGCCTCTGACGGTGCTGCTGCAGGGCCCGGCGGGCATCGGCAAGACCATGGCGGCCAAGAAAATCCTGTACGACTGGGCGGCGGGCAAGCTGTACCACGGCCAGGTGGACTTCGCCTTCTTCCTGCCCTGCCGCGAGCTGCTGGAGCGCCCGGGCACGTGCAGCCTGGCCGGCCTGATCCTCGACCAGTGCCCGGGCCGCAGCGCCCCCGTGCGGCTCCTGCTCGCCCGCGCCGAGCGCCTGCTCTTCATCCTGGACGGCGCGGACGAGCTGCCCCCGCCCGCGCCCGCCGACGCGGCGCCCTGCACCGACCCCTTCGAGGAGGCGGAGGGCGCGCGGGTGCTGAGCGGGCTGATGGGCAAGACGCTGCTGCCCGGGGCCCGCCTGCTGGTGACCGCCCGCGCCACGGCCCCCGGGAGGCTGCAGAGCCGCCTGTGCTCGCCGCAGTGCGCCGAGGTGTGCGGCTTCTCCGACAAAGACAAGAAGAAGTACTTCCACAAGTTCTTCCGGGAGGAGTGGCTGGCGGAGCAGGCCTACCGCTCGGTGAAGGAGAACGAGACGCTGTTCGCGCTGTGCTTCGTGCCCTTCGTGTGCTGGATCGTGTGCACGGTTCTGCGCCAGCAGCTCGACCTCGGCCAGGACCTGTCGCGCACCTCCAAGACCACCACGTCCGTGTACCTGTTCTTCGTCGCCAGCTTCCTGAGCTCGGCGCCCGCCGCCGACGGGCCCCAGGTGCAGGGCGAGCTGCGGAAGCTGTGCCGCCTGGCCCGCGAAGGCCTCCTCGGGCACAGGGCGCAGTTCGCGGAGAAGGACCTGGAAAGACTGCAACTTCGCGGCTCTAAAATCCAGAGGCTGTTTCTCAGCAAGAAAGAGCTGCCGGGCGTGCTGGAGACCGAGGTCACCTACCAGTTCATGGACCAGAGCTTCCAGGAATTCTTCGCCGCGCTGTCCTACCTGCTGGATGACAAGGGAGACCGGGCACCGGCTGACAGCGTCGGGGCGCTTCTGCGGGGCAACGCCGAGCTGCACGGCCACCTCGCGCTCACCACGCGCTTCCTCTTCGGGCTGCTGAACACAGAGCGGATGCGCGACGTCGAGCGCCACTTCGGCTGCGTGGTTTCAGAGCGCGTGAAGCAGGACGTCCTGCGGTGGGTGCAGGACCAGGGCCACCAGAGGGCGGCACCGGAGGGGACCCAAGAGACGGAAGCGCCGGAGGGCAGGGAGGAGCTGGAAGAGGACGAGGACGAGCTCAACTACGTGCTGGAGCTGCTGTACTGCCTGTACGAGACTCAGGAGGGCGCCTTTGTGAGCCAGGCCCTGCGTGGCCTCCCTGAGCTGGCGCTGGAGCGGGTGTGCTTAAGCCGCATGGATGTGGTGGTCCTGAGCTACTGCATAAGGTGCTGCCCGGAGGGGCAGGCCCTGCGGCTGGTTAGCTGTGGACTGGCCCCCGCACACGAGAAGAAAAAGAAGAAGAACCTGATGAAACGACTGCATGGCAGCCTGGGCGGAAGCTCGTGAGTCTACAGGGCAAGACTGTCCTGGGGGAGGGGGCGGGGCGGGGGCAGGGGGGCGCGTGTGCCAGTGCAGCCGAGTCTCCGTCTGAGCAGGGGAAGCCTGTCCCCCAGAGGAGAGCAGGACTTCAGGGCTGGTTACGCCCACCCCCTTGCAAGGCGGCTCCTTATGTCCATCTTCCCCCGCCTGTCCTGCCATGCCAACCCCCAGCCATCCACATCCATTCCTAGCATGGAATACACCACGCCGGCTGTGCCCTGAGCTTTTGCACCTGCTGTGCCGTGCACCCAGAACACTCTGTCTGCTGCCTATCCTCAATGCTTTCCCAGCCTCCCTCAGCTGGCCTGGGACCCCTTTGGCCCCAGAAGTGCCCCACTAACCACTGTATGCCATGACGTCTACCCTTCGCCAGATCCTGAGCTCCTTCAGGGCTAAGTCTTCTGTGTACTTAACTCCAACCCAGCACTTGACCCAGAGCTCAGCATCTGTTGAAATAATGAATGTCAGGATGCTGACGGGCCGGGGCTGGGGACGCCCACTGCAGGCGCAATACAGACCCACATGGGATGTGGGTGACATGCCCCCCACTGGACTCAGGCAGACTGCCTCAGCGGGGAGCTGCATGGGGCCACAGATGAGTGGTTTCACTCTGGGTTTGGAGCAAAGAGGGTGGAGGGGTCCTGGCTCAGCTTGAGGTGGAGAGCGGAGGCAGCTCTGACACTCAGGGCCACAGGAAAGAGGTGGGGACTGGGAGGGGACGAGTGGGCTTCACCTTGCTGTCTCTCCTGGCAGTTCACGAGCCACCATGAAAAAAACCCAGGCCTCTCCACTGCGTTCGCTCTTTGAGGCCATGACTGACCAACACTGCGGTCTGAGCAGCCTGACGTGAGTGACCAGGCCCCCACGGCCCCCCTGGAGGGATGCAGAGCAGGGTACTCTGGGCAGGGGCAGAGGGGTAGCCCTGTCTGGACATGGCAGAGGGGACAGGCTGAGAGCCTGTGGCCTCTGGCGTCCTGTGCTGGGGCCAATGGGCTCTGCCCACGTAGCGCGGAGGAGCGAGGAGGCGGTGTGGCCCGGGGCTAGGAGGGAGGGTTTGGCCCCGTTAGAGTGCGAAGCATGGTGCTGCTGAGTGTTCTGGGGGTGGGGAGGTAAAGAAGACCAGAATAAATTTTCCTTCCGAAGGAAGGCTACTAGTTGCTACTGGAAAGTGATGGGCAGTCCCTCTGGGCTCTTACAAGCAGTGGAGGGAGGTGTTGAGGGCACAGGCTCTGAAGTCCAGGCTGCCTGCCTCCGAGCCCTTGGGCGAGTCAGTCTGTCTGAACTCGTTTCCTCCTCTATGGAATGGAAGGTTCCGCCTCAGAGGGTTGGTATGAGAGTTAATGTAGCAGTGGGTGCACAACACTGAGTATGTGACCTTATCACCAAGTAAGCAGAAGGTAAGAGAAATTGTAGGAGCTAGTGCTGGTGGGGCACAGTGAGATGGGCACAGCCTATGGCCACGGTGACACGGTCACCTCGCTTGGTATGACGTTCCAGCAACCTGGAGATAAACATTGGGAGCCAAGAAGGTGATCAGCGCGTTTGGCCCATCAATGCTGCCACTAAACTGAACGCGTGGTGTTCATCACAGCAGTATTTATAATGGCAACAAAGGTGGAAACAACACCCAATTCCCCATCGTCAGGGACCAGCTGGATGAATAAACCATGGCCACCTTAACCCGATGCTCAGCTACATGCAGTTAAACACGCTGACAGTAAGATCCGCATTGGCTCATCCAACAGCTGGTAGAGAATAGTGTCCTAAGGAAAAGTGGAGTGCAGTCCAGCATGCACAGGCACATGTGGCCAAGGCTCCCCAGGGACACGTGTGGTGGGTAACAAAGGACAGTGGAAACTTCCTGTCGAGCCAGCGCCTCTCCAGACAGAGCCTCAGCCGCCCAAGGAGCGGGCAGTTTGCAGAGGTGGGGACAGTAAAGCGGCCAAGGGGACTGAAGACAGACACATGTGCTCTTGACCACAGGCTGTGCCGCTGCAAACTGTCTGACTCTGTCTGCCGAGACCTCTCTGAGGCCCTGCGGGCGGCCCCCGCCCTGACTGAGCTGGGCCTCCTGCAAAACGGGCTCAGTGAGGCCGGCCTGCGTGTGCTGAGTGAGGGCCTGGCCTGGCCCCAGTGCCGGGTGCGGAAGCTCAGGTGAGGACCTGGCCTGGTGGGGGGCGGGGGGGGGGGAGGGGGAGGGACACGGTACAGTAGGGGGGCGGTTGGCAGCAGCCTCTGAGGGTGGCCGTCCCTCCCAGGGTGCAGCAGCCCACCCTCCAGGAGGCGCTTCATTACCTCATCGGCGCGCTCAGCCAGAGCTCCGCGTTGACCTCCCTGGATCTAAGTGACTGCCAGCTGCCGGAACCCGTGGTGACCTACCTGTGTAGAGTCCTACAGCAGTCAGGATGCCGCCTACAGACCCTCAGGTAGACACAGGGGCGGAAAGGGGGATGGGGACTCGGCCTCTCAACGACTGGGCTGGGTGCCTGGGGACTTCCCCTAGACCCTGAAGAGTAACTCCTCCCGGGGCTCCCCGAGTGCCCACACTCAAACCCAGCCCCTGGAGACCCATGCTCCAAAAAGTCCTAGCCCCAGCCCTCGGCTTCAACCATTTTGCCAGACCAAATGTCCATCTGTCATCCGGGGCCCATGGCAAGTCTGGGCCAATGATCCCAACACCTTTTTACTCCCCCAAGGGCTCTGGCCCCCACCGCCTAACCTCTTTCCCCAACCTCTGACACCCCTGACTAACCACCTCTGTCACTGTGTGCCTTTGGCACAGCCCAGGCTGACAGCCCCATCACTGCCCCCACACTGCTCTCCTGTCACTGTCCCCCCAGCCCTGACCTCAGCTTCCCCAACCGACTCCCACTTCTGTCCATACACATGGCCGCAGTCTGACCTCTGTGAAGCTGAGTGCGCAGTCGCTGCAGGAGCTGCGGGAGGTGAAGAAGGCAAAGCCGGGTCTGGTCATCACACACCCCCTGCTGGAAAGTCACCCCTAAGCCTCCCACGGGATTCAACTGTGTCCTCTGAGGCCCTGAATGCCAGGGGGAGGACTCTGGTCAGCCCTGTGGAATAGATGTCCTCATCCCAAGGGCAGGAGGATGTTGCTGTCTGCTCCGGGCCGCCCTTTTGAGCCTGAGGGGCCCTGGGCAGGCAGGTGAGAGGCAAGGACACACATGGTCCCTTACCTGGTCGGGGACAGGTGTCCCAGGCCATGCCTCTCCCCCCATACCCTGGGCACAGGTTCTGTCTCTGTTCTCTACACCCAGGGAGCCCTCTTGCCCCAACCCCCCCACCAACTGCTCCACCCACCTACCTCTCCTGGGGCCCCCTAGCCATCACCCTGCAGATACCCCCGGCAACAATAATGCTGACAGCTCCCAGTCATCAAGTCTCTGCCACGTATTGGCCTTGACCTGGTGTGCTCAGTGCAGAGCAACTCCTTCACTGATCCCATCCCCATCTGCACTGTGGGCCTCACAGCCCCACAACTCTGCCCTTGGCCACAAGGGATCAAGCAGAGGCTGACCCCTGACCAAAGGCAGGCAGGTCACTATTCCTCCCCAGGAACTTGGGTCTTGGCATCGGAAGTGAAGCCATCCCCGAGGCTGTGTGGTGCCAGCCCAATGGTGTCCGTTCACTGCCTAGGTCTTCAGAGATGGAGACCAGGGGAGGGGGGAGACCACAGCAGACTGGACTCCGGGTAGGAGCTGTGGTGGAAGGGGCGGCAAGCAGCCTGTCCCCACGTCCATGTGCTGATAATACATTCTCCTTTGGATTCTTTGGTGTTGATTTGTGTTGCATGCGGCCAAGCATCCTAACGGGTGCTCACAATCTTTCCTTTGGTCCCCAATCCATCTGTGTGGGGTGGGGTTGTGTTCCCCATTTCCCAGATGAGGAAACTGAGACTCAGGGCTACAGCCTACTACAGGGAGCTCTGAGGTGAGGCCTGTCTTTGATGGACAGGGGGAGAGGCAGACAGGCCCTGAATCTTCAGGTCTTCTCTGCTCAACACTGCAGGGCTTAGCCAGCTCCTGGGACCCCAGTCCAGGTGGGAAAGAAGCATGGGAGTCAGCCCCTTCACTTCTAGGGGAAATTTCCTTCCATAATCATAGCTCAAGTCCAGTCATTTCATTCCACAAAACAGACAAAAATCCCTGCCTTCCTGAAACTGGCAGGAAGACAGATAGTAAACAGGTATAGACAGCCACCAACAAATGCTTGGAGGAAAGCAAAGCAGGGCAAAGTGGGAGGAGACCGTGGAGCCAAGGGTTTCCCGTTACAAGGGAGGGATGTCTTATGGACAGGACAGGACGGAAGTGAGGCATCAAGCCCTGAGGGTACCTCGAAGGAAAGTGTTCCCGGCAAAGGAACAGTACAAAAGCCATGAAGAGGAGTGTCTTGGCCAACTCAGGCTGCTGGAAGAGACCACAAACCGGGGGGCCTCCCAAACACAGACATTCATTTCTCCGGAGGCTGGCATGTCCAAGGCCAAGGTGCCAGTCAACCCAGTGTCTGGCAAGGACCCTCCTCCCGTCTGCAGAGCGCTCTCCTCTTGCTGTGTCCCCACAGGGTGGAAAGAGCGGGCTAGGTCTCAGGCCTTTGCCCGTAGGGGCTCTAATCCCACTCTTGACAGCTCTTGATCTAATAACCTCCCCAAGGCCCCACTTCCAAAATGGTCGCACTGGGAATTAGATTTCAATGGATGATCTGGGGGCACGCAAACATTCAGCCCATAACAGGGCACATGCTTGGACTGTTGCAGAGGCAGCAAGGAAGCCACAGTGGCAGCAGTGGCCTGGCAGAGGTGTGAGGGGGGCCGGTGGGGAGCAGGTGGTCAGGGATGCTAGCTGGCCTGCCCTCTGGGTGGGGGCGGGCACCGTTGCAGGCTTCTGAGCAGAAGGCACTCTCAGGGTGGCTGTGGCTGTGTTAACAAGGGCCATATAGGGCGGAGCATAAGTAGGGTGTGTGGACTGTCCATCCAAGAGGAGGGCTTGCTCTCAGAGGTGGCCGGGTGGCAGTGGGGGTGATGGAGCTGACAAGCCGTGGAAAGTGGAGAACAACAGGATTTGTGGACAGAAGTGGAGGGGGTGGACCACGGGGGCCTGAGCACCTGGACAGGTGGAGTCCCCATCGCCGACAGTGGGGGAGGCCACAGGAAGAGCAGACTTCCAGGCACACGTTGGCTCTGAGTATCTCCTGCTGGGCCCAGGGGTGGAGCACAGACATCTGGGTCAGGCGCGGGGCCAGAGAGGCTAGGAGACCGACCCGTGGCCTAGCCGCCTTAGAGGGCCCAGGCGGGGGATGCAGACTGGGGGTACGACGGGCGGGGCAGGGCATGAGGAAGAGCCGGAGCGAGCGAAGAGAAGGACTTCTGCAGGAGGAGGACCACCCGCGCCACTCCCCGGAAGGGGAGACCCGGGAGGGAGGAAGCCGCGGCCGGCGAGGGGCGATCGCACACCAGAGGCCCCTGCCCCTCTCACAGCCGTCCCTCCACGCGTCCTTGAGGTCAGGGTTCAAACTGTGCGGGCCCGCGCGGCTTCCCCGGGAGGCCCGCCGGCGCGCCGGGGGCACCGGGTCCGCACACCGGCTGCTCCGCCCTGGGGCCCGGGGGCGGGGATCGCGGGGCCTTCCGGCCGAGACGGCGGCGCCCGCGACTTCTCCCTCCGGCCTGGAAGGGGCGGCGCCGAGCGAGCTGGGGCCTGGGGATACGCCGGCTGCGGTGTGGCCCAGAGACCCTCCTCCCCAGCCCGCGCCGCAGAGCTCGGGCCGCTTCCCCGCCCGGCGACGGCGCCCCTCCCCCAGGCCCGGAAGACTGAGGCCTCCGAGCTCCCCACTAACAGGTCTGGGCTTGTGGGGGCGCGGCTTGGAGAGAGCTGGCAGGGTTCGAATTGAAGTCTGAAGGTGGGAATCTGGGGACTCACTGGGTCTCTGGAGATCAGCATCAGGGGTTTGAGCGTCTCTCAGGGTTGGAGGTGTTTCCAGGGGTGGCTCAAAAGTAAGGGCTATGGAAAATCAGGGCTGAGTGCGGGTGGCCCACACCCCTCCCACCAGCTCTCGGAGGCATCCGCCAAGTTCCAGCGGGTGCCTGGGGGTTTACAGTCAGAAGAGGGAACAAGGCCGGCCAATTGTGGGGGCCCCTGACTCCCCCTTTTCCAGGCCAATCTGCTGAGCAAGGCTTTCCATGGAGGATGCCAGCGAGGACCCCACCGTATTCAGTGCCCATTCTCTGCCCGGTGACCCCCGGCTCTTGGCCACCGTGACCAACACATACTTGGGCACGCGTGTGTATCACGACACGCTGCATGTGAGCGGCGTGTACAATGGGGCTTGTGGGGACACACACCGGGCCATTCTGCCTAGTCCCCTCAACGTCCAGCTGGAGGCCCCTGCAGAGACCGGAAATCAGCTGACCAAGACCTTTGCCCTGGACACTAATACAGGTAGCCACCACTGTCCCGCTCCCCCACACCCGAGGTGAGTGCGGCAACCGACAGCAGTCCCATCCCAGCACCTCCTAACTCAGGATGCTGGCTCACAGAGAAGACGAGGGCTTCAGCCCTGCCGGCCTCCCGACCTGGCTGGCACTGGCGCGTGGGGCCGTCTGCAGCTGTAGCTTCCCAGATGGGGCAGCTGGGGCTCAGAGGGCGGATCCACCTTGCCGAGGGGCTGGTAGCTTGGTAACTGTCCTCGGGGGTCCTAAGTGGGGCGTGTGAGTTGCCCTGACCCCCTCTGCCCCTCCCCAGGCTCCTTTCTGCACACTCTAGAGGGCCCCAGCTTCCGGGCCTCCCAGCGCCTCTACGCCCACCGCACGCTGCCTCACGTCCTGGCTTTCAGTGTGTCCATCACCCGCATGGCCGGGGAGAGCCGGCCCATTACGGTGCTGCTGCAGTCGACCTTCTCCCCAGAAAGCCCGGACCTTCACCTGCATCTGGGTCCTGACTTCCAGGGAGCCCGGTGAGGAGGCCGTCAGGGCTGGCCAGGTAGACCGAGGAGGGAGCTGGTCCCTTAGACATGGCCGCACTCTTGCAGGTACCTTTGTGGCCACACACTCACCCCAGAGCAACCTGGGGGGCCGCAGCAGGAGGTACACATGCTATGGACACCAGTGCCCCCAGCCCTGACCCTCGGGGAAAGCGAAGAAGACCGGACCTGGGAGTTCCTGACCGTGGTGGGCGGCAGCCAGGCGGAGGCCCAAGCCTGCCTCACGGAGGCCCTGCAGCTGCAGGCGGGGGCCGCTCTGTACCCTGCCCACGCCCAGGCCTGGGCCCAGCTCTGGGCTGGCTGTGGCCTGGACGTGGTGGGGCCCCTACCTCTGCGCCAGGCCCTGCGTGGTGCCCTCTATTACCTGCTCAGTGCGCTGCCCCAGCCGGGGGCCCCAGGGTACGCCAGCCATGGCCTCAGCCCTGGGGGCCTGTCCAATGGGAGCCGAGAGGAATGCTACTGGGGCCATGTCTTCTGGGACCAGGTATGTACTGTTCTACCTCCCAACACACAGCATGCACAGGTGGGGCAGCACACGGGTGCGGGGGATCCCGTGGCTGCGGGCACAGGTGTGGCTGCTGTCTCTGCCCTACCTGGGATGGGGACTGTGACTGGAGAGGCACAGAGGCCAGGGCAGAAGGGGAGCCTTCCTGGAGGAGGTGGCACGTACAGGACTTTGGTGGAAAAGAGTGACTCGGGCAGAGGGACCAGAAGGTACAAACACCAGAGCTCAGAGGGTGTGTGCCATCTGGCCAGGGCAACAGGGGCTCTCACCACGGCAAGAGGAGCAGCTGCAGGGCGGGGGGGGGGGGGGGGTAGTTAGGGTTAGCCATGGAGACTTTAACTTGGGAGTGACACTGACAGAGGTGTAGTCTAGCTGCTGAGTGGAGCATGGGTAGAAGAGGGCGAGGCCTCAGACAGGAGTGGGAGCCAGGAGAGGCTGGGACTTGGCGGACGTTGGGCACGGGAGGGACCCAGGGTGCTAACCCCTCAGCAGCCAATGCTGTGGCCCACTCTGGTGAGGCTTAGAGAAGCCGAGTCGCTCACTAGGTCGGGCAGCTAGTGAGCCACAGAGCAGACTCCCGTCCAGGCTGCCCATGCCCAGGTTCTGGCCTGAGCTCCGGGGCAGACCCAGAGGCCTGCTGGGGAGGGGAAGTGCTGCGCCGGGCCCCGGGCCCGGGGAGCGTTCGGCCTGGAGACTGGGCCGTGGGATGGGCAGGTGTGGATGGCCCAGGATGGAGCCAGGGTGGGCAGCAGAGGAAGAAGCTGGAAGGAGACAGAGGGGCTGCTGGGGAGGCGGCATGGAGCAGTGCTGACTCTGGCCAGGGCAGAGTGTGGGCAGACGGGAGAGAGAAGGGAGCGAGAGCTCCTGAACCAGGGGCCCTTGGCTGTGCTCTTAGGATCTCTGGATGTTCCCAAATATCCTGATGTTCCACCCAGAGGCCGCCAGGGCCCTCCTGGAGTACCGCATCCGGACGCTGGGTGGGGCCCTAGACAATGCCCGGAGGCTGGGCTACCAGGTGAGGGGGACCTGGGTGCCCACGCTACAGGGCCCCCTGAAGGGCCTGATGTCCCCGCATCCCTCCTAGGCCTGCACCCCTCACCTCAGGTTCCTCTCTGGGTGGGGCTGGGTTTCCCAGATTCTTACACAGGCTCACGGCACCCCTCAGCCTGTGCCGTAGAGGCAGCAACAACAGCCTGGCCGGGGCTCACCTAGAGTCCCCTTACTGCCCTGGCCCAGGGTCAGCACAAAGGGAAACTGGGCAAAGCCACCTGGCCTATGATAGGGGCACACACTGGGCACTCAGAGCCTGCAGGCCCCCATGAGGGCACCCGGACAGTCAGTGACCCCCCGTTCTCCTTGGCTGAAGGCTGAGTATTGGCAATGGTGGACTACCCCTGTGCCCCCACGCCCAGAACAGTCAAGCCTGTTCCATCCCCCCAACTCCGCAGGGAGCCAAGTTTGCCTGGGAGAGCGCGGGCTCTGGTCTGGAGGTGTGTCCGGAGGACATTTATGGGACCCAGGAAATTCACATAAACGGAGCTGTGGTGTTGGCTTTCCAGCTTTACTACCACGCCACCCAGGTGAGGCGTCAGCACGTATGACCAGCCCCCCGACGTGGCCATGACTTCCTGCCTGGAGCCGGGCCTTCACTGCTGGGCACTCAGAAGGGTGGGCACTGACAAGACATGCAGGGACCAGTGAGGACCGCAGTCGTGGATGGCGTGGCCTCTGTCCCACCCTCTCCCGCTCTCCCAGGACTTGCAGCTCTTCCGAGAGGCCGGTGGCTGGGACGTTGTCAGGGCTGTGGCTGAGTTTTGGTGTAGCCGTGTGGAGTGGAGCCCTGAGGAGGAGAAGTACCACCTGAAGGGTGAGGGCACGGCGGGGGGGGGGGGAGGGACGGTCACAGGGAGGGGTTGCTTATGGGGGAGGGGAGGCGTGGATGTCCACGGCAGGGAGAGTGGGTGGCCACAGACCGGTGGGCCAGGGGGATGCTCTTTAGTTCAGCGTGTGATCTCCGGCGGCCGATGGTGCCAACCGCACCCTGGCCACCGGCATCGGGGGCAGATCCCCGAGACCCTGCGCTGAGCACCTCCTTGCACTCGTGTGCCCAGGAGTCATGCCCCCCGACGAGTACCATCCGGGGGTCGACAACTCGGCGTACACCAACGTCCTGGTCCAGAACAGGTCAGACCCAAGACCCCTGCCCAAGTTCCACGTGCAGGGAGCCAGCCTGGAGGGCTAAGGCTAGAGCCCCCCCTTCCTACGTCTACCCCTAGCCTGCGCTTTGCGGCTGCCCTGGCCCAGGACCTGGCTCAGCCTGTCCCCAGTGAGTGGCTGGCGGTGGCCGATAAGATCAAGGTGCCCTTCGACCCAAGGCGGAACTTCCACCCTGAGTTTGACGGGTACCAGCCTGGTGAGTGTACTTGGAGCTGCCTTGGGGCCCCTTCCCCACCCCCTCCACAGGACTGGATGCCCCCAACCTGACTGAGCAGCCCCCACCAGCTTGTCTCCCCGTGAGCAGCACCTGTCCCTCCACAGGAGAAGAGGTGAAGCAGGCAGATGTCGTGCTCCTGGGATACCCCATCCCTTTCCACTTGAGTCCTCATACCCGCAGGAAAAACCTAGAGATTTATGAGGCCGTGACGTCCCCAAAGGGCCCTGCCATGACCTGGGTAAGGAGACTGCAGGGTGTGGGGGAGGGGCGGTCCTCACTAGCTTCTGTCTTCCCTCCCCACGCAGTGGGCTTCAACCCAGTGTGTTCTCTGACCTCTGACCTCTGGCCCCAGAGCATGTTTGCAGTGGGCTGGATGGAGCTGAAGGAGCCACGGCGGGCGCAGGACCTCCTGGAGAGGAGCTTTGCCAACATCACGGAGCCCTTCAAGGTCAATTCACAAGCTGACCCCACTTGCCTCCCACCCGGGCCCCTTGGCGGTAGGAGTGGGAGCCCAGCCTTGGGACGGGGGAGTCACCACAGGGTCAGGACCCTTCTGGAACAGGGGCAGCAGCCTCGTGGCGCCCATGTCCTGGGAGTCAGTGCACTAACTGCCTTCCACGGGCAGGTGTGGACAGAGAATGCAGATGGGTCCGGCGCTGTGAACTTCCTGACGGGCATGGGGGGCTTCCTGCAGGCAGCACTGTTCGGATTCGCGGGGTTCAGGTGAGTGCGGCTGTGACAGGACATTCGCAAGCCCCCTACCTTCCCGCTCCTCATGAAACTCTTCCCTCCCCCCAGGATCACAGGGGCTGGCATGACCTTCGACCCCATGTGTCTGGCAGAGGTCTCTGGGGTACGCATCTACGGCATCTCTTACCAAGGGAACAAGCTTGACTTCTCCTTCTCCGAGGACTCAGTGACGATCGAGGTTAAAACCCGGGCAGGGCCCTGGGCCCCCCTGCTGGAGGCTGAGCTGTGGCCATCACACACTCGACTCCCCCTGCTCCCAGGTAGGCCGCCACCCCCAGACTCACCCAAGGGTGCAGAGCACGTCACCTCCCCAGGGTAACCCCCCATTCAAAATGCCCTCCTCCCCCTGCAGGGTACAGAGTCTCCTTTCCCTCCTCAGCTGGACGGATACAGAGGTCACTCTCGTAGGAAGCAGAGGCAGCAAGTTGTTCTCCAAGAGTTTCCTAGGAGAATTTTTGGAAGACGTTAGACACCTGCCCCAGAACCCACAGGACCCCCTGTGGGACACCATTGGGTCCTCCAACCCCCACCAGTTCCCTTGCCCTGGCGCTGTCTTGGCCACTGCACCTGACTGATCAGGGCTTCGGGGATGTCTCGGGTCCTCCCATCTGCCCGCTCCCTCTGTGGGCGCCCCCAGCTGGCTGCACCCTCATCAACACCCTCCTGGTCGGCTGAGTCCCTCCCTCCCGCCCATTCTCCAACCAGCACTCAGGCTCACAGGCTACAGGGAAGGTCTGAATTCGTTGGCCCAAAGTTTAAGAAGGTCTGCCTCCAGCCTGAGCCCCTCCCCCAATGGCCTCCTCAGCCACATCTGTGCCTGCCTTTGTGGCTGACACCTGCCGCACCTGTCCCTTCCCCAGGATGCCTCAGGGTGGGTTGGGGGCGTGGCTTCCTCTCTGCCGAGGAGGCAGAGACAGATGCGGGCCTCAGTGTGCGGGATGGCAGGGGTGGGGCATGAGGCAGAATTGCTCAGTCCCCTGCAGAATCCCTCAGGATTCTCATTTGCAGACCAAAAAGGAACCTGGTGTGTCCGACAGATGGGGTCGGGCACGGTGGGGCCGAGGGGCTCTCGGGCTGTCGTGGACCCTCCGCATCCTCAGCCCTTGGCTGCTCCGGCCCCTGGGCCACTTCGGTCAGGTTGGATGGTCTCCATCACAGGCCTTTCCTCAGCCAAGAAGAGAGGGGGATGGGCTGCAGAGCGAGACCTTACATCTTCCCTCTGACCAGCCAGAACTGGGGCCAAGTGTGCATGGCTTCAAGGCCACAGGCCTGGGCCCATCTGTGCTGACGGGCTGCCCATGGCCCGAGGCTCTGTTCAGCCTCTCCCCCTGGGGCCTCAGCCCCCCAGCTGGCACTCCCACGTTGGGTCCTTGGGAATTTCTCAAGAGTGAGATGAGATCTGCCACCACAGTCTTGGTGAGAGCCCGAGGAATTAAAGTTGCGTGCTGAGAAAAGTTTGCCCTCAGAAGCTGGTACGCTCCTTCCTTCTGGAAGCAAGGGCTGCATGATGGATGGGTCGGATCGAGAGGCGCAGGGACCTGCTCACTTAGAGCAAGCAGTTGGGCCAGCCACTTCCCTTCACTCTCACTTCGCTCTGGCCAACCCCTGTGCGCTCTCTGTTCTCGGTGGAGAGTTAGTGCAGGTTCTCCAAGAAGCAGACACCGGCAGACAAGCTGTGAGGGACAGAGCCACGTGAGGGAGGGGGGGGAAGGCAGGTGGCCAGAGGCGTCGGGGATCCCGAGGCTCGTCTCTGGGTTACTGCAGGGAGCAGCACATGGGAAGAAGCGTGGCCTCCAAGCTGTGGAGCTGCACGCACGGCAGTGCTGGTTCCCAAGGGTACGTGACCTCAGAGAACAGAGCCAACACCTTGGTGGGGCTCGCTTGGCCGCCCACAGGCTCTCCCTCAACTGCTGGCTGTGCGGCAAAGGCCAGAGTGGATCTGCTGATGTCGGGTGGCTGGGGACTGGCCCAGCAGAGCAGATGCTTATCTTTGCGGCCCTGGAGCCAGATGTGGGCGCAGACATCAGGTGGGGCGGTAGGTGGCCCTGTGTGTATAAGCCATGTATGTATGCAGTCCCCTGTACACATAGTGAGGTGACCCTCTGAGGGGGCCGTGGTAGGGTGACAGTGCCCATGTGCTGGCATGGCTGGTCAAGGCTGGCCGGGGCAGCCAACTGCCTAAACTTGGTCAGGGTCCCTCAGCCTCGCCAGGAGACGAGTCCCCTGTACACATAGTGAGGTGACCCTCTGAGGGGGCCGTGGTAGGGTGACAGTACCCATGTGCTGGCATGGCTGGTCAAGGCTGGCCGGGGCAGCCAACTGCCTAAACTTGGTCAGGGTCCCTCAGCCTCGCCAGGAGACGAGTCCCCTGTACACATAGTGAGGTGACCCTCTGAGGGGGCCGTGGTAGGGTGACAGTACCCATGTGCTGGCATGGCTGGTCAAGGGTCCGGTGGCAGCCAACTGCCTAAACTTGGTCAGGGTCCCTCAGCCTCGCCAGGAGACAGTCTGGGGATAGGGAGGGCTGCTGGTGACCTTCCCCCATGACCAAAGGGGGCAGCAGACCATCCCATGCTTAGGGACGTCAACCTGGCCACATGCAAGCTGATGCCAACTCCCAACCTGTGCACCCAGCACAGGTCACTCCCTTCTTGGGCCAAACCTGGTACTCAGGGTCGGCACGCTCTCTCCATCCTGGTCCAATCACTGGCACGCTGCCCTTGTCCTTGGCACAACCTGGGACCGGCACCCAGCAGGGGCCAGGCCCCAGGCTGCTCACACCCCTACTGCAGGGGCCGGCTCAGAGCAGCACATGCTCCGGCTTACAGCTGGGCTACTGTTGGCATGCCGCCAGGACACCATCCCTACGGGCACACTGTGGAGACAGCTAGGTAAGTCGTCGGCTGTCACGGGAGAAGAGGGGACTCTGAGGCTCCAAGTACAGCAGCTAGACAGACCCCTACCCCCAACCCAGGCAGATGGGTAGGCAAAGGGGGCTCCCTGGGTGGGGAAGGAACCCTGGGTGGGGTGCTCAAAACCCTGAGCCGCCCGGCAGTTAAGGCCCCTGCAATTAGCCTGCCCTGTCATTGGACCGGCCACAGTGAGGCCTAAGGGACTTCATCCCCAGCCACACAGGGTGTGTGCATGTGCTTAGCAACCTCCTCTTGCCAGGCTCTGCTGGTTTCCGGGAAGGGGGGAACACCAAGGATGCCCAGAAAGTGTCCTCACTCCCAGTTTCCTCCCTTCATGCAAGTGTGTGTCTGTGTGATAAGTGTGTGCATGGGTGACAAGGACATGCCTGTGTGCTCGTGTGTCTTTGTGTCCAGCCCCACTGACCCAGGAGGGAGGAAACCCACCGTGGGGACTAAGCTTTCTCAGAGTGCGAGGAGTGCAGGGGCCACAGGGACAGACAGAGTGACTCCCCCCAACCCACTGACAGAAACATGCAGGGCGAGGACCCAAGATGTCCTCCCAGGGACTCCCACTTAACACACGTGCACACACATGGGTAAGGGCACACGTGTTCTGGAAGGGGGGCCGCTAAACCACAGTGCCCGGCAGGGCAGCAGAGATCAAAAGCCTGAGTTCCCAAACTTCATTCTAAAATACTCTGGGGCCTCCACCCCAGAAGCCACAAGCCACCCAGTGCCTGAGTGAAGGGGACAGTTGGGGCCCAGCAGACAGAACAGGTCACCCTGCCATCGTGCTGGGGTCAGTCCAGGGCGGAGGGTGGCTTGGGTGGTCCCTGGGGTAGCTCCCCTCAGGAAGAAACCCTCTCTCTCCCCTGCAAGAAACCCAGGAGGCACTGTCCAGAACCAGACGCTTTAATTGTGAAATCCAGGCTGAGTCTGGTGAGTGGGGCAGGAGGTTCTGGCCTGGGGGCAAGGAGTCAGGGGGGCGGGGACCACTGGGGTTAGAGTGAGGCCACTGGGGTCCAAATGAGGGCTCTTCAGGGTCAGCATTAGGTGCCCAGGCTGGGGTGGGAGGAGTGGGCATCAGGCCCTGTGGCGGAGTCAGGTTTCCAGGGGGTCAGGGTGGAGCCCCTGGGGCAGCCCCTGGGGGGGTGGTCCTGGCGTCAGGATCCGTGGGTCAGCAGGAGGACAAGGCCCAGCCTGTCAGTCATAGTCCGAGTCGTCGAACTTGGTGCTAAAGAAGGCAGCAGAGTCCTTGGCCAGCCGGGACAGGTGCAGGGCACCGGTCACCACCAGCGCCAGGAGCAGGAGAGGCGGTACCAACGCCCACATCGTGGCCAGGATGTTGTAGCACTTGGCCTTGGAGCCAAAACGCCGGGCTGCCTCCAGGTCTCCAGCCACCTTCTGGTCTCGGGCCTGTGGACCAGTGAGTGGCAGGGCCGGGTCTCTACACGCGCTGGGGGCCCTGCCTCCTGCCCCTCCCACTGCAGCTGTGGACCCAGAAGCCATCCCAGGCCCGCGTGGGGCTCCAAGGACCCTCTGTGGGTGGGGAGTCCCTGGACGCCGAGAACCCCCCCCCCCAGTGAAGCCGGAGGGGGGGGGGGTTAGGGGCTTTGCTTACAGGAGCCCTCAGCATGGGGAAAGTACTGATGAAAGAGAAGCCCTTGGGAAGCCCCCACCCACTCTGTGTTCTTTTGGGTGGACTAGACCCTCCCCCCCCCCCCCCCCGCAGGACAGACTCTTACTGAGGGACCTCAAAGGAGAAGCCCTCACGAGGTGGAGAGCTTGTCCAGCGCCTCGCTCATGGAGTGGCCCTTTGACAAGCGGCTCCCCCTCCGCCAACCCCCTCCCCCCACGAGCCCCTCAGGCCCTCCGGAGAGCGCCCCCCCAGCCCCACCCCTCCCCGCCAGCCCACCTTGATGGAGTAGGCCAGCGCCAGGAAGCCGAGGCAGCACAGGTTCAGGTAGAGGGTGCTGAACACCGACCAGATCAGGTGGTCTCGAGGTGGGGGTCGCGGCGCCCCCACAGTGAGGGCCGTGTGGGCGGCGCCGTCCTTGCGGGGCGTCGGGGCCCGGGGGTCCTCGCGGGGGTACGACGTGTCCATGGGTTCCAGCGCCGTCTCCTCCTCGCTCGGGCTCCCGCTTCGAGGGTGGGCGCCCAGGGCCGCTTATAGCCCCGCCGCCACCCTCCCGCGGCCCGGCGCGGCGCCGCCCGCTAAATATAACGACAAATTACAGCCCGGCGCAGCCGGGAGCGCGGCCCCGCCCCGCCCCCCCCCCCCCCGCGCGAGCCCCGTCCCCCCGCCCCCGGGAGCCCCCCGGGGCTACGGAAAGGAAGGGGCGAGCGCCGGCTGCAGACCGCGCCCCCCACCCCGCCCCTCGGAGCTGCTGCCACCTCGGGGCTGTGGGTGGGCGCGATGCCGCCTCAGCTGCAGAGCCGGGCTGGAGACCCACCGGGCTTGGACTCTATCCCCAGAACCCAGAGCTCAGGCGCTGCCCTGTCACCTCGGGCCGCCAGTGTCCAGCGGCGCGGGGGGGGGGGGGGGGGATACAGAAGTCGCTGCCCATGTACCCGCGGGAGGAGACGAGCCACAGGGGGACGCAAGAGGGGCTGTGCCATGCTAGGGGGTCAGGCATGCAGGAGGCCCCAGCACCGGCCGTATGGTTGCATCACGTGCCACAGTGAACCCTCTCCCCTGGTGGGCACGCAGCTGCTCCTCAGCCTCCTCTGCTGGTGTCCTCATGAGTCCTCAGAAGTTTGGAGGACTGTTTTGCTCTCCCTCTGGAGGGTCCAGCAGCCCCCCGAATGCCATCTGTGTACCAATGACCTGCATTTTCATCACAGGACCAGACTTCACTGCTGAACCACCCCCCCCCCCCCACTCCAATGCTTAAGTGCTGACCCTGGGAACAGGGCTTTCAGAAAGGTCTCCAACCTAACTTTTCCTCAAGAGACCACAGGTTCCTGTCCCCCAACCTCCTGTCTTCATCAGTGGGAGTCCTTACAACAAAGTACCACCAACTGAGTGGCTCATAAACACCAGATTTGTTCCTCATGCTTCTGGAGGCTGGAGGTCAGATCAGGGTGCCGGTGTGGACAGATTCTGGGGAGACCACCCTCCCGGTTACAATATGGCCAACTTCTCACGGTGTGCTCCTGTGTTGGAAGGGGCTAGGGACTCTGTAGGGTCTCTTTTATAACAACATCAATCCCATCATGAGGCCCCACCCTCGTGACCCAATTACCTCCCAAAGCCCCGGCTTCGTGATATCATCACTTTGGACACTGGGATTTCAGCAAATAAATTGTGGGGGACACATTCAGTCCATTGCTCTCCCTCTGCCCAGTCTCCCAGCACAGGTGACGGGAGCTCTGCCTAGCCAGCTGTTCAGGCAAAAAGCATTGGCTTACGCCCCTTCTCCCTCTGTCGCCCACACCAAGTCCATGTGGCCCGTCTCCCAGGGCAGGCCGAGTGTCATCACCCTGTGATGAATGACCTCTGAGACCAGGTCACACTCGCCCCCCCCCACCTTCTCAGTACTGAAACCAGAGTGATCCTGTTACAACAGAAGACAGGTCACATCCTCCCTCTGCTCAGAACACTGCAGTGGCTCCCACCTCACTCCCAGTGAGATCCGAAGTCATTGCAACGGCTAATGGCCATTGGCTGATTAATAGCTAATGGCTAAGGCCCTGCGAGGTTGTTCCAGGCAGACCCCAAGGAGATCTGTGTGTAGGATGCTTCACAGAAACGTTGTTGGGGTCGAGCCCTTGGAAGGGAGGGGCTGCAGCAGGGTAGGGCAGAAGGAGAAGGGGAAGCCAAGCCACAGTGAAGCCCAGAGCTAACCCTCAGGCTCTCTGGAGCTCGGGTGGCCCTTGCGAGATGTCCGGAGCAGGGCAAAGGGCCCCGTGTGTACACCACCGTGTTAATTGGACATGGGAAGCAGGGTACCTCTCAGAGGAGGTGTGACCCCCCCCAGAAGCCGGGGCAGTGAGCCCTTCCTTCCCCATAGTGGGTCTGAATGTGCATCATGGTGTTGGTACAGGCTCTGGGGCGGTCTTTCCAGGGTCTCAGTAGTCCCCTCATCCTGGGGGGGGGGGGACTCAGAAGGAGGTGAGTGGAAAGGGCTGTCTTCTGCTGCTGCCGCTGGTCTCAGGGCCACACAGAAGCCATCGTCTCTCTCCGCTGGAATCCGTCCCACGTTCACCTCACCCTCGGCCACCACCTCTGCTAGGCCCAGCAGATGACTGTGTGATGTGAGCCCTTCTCCGGCAGACCTGGGGCCTGGTCAGCACACTCTTCCTGGGGCAGGAGTGCTGCACATGCCCATTTACCATCAAAACTGGGCAAGAGGGGGCCTGCTCCCCACCCCCATGTAGAGCAGCAGCCCTCCCTCGTCTCCGGGACCTTGTCCGTGGCCCTGCTGGGAGAAAGCCGGTGTCCATGTGGCATCTAGAGCCAGTAGGCCAACAGTACCTGGTTGGGTCATGTGATGGAAGCTTTCCCACTTTGGGAAACGGAAGCCCTGAACTCACAGAGCCCACGGTAGCAGGATGGAGGCTGTGTACTCGTGGAAAGGCAGAACCGCCAGGCCTGCCCTTGGGCCCTGCATCCTACCCCGTGTAGTCTACCCACGGCGACACAGCACTTCATACCCTTCTTTGATCTGGTGGCTACCTTCTGGATCATCACCTCCGCTCTGCTTGCTCAAGTGGGCAGCTCGGGGAGAGGTGTGTTACTGGTAGACCCGAGCCTGCGTACCCAACGTGGAGTATGATGCACATTATGGGACCCTGTATCGGGGTCAACACTCTGAGACCTCGGGAGGTGCCAGCTGAAGACTGAGAACAGGGAAGGAAACCACACCGGGAATACGTTGAACCCTCTGAGCGAAGGGCCCAAAGAAAGTAACTGGCTTGCAGCTGTGCTCCCAGGAACCATTCCCTTCCCGTGGATCCTCAGGACACCCTTGAGCGAGGGGGTATGTAGAGCATTAGACCGCAGGACACCCTGGGTGGGTGTGGGTACAAGCCCCAGCTCCGTCCAGAGCTCTGCTCACACTGAGCTGGCCCCTGGAGCACCGGGCTGGGAAATCTTCCTTCTCCATCATCGGGTTCGCGGGGGCTCTCCCCGCAGCCCTGGTGGGAGCAGAGGGACAGGCGTGCACAGCAGTGGTGGGTGACACGGGGGTGCAAACTGCCCGTTTGATCTGGAACGTTCCACCTCCACCCTCTCACGCATCCCTGCTGACTTGGCGGGGCTGAGACAGCCCTGCTCGTGGTAGGCACGTCTGCCACCTGGTGGCCCGTGTCCGTCTTTAGAGATCTGGGCAGGTCACTGTCCACACACCCCAGCCCTGAGGACCACTGGGTCTACATCTGGCACAGCAGCTGACGACGCGGGGCTCCCGCCGGGCCGGTCTGCAGCACTCCACTGTCTCTGCCAAGGTCCTGGGTCCGGGGGTCAGACTGGTGAATGAAATGGGGCTCTGGTGGGGGCCAGCACCGCTGCACCCGTTAGGTTTGAGGGTGGCACTGATTTCTGCTGCCCTTCGGGATGAGACACTGTTCTTTATTTCTCTCCCGGTGGGGGCGGGGGGCAATTGCAGACGTCTCCACCTGGCTGGCCCCACCGCCACGGCTCTGACCCTGAGGGCCACTGATCCAATGTGAGGATGAGCCAACCACCCTTTCTTTCTTTTCCGGTAACTCGTCTGAGGAGTGGAAACTGCCTCCGTCCTGGGGAGTTCCAGGGGCCCCCGTGAGAGTTTGATTTGGGCCTGGAGCCCCTGATTCTTTGGACCCGATGTGCCCGACCTGAAAAAGAAGCCAGGATGAGGCCTCGTTCTGGATCTTAGGGGAAAAGCTTTCAGTCTTTCACCGTGGGGTGTAACGTCAGCTGTGAGTTGTCCACAGACATCCTTTATCAGGTTGACGAATTTCCTTTCTATTTCTAGTTGTGTGTGTGTGTGTGTTATCAGGAAAGGTTGTTGGATTTTGTCAAATACTTTTTCTGCAGGAACTGAGATGATCCCATGATGTTTTTACTTCATTCTTTTAATATGGAGTATTATACTGATTGATTTTTTTTAAGCTGAAGGAGAGTTGACACGCAATGTTAACTGGTTTCAGGTGTACAACGTAGTGATTCCACAAACCTGTCCGTTATGCTGGGCTCAGCACAAGTGTAGCTGCCATCTGTCACCACACAACATATGACAACGTCATTGACTGTATCCGCTATCCTGTGCTTTTCATCCTCGTGACTCATTCATTCCATAAGTGGAAGCCTGTACCCCCCACCTCCCTTCCCTCTGACAATCATCAGTTTGTTCTCTGTATTTATGAGTCTGTTTCTGCTCTTTGCTTATTTGTTCATTTGTATGTTATCTTATTTTATTATTTTATTTCTTTAAAGATTTTCTTTTATTTGGGTGCCTGGGTCGCTCAGTCAGTTAAGTGTCCCACTTCAGCTCAGGTCATGATCTGGTGGCTCATGAGTTGGAGTCTGGGGTTGGGCTGTGTGCTGACGGCTCAGAGCCTGGAGCCTGCTTCGGATTCTGTGTCTCCCTCTCTCTCTGCCCCTCCCCTGCTCACGCTCTCTCTCTCAAAAAATGAATAAAAAAAATATTTTTTTATTTATTTTTTAAAATGTTTATTTATTTTGAGAGAGAGAGAGCAGGGGAGGGGCAGAGAGAGAGGGAAAGAGAGAATCCCAAGCAGGCTTTGCTCTGTCAGTACAGGGCTTGACACAAACTCTCACAAACTGTGAGCTAATGACCTGAGCTGAAATCGAGAGTCAGAGGCTTAACCAACTGAGCCACCCAGGTGCCCCTCCTTTGTTTTTCAGCTGCTACATGTAAGTGAAATTGAAATCAGATGCTATTTGTCTTTCTCTGTCTGGCTTATTTCACTTGTATAATACCCTCTAGATCACCCATGTTCACAGATGGCAAGATTTCTTTTTTCTTATGGCTGTGGAATGTTCCATCATCTATACACACCACATCTTCCTTATCCATTCACCTACAGATGGACACTTGGGCTGCTTCCGTAACTTGGCTACTGTAAATAATGCTGCAATGAACGTAGGGGTGCATGTATCTTTTTGAATTAGTGTTTTCATTTTCTTTGGGTTAGTACCCAGTGGGATCCCAGGGGACTTACTGGATCACATGCCATTACTGTTTTAATTACTTACTAGTAATTCATACTAGTAATTAATAGTAATTAATTGCTATTTTGAGGAATATAATAATCGCTTTTTACTTCTTAAACTATCATTACATTTCTGGGAGAAATCCCGTTTGGTCTCAGTGTGTACTCTTTCTGATATGTTGCTGGATTCAGAGTGCTGGAAATTCACTGAGTGTTTTCCATCTATGGTCAGAAGGGACACATCAGTTATATCTCAGTGCAGAGCCTGCTTCAGACCCCCTGCCTCCCTCTCTCTCTGCCTCTAGCCCACTTGTGCTTCGTCTCTCTCTCTTGCTCTCTCAAAAGTGAATAAAAACATTTGAAAATTAAAAAAAAAACTGAGCAGCTAAGACTTGTGCATGTCAGTGTAAACACCAGCCAAAACACGTAAAAGCAACAAAATGGGGGCTAAGAAGGACAAAAAAAATGACAAAAAGAATGACAGATGACAAACTGGCAGAATGTTACTGCATGAGGGCACACGGAAGCCAAGTTCTAAAGGGGTCTTGACCCAAATCAAAACTCTCAGTGGGCCCCCAGGCCGTCCCAACAGGCTGCTTCCGCTCCTCAGGCCAGGAAAGGGAATAGAAGTAAACGGTGATTGGCTCATCCTTGCACTGGATCAGTGGCCTCCTGGGTAAGAGCCATCGCGTGGTGGGGCCAGCCAGGTGGGGACGTGGGCCACCAGGTCACCTGGCGGCAGAGTTGCCCACGTGACCAGGGTTGTACAAGACCTGCCAAGTCAGAGCTCTGAGTGGGCCCAGCACCGATGCATTAGAGGATGGAGCGCAACATTCCACATCAAACAGTTTACACTACCCCATGTCATCTACCCACCGATGCCCGACACCCATCCTTCTGCTCCCGCCCAGGATCTAGGGGCAAGCACAAAGATGTCAACGTGTTGGTCCCTGAATATGAGTCTTCTATGGTCTGATGAATGTCCTGTAGCGAAGTGTGTTGCATTTAGCTCCTACCAACTTGTAAGAGCTGACTGTTAAATATCAAGGGATTTTTTTGTCCCAATTGTGAAACACAGTTGTTGTTAAAATTAAATCATGCGGGAAAATTGTTAGGAACTCCAAAATCTATCGCCCCACTGAATCAATGAATAAACTGCCAAAGTCAACTGAATTTTTTTATTGTGGTAAAGTGTATATAACATAAAATGCACCTTATTTACGTTTAAAATTTTAACTTTGGTTAAGCATACAGCTAAGTGTCTCTACCTACAGGCTAGTTATCCAAAATGCAGGTGAACATGGGAGGAGGCGCACCAGCAGAATCGGCAAAAACAGGCTCTCTGTGAGATTTCGCTATTTTTCTCCTTCCCACTCATTGGTGCTTGGGGAAGCTGGGGCTCCGGGAGCCCGCCCTGTGCCCAGTGGCAGTCTGAGATCTTCACCTCCCCCCGGGAACCAGAGCGAGCTTCCGGCTGGCGGCTCTGGGAACTCGCGGGGTAGAGCCGCCTCATGCTAAGGCCACACGGTACGCAGGCTTAAAATGCTTCCACGGGTTCAATTACATCAGCTCATCTGGAGCACAGAGGAGAGAATGTAGGAGCCGGCTTCGTGTCAAGGCCCAAACAAGATGGGAAACACCTCAGATCTTAGCAGTCAGGGCCTCTTCCACACGCTGAGAAAATGTAGGTGAAACACGCCTGCGCTCTCCTCGTGGATGGAAACGTGAGGAAGCCCAGCTATTCCCTCTCCTAGTGACTGCTCGGCGCCCGTGGGTCATGGCTCCCGTGGGTCCTCCGTCACATTGGGTCCAGATCCCGTCAGGAGGGAGGCTGAAGCTCCTTCAGCCCTTCACAGTTGGATCAGTTCCCGTGTGGACCCTCGTCTCTCTCAGCTCCGGCCGGAGCCACTGTGTCCACAAACACCGCCTGAGCCCTTTCCGCGCTACGTACAGCCCGCTCGCTGCTGCTGACACAGGCTCCCCACGCCCACAAGTGCCGTCCCCTGGCCCGCGGTCTGGGCACACAGGGCTGGGCGCTGCAGGTGGGAGGGCAGGGATGAGAGCGGGGCCTGGGAGTTGCTCTGGTGCCCAGACTGTTCCCATGCTTGTCCCCGGGGCCTTTCTCAGGCCCACGTCGGTCCCGTCTGAGGCTTGAAGGGTCTCCCAGCCGCTCCTGCCCCAGCCCCAGTGGGGGGCTTAAGTGTGGCCCCACGCTGTGCTGTGTAGTAAACTGCTCCCTTAACATGGCCACTCCTCAGACGTTGTCCTGTGGGCCACAGCAGGCTTCCTACCTGGAAACACCCCAGAAGCTCTTCTCACCATGTGGCTTTTCCGTTGGTGTAGGATTAGTCGATCTATGCACTAGCCAGGGCTGAAGGATGGGAAAAAGGAAAAAAATGACTGAAACCAGCTCATAAGCCAAAGTCTAAACTGTCGCATAATACAATTCTTTGTCTTTAGAAAACCCTTCTCTTTAGCCCCCATGATGTCATTTTTGACTGATTCTCCACTAGGCTTCAGTAAACAGGAGGGACAGAGTGGACTTGACCCTGTCCAAGTAGACCTGGAGGTTGCACTGGTAGGTGGCAAGTGACATTAGCAGAGAGCCTCCAGCAAGGAGCAGGCAGCACGTCACGCAGGACCCCGGTCGGTGCTCAGGGTCCACCAGGGGCCCAAGGACACATCTGGCAGAAGCACATGGACAGAGGCCTGACCACGTGCCCCTCAGTCCTCGGCTGGTGGCCTTCCTGATGGGAGTCCACTCTGGGGAGAGAAAACGCCGACAAGGGTTTATACAACAAAGTGGCGTTCATTCCATAATTGCCAGACATGGCGATGGCAGGACCGTGGGACAGAAAGGCCAGAGGACCCTTGGGGCTCGAGTGAGCTGCCAACCAGCTGGCCCGAGCCTCATGGCCTGGGGTACCTAGTTGGGTGCTCTGTCCCGGACATTAGGCCTGGCTACAGGGCACGCTTTGGCCAATGAAAAATCAAAAGATGTGAAGTGAGCAGTGTTTTGAAAGTGTTTATGTATGGGGTTTGCCCTCTTGCAACTCTGCTGTGGCCACAAACATGCTTTAGGAAGGCGGCTTGCCCCCGGCCGGCACCAACCCTAAGGCAAAGCCATGACTACTGACCTACGGTGTGGTACACCAGAAGTGAATGTGTCTTCCTGCGCTACTGAGGCTTTTGTTAAGGGGCATTATTTTGCAATAGCTAAAATCGTATATAAAAATACAAGCTAAAATGAAACGATACACATAATGTGAAAAGGCAGACCATAAGGAACATAACCCAAAATAATAATAATTATATTAAATGTAAATTGAGGGAGTACTCCATTTAAAAGTCGAGGGGCACCTGGGTGGCTCAGTCAGTTGAGCGTCCGACTTGGGCTCGGGTCAAGATCTCTCGGCTCGTGGGTTCGAGCCCCATGTCGGGCTCTGTGCTGCCAGCTCGGAGCCTGGAGCCTACTTCGGACTCTGTGTCTCCCTCGCTGTCCCTCCCCCACTTGTACTCTGTCTCTCTCTGCCTCTCAAAAATAAATAAATGTAAAAAATAAAATAAAAAAATTGTACTAATACTGGACAACATAGACTTTAAGGGGAGAAGCATTACAAGGGGATATTTCAGGATGGGGAAAAAAAAAAACCCAGCCCAAGACATATCATATTCAAAGTGCAAAGGTATTGAAAGCAGCCAGATAAACAACCAATACACCTTATCTATAGAAAAGACAACATTGAAAGAAGAAAAAAAAAATCCGTTTACCTGGAGTATTCCACATATAGTGAAATTATTCCCCGAAAGTGAAGGTGAAATGTATTTTCTCAAACAAAAACAAGGAATTTGTTAGCAGACCCTGTAAGAAACGTTAAAAGAAAATTTTCAGGCAGAAATAAAACTATATAGGTTAGAAACTTTAATCTCCATGAAGAAAGTACCTCAGAGAAGGAATAAACAAAGGTAAAACAAAACATTAATTCTTGTTCTTAGTTGAATGAAAATTGAGAGGAGCTACTGTTGGGGGGGGCGTCTGGTGGCTCAGTCGGTTGAGCATCTGACTCTTGGTTTCGGCTCTGCTCTTGATCTTGCAGCTCGTGAATTCGAGCCCCGCATGGGGCTCTGTGCTGATGGTGTAGGGCCTGCTTGGGATTCTCTCTCTCCCCGTCTCTCTACCCTTCCCCTGCTCACATGCACGCTCTCTCTCAAAATAAATGAATAAACTTAAAACCAAGAGTAGCTCCTAGGTTACGGTGACCATGGTGACAATAGTTGGTTATTATTGCATAAACAAGGCAAAATGAATGACGGCAATGTTTTGAGGGATGGGAGGGAGGAGTTAGGAACACATCGTATGAGTTCCCTGCACCATCAGTGAAGTAGTACCTGTTATTTGAAGGTGGACACGGTTACAAACGTATAGAGGGTGCTTTCAGCTAGAAGGCTTAAGTAAAACACACTTTCCACTCCAAATCCTCTCTGCCGTAAAAGAAGGAGCAAAAGCAAAACTTGTAAGAATAAAACTTTTTAGGACTCTGGAAATTAGCAAAATGTTTGCACTATCTGGGTATGATTTAATCAAGAAAAAAAACTGAATCTGGGGCACCTGGGAGGCTCAGTCGGTTAGGTGTCCAACTTCAGCTCAGGCCACAATCTCACAGTTTGTGGGTTCAAGCCCCCACATCGAGCTCTGTGCTGACAGGGCAGAGCCTGCTTGGGATTCTCTCTCCCTCTCTCTCTGCCCCTCCCATGCTAGTGTACTCTCCCTCTCCCTCTCAAAATAAATAAATAAACAAAAATAAAAGAAAATCTGAATCTTTATAAGAACAGTGAACTTTGTGGTGTTTAAACTCTCCATAATCCCATCAACCACTCCTACCAACCCTTTGGTAACTTAAAACTGCTGACCCTAAAAATAAAACTAGCAGTTATTTTACCAGCAAAATAGCAGAGAATTGCAATCTAGGACAGCTAGTTATGTCAAAACCACAAGCAAGGTGCCCTTCTTCCTCTGGGAATGCCAAGGGCCGCCCAGAGTGGGGGTGGTGGCGAGAGCTCCCCCTGCTGGCCAGGTTAGTGAGGTTGCCTTTGCCCAGTTTCACAAAATCCAACAGCCCCCAAACCTCCCAGGTGACCATAGCACCTGGAAAGAAGTCTGGAGTTTCTTTCCAGAGACTTGGCACTATTTGAGCACTGTGATGACGCCCTGGGATACACTAGTCACAGTGGTCTTCTCTTCTGGCCTAACTCAGAGTTTGCACAGTGTGAACACATTTTCTCCCTGGATGTTTGTTTAAAAACTTCAGGAGCAATCAATTGTTTAACATCATGGCTGCTTGAGGCAGCACAGAGTATTAGGGGGCAGACAGTAAGGTAACCAGAGAGCTTCAGAGGAGAAGCTGGGGGACGAGATGTCTATAGGAGATCTTTTGAAAACTTCCAGCAATTCTAAAGTGGGCAAAGAACTTGAACCAACACTTCTCCCCAGAAGATAAACAAATGACCAGCAAGCACATGAAAAGATATTCAGCATCACTGCTCACTAAGGAAATGCAAATCAAAACTACAATGAGATACCACCTCATACCCATTAGGATGACTTTTACCAGTAAAACTGAAAATAGCATGTGTTGATGAGGATGTGAAAGAACAAGAACTTTCATGCCCTGTGGGTGGGAATGTAAAGTGCCATTAACCCTAACATAGAGTCACCATGTGACCCAGCAGTTCCAGCCCTAGGTAATTACCCAAGAGGAAGCTTATACACCCGTGACAATGGCAGCATTATCCTAAAGGTGGAGACAACAACCCAAATGCCCAACAACAGATGAAGGGATAAACAAATCATGATACATATACCCACTGGAACATTATTCAGCATAAAAAGGGACAAATCCTGACACGTACTGCAACTTGGATGGACCTCAAAAACATGATGCTTGACACAAAAGGTTGCATATTGTATGATTTCTTTTATGTGCTGTCTCTGGAACAGGCAACTCCATGGAGACCTTTCTAGCAGGTTAGTGGTTATCAGGGGATGGGAGAAAAGGGGAGTGGATACTGAATACTTAATGGGTATAAGATGTTTTTCTGGAGTTGATGAAAAGTTTTGAAACTAGAGAGAGGTGGTGGTTACACAACATTGTGAATACACTAAATGCTGCTAGATTGTTCACTTTCAAAGGTTATTGTATGTTATGTGAATTTCACCTCAATGGGGAAAAAAAACAGAAAGAGGGGCGCCTGGCTGGCGCAGTCGGTTAAGCATCCGACTTCAGCCAGGTCACGATTTCGCGGTCCGTGAGTTCGAGCCCCGCGTCGGGCTCTGGGCTGATGGCTCGGAGCCTGGAGCCTGTTTCCGATTCTGTGTCTCCCTCTCTCTCTGCCCCTCGCCCATTCATGCTCTGTCTCTCTCTGTCCCAAAAATAAATAAACGTTGAAAAAAAAAACAGAAAAATCAACAAAATCTCCAACATATTCCAAGGATTTTAGAAGCCAGGAACATGGGTAGGGTTATGTTCATGTTCAAGAAAGACCTGGCAGGGTTCCGCACTCTCACCTGTGTTCAAGGAGGAAGTGAAGGTGGAGCCAGGCAGGCCCCAGCATGCTCCCAGGGCCCCTGACAAAGACAGGGGGCCTACTGGCTCCAGAAGTGTGAGAAATCTCTGTCCAAACATTACCTCACCACAGATTTCATCAGGGACATCTGTGGTCGTAGAGGACAAAGCAAATAGACTTAACAGAATTGCTTCAGACAATAGTACCAACAGCAATAATAACAACAAAAAGGGGGAGATAGCCCCCCTGGGGAAGGGGTGAATCTGGTTTCCGAAGTTACCACATTATATTAGTTTAAAAGTCCAATTTTTGTGAAAAAGAAATAATAAAATCCAGTTTTCAACCAAAGCATCACGATAAATGCAAATAAACAAGAAACTATGGCTGATACACAAGGGAAAAAAGTAGTCAATAGAAACTGTCTCTGAGCGGGGTGCCTGGGTGGCTCAGTTAGTTAACCATCTGACTTTGGCTATAAGGTCATGATATCACAGTTTGTGGGTTTGAGCCCCACATCAGGCTCTGTGATGACAGCTCAGAGCCTGGAGCCTGCTTCAGATTCTGTGCCTCCCCATCTCTCTGCCCATCCCCTGCTCATGCTATCTCTCTCTCCCAAAAATAAATAAACATTAAAAAAATATTTAGGGGCACCTCGGTAGCTCAGTTGGTTAAACATCTGACTTCGGCTCAGGTCATGATCTCCCGGTTTGTGGGTTCGAGCCCTGGGTTGGGCTCTGTGCTGACAGCTCAGAGCCTGGAGTCTGCTTTGGACTCTGTGTCTCCTCTCTCTGTCCCTCCACTGCTCACTCTCTGTCTCTCTCTCAAAATAAACACTTAAAAAATTAAAAGAAAATATTTTAAAAAAGAAAGAAACTGTCTCTGAGGAACTCCACATATTGTAATTACTAAAAAAAAGACTATAAATCAGCTATCTGAAATCTGTTTAAAGAACTACAAGAAACCATATCAAACAAAGTAAAGCATGGGCAGGAACTCTCACCAAATAGAAAATATCAGTAAAGAGATACAAGTCATCAAAAAAGAAACAAATAGAAATTATGGAGTGGAAAAGTATCCTCCAAAATGAAAATTTCACAGAAGAGGTCAGCAGCATAATAGAGGCAGTAGACAAAGAGTCAGTGAACTTGAAAGTAAGTCAATGGAGATTATCCAGCCTGAGAAACAGGAAGGAGGGAAGGAGAGAGAGAAGGAAAAGGAGAAGGAGAAGAGAAGGAGAAGGAGAAGAAAAAGGGGAGGAGGGAGGAGGAGGGGGGGAAGAAGGAGGAGGGGAAGAAGGGAGGAAGAGGAGGACAGGGCAGGAGGAGGGGAGGGGGAGGAGGAGGAGAGGGAGGAGGGGAAGAAGGAGGAGAGGGAGGAAGGGAAGAAGGAGGAGGAGGGAGGAGGAGGGGGAGGAGGAGGAGTGGGAGGAGGAGAAGAAGGAGGAGAGAGATGGGGAGGAGGAGGAGGAGAAGAAGGAAGAGGAGGAGTAGAAGGAGGAGGGGGAGGAGGGAGATAGGGAGGAGAAGGAGAAAGAGGAAGAGGGGAGGATGGGGGGAAGGAGGAGGAGGAGGGAGATGGGGAGGAGGAGAAGAAGGAGGAGGGCTCCATAAAGCATACTAACACATGCATAAGGGTATCCCCTAAGGAGAGGAGTGATAGAAGAGAGGTACAAGTAAGGACTGAACACTTACCAAATGTGGTAAAAAAACATATCCAATAAGTGCAACAAGCCCACAAAGGGTAAGTGCAAAGAAATCTGGCCTGGACACAACACAATCAACTCCTGAGAGAAAAATCAGAGAATTTTGAAAGCCCCAAGAAAGAAGTAACCCATCCTGTATAAGGATCCCCAGGAAGACCAGAAGTGATGTCCCACCCAAACAACAGGGACCGGCAGGCAGTGGCATGATGCATCACAGTCAATCAAGAATTCTATGTCCAGCCAAAGTAGCCACACAAGTGAAGGAGAATTCAGACATTTCCAGATAAACAAAACCAGAAAGAATTCTAGGCTAGCAGAACTGGCCTACAAAAATACTAAAAGGAGTTCTTTAGGCTGAAATTAAAGAACAGTAGACACTAACTCAAATTCACAGGAAGAAGTATAGGCATCCATAGAAGTAACTATATTTGGAAATGTAAAAAAACGGTATAAATGTATTTTTGTTTATAATTTTTTTTCTGATTTAAAAGGCACTTTCATTAAGAAACATGATAACCTCTGGGACACAGCAAAGGCGGTCATAAGAGGAAAGTATATAGCAATCCAAGCCTTTCTAAAGGAGGAAGAAAGATCTCAGATACACAACCTAACCTTACACCTTAAGGAGCTGGAAAAAGAACAGCAAATAAAACCCAAAACCAGCAGAAAACAGGAAATAATAAAGATTAGACCCGAAATTAATGCTATCGAAACCAAAAAAACAGTAGAAGAGATCAATGAAACCAGAAGCTGGTTCTTTGAAAGAATTAACAAAATTGATAAACCACTAGCCAGTTTGATCAAAAAGAAAAAGGAAAGGACCCAAATAAATAAAATCAAGAATGAAAGAAGAGAGATCACAACCAACACAGCAGAAATAAAAACAATAATAAGGGAATATTATGAGCAATTATATGCCAATAAAATGGGCAATCTGGAAGAAATGGACAAATTCCTAGAAACATATACACTACCAAAACTGAAACAGGAAGAAATAGAAAATTTGAACAGACCCATAACCAGTAAGGAAATCAAATTAGTCATCAAAAATCTGCCAAAAAAACAAGAGCCCAGGGCCAGATGGCTTTCCAGGGGAATTCTACCAAATATTTAAGGAAGAGTTAACACCCATTCTCTTGAAGGTGTTCCAAAAAATAGAAACGGAAGGAAAACTTCCAAACTCTTTCTATGAAGCCAGCATTACCTTGATCCCAAAACAAGACAGAGACCCCACTAAAAAGGAGAACTATAGACCAATTTCCCTGAATGAACATGGATGCAAAATCCTCAACAAGATATTAGCCAACCGGTTCCAACAATACATTAAAAAAAATTATTCACCACAACCAAGTGGGATATATACCTTGGAATGCAGGGATGGTTCAATATCCACAAAACAATTAACGTGATTCATCACATCAATAAAAGAAAAGACAAAAACCTCATGATCTTCTCAATAGATGCAGAGAAAGCATTTGACAAAATACAGCATCCTTTCTTTATAAAAACCCTAAGAAAGTAGGGATAGAAGGAGCATACCTTGAGATCATAAAAACCATATATGAAAGACCCAACGCTAATATCATCCTCAATGGGGAAAAACTGAAGACTTTCCCCCTGAGGTCAGGAACAAGACAGGGATGTCCACTCTCACCACTGTTATGCAACATAGTATTGGAAGTCTTAGACGCTGCAATCAGACAACACAAAGAAATAAAAGGTATCCAAATCGTCCAGGAGGAGGTCAAACTTTCACTCTTTGCAGATAACGTTATACTCTATATGGAAAACCCAAAAGATTCCGCCAGAAAACTGCTAGAATTGATTAATGAGTTCAGCAAAGTTGCAGGATATAAAATCAATGCACAGAAACCTGTTGCATTCCTTACACCAACAATGAAGCGACAGAAAGAGAAATCAAGGAATCGACCCCATTTACATTCGCACCAAAAACCATAAAATACCTAGGAATAAATCTAACCAAAGAGGTGAAAAATCTATACACTGAAAACTATAGAAAGCTTATGAAAGAAATTGAAGAAGACACAAAAAAATGGAAAAAGATTCCATGCTCCTGGATAGGAAGAACAAATATTGTTAAAATGTCAATACCACCCAAAGAAATCCACATATTCAATGCAATCCCTATCAAAATAACACCAGCATTCTTCACACAGCTAGAACAAACAATCTTAAAATTTGTATGGAACCAGAAAAGACCCCGAATAGCCAAAGCAATCTTGAAAAAGAAAACCAAACCAGGAGGCATCACTGTAATCATCAAGACAGTATGGTACTGGCACAAGAACAGACACTCAGGTCAATGGAACACAATACAGAACCCAGAAACATATGGCCAACTAATCTTTGACAAAGCAGGAAAGAATATCCGGTGGAATAAAGACGGTCTGTTCAGCAAGTGGTGCTGGGAAAACTGGACAGCGACATTCAGAAGAATGAACCTGGACCACTTTCTTACACCATACACAAAAATAAACTCAAAATGGATGAAAGACCTCAATGTAAGACAGGAAGCCATCAAAATTCTAGGGGAGAAAGCAGGCAAAAACCTCTTTGATCTTGGCCACAGCAACTTCTTACTCAACACGTCTCCGGAGGCAAGGGAAACAAAAGCAAAAGTGAACTACTGAGACCTCATCAAAATAAAAAGCCTTCTGCACAGCCAAGGAAACAATCAGCAAAACAAAAAGGTAACCAACAGAATGGGAGAAGATATTTGCAAATGACATATCAGATAAAGGGTTACTATCCAAAATCTATAAAGAACTTATCAAACTCAACACCCAAAAAACAAATAATCCAGTGAAGAAATGGGCAAAAGACATGAATAGACACTTCTCCAAAGAAGACATCCAGATGGCCAGCCGACATATGAAAACATGCTCAACATCACTCATCATCAGGGAAATACAAATCAAAACCACAATGATATACCACCTCACACCTGTCAGAATGGCTAACATTAACAACTCAGGCAACAACAGATGTTGACAAGGATGCGGAGAAAGAGGATCTCTTTTGCATTGTTGGTGGGAATGCAAACTGGTGCAGCCACTCTAGAAAACAGTATGGAGGTTCCTCAAAAAACTAAAAATAGAACTACCCTATGACCCAGCAATTGCACTACTAGGCATTTATCCAAGGGACGCAGGTGTGCTGTTTCGAAGGGATACAGGCACCCCCATGTTTATAGCAGCACTATCGACAATAGCCAAAGTATGGAAAGAGCCCAAATGTCCATCGACAGATGAATGGATAAAGAAGGTGTGGTATATATAGACAATGGAGTATTACTCGGCAATCAAAAAGAATGAAATCTTGCCATTGGCAACTACGTGGATGGAACTGGAGGGTATTATGCTAAGTGAAATTAGAGAAAGACAAAAATCATATGACTTCACTCATATGAGGACTTTAAGAGACAAAACCGATGAACATGAGGGAAGGGAAACAAAAAGAATATCAAAACAGGGAGGGGGACAAAACAGAAGAGACTCATAAATATGGAGAACAAACTGAGGGTTACTGAAGGGGTTGTAGGAGGGGGGATGGGCTAAATGGGTAAGGGGCACTAAGGAATCTACTCCTGAAATCATTGTTGCACTATGTGCTAACTAATTTGGATGTAAATTTTAAAAAAAAGAAAAAAGAAGAGAAAAGAAACATGATAAATCTGGTGTTTATATCAGATAACATTATATGCAATGAATAAAGATATCATGTGTGTGATGAAAATGTCACAAAAGGTGGAGGACTGAATGCAGGTGGAGGGGGGTAAAAGTTTTGGATATTATTGAAATTAAGTGGGATTATTTCAAGCCAGTTTATTATAAATTAAAATGCTAATATTAATCCCCACAGCAACCACTAAGAAAGTAACTTGCAAAAAATATAGTAAAAAAAAAAGTGTGGGGGAAAGGAAATTAAAAGACAAATGATCTATTTTATACAAATAAGGCTATTACTGGGGCGCCTAGGTTGCTCAGTCGGTTAAGTGTCCGACTTCGGCTCAGGTCATGATCTCATGACTGACGAGTTTGAGCCCCACGTTGGGCTCTGTGTTGACAGCTCGGAGCCTGGAGCCTGCTTCGGATTCTGTGTCTCCCTCTCTCTCTGCCCCTCCCCTGCTCATGCTCTGTCTCTCTTTGTCTCTCAAAAATAAATAAATGTTTTTTTTTTTTTTAATTTTTTTTTTCAACGTTTATTTTTGGGACAGAGAGAGACAGAGCATGAACGGGGGAAGGGCAGAGAGAGAGGGAGACACAGAATCGGAAACAGGCTCCAGGCTCTGAGCCATCAGCCCAGAGCCCGACGCGGGGCTCGAACTCACGGACCGCGAGATCGCGACCTGGCTGAAGTCGGACGCTTAACCGACTGCGCCACCCAGGCGCCCCAAAAATAAATAAATGTTTAAAAAAATTAACAAATAAGGCTATTACTGAGTAATAAGAAAAATAGAAAATAAGACACAGGGACGCCTGCGTGGCTCAGTCTGTTGAGCATCTGACTTCATCTCAGGTCATGATTTCACATTCATGGGTTCAAGCTCCACATCAGGCTCTGTGCTGACAGCTCAGAGCCTGGAGCCTGCTTCGGATTCTGTGTCCCCTTCTCTCTCTGCCCCTCCCCTGTTCATGCTCTGTCAATCTCTGTCTCTCCAAAAAAATAAAATAAAACGTTTTAAAAAAAGAAAATAAGACATAGTACACATAGAAAAACTGGCAATTTCAAGTCACACTTACCTTAGTGATCATATTAAATGTAAATGGGTAAATGCTCAATCAAAAGACAGAATGGTGGAAAGGGTTAGAAAAACATATGTGCCAAGTCATGCCCCACCCAATCCCTAAGCCACCGCAAACATCTCGAGCAGCCTCCTTGCTCTGCTCTATCAAACCATTTTTGGACCTGCTGGGGACCACCCCATTCTCCCCATAATTCACCATTATGGGAGAGATACACCTTGGCCCAGCCTCTTGGTGGATGTGTGGACTCATCACATTCAACATTTGAATCAGAAGTTTTGGCGTATGGGGGGACCATTCTGATACTGTTGGGCTAGCCTCTCACAAGTACACACCTACTAGACTTAACATAAGAAAACACATTGTTCTTATGGGCACACGAAATATTCTCCAGCTGGAACACATTAGGTCATAAAACAATTCTCCATAGATGCAAAAGGATTGAAATTGTACAAAATATATTATCTGACCACAATGAAATATAATTACAATTCTATAGCAGAAGATAAATAGGGAAATTCACAAATGTGTAAGTTAGACAACATATCCGGGGTAATAAATCACAAGATAGACTAGAAAGTACTTTGAGATGCATGAAAATGAAACCCAAATGTACAGACATTTTGGGAGGCAGGACGAGCAACTTCTGGGGGGAACTCCTCTAGGCAGAGACTACTACTTCCAGAGGAGAAGGATGTCAGATCTATACATGGCCTTTCACCTTAAGAAAGTAGGGGGTAAAAGAGCAAAAGAAAAGGAAAGCTGGCAGAAGGAAGGAAATGGTAAAGGTTAGAGCAGGCATAAAGAAAATCAACAAAACCAGGGCACCCGGGCAGCTCAGTTGGTTGAGCATCCGAATTTGGCTCTGGTCATGATCTCATGGTTCGTGGGTTCAAGCCCCGCGTCAGGCTCTGTGCTGACAGCTCAGAGCCTGGAGTCTGCTTCAGATTCTGTGTCTCCCTCTCTCCCTGCCCCTGCCCCACTTGTGCTCTGTCTCTCTCTCCAAAATAAATAAATATTAAAAAGAAGAAAGAAAGAAAGAAAGAAAGAAAGAAAGAAAGAAAGAAAGAAAGAAAGCCAACAAAACCCAAAGTGGATCGTTGAAAAGATCAACAAAATTGACAAACCTTCAGCTAGATGCACGAAGGAGAAAAAAGGCTCAGATTTCTAAAACCAGACATGCAAGTAGGGACATTACAACCGATCTCCAGAAATAAAGGAATTATGGGAACGCTATGAACAGTTGTTCACCAACAAGGTGGATAATCTAGATAAAATGGAGTCCCACGAACACACAATCTACAAACTGACTCAAAGGGACATGGAGTACAACTCAGCAGGAAAAAGACAAATGACCCCTTTCAAAGCGGCAAAGGCTTGGAATAGACCCTTCTCCAGGGAGAACGGACAAGTGCCAGTGAGCACACGAGAAGATGTTGAGCCCATTAAGTCACATGGTAACACAAGTAAACATCACAATGAGATGCCATTTTTTATTAGGATGAGAATTTAAGTTTGCCTTTGACTTTTGATGGATTGACTTGATGTGTCTAGGGTGTGAGTCTCTTTGGGGTCATTCTTTGAATTTGTGTAGCTTCTTGGACATGTGGACTAATGTGGATTTCTTTCATCAAATTATGTAAGTTTTGAGCCATCCTTTCTTCAAATGCTTGCTCTGTGCTTTCTCTCGCCTCTGCCCTGGGATCCCTTCATGCCCATGTTGTACCGAAGATTCTGTCCCACAGCCTCTGAGGACCAATTCATCTGTCTTTATTATTTCTCTTCCTGTGCTTCAGGCAGGATAATCCCAACTACCTGCCTTCGTGCTCATTCATTCTTTCTCCTTATGGGTCCAATGCGCTCTCACCCCCACCGGCTGACTTTTCATGTCACTTATAGCACTTTCCAATGTCAGAATTTCCATTTGGGTTTTTTAAAAATGTTTTCTCTTTACATAGTCTCTGTTTAGTAAAACACTATTCTCATATTTCCCTTTAACTTATTAGACAAGAGTTCTTTGGGGTTTCTCAGTCATATTTTATTCATTAAAAAAATTTTTAGCGTTTAGTTTTAAGGGAGAGAGATACAGAGCGAGTGGGGGAGGGGCAGAGAGAGAGAGGGAGACACAGACTCTGAAGCAGGCTCTGAGCTGTCAGCAGAGAGCCCAACGTGGGGCTCAAACTCACGAACCGTGGTATCGTGACCTGAGCCAAAACTGGATGCTCAACCAACCGAGCCACCCAGGCACTGCATCTTGATATTTTAAATCTTTGTTGAGTTACCCAATGTCTCAGAGACATTGTCTCAGGGCCCCTCAGAGACAGCTTCTGCTGAATGCTTCCCTCAGCATGTAGGCCGCGTATTCATGCTTCTTTGAATATCTGACAATTTCAGTTTGAAAACAGGACGTTTGGGGTTTGTTTTATGTTTATTTAGTTTTGAGAGACAGAGAGAGAGCACAAGCAGGGGAGGGACAGAGAGGGGTACAGAGGATCTGAAGCAAGTCGATGCTGACAGCAGGGAGCCCAACGCAGGGCTCGAACCCATGACCGTGAGACCATGACCTGAGCTGAAGTCGGAGGAGGCTCAGCTGACTGAGCCCCCCAGATGCCCCTAAAAGCAGACATTTTCAATAACATAATGTGGCAGCCCTGGATATCAGGCCCTCTGCCCAGCAGGCTTTGCGGCCCACACTCTTGTCGATGTCACAGTTGCTGTTTGTTTAGAGATGTTCTTGCACTGATTGGGAAGGCCTTTGTTTCTGTGCTGAGTGTAGACACTGAGTTTCTGTGCAGTTACTTTAGTGGTGAGCTAATGTGTGCACAAAGATTAAATGCCTGCAACCAATAAATCTCCCAGTGTTTGCCAAAGGGTTTGGGGGCTGGGGGAGACACACCTTCAATTCTCTAGCAATTCATAAGCCTTCCCTGGTTTTCACTTCCTGCTCATGCAGGACTTCAACGTCAGCCTGAGGTGAGAAATATTGTGTGTGTGTGTGTGTGTGTGTGTGTGTGTGTGATTAAAATTTATAATCCCTATGGAAAAGGATGTCCCGAGAGAGATGCTAAGCTAACATGGGAAAATATTAAAGAAGTGAATGGGAATGACTCACGGGTGAATGAGCACAAGGAAGACCCCAGGCCCCAACAGGAAATGCCTCTGTCACCCTCCATGTCTGCCCCGAGGCTGAGCTTTGTGCTCAGGGGGTCCGGAGTGTCCACAGCCCGGCATCCACCTGGCCACCTTGCAGAGGAGGTCTGTCCCTGGAGCTGCATCTCAGGAAGGCTGGGCAGCATTGTCTGACTCCAGGAGAACGTAAGTCACCTACCCACTGCAACCCCTTCCCCGGGACTAGCAGACCCAGTACCGGTAGGAGCCACTGGCTATGACGGAGAGTCCGGAGGCAGGAAGGTGGCAGATGGCGTCTGTAAGGCTTTCATCGGCCTGGGCCAGTTTCCACCATTTTCATGCAAATCAACCATTTCAGAAATCTCTGAGATGTTCACAGGCAGCTGTAACCACTGGACAGAAAAAGCTGATGATTTCCAGAACAAGGTCCATGATTCCTAGAGAGCCCCACCTACAGGGTGGAAATTCTCACCAGATTCTGAAATCTAACCTGAGGACGAAGAACCCCAGGTACGCCGCAGGGAAGGGTCAGGGCGGCCTCAGCCTCTGTCTCAGAATCTGGGGAGAGGAAGCATGCCCCCCCCACCCCCGCAGGGCGGCCCTCCCTTCACTGGGCCCAGGAGTCTGCAGCCGCAGCTCAGGGCGGCCACCAGACCACAGAGAAATGCCTCTGATAAACTCCCGGGGGAAAGGCTCCAGCATGGCACCAGGAGCTGGCATACTCGCCGGGGAAACCGCTGTAATTGTTCAAAATAACCACGTAAAACCTCTGGCAACGGCCCTAAAGATAGGCAGCAAGTGAACAAAGATCTATTCGAGAACATCTATGAAAATGTAGACAGAAAGGTAAACCTGTGCCATAGCAACCAAGACTACGCCCTCCCTCTCCTTCCCTCTCCCCACCAGGTCCTAAGGAGCAGACTTTTCTGGAGCAGCCAGGCACAGGGCTCTTTACCTGGCACTCAGCCGGAGGGAGAAGGAGGAGGAGGAGGACTTCATGGCCTCTTATCCGGCCCAGCTGCCTGAGGCTGAGCCCCAGTTGGGTCAAGTGGGAGACTGGGGCTCCCTTCTTCTGCCCAGCTCCCAATTATGGAACAGGGGCTCTTCCTGGGGCTTGAAGCACTGAGAACATGAGCCCCCGATTGTCCTTGCTTTGGGTCATGAGATAGAGGCTCTCCATGCCAGGAGAGGAAGCCGCTTTCCCTCCACTGAGCACTCAGCTCCTAGATGGCTGGTAGGGGAGGGGGTCCCTCGGATAGAAGCCGACCTTTGTTCCCACCTGCAGCTCCAGGGAACAGGCTCAAAATCTAGCTGAGGAAGAGGAGCAAGCCACAAACAGACACTAAACATTAAACAAGCAAATAGCAGTCCTGGAAGGTGGGGGCTGGTACCCAGGGCTACCACCACATACTGTCTGAACTGTACTGGTTCCAACAGACACTGAGGAGGTGAGCAAAGAAACGTGAAAATATGGCCCATACCCCAGAGAGAGAGTAGGTAGCAGGGATTGCGTGTGACAGAATCGAATGTTGGCTTTAACAGGAAAAGACTCAAAACAGCCCTTACAAATATCACAGAGCTAAAGGAAAGATGCTTAAGGAGGTGAAGAAAGGTGCGAGGCAACATTATACAAAACAGAGAACACCAATGAAAAGGTATAAATTATTTTTTTAAAATATGAAAAATCAGTAGCTGAAAAGGGTAGTAACTGAAGTTTAAAAATCCAACACAAACAGACGTGTGGTCTGTGGTGACGAAAAGACCCTGGAGGTTTTCTTGAGGTTTTCACTCTGGGCTTCACAACAGGAAATAAGATGCAGAAACTGGAAACCAAGATCTTGCCTTGGCTGTTTCAGAAATCGCAGCCACAGCCCCCAAACTGGAGGCACAGGTGAGAAGAGGGGCTCACTTACCAGAACCCCCAAGGTACTGACTCCCGGGGGGACTGAGGACCAAGTCGAGGGAGTAAAACTCCTACAGCTCCAGGGGGCTGAGAAAACCACATTCTCAGAGTGAAGAGTACAGAAAAGCCCCTGATGCTTCTGGCGGGGAAGAGAACATGAACATTTTAAAATACGCCCAGAGTATTCTGTCCTCCTTAGCAAAGACCTGGCCTCAGGAAGAGCCTAACCAACGTGGAGAAGGGAAATACCCCTCCAAGCCCTGCTGCTCCTTCCCACCTACGCGGGAAAAGAAAGGTCACAGGCGGGGGGCAGCCTCCTAAAAACCTGAGACCTGGTCACGGGGGCGGCGTGGGGTGCGGGATGCCTCCCCCACAGCAAGCACGGGCGTCCTGGACACTGGGGCTGAGCACTGGGAAGCCGACAGCCTTGTCAGGGACGTGCACCGATGGGAATCCTTGCACCCGCAGCTGTGAGATAGAACCGTGCAGCCAGTAGGGAAAACACTATGGCAGAGTTCTTCAGATAATGAAACAGAATCCACCACTGGGCACTGAGTGAATGAAACACTCATTATTAATAGTAGCCAAATAGCGGAGACAGTTTAAATGTCCAGCAAGTTACTACTGGATGCAAAATGTGGTATATCCATATGACAGAGTATTACTTGACCATCAAAAGGAAAGAGGTAGTGACAGATGCTAAAACAAAATTCAGCTTCAAAACAATATTTGAAGTGGAAGAAGGCATTCAGAGGACCACACATTACACAAAGCCATACACATGACACTCCAGACGACGAAAATCAAGAGAGATGCCAAAGAGATCACTGAATGCCAGGAGCTGGGAGAGGAGGAAATCAGGAAGGACTGAATGATCCATATGGGATTCTGTTTCTGTGTTACAAAAATGTTCTGTGATTAACTATGAGTAATGTTTGCACATCAAGAGTGTACAAGAAGCCACTAAATGATACCGTAAAATGGGGAAAGCAGCAAGTTCTGTTATGCATTTTACATGAATAAAAATACAAGGGGCGCCTGGGTGGCTCAGTCGGTTAAGCGTCCGACTTTGGCTCAGGTCTTGATCTCGAAGTCTGTGAGTTCGAGCCCTGAGACAGGCTCTGGGCTGACAGCTCGGAGCCTGGAGCCTGCTTCGGATTCTGTCTCCCTCGCTCTCTGCCCCTCCCCCACTCATGCTCTGTCTCTCTTTCCTTCAAAAATAAATAAAAACATTCAAAAAATTTTAATAAAGTAATATAGAATACGAGTTACATAAATTATAGTAACAGAAAGTAAAGACGAGGTAAACACAGCCCTTGGTCCCACCATGCTCTGGTGGAAACTGACACTCAGGGGCTGGCCGACTTCCTTAGTGCCCGCCAGTTTCACCCACATGCAAAACAGGAAAGAGAAATTTCTGAGAAATTAAATGTACCCTGGAGAAGGAGGGGCCCTAAGCACCCTATCAGGGTCCAGACCACACCTGCTCCCTCTCTGCATCAGAAACTCATTTCCCAACACTTGTTCACCTGGGACGGCTGCTCATTCCAAAGCTGGAGATGTTAAAGGACAATAAGGTGGACATCCTGGAGGGGCCCCAGAGCCCAGCTCCCATGGCCACCACCGTGATCAACATCCAGACTGAGACGTCCGTGCCCGACCACATCGTCTGGTCCCTGTTCAACACAATCTTCATGAACTGGTGCTGCCTGGGCTTCGTGGCCTTTGCCTACTCCGTGAAGGTGGGTGTGTGTGTTGGGGGGGTTCTCCCAGAAAGCGCAGGTGAGCCTGCGGAGGTCCGCCTGCCCCGAGGGCATGTGGGGGGGGGATGGGGAGTCCATGCGTGGTAGCAGTGAGGCTGCAGGAGGGGCCCCGGGACGGCCAGGAGTGGCCTTTGTCCCCAGTTCCCAAGGACATCCCTCAGACTGAGATGTGGCTCCAGGGCTCTCCCAGAAAGAACAAAGGAACTCACCGGAAGCCGCCTCTCAGTGGGAGAGGCCAGTGACTGGACCTACGCAGAGGGAGGGGGCGCCCTGGGGTCTCCAGGAGAGGCCGAGAGTCTGAAGAAGGAGCCGGAGGCCCCAGCAGGGACGGGACCCAAGGGGCACTGTCCCGCTCAGGCTCTGGGAAAGGGGGGTGGGTCCCCGACCGGGGCGAAGGGCATGTGGAGGCTGCTGTGGACGGGGACCAGCCTGGCTCTCGCCAGGACCCGCCCCTGATCCCCCTCTCCATCTCCTCTCCCCAGTCTAGGGACCGGAAGATGGTGGGTGACGTGATCGGGGCCCAGACCTATGCCTCCACCGCCAAGTGCCTGAACATCTGGGCCCTGGTCCTGGGCATCCTTCTGACCATTGGATTCATTGTTCTTCTGGTGATTGCCTACTTGACGGCCTACAATATCATTTTAAGGGTTATGCAGAATAGCAGAGGCCACCACTAGCTGCTCATGGCAGGAGACACCAGTCCTCCAGCATCCATTGTGGCCGTGCTTCCCATGCTTCCTGGGCTGTTGTGTTGGGCCCGTCCCTCAGCACCCACCCCTGTACCCTGTGCTTGAGCAGACTTCCCTGACCACAACTGAACGCAATAAAGTACCCTTGTGTGTGACGGTGCGGTGACGTCCCCTGGGTGGGGGGCCCTGCCGGGAGTCGCCAGCCTGCCCCTGAGACCGAGCCCACCGCCCCCCTTGCCCAGCTGTGCAGCTCTGGCTGGGGCAGGGCATGTCCTCAGCTGGTGCTGGTTTCTGGCCTCCTGCTGGGAACAACAGCTGCACCGGGGTCCTAGGATAGGGGACCCTGGCGCGAGGAGGTCCCGTGTGCAGAGCACCCTTGGGCCTGAGGGTGAGGGTCCCTCCCCAGGTGTGTGGCAGGGCGGTGCTGGAGAGAACGGGAACGGGCAGCTCGGGCCCTCTGGGATGGCCGTGGGGGTTGGCACCTGTGGGCGCAGCGGACGGAGCCGCGGGCTCCCAGCCCCTCCTGGGAGTTCTAGACTTCGCTGCACTCGGCAAGCCCCCCAGCTCTGTCTTTGCTCCTCTGGGGCTGGGGGTGGGGACAGAGCTCTCCACCGTGGGCTGACTGCAGAAGCCAATCATCGGACCTGGCGAGGAGGCCCCGATGGACAGGAAGCCTGAGGGGAAGGACTCACTCCCTCAACCCAAACGGAACCGGCCCTGCAGGGGGAGCGACTGCCCCTGCAGGGGGAGCGACTGCCCGGTGCCCCAGGAAGGGTCTCCCAGCCGCTGGGGCCTCAGGCCTTGGTGTGAGCTTTTGCCAGAGCCCAGGCTGCACCTGGGGACCCGGAGGCCATCCTCAGCCCTGCAGGAAGAGCTTGCCCCAGGCAGGCATTCCTGTCCCAGGCCCCAGAGGGACTGGGTGGGGTCGCACTGTGGTGGCCAAGCCCCCAGGCCCTGCACAGCCACCCCGGAGAGGCTGACTGGCGAGTCCCGGTGGCCACAGGCGGCGGTCAGGGAGGGAGCCCCTCGTCTCCGTGCGCTTCGCCCGCTGGGACAGCCAGGCTCGCCTGGGTTCCTGCAGTGGGGCCAGGTCAGGCCCTGCGGCTCCCCTCCCGTTGACGTCTGCAGCTCTTCACGCTGGGTTCCCGGTTCAGTCCCCGCACAAGGTCCACACCCCCGGTGTCCACCTGTGCACACCCTGTCCCTGGGCGGGACTCTGGTTGGGGTGCCCTGGGTGGGCCGTGAAGCGCGCAGGGGTCCCAGGGGTGTGAGCGGCAGTGGGACGGCCCCAGGCAGGTGGGGGGTGGAGAGGGGACGCTGGTGGATCCGGCCCTCTGGGTCCCGGAAGGGCTTGCTCCAGATGGCCCAGGGGCCAGCCGGGGTCAGGGAAGGGCCGGCCACGTGCCCCAGGCCCCCATTCCCCAGCCGGATGGGCTGCGTGGGTCTCACACTCCCAGATCAGGCAGCTCTCAAAAAGGACGGTCATATTGGGCGTAACCCCATCTGAGCTGCAGTGACCTGGGTCTACGGTCCTGCTAGACAGGTGACCCTCTCTTGTAGCCGACAAACACTCTTGATGTCCAGCTTTTGCAAATCACAGGTGAGGGCCGAGGCATCACGCAGTAAGGTCCTGGGTACTGACCGTGGGCTTGCAGGGGCCCAGCACTGCACAGCCCTGGTCCTCAGAGCCCCCCTCCAGCTCTGGCACCGACCTGGCCAAGGCGTCCTGGGTCTCCTGGAGGTAGGCGGTGCTTGGGTGGGGGTGGGCAGTGGGGGGTGGGGGTGGTGTCGGCTGGCCAGCTGGTGGGGTCGAGGGAGACTGGCGGGGCCGCGCAGGTGGGAGGCATCCCAAGTTTTTCCAAAGAGCACGTGGGAGGGAATATTCTCTTCCGGCTTTGCGTGGACTGATCCCAGGAGGGAGACAGACTGGCAGGACTCCTGAGATGCCCTGTTCAACCTGACTGGGGATGAGGGTAGGGAGGACAGATGTGCTCCCAGAAGCTCCCAGCCACGAACCCCTGGGTCCCTTGGTGGAGGAGCCACGCATGTGGACAGTGAGGCCTTCCATGCCGGGAGCCGATCCATCCAGCCTTCCTGATGGCACAGCCCGGGCAGCCGGCGGAAGGGCAACGCACAGCGACCCTCCGAATGGGAAGCTACTGATATCCCTCCTCTTACTCATCATGGCCATCCCCATGGTCCAATTGGCACTGATGATTCAAAAGAAACCCATGGGGGCAAACTCGGGGATATTTTCTGGGGATGACCCCCAGGACAAAAAAGAAACCTTATATCCAGCCGGTGCCACCCCCGCCTGCCCGTCCCCTACCTAAAGGAAGGATAGCCCCATATGTTTCCCAGCCAGGGAGGGGGGCACACGGGTTCGAAAGCCCCACTCCGGCAACAAAGCAATGTCTCTATGGCTACGAGTTGCTCCAACCCCTAGGCCCACTTGGCCCCCAGGAGGCATTCCAGATGGTAACTGGACCCGGTGGGTTAAGGTACAGAATGGTTCATTAGTTCCCAGGTATACGTTGTCTCTCTGGGAGCGCATAAGGCGTGGGTTCCCAGCCCTCTTGGCTCCCTCCAGGCACCCCAGACCAAAGCGAATACTTTTGTTCCTTCTACCGCAAACAGTTCAAAGGAACAATTAAGAAGTCATGTCCCTGTAAACGTTCCACTCGAGGTGTTGAGAGCTAGATGACCTTTCACGAAAATAGCAAAGCAAATGCTTTATAGACTATAAATAAACGTAGATACATAATGAAAATAATATGAAGAAATTACTCGATAAGCAAAGGCCAGGAGGGAACGTTACAAGAAAATAACCATGAGGTTCCTTGATGGGCGATTACACAAAGGAACGTTTTTAGAGTTAGGTAAAGCCGAGAAGCGTAGGTGACGCACGCTACAAGGAAATCGCTAACAAATATAACGCCAGGCTTGCCACAGTAAGGCGGCCGGTCGGACACACTGCTGTTGTGTCCATTTGTTATTCTCGCCGATGCCGTTCATCCTTCGGGAACGCCTGGACCTGCTGGGGCTGGACTCCGGCACCTTCCGGAAGGTTTGGGTCTGGTGTGGGGGAATGAAGGTAAGCCCTTGATGGGTTTTTATCCTTCCTCCCTTCCTGCCTTCCTTCCTCCCTTCCTGCCTTCCTCCCTTCCTGCCTTCCTCCCTTCGTCCCTTCCTGCCTTCCTCCCTCCCTTCCTGCCTTCCTCCCTTCCTGCCTTCCTCCCTTCCTGCCTTCCTCCCTTCCTGCCTGCCTGCCTTCCTCCTCCCTTCCTGCCTTCCTCCCTTCCTGCCTTCCTCCCTTCCTGCCTTCCTCCCTTCCTGCCTGCCTGCCTTCCTCCCTCCCTTCCTGCCTTCCTCCCTTCCTGCCCTCCTTCCTCCCTTCCTGCCTTCCTTCCTCCCTTCCTGCCTTCCTTCCTCCCTTCTGGCCTTCCTCCCTTCCTGCCTGCCTGCCTTCCTCCCTTCCTGCCTTCCTTCCTCCCTTCCTGCCTTCCTCCCTCCCTTCCTGCCTTCCTCCCTTCCTGCCTTCCTCCCTTCCTGCCTTCCTCCCTTCCTGCCTGCCTGCCTTCCTCCTCCCTTCCTGCCTTCCTCCCTTCCTGCCTTCCTCCCTTCCTGCCTTCCTCCCTTCCTGCCTGCCTGCCTTCCTTCCTCCCTTCCTGCCTTCCTTCCACCCTTCCTGCCTTCCTCCCTCCCTTCCTGCCTTCCTCCCTTCCTGCCTTCCTCCCTTCCTGCCTGCCTGCCTTCCTCCCTCCCTTCCTGCCTTCCTCCCTTCCTGCCCTCCTTCCTCCCTTCCTGCCTTCCTTCCTCCCTTCCTGCCTTCCTTCCTCCCTTCTGGCCTTCCTCCCTTCCTGCCTGCCTGCCTTCCTCCCTTCCTGCCTTCCTTCCTCCCTTCCTGCCTTCCTCCCTCCCTTCCTGCCTTCCTCCCTTCCTGCCTTCCTCCCTTCCTGCCTTCCTCCCTTCCTGCCTGCCTGCCTTCCTCCTCCCTTCCTGCCTTCCTCCCTTCCTGCCTTCCTCCCTTCCTGCCTTCCTCCCTTCCTGCCTGCCTGCCTTCCTTCTTCCCTTCCTGCCTTCCTTCCACCCTTCCTGCCTTCCTCCCTCCCTTCCTGCCTTCCTCCCTTCCTGCCTTCCTCCCTTCCTGCCTTCCTCCCTTCCTGCCTGCCTGCCTTCCTCCCTCCCTTCCTGCCTTCCTCCCTTCCTGCCCTCCTTCCTCCCTTCCTGCCTTCCTTCCTCCCTTCCTGCCTTCCTTCCTCCCTTCTGGCCTTCCTCCCTTCCTGCCTGCCTGCCTTCCTCCCTTCCTGCCTTCCTTCCTCCCTTCCTGCCTTCCTCCCTCCCTTCCTGCCTTCCTCCCTTCCTGCCTTCCTCCCTTCCTGCCTTCCTCCCTTCCTGCCTGCCTGCCTTCCTTCCTCCCTTCCTGCCTTCCTTCCACCCTTCCTGCCTTCCTCCCTTCCTGCCTTCCTCCCTACCTCCCTTCCTGCCTTCCTTCCTCCCTTCCTGCCTTCCTTCCTCCCTTCCTGCCTTCCTCCCTTCCTGCCTGCCTGCCTTCCTTCCTCCCTTCCTGCCTTCCTTCCTCCCTTCCTGCCTTCCTTCCTCCCTTCCTGCCTTCCTCCCTTCCTGCCTTTCTCCCTTCCTGCCTGCCTGCCTTCCTTCCTCCCTTCCTGCCTTCCTTCCTCCCTTCCGGCCTTCCTCCCTTCCTGCCTGCCTGCCTTCCTTCCTCCTCCCTGCCTGCCTTCCTCCCTCCCTTCCTGCCTTCCTCCCTCCCTTCCTGCCTTCCTCCCTTCCTGCCTGCCTCCCTTCCTGCCTGCCTGCCTTCCTTCCTCCCTTCCTGCCTTGCTTCCTCCCTTCCTGCCTTCCTCCCTTCCTGCCTGCCTTCCTTCCTCACTTCCTGCCTTCCTTCCTCCCTTCCTGCCTTCCTCCCTTCCTGCCTGCCTGCCTTCCTCCCTTCCTGCCTTCCTTCCTGCCTTCCTTCCTCCCTTCCTGCCTCCCTTCCTCCCTTCCTGCCTTCCTTCCTGCCTTCCTTCCTGCCTTCCTTCCTCCCTTCCTGCCTTCCTTCCTCCCTTCCTGCCTTCCTTCCTCCTTTCCTGCCTTCCTTCCTCCCTTCCTGCCTTCCTCCCTTCCTGCCTGCCTGCCTTCCTCCCTTCCTGCCTTCCTTCCTCCCTTCCTCCCTTCCTGCCTTGCTCCCTTCCTGCCTGCCTGCCTTCCTCCCTTCCTGCCTTCCTTCCTCCCTTCCTGCCTTCCTGCCTCCCTTCCTGCCTCCCTTCCTCCTTTCCTGCCTCCCTTCCTCCTTTCCTGCCTTCCTTCCTCCCTTCCTGCCTTCCTCCCTTCCTGCCTGCCTGCCTTCCTCCCTTCCTGCCTTCCTTCCTCCCTTCCTGCCTTCCTCCCTTCCTGCCTGCCTGCCTTCCTCCCTTCCTGCCTTCCTTCCTCCCTTCCTGCCTTCCTTCCTCCCTTTCTGCCTTCCTTCCTCCTTTCCTGCCTTCCTTCCTCCCTTCCTCCCTTCCTGCCTGCCTTCCTTCCTCCCTTCCTGCCTTCCTCCCTTCCTGCCTGCCTTCCTTCCTCCTTTCCTGCCTTCCTTCTTCCCGTCCTGCCTTCCTTCCTCCCTTCCTGCCTTCCTTCCTGCCTTCCTTCCTCCCTTCCTTCCTCCCTTCCTCCCTTCCTGCCTTGCTCCCTTCCTGCCTTCCTCCCTTCCTGCCTTCCTTCCTCCCTTCCTGCCTTCCTTCCTCCCTTGCTGCCTTCCTTCCTCCCTTCCTGCCTCCCTTCCTCCTTTCCTGCCTTCCTTCCTCCCTTCCTGCCTTCCTCCCTTCCTCCCTTCCTGCCTGCCTGCCTTCCTCCCTTCCTGCCTTCTTTCCTCCCTTCCTGCCTTCCTTCCTCCCTTCCTGCCTTCCTCCCTTCCTGCCTGCCTGCCTTCCTCCCTTCCTGCCTTCCTTCCTCCCTTCCTGCCTTCCTTCCTCCCTTCCTGCCTTCCTCCCTTCCTCCCTTCCTGCCTTCCTCCCTTCCTGCCTGCCTGCCTTCCTCCCTTCCTGCCTTCCTTCCTCCCTTCCTGCCTTCCTCCCTTCCTGCCTGCCTGCCTTCCTCCCTTCCTGCCTTCCTTCCTCCCTTCCTGCCTTCCTCCCTTCCTCCCTTCCTGCCTTCCTCCCTTCCTGCCTGCCTGCCTTCCTCCCTTCCTGCCTTCCTTCCTGCCTTCCTCTCTTCCTGCCTGGCTTCCTTCCTGCCTTCCTCCCTTCCTGCCTGCCTTCCTTCCTCCCTTCCTGCGTTCCTCCCTTCCTGCCTGCCTGCCTTCCTCCCTTCCTGCCTTCCTTCCTCCCTTCCTGCCTTCCCTCCTCCCTTCCTGCCTTCCCTCCTCCCTTCCTGCCTTCCTTCCTGCCTTCCTTCCTCCCTTCCTGCCTTCCTTCATCCCTTCCTGCCTTCCTCCCTTCCTGCCTGCCTGCCTTCCTCCCTTCCTGCCTTCCTTCCTCCCTTCCTGCCTTCCTCCCTTCCTGCCTGCCTGCCTTCCTCCCTTCCTGCCTTCCTTCCTCCCTTCCTGCCTTCCTTCCTCCCTTCCTGCCTTCCTCCCTTCCTCCCTTCCTGCCTTCCTCCCTTCCTGCCTTCCTCCCTTCCTGCCTTCCTTCCTCCCTTCCTGCCTTCCTCCCTTCCTGCCTGCCTGCCTTCCTCCCTTCCTGCCTTCCTTCCTCCCTTCCTGCCTTCCTCCCTTCCTGCCTGCCTTCCTTCCTGCCTTCCTCCCTTCCTGCCTGCCTTCCTCCCTTCCTGCCTTCCTTCCTCCCTTCCTGCCTTCCTCCCTTCCTGCCTGCCTGCCTTCCTCCCTTCCTGCCTTCCTTCCTCCCTTCCTGCCTTCCTTCCTCCCTTTCTGCCTTCCTTCCTCCTTTCCTGCCTTCCTTCCTCCCTTCCTCCCTTCCTGCCTGCCTTCCTTCCTCCCTTCCTGCCTTCCTCCCTTCCTGCCTGCCTTCCTTCCTCCTTTCCTGCCTTCCTTCTTCCCGTCCTGCCTTCCTTCCTCCCTTCCTGCCTTCCTTCCTGCCTTCCTTCCTCCCTTCCTTCCTCCCTTCCTCCCTTCCTGCCTTGCTCCCTTCCTGCCTTCCTCCCTTCCTGCCTTCCTTCCTCCCTTCCTGCCTTCCTTCCTCCCTTGCTGCCTTCCTTCCTCCCTTCCTGCCTCCCTTCCTCCTTTCCTGCCTTCCTTCCTCCCTTCCTGCCTTCCTCCCTTCCTCCCTTCCTGCCTGCCTGCCTTCCTCCCTTCCTGCCTTCTTTCCTCCCTTCCTGCCTTCCTTCCTCCCTTCCTGCCTTCCTCCCTTCCTGCCTGCCTGCCTTCCTCCCTTCCTGCCTTCCTTCCTCCCTTCCTGCCTTCCTTCCTCCCTTCCTGCCTTCCTCCCTTCCTCCCTTCCTGCCTTCCTCCCTTCCTGCCTGCCTGCCTTCCTCCCTTCCTGCCTTCCTTCCTCCCTTCCTGCCTTCCTCCCTTCCTGCCTGCCTGCCTTCCTCCCTTCCTGCCTTCCTTCCTCCCTTCCTGCCTTCCTCCCTTCCTGCCTTCCTCCCTTCCTGCCTTCCTTCCTGCCTTCCTCTCTTCCTGCCTGCCTTCCTTCCTGCCTTCCTCCCTTCCTGCCTGCCTTCCTTCCTCCCTTCCTGCGTTCCTCCCTTCCTGCCTGCCTGCCTTCCTCCCTTCCTGCCTTCCTTCCTCCCTTCCTGCCTTCCCTCCTCCCTTCCTGCCTTCCCTCCTCCCTTCCTGCCTTCCTGCCTGCCTTCCTTCCTCCCTTCCTGCCTTCCTTCCTCCCTTCCTGCCTTCCTCCCTTCCTGCCTGCCTGCCTTCCTCCCTTCCTGCCTTCCTTCCTCCCTTCCTGCCTTCCTCCCTTCCTGCCTGCCTGCCTTCCTCCCTTCCTGCCTTCCTTCCTCCCTTCCTGCCTTCCTTCCTCCCTTCCTGCCTTCCTCCCTTCCTCCCTTCCTGCCTTCCTCCCTTCCTGCCTGCCTGCCTTCCTCCCTTCCTGCCTTCCTTCCTCCCTTCCTGCCTTCCTCCCTTCCTGCCTGCCTGCCTTCCTCCCTTCCTGCCTTCCTTCCTCCCTTCCTGCCTTCCTCCCTTCCTCCCTTCCTGCCTTCCTCCCTTCCTGCCTGCCTGCCTTCCTCCCTTCCTGCCTTCCTTCCTGCCTTCCTCTCTTCCTGCCTGCCTTCCTTCCTGCCTTCCTCCCTTCCTGCCTGCCTTCCTTCCTCCCTTCCTGCCTTCCTCCCTTCCTGCCTGCCTGCCTTCCTCCCTTCCTGCCTTCCTTCCTCCCTTCCTGCCTTCCCTCCTCCCTTCCTGCCTTCCCTCCTCCCTTCCTGCATTCCTGCCTGCCTTCCTTCCTCCCTTCCTGCCTTCCTTCCTCCCTTCCTGCCTTCCTCCCTTCCTGCCTGCCTGCCTTCCTCCCTTCCTGCCTTCCTTCCTCCCTTCCTGCCTTCCTCCCTTCCTGCCTGCCTTCCTTCCTGCCTTCCTCCCTTCCTGCCTGCCTTCCTCCCTTCCTGCCTTCCTTCCTCCCTTCCTGCCTTCCTCCCTTCCTGCCTGCCTGCCTTCCTCCCTTCCTGCCTTCCTTCCTCCCTTCCTGCCTTCCTCCCTTCCTGCCTGCCTGCCTTCCTTCCTCCCTTCCTGCCTTCCTTCCTCCCTTCCTGCCTTCCTTCCTCCCTTCCTGCCTTCTTTCCTCCCTTCCTGCCTTCCTCCCTTCCTGCCTGCCTGCCTTCCTTCCTCCCTTCCTGCCTTACTCCCTTCCTGCCTGCCTTCCTTCCTCCCTTCCTGCCTTCCTTCCTCCTTTCCTGCCTTCCTTCCTCCCTTCCTGCCTTCCTCCCTTCCTGCCTGCCTCCCTTCCTGCCTGCCTGCCTTCCTTCCTCCCTTCCTGCCTTCCTTCCTCCCTTCCTGCTTTCCTCCTTTCCTGCCTTCCTTCCTCCCTTCCTGCCTTCCTTCCTTCCTCCCTTCCTGCCTTCCTTCCTCCCTTCCTGCCTGCCTGCCTTCCTCCCTTCCTGCCTTCCTTCCTCCCTTCCTGCCTTCCTTCCTCCCTTCCTGCCTGCCTTCCTTCCTCCCTTCCTGCCTTCCTCCCTTCCTGCCTTCCTCCCTTCCTGCCTGCCTGCCTTCCTCCCTTCCTGCCTTCCTTCCTCCCTTCCTGCCTTCCTCCCTTCCTGCCTGCCTTCCTTCCTCCCTTCCTGCCTTCCTCCCTTCCTACCTGCCTGCCTTCCTCCCTTCCTGCCTTCCTCCCTTCCTGCCTGCCTGCCTTCCTCCCTTCCTGCCTTCCTTCCTGCCTTCCTCTCTTCCTGCCTGCCTTCCTTCCTGCCTTCCTCCCTTCCTGCCTGCCTTCCTTCTTCCCTTCCTGCCTTCCTCCCTTCCTGCCTGCCTGCCTTCCTCCCTTCCTGCCTTCCTGCCTGCCTGCCTTCCTTCCTCCCTTCCTGCCTGCCTTCCTTCCTGCCTTCCTCCCTTCCTGCCTGCCTTCCTCCCTTCCTGCCTTCCTTCCTCCCTTCCTGCCTTCCTTCCTCCCTTCCTGCCTGCCTTCCTTCCTGCCTTCCTCCCTTCCTGCCTGCCTTCCTCCCTTCCTGCCTTCCTTCCTCCCTTCCTGCCTTCCTCCCTTCCTGCCTTCCTTCCTCCCTTCCTGCCTTCCTCCCTTCCTGCCTGCCTGCCTTCCTTCCTCCCTTCCTGCCTTCCTTCCTCCCTTCCTGCCTGCCTTCCTCCCTTCCTGCCTTCCTTCCTCCCTTCCTGCCTTCCTCCCTTCCTGCCTGCCTGCCTTCCTCCCTTCCTGCCTTCCTTCCTCCCTTCCTGCCTTCCTCCCTTCCTGCCTGCCTGCCTTCCTTCCTCCCTTCCTGCCTTCCTTCCTCCCTTCCTGCCTGCCTTCCTCCCTTCCTGCGTTCCTTCCTCCCTTCCTGCCTTCCTCCCTTCCTGCCTTCCTCCCTTCCTGCCTGCCTGTCTTCCTTCCTCCCTGCCTTCCTTCCTCCCTTCCTGCCTTCCTTCCTCCCTTCCTGCCTTCCTCCCTTCCTGCCTGCCTGCCTTCCTTCCTCCCTTCCTGCCTTACTCCCTTCCTGCCTGCCTTCCTTCCTCCCTTCCTGCCTTCCTTCCTCCTTTCCTGCCTTCCTTCCTCCCTTCCTGCCTTCCTCCCTTTCTGCTTTCCTCCCTTCCTGCATTCCTCCCTTCCTGCCTGCCTGCATTCCTCCCTTCCTGCCTTCCTTCCTCCTTTCCTGCCTTCCTTCCTCCCTTCCTGCCTCCCTTCCTCCCTTCCTTCCTTCTTTCCTGCCTTTCTTCCTACCTCCCTGCCTTCCTTCCTTCCTTCTTTCCTGCCTTTCTTCCTTCCTCCCTTCCTTCCTCCCTTCCTGCCTTCCTTCCTCCCTTCCTGCCTTCCTTCCTGCCTTCCTTCCTCCCTTCCTTCCTTCCTTCTTTCTTGCCTTCCTTGCTACCTTCCTGCCTTCCTTCCTTCCTTCTTTCCTGCCTTTCTTCCTTCCTCCCTTCCTACCTTCCTTCCTCCCTTCCTGCCTTCCTTCCTCCCTTCCTGCCTTCCTCCCTTCCTGCCTGCCTTCCTTCCTCCCTTCCTGCCTTCCTTCCTCCCTTCCTGCCTTCCTCCCTTCCTGCCTTCCTTCCTCCCTTCCTGCCTTCCTTCCTCCCTTCCTGCCTTCCTTCCTCCCTTCCTGCCTTCCTCCCTTCTTGCCTGCCTGCCTTCCTCCCTTCCTGCCTTCCTTCCTCCCTTCCTGCCTGCCTGCCTTCCTCCCTTCCTGCTTTCCTTCCTCCCTTCCTGCCTTCCTTCCTCCCTTCCTGCCTTCCTTCCTCCCTTCCTGCCTGCTTTCCTTCCTTCCTTCCTGCCTGCCTTCCTCCCTTCTATGTAATAATACAAGTGCCTGACTCAGTCATTTATTGCAGAGGTGCCCATTTCGAAGATGGCTGTCTCCAGTGAACACACTGAGAGCACGCAAACAACATGATGTGCATGGCCAGCTGCGACACATCTTGATTGGTTCTGATAATGGACTGTCTGGGCCGCTTGTCTTTTCTTTTCCTGTGCTTTAACTTCCTGGGGTTCTGTTTTGGCAGCTCACATGCGCTCTCTCCTTCTCCCTCTTCCCTTCCCCCTCTACATCCCCCTCCCTCCAACCCACACCCTGAACTTGTTTTGTGGCCACACCTGTGCTGTGTGATTTCCAGGCCTGATATTTTTAAAGTTTTTCAGAGTTTCCTGAGAGTCATAGCTGGAGGGTTTCTTGCAATCCTAGGAACCACCAGGGCAGGTCCAGGCACAGCACTGGTTGTTAAAAAGCTGAGACCCAACAAAGCAGGTAGACGGTGGGGAGAGCCCAGGGCTGAGGGAAAGTCTCCAGGGCCCCCCACACACACACACCCCTCAATAGGGAAGTGGGATAGCAGCTGACCCGGCCTGACTTGAGTGCCAGGACAGGAAGCTCCCCCTACTTCCTCAGCATCAAGCCCTGCCCTCGTGTAACCTGACACTCTGTCCCTCATCCACCCTCCTGGTACCCAGCCAGTTTACAACTTTTGAAAGCTAGGAAATAGAAACTTTGGAGAAATCGAAACTGCCAGGGGAGGGAGGAGTCAGAGCACCCTTCAGCATCCGGACCGCAGCCGCTCATCTCAGATGGTGAACCACAAAACTCTTGCCTCTCTGGTAACTGCCTAAAAGAACCCAAGTTGAAGGTTTTTCACAGAATGAGAGCATTTACCGAGGATGAATGTTATCTGAGTGACCCCTCTGTATGCCAGGGCAAACATATCTACACTTACTGCTCTTCTCTTGAAGCCAAAGCCCCTAACCCTAACCCTCACCCACACCCTGACCCTCACCCCTAACCCTGACCCTGACCCTGACCCTGACCCTAACCCATCCCCATGCTCTAGATGGCATAGACCTTCCTGTTTTTGAACCTCTCATGTATGTGGAGTTTCTAAACATACAAAATTAAACTTTATTTTCTCCTGTTAATCGTTCTCATGTCAACTTAGCCAAAATAGTTTTTGAAGGGTAGAGGGAAGTTTTTCCACGCTGATGCTGAGTGTCTGCCCCACAGAAGCCTCTGCCTTCTCCAAAGGGTCCCAGGAGAGAGAATGTTGGGAGCTCCGGCACATGCGGGGATACAAAGGGCCTCTCTGATCTGGAACGTTCCACTGTGTCCTCTAATGCATTGGTACTGGGCCCACTCAGAGCTCTGACTTGGTGATCTTATACAACCCTGCTTACGTGGGCGGGTCTGCCACCAGGTCAGCTGATGTCCATGTCCGCACCTGGCTGGCCCCACCACAAAGGTTCTCACGCAGAAGGCCAATGACGCCAAAATCGTTGTCAGAGGGAAGGGAGGTGGGGGGTACAGGCTTCCACTTATGGAATGAGTGAGTCACGAGGATGAAAAGCACAGGATAGGGGATACAGTCAATGACGTTGTCATATGTTGTGTGGTGACAGATGGCAGCTACACTTGTGCTGAGCCCAGCATAACAGACAGGCTTGTGGAATCACTATGTTGTACACTTGAAACCAGTTAACATTGCGTGTCAACTCTCCTTCAATTTAAAAAAATCAATCAGTATAAGACTCCATATTAAAAGAATGAAGAAAAAACACCATGTGATCATCTCAGTTCCTGCAGAAAAAGTATTTGACAAAATCCAACAACCTTTCCTGATAACACACACACACACACACACACACACCTAGAAATAGAAGGGAAATTCGTCAACCTGATAAAGGACGTCTATGGACAACTCACAGCTGATGTTGCACTCCATGATGAAAGACTGAAAGCTTTCCCCCTAAGATCCAGAACGAGGCGATAATGTGTGCTCACTCCACGTGCAGCCGACGTTGGACTAAAGGTTCCAATCAGGGCAACAAGGCAAGAAAATGAAAAGTGGGGGCATCCAGATTGAAAAGGAAAAACTAAAACTATCTCTACATGCAGATGACATGACCTTAGACAATCTTAACAAAATCACTAAAAAAATTGAAGAGATTAGCAAAATTGCAGGGGACAAAAGCAACACATGCAAATCACCAACAACGAGCAACCCTATGATGTAACCAAGGAAACAGTTCCATTTACAACGGCATCATAACCCTAAGATGCTTGGTAAGAAATTTACCTACAGACTTGCAAGACTGGTGTGCTGGAAGCTACAGATGATTGCTGAGAGGAATTAAAGAGGCATAAATAAACAAAAGCCAACCCACGTGCGCACCCCTGAATTCTTGATATGGTTAATATGGCAATACTGCCCAAATTTATCTACAGTTTTGATGTAATCACCATCAAAATTCCCTCTGCGTTCTTTGTTGTTCTTTTTTTTTTTTCTTTCCAGAAATGGTCAAGTGGATCCTAAAATTCACATGGAATCATCAGGCCAAGACAATCTGGACAAATCAGAACAAAGTTGGAGGCCTGCGCTTGGTGATTTCAAAACTTCCTATGAAGCCGTAGTAATCCAGACAGTGTGGCACTGGCGTGAGGACAGCCATACAGGCCAACGGAATAGAATTTAGAGTCCAGTAATAACCCTGTACTTTACGGTCAACTGACATTCAACAAGGGGGCCAATACCTTTCTAAAATGGCGCTGGGCAACTGACATCCACGCGGAAAGGAACGGAGATGGACCTTTATCTTGCGAAGTATACAAACATTAACTCAAAATGTTTCAAAGACCCAATATAAGAGCTAAAACTACAAAACGGTTACACAGACAAAACGGTTCGATTAGGCAACAGGCTTCTTAAACATGAGACAAGCAACAAACAAAAATGGATAAATCGCACGTCGTCAGTGAATTAACACGTTTGTGCCTCAGAGGACTCTCTCAAGAAAGTGAGAAGGCGACCAGAAAACTAGGAGAGAATTCTTGCAATTCCCATATCCGATAAGGGACTGGTGTTCAGAATGTAAAAGAACAGTTACAATTCAACCAGGAGACAAACAGCCCGATGAGTAAAAGGACAAAGGCTTGACCAGACGTTCTGCAGGCCCATGAACGACCCCCAAGCAGGTGAGAAGGGTTCTCGTGGCAGCACTCACCAAGGACACGCGCCAGACCACAAGGACACAGCGCTGACAGTCAATGGAGCGGCTCTAACTTGTTTCCGGTGCCCCCAAGTGTTGGTGAGGACAGGAGAAGTAGAAGCTGTCATACATGCTGTGGAAACAGTCTGGGAGCTCCTCAGAAAGTTCTGACATGACTCAGTCCTTCCACGCCTGGGAATGCACTGAAGGGCAGAAAAACGTGTTCACACAAAACTTGCACACAAGTGTTTCCGACAGCATTATTCATAAGAACCAAAAATGTCTGTAAATTGATGACTGAAGAAGCAAATACACGGTACCCTTACCATACAATACCTGTCACCTATCAGAAGGAAGGCAGCTCTGATTTGTGTGGCCACGCGGGTGAGCACTGAAAGCATGAGCACATGAAAAGTGAGATAAGGCCAACGAGAAGGCCGCGGCCTGTAGGCTTACAGGCCTACACGGAATGCATGACAGAAGGGAAATCCAACCACACAGAAGGCGGAGAGGCCCTTCTAGGAAGTAAGGTTCAGCAGATGTGGGCACTGCATCATGGGTACCTGGTTTCGTTTGCCACGGGGAAAACACTCAGGGCCACGTGGTTGTGAGAGCTGCACAGACCGAGAAATAGGAAAAGCCACGTAAATTGTGCACTTTTGACGGGTAAAATGGCAAACTTTTGTGTTATGCAAATTTTACCTGATTAAAAATTAAATCATATACCCTTTAAATTAAATAAATGAAAGTAAATGGGGCACCTGGGTGGCTCAGTCGGTTAAGCATCCGACTTCAGCTCAGGTCATGATCTCATGGTTCGTGGGTTCGAGCCCCATGTGGCGCTCTGTGCTGACAGCTCGGAGCCCGGAGCAGCTTCGGATTCTGTGTCTCCCTCTCTCTCTACCCCTCTCCTGCTCACACTTTGTGTCTCTCTGTCTCAAAAATAAACAAACATTGGGGCGCCTGGGTGGCGCAGTCGGTTAAGCGTCCGACTTCAGCCAGGTCACGATCTCGCGGTCCGGGAGTTCGAGCCCCGCATCAGGCTCTGGGCTGATGGCTCAGAGCCTGGAGCCTGTTTCCGATGCTGTGTCTCCCTCTCTCTCTGCCCCTCCCCCGTTCATGCTCTGTCTCTCTCTGTCCCAAAAATAAATAAACGTTGAAAAAAAAAAATTAAAAAAAAATAAATAAATAAACAAACATTAAAAATTTTTTTAAACGGACAAATGAGAGTCAAAATACATATGATTAGGCAGAACACATCCCTCGGCAAGCTGTCAGCACGTTTTACCTTCGTGCACGAGAGGGGACGTCTTTAGCAGCCACGTGGTGGAAAGGGACACACAGGTGAGCTACTGCCCGCCATCTCCGCTCCACAAGCAGGGGCAGCGTGGGAGGGGCTCCGAATGACCTCGGTGGGGGTTGCATCCCACAGACACCGGCGAGGGTTAGGGTTAGGGTTAGGCTTGTACCCACACCCACCCAGGGTGTCCTGCGGTCTAACGCTCTACATACCCCCTCGCTCAAGGGTGTCTTGAGGATCCACGGGAAGGGAATGGTTCCTGGGAGCACAGCTGCAGGCAGGCACTGGCCACTCTGTGGGTGTGGGGAGAAGTGGGCGCTCATAGAATAGACATGGAGAAAGTGTCCCAGCGCTCCAGGGGCGGCAGGAGACAGAGGGGAAGGTGGGACCGGGGGCTTGGGTAGAGGTCTGTGGATGCGGACGCACAACTGGGCACGCAGGTTACATGTCACTTTCAGGATGAAATCCAGGCTGGGTAGCCTGAGAGATGTCCTGTAGGAGAGGGGCTCCGCAACTAAGATTAAATCTTGTAATTATCAATCACATAAATTACGTACCACGAAAGCCATCATTCTGAAAACAGATTGGCAAGTTGTCAGCACGTTTTACCTTCGTGCACGAGAGGGGACGTCTTTAGCAGCCACGTGGTGGAAAGGGACACACAGGTGAGCTACTGCCCGCCATCTCCGCTCCACAAGCAGGGGCAGCGTGGGAGGGGCTCCGAATGACCTCGGTGGGGGTTGCATCCCACAGACACCGGCGAGGGCGGCGCATCAGGGCTCAGACTGGTGGCACCCCGCTGGGGCCTGCAGGCATCCGTCCCAGCCCCTCACTGCCCTCACCCCACGCGGGGCCCCGGGGCCAGCTTCTCTCCCTCTCCGCCCTCTGACTGCCCATGTGCACACGGGCTCGCTTAGTGGGGACAGCCCTGAGGGCAGTGGAGCCACACAGGGCCCTCGACAGGCAGGGTTCAACGCAGGTGTGGGTTCCAGGGGACACCAGACGTGGTAAGTGCAGGAAGCAGCTGACACACGGGGAGGGGACCCAGGGAGGGGCCCCAGTGCCCGAGACCCAGACTTGAGGCTGGTCTGGGGGCCTGGACGCCACGGGGCCTCCAGGGTGAAGGCAAGAGCTCCTGGCAGGCCAGGACCCGGCCATCGGCACCCACAGCGCGGGCCAGGACCACAGGCGGCGAGAGAGCAACTTGACCCTTTACTCTTAGAAAGAGCGGTGTCCTGGCGACAGAGCTGACCTGAGTCTGTCCTGAGAAGGGGGGCATGGGCCTGACAGTGGAAGAAGATGACCGGGACTTCCTACCAAGACCCCCCAGACAACACCTATGTGACATGATGGGGCAGGAGGGAGGGAGGAAGGATGCGGCGTTCAGGAAAGCTGGCCCTGTGCTCCCAGCAGCTGCCAAATGGCCCGGATCCTCCTTTCTCCCACCACAGCCGGCTCCTGGTTTCCGGCACCCTTGGGAGATGCTAGAGGCTCCCTCCAGGGCAGGCGACACAGGCTGCTGGGTCCTGACCTGCCAGCGCCCCCCCCCACCCCCCGCCCTGCCGCCCCACCGCTGGAACGTGGACTTCAGAGCCAGGAAAAGTCAACAGAGTCCAGAGAGGAGGCCTGTGACTGCTGAGGTGTGGGCTTTGGGGCTTCGGGGACTCTCTCTGGGGGCTGCAGTGTGGAGTCCGTATGGGAGCCTGCAGCAGGCTTGGGGCTGGGGTGGGGACACTCACATCTGAGGAAAAGTCCCCAGGGCCCACACACACCCCTGACAGAGGCTGTGGTAGGGGAGCGGAGACAGGACCCAGGACCCGACGTGAGAGCCGGGGACAGGAAGCCCCCCTGAGACCAGAGCCCTTCCTCCCGCCCCGCCCTGGTGTAACCTGACACCCAGTGCTTGGTCACGCCCTCCTAGTGCCCAACCAATTCCCAATTCCCCAAACACCACGAAAAAGAAATCTTTGAAGAAATCGAAACTACCCGGGAGGGGAGAGCCCTGAGCAGCCCCAGCATCCGGACCGCAGCGTCTCCGTCTCGCACCATGAACCGCAATGCCCAGCCCTTCCTTCCTGGCACCCACACTGGTGTCCCCCCAACTTATGAGATGCTCAAGGAGGAGCATGAGGTGGCGGTACTCGGGGGGCCCCAGAGCCCAGCTCCCATGGCCACCACCGTGATCAACATCCAGACTGAGACGTCCGTGCCCGACCACATCGTCTGGTCCCTGTTCAACACAATCTTCATGAACTGGTGCTGCCTGGGCTTCGTGGCCTTTGCCTACTCCGTGAAGGTGGGTGTGTGTGTTGGGGGGGTTCTCCCAGAAAGCGCAGGTGAGTCTGCGGAGGTCCGCCTGCCCCGAGGGCATGTGGGGGGGGCGGATGGGGAGTCCATGCGTGGTAGCAGTGAGGCTGCAGGAGGGGCCCGGGGACGGCCAGGAGTGGCCTTTGTCCCCAGTTCCCAAGGACATCCCTCAGACTGAGATGTGGCTCCAGGGCTCTCCCAGAAAGAACAAAGGAACTCACCGGAAGCCGCCTCTCAGTGGGAGAGGCCAGTGACTGGACCTACGCAGAGGGAGGGGGCGCCCTGGGGTCTCCAGGAGAGGCCGAGAGTCTGAAGAAGGAGCCGGAGGCCCCAGGAGGGACGGGACCCAAGGGCCGCTGTCCCGCTCAGGCTCTGGGAAAGGGGGGTGGGTCCCCGACCGGGGCGAAGGGCATGTGGAGGCTGCTGTGGACGGGGACCAGCCTGGCTCTCGCCAGGACCCGCCCCTGATCCCCCTCTCCATCTCCTCTCCCCAGTCTAGGGACCGGAAGATGGTGGGTGACGTGATCGGGGCCCAGACCTATGCCTCCACCGCCAAGTGCCTGAACATCTGGGCTCTGGTCTTGGGCCTCCTTCTCACCCTTACGTTCATCATTCTTTTCTTCACTGGCTCACTGGTGGTTTTCCAAGCAATTTCAGAAATGACGAAAGGTTATGGAGGGTACTAGCAGTTGTCCATGGCCTGAGGCCGTCACTCCTGTCACAGCATTTTGTGTACACGTCAGTCTACAACTGAATTCAATAAAGCATGTATGTGTGTGTGTGTGGGGGTGGGTGCTGTGTTTGTACCTGGGAGGGGCCCCATCGAGACTGTTCAGCCTGCCCCTAGGCCCATGTCCCCCACTGCCCCCCTGCACCCAGCCCTGTGTCCTTTGTGTGGTCCCAGGCACATCCTCAGGCCTTGCGGGTATCTGGCTTCGGGCTGGGGGCAACTAATAGACAATAGTTGTATGGAGGGGCCCCTACTTCCCAGAGGTCTGAGCCCTAAGCAGAATGGGTTCATTTGTGGCAAGGCGGCACTGAGGCCAGAACTTTCTTAGCTTCCAGGAATGCACTGGCTGGGGAGAGTCGCAGGGCACCTGATACAGGGAGCCCACAGTCCACTTCTGGAGCTGCAGCCCCAGCCGGCCTTGCCCTCGCCCTGACTGGAAGTTAGCTCCCTAACCTCCTCTGTCATGGCCTCCACACTGTGGGCAATGTGCATGCCCAGTGCCCACCCAGCCCACACCAGCTGGACAAGTGAGGTGGAACTGGGGTGGTGATAGCCTCCCCTTTCCTCCCTTGTACACCCAGACCCCCGCTGGGGCTCACCCACACCTGTCCCTGCTCCCACAGTGCCCTAACTCGAGGATGCACCAGGCCGGTTGGGGTACCCTGGGTGGAGGAGGGCACCTGGGCAGATTTGCCCCTCCGGGGTGGGGAAAGACTTGCTTCGGCCGGCAAGGGGTAGGCCCCAAATCCCTGCCCAAAGGGCAGGGTGACTGCGACCTTCCCTGACCCCAGAGCCCGGAAAGGGATCCAAGGCCTTGGCCAGGAGCTGCCCAGACCCTCTTGTGCCATGAGCACATCTGTACTTCCTACCCTCATCCCCCCTCAGGACTGAATCTGGGCACCTCAGGAGCCCTGGCCGTCCAGCTTCCTCCTGAGATCACTCCATGCAAAGCCAGAAGAGAATATTCCCTCCCAGGTGCTCTGTGGAAACACTTGGGATGCGTACCCCACCAGCCGGCCCCGCCACCCCCAGCCCCCCACCCCCCCACCTCCCAGCACAGCCCAACATGGGGTAGGGCCCCTCAAGTTGTTCTCTCGCCGCCTGTGGTCCTGGCCCGTGCGCTGTGGGTGCCGATGGCCGGGTCCTGGCCCTTGCCTTCACCCTGGAGGCCCCGTGGCGTCCAGGCCCCCAGACCAGCCTCAAGTCTGGGTCTCGGGCACTGGGGCCCCTCCCTGGGTCCCCTCCCCGTGTGTCAGCTGCTTCCTGCACTTACCACGTCTGGTGTCCCCTGGAACCCACACCTGCGTTGAACCCTGCCTGTCGAGGGCCCTGTGTGGCTCCACTGCCCTCAGGGCTGTCCCCACTAAGCGAGCCCGTGTGCACATGGGCAGTCAGAGGGCGGAGAGGGAGAGAAGCTGGCCCCGGGGCCCCGCGTGGGGTGAGGGCAGTGAGGGGCTGGGACGGATGCCTGCAGGCCCCAGCGGGGTGCCACCAGTCTGAGCCCTGATGCGCCGCCCTCGCCGGTGTCTGTGGGATGCAACCCCCACCGAGGTCATTCGGAGCCCCTCCCACGCTGCCCCTGCTTCCCCCACCGAGGTCATTCGGAGCCCCTCCCACGCTGCCCCTGCTTGTGGAGCGGAGATGGCGGGCAGTAGCTCACCTGTGTGTCCCTTTCCACCACGTGGCTGCTAAAGACGTCCCCTCTCGTGCACGAAGGTAAAACGTGCTGACAACTTGCCAATCTGTTTTCAGAATGATGGCTTTCGTGGTACGTAATTTATGTGATTGATAATTACAAGATTTAATCTTAGTTGCGGAGCCCCTCTCCTACAGGACATCTCTCAGGCTACCGAGCCTGGATTTCATCCTGAAAGTGACATGTAACCTGCGTGCCCAGTTGTGCGTCCACATCCACAGACCTCTACCCAAGCCCCCGGTCCCACCTTCCCCTCTGTCTCCTGCCGCCCCTGGAGCGCTGGGACACTTTCTCCATGTCTATTCTATGAGCGCCCACTTCTCCCCACACCCACAGGGTGGCCAGTGCCTGCCTGCAGCTGTGCTCCCAGGAACCATTCCCTTCCCGTGGATCCTCAAGACACCCTTGAGCGAGGGGGTATGTAGAGCATTAGACCGCAGGACACCCTGGGTGGGTGTGGGTACAAGCCCCAGCTCCGTCCAGAGCTCTGCTCACACTGAGCTGGCCCCTGGAGCACCGGGCTGGGAAATCTTCCTTCTCCATCATCGGGTTCGCGGGGGCTCTCCCCGCAGCCCTGGTGGGAGCAGAGGGACAGGCGTGCACAGCAGTGGTGGGTGACACGGGGGTGCAAACTGCCCGTTTGATCTGGAACGTTCCACCTCCACCCTCTCACGCATCCCTGCTGACTTGGCGGGGCTGAGACAGCCCTGCTCGTGGTAGGCACGTCTGCCACCTGGTGGCCCGTGTCCGTCTTTAGAGATCTGGGCAGGTCACTGTCCACACACCCCAGCCCTGAGGACCACTGGGTCTACATCTGGCACAGCAGCTGACGACGCGGGGCTCCCGCCGGGCCGGTCTGCAGCACTCCACTGTCTCTGCCAAGGTCCTGGGTCCGGGGGTCAGACTGGTGAATGAAATGGGGCTCTGGTGGGGGCCAGCACCGCTGCACCCGTTAGGTTTGAGGGTGGCACTGATTTCTGCTGCCCTTCGGGATGAGACACTGTTCTTTATTTCTCTCCCGGTGGGGGCGGGGGGGGCAATTGCAGACGTCTCCACCTGGCTGGCCCCACCGCCACGGCTCTGACCCTGAGGGCCACTGATCCAATGTGAGGATGAGCCAACCACCCTTTCTTTCTTTTCCGGTAACTCGTCTGAGGAGTGGAAACTGCCTCCGTCCTGGGGAGTTCCAGGGGCCCCCCTGAGAGTTTGATTTGGGCCTGGAGCCCCTGATTCTTTGGACCCGATGTGCCCGACCTGAAAAAGAGGCCAGGATGAGGCTTTGGCTGTTGAGATACTTACCTGGGCCCTGAGTCCAACAGTATTTAAGAAGTGCGAGTCTCAGGTCTTCAGGGTCCGGTACAAAGAACCCAGCCTGTGCTGCCGTGCGGACGCTGTGAGGGATGGGCTTTGGCCCAGGAACCTCGGGCGGCAGCATCCTTCCCCCGGGGTTCCACGCTCTTTCAGTCCCTGGATCTGTTCTGAGACCAGCTCACAGTGCGGGCTCAGGGACCTGCTTTCCCATCCCAGCCTCCTTGGCTGGAAGGAGCTGAGGAACATCGTTTGCCTGTCCTTCTCATGGCCACCGGGCCACCCCAGCAGGCAGTTTTAAGCCCACTTGACCTTCACATCCTACCGTCATTGCTGTTTCCCTGTCAGCCATGTCCCACCGTCCACAGCACTGAGTGACACGGCTGGCCCTCACCCTCCATCTGTGACAGCGGTGTCCTACCGTCCTGCCTGGCACAGCCATATGGTGGCTTCTCCAGCTTCACCTGCTCTGTCCTGGGATTCAGGACGTAAGTCTGGGCAGGAAAGTGGGAGACCGGGAATGAACTGAGGAGGCTCCAGGGAACGTGGGGTGTGAGGCCCAGTGGGTGCAGGGACAAGCAGGAGAGCTCGGAGCAGGACAGGCAGGAACTGGAGGTCCGGATACAAATGCACACAGCTGGCCAGGTTCCACCCGCTGCGCGTCCCAAAGGCTGAGCCCCCTGTCCAGCTGGGCAGGGGCCTGGGGCACGTGGCCGGCCCTTCCCCTGACCCCGGCTGGCCCCTGGGCCATCTGGAGCAAGCCCTTCCGGGACCCAGAGGGCCGGATCCACCAGCGTCCCCTCTCTACCCCCCACCTGCCTGGGGCCGTCCCACTGCCGCTCACACCCCTGGGACCCCTGCGCGCTTCACGGCCCACCCAGGGCACCCCAACCAGAGTCCCGCCCAGGGACAGGGTGTGCACAGGTGGACACCGGGGGTGTGGACCTTGTGCGGGGACTGAACCGGGAACCCAGTGTGAAGAGCTGCAGACGTCAACGGGAGGGGAGCCGCAGGGCCTGACCTGGCCCCACTGCAGGAACCCAGGCGAGCCTGGCTGTCCCAGCGGGCGAAGCGCACGGAGACGAGGGGCTCCCTCCCTGACCGCCGCCTGTGGCCACCGGGACTCGCCAGTCAGCCTCTCCGGGGTGGCTGTGCAGGGCCTGGGGGCTTGGCCACCACAGTGCGACCCCACCCAGTCCCTCTGGGGCCTGGGACAGGAATGCCTGCCTGGGGCAAGCTCTTCCTGCAGGGCTGAGGATGGCCTCCGGGTCCCCAGGTGCAGCCTGGGCTCTGGCAAAAGCTCACACCAAGGCCTGAGGCCCCAGCGGCTGGGAGACCCTTCCTGGGGCACCGGGCAGTCGCTCCCCCTGCAGGGGCAGTCGCTCCCCCTGCAGGGCCGGTTCCGTTTGGGTTGAGGGAGTGAGTCCTTCCCCTCAGGCTTCCTGTCCATCGGGGCCTCCTCGCCAGGTCCGATGATTGGCTTCTGCAGTCAGCCCACGGTGGAGAGCTCTGTCCCCACCCCCAGCCCCAGAGGAGCAAAGACAGAGCTGGGGGGCTTGCCGAGTGCAGCGAAGTCTAGAACTCCCAGGAGGGGCTGGGAGCCCGCGGCTCCGTCCGCTGCGCCCACAGGTGCCAACCCCCACGGCCATCCCAGAGGGCCCGAGCTGCCCGTTCCCGTTCTCTCCAGCACCGCCCTGCCACACACCTGGGGAGGGACCCTCACCCTCAGGCCCAAGGGTGCTCTGCACACGGGACCTCCTCGCGCCAGGGTCCCCTATCCTAGGACCCCGGTGCAGCTGTTGTTCCCAGCAGGAGGCCAGAAACCAGCACCAGCTGAGGACATGCCCTGCCCCAGCCAGAGCTGCACAGCTGGGCAAGGGGGGCGGTGGGCTCGGTCTCAGGGGCAGGCTGGCGACTCCCGGCAGGGCCCCCCACCCAGGGGACGTCACCGCACCGTCACACACAAGGGTACTTTATTGCGTTCAGTTGTGGTCAGGGAAGTCTGCTCAAGCACAGGGTACAGGGGTGGGTGCTGAGGGACGGGCCCAACACAACAGCCCAGGAAGCATGGGAAGCACGGCCACAATGGATGCTGGAGGACTGGTGTCTCCTGCCATGAGCAGCTAGTGGTAACCACTCTGTTGCCTCATAGTATGCATTATGTTTACTGAAAACACCAGTGCTCCAGTGAAGAAAAGAATGATGAATATAATGGTCAGAAGGATGCCCAGGACCAGGGCCCAGATGTTCAGGCACTTGGCGGTGGAGGCATAGGTCTGGGCCCCGATCAGGTCACCCACCATCTTCCGGTCCCTAGACTGGGGAGAGGAGATGGAGAGGGGGATCAGGGGCGGGTCCTGGCGAGAGCCAGGCTGGTCCCCGTCCACAGCAGCCTCCACATGCCCTTCGCCCCGGTCGGGGACCCACCCCCCTTTCCCAGAGCCTGAGCGGGACAGCGGCCCTTGGGTCCCGTCCCTCCTGGGGCCTCCGGCTCCTTCTTCAGACTCTCGGCCTCTCCTGGAGACCCCAGGGCGCCCCCTCCCTCTGCGTAGGTCCAGTCACTGGCCTCACACCCCATCAGGGCCGAACAGCCTTCGACTACCTCGTGTCCATTCTGGACCAGACTTGAGTTCGGAGTCCAAAGTGTGGAGGATGTAATTTCCCTAATTATTCTGGGAAGGAGACCTTCTTGGGGAGGGTGGGGACATAGGGTGACCCTGCCATTCCCATGCCCTCCCATGCGGCCTCACCCTGTTCTCTCCCTGGGAATAGTCACACACACGCTCACACACACAGGGGCTCCCCGCACACCAGGCACCCTCGGGGCAGGCGGACCTCCGCAGGCTCACCTGCGCTTTCTGGGAGAACCCCCCCAACACACACACCCACCTTCACGGAGTAGGCAAAGGCCACGAAGCCCAGGCAGCACCAGTTCATGTAGACTGTGTTGAACAGGGACCAGGCGATGTGGTCGGGCACCGACGTCTCAGTCTTGATGTTGATCACGGCGGTGGCCGTGGGAGCTGGGCCTTGGGATGCCCCCATCACAGGAAGATCATGCTCCTCCTTGATCATGTTTAAGTTGGGGAAATACCTTGTGGGCACCAGGGAAGAGGGCCAGGAAGTGCTGTTGGGATGCCAGAGCCTTGAACTTTTGTAGGGTGAGGCCCGGATGTGGGTGGTCCCTGCTAGAGCTCAGCCCCATATCAGGGTCTCTCTCCCTGTCTCAACTCAGTACTTCTGCTTTCTCAGAAGTTTCTTTTTCCTGGTGTTTTGTAACTGGGTGACTTGGTCGGGCACTAGGGACATGGAAGGAGCACTGGGTGTCAGGCTACACCAGGGCGGGGCAGGAGGAAGGGCTGTGGTCTCAGGGGGGCTTCCTGTCCCAGGCTCTCAGGTCGGGTCCTGTCTCTGCTCCCCTACCACATCCTCCGTCAGGGGTGTGTGGGCCCTGAGGACTTTTCCTCGGATGTGAGTCTCCCCCCACTCCCCCCACCCCAGCCCCAAGCCTGCTGCAGGCTGCCATATGGACTCCACACTCCAGCCCCCAGAGAGAGCCCCCCCGAAGCCCACACCTCAGCAGCCTCCGGCATCTCCCAAGGGTCCCGGAAACCGGGAGCCGGCTGTGGTGGGAGAAAGGAGGATCCGGGCCATTTGGCAGCTGCTGGGAGCACAGGGCCAGCATTCCTGAGCACCCCACCCTTCCTCCCTCCCTCCTGCCCCATCACGTCACCTAAGGGGCAGGATCTTAAGGGAAAGATGTAAGGGTTAAATTGTAGTGTAAGGCGAACGTGTAGCTTGAGAGATAACAGCTTTGTGTTGACACTGTAGCTTGAAAAATAACAGCTTTGTTCTGACCCTGAAGGTTAAGAGATAACAGCTTTGCTTTACTCTTGTAAATTAGGCTTCACCAATTAAGGAAACAGAAGTTCAAAGAAAAGAGCATCAGAGGCAGGGTCAAGGAGATCCACTGGTTGCAACTTAAAGGCAGAAAGTCTAAAATAATCACCTCTTCCGGCAACTGTTTCTAACTCATCTGGGAACTATTTCTTTTATCTGTTCCCAGGTGATGATCAAACGATGTGATCGGCTATAAAAACTCTGTACCCCGGCTGTTGGGGGCCGCACTCCCATCAAAAGTGTTGGTCCCGATCTGTCGGCCTTGTCTCTCATTGCAATAAACTTTGTTGTGACTGTCACTGGTGCCCATAGCATTCTGTTTCAGGAGTCGTGTGGATGCAACAAAGGGTGGAGAGAAAACACACAGAGAGCCGACTCCTCAAGGGGCTTGCCCCACTGCTGGTCCTTCCTGAACTTACACACTTTCCTCTTCCGTCTCAATCCACCCCCACGGAAAGATGGGGTCATCAGAGAAAAAGAAATGTCTTACCTGAGGTAAAGCAATTCCTGTAACTCGGCTGCTAGATGGCCACACTGTCCCCCGCCCTCCCCACCCCCAGCCCACCTCTGCACACCAAGAACAGGGCGGATGGAGGCCTCGCGCCCCCCCCCCCCCCGCCCCAATCCTGGCTCAATGCCACTGAGCCACCAGTGCCCCTGCTCTGCTCTCTGTGGCCTCAGGCCAGGCCCATCCCCTGTCTCCTCTGGAGCTTCCAAGGCCCTCGGTGCCTCCTCCCTGTCCTGTCGTGTGACCACACTTGGTGGCCCTGTTGTCCTCACTGCCCTACTGGTGGTCCCGGACCCAGGTTGGCTCCCATCCCTCTGCGGCTTCGAGGCTGGCCTCACTGTGGCCACAGAGTGAGTTCCAGTGCAGAGCTGCAGTAACTATAAAACACACGTCCTTTTGAAGCCTTGGTGAGAAAAAACCTATTTATGAGATATGTATTTCATTGATAGCATTTTATATTGGTCATATGTTGAGATATTTTAGATTTATTTCTTCAAATAAAATAGATCATTAAAATAACTCTTACGCAGGGGCACCTAGATGGCTCAGTCGGTTAAGCGTCCGACTTGGGCCCAGGTCATGATCTCCTGGATCATGAGTTCGAGCCCCGTGTCGGGCTCTGTGCTGACAGCTCAGAGCCTGGAGCCTGCTTCGGATTCTGTGTCTCCCTCTCTCTCTGCCCCTCCCCTGCTCGCACTCTCTCTCTCTCTCTCTTTCTCTCTCTCTCTCTCTCAAAAATAAATAAACATTAGGGGCGCCTGGGTGGCTCAGTTGGTTAAGCATCCGACTTCGGCTCAGGTCACGAGAGACTCTGTCTCTCTCTCAAAAATAAATACACATTGGAAAAAAACTCACTCATTTCCTTTTGCCTTTTTATCTATTTTTTTTTAATGTTTCATTTATTTTTGAGAGAGAGAGAGAGAGAGAGAGAGAGAAACGGGGTGTTACGGAACCAGGCTGGAACGCTGGCGGAAAAACCAAGCGGCACTCAGAGAGATCTGGGTGGATCGGAGATTTATTTAACACTGGCGGGCTCAGAGGAGACCATTTCTCCAAAGATCTGAGCCCCAAATGCAGGTGGGAAGGGTAATTTATAGCGTCATCTTCCACATTCGTGGCAGCTTTGCGCATGCGGCAAACAGGGCAGGAAGAACCCGGAAGAGGAGTCTCAGGCTGGGAACTGGAGCTTGTTTTAGTCTCTTCAGCTATCTTGTGGTGCAGAACTTTACTTATTTTCCCAACATTCCCCACTTTGATGCCTTTTTAAAAATCTTGTATCAGGCATCACTTTTTAGCTCTAGGGGTTGGTACCCTCGGAGGGCTAAGATGCGTGCTGCACTTTGGCGAGCAAGAGCGTCTTCAATAAAACATATCAGGGTGTTTAGCATACAGGGGCCAATGGTCACAAGCAAAATTATGGAAAGGAGGGGCCCTGCCAGGGCAGGGAGCCAGGATGCCCAGTCTGTGAGATCCCATCCTCTCCATTGAATGATATTTTCCTGTTGTCTACACGGAATTCTTTCCTTGAGTTCCTTAACCCTTAGTCGTGACTATTCCTGACTGGTTTACAAAGTAACAGCATTCTTTTCCAAGGAAGATGCAGGCGCCCCCTTTCTCAACAGTGAGGAGGTCAAGCACCCATCTGTTCTAGAGGGCAACTCCCGCCAGGGAACTTATTTGGCTTTGTAAGGACACTAGGGAGTTGGAGTCGGCCACTGTTGGTCCCACAGAAGAGCCTTTGTCTATGTTAACGCCTATCCCCATGGCTATTCCTGCCCCAGGTGGATGGTAGTAACACAGCTCATTTAGCCTAGGCCTTAAGGCTGAAGGTTATTCTAAACACCAACTTTTATCCTGAGAATTATCAGTCTCTTCCCCCCCCCCCCCCCCCCGCCCAAGCTAGACGCACATACATCATTGTAAACATCATTGAAAACACTTCCCCAAAATGGCATTGGCAACCTCCTTCCTGGCAGGCAAACCAGCAGACCGAAAGAGGTTACAACAGTATGAGCTTTTAAGCCCCTGATTTCTTCCATTCAATGTGCCCCACACTTACAAATGGGGCCCAGATTAGAGGAAATCAATACCAACAAAACATCCTATCCATAAGAGGAAGTGAGTGCGAACAGGAACATCTCTCTATTTCCCCAGCTTTCTGGGGCAGCCTCTGCCAACCTGATGGCAAGGAGTAACAGTCTACTTATCTTAACAGGCCGGTGATTCCTCAAGCTTCTGCCACGCGTAGACCAGCCAGCTTCCGGGGTGTGGCTGGAGCAGGGCTGAAGATCGGACTTGGGCCAGTCTTCCCAAGTGTGGGGCTCCTCAGGCCTGGCCCTCTTGACTCTGGAGTGGTGGACCCCTGGAGTGATACCTGTACGAGGCCCAGTCCACAGTCTTTGACCTCGACAAGTCCCCTGGTGAGAGGGGGTGTAGACATGCAGACAGCCCCTCAGCACAAAGTGCAGGTTTACATCCTGGTCACTTTGGCCGGTGATGATGGTGCCAGCTTTGGCACGATGGGGCAAGACCGGGCCGTTCAGGAGGGAGCGGTCACCGGTCCTCTCCAGGTCCAGGGAGTGGGGCCCCGATGCGGTCAGGTGGCTGGCCAAGAGTCCCCCTTGGCTCCTCGCTAGCTGAGGTGTTGACCACCCGCTTGGAGCCACACCCGGGGCTGGTGCGGTCCGGGAGGCGGGGCTGGGGAAGCGGCTAGGGGCTGGATCTCGCGGCTGAAGGACCCGCCGCAGCCTCCCCATGGTGATCCGTACCACCCCAAGCTCTCGGGGTACTTGGGGGACACGGCAGAGAAGGCCTCCACGGGCAGCCGCAGCACCATGGAGTCTCAGGCCACCCGGGCAGACACAGTGCCCCTGGGCGTGCCGGTGGCCGGTGATGACGTCCAAGATGCTCAGGAGGCCGTTGGCGCTGTCCCCAAGGACCACTTCCTTCCCATCGGGCCCTGGCAGACCCAGCTCCAGCAGCCCATCCCGCACCACATAGGTTCTGGCATCCGGCTGGCCTGGCCGGAAGACGCAGTCACCCTGGCTGAGCCGCTGGAAGACCATGTGTCGGCAGAGCTCCAGGAAGAGCGGCTTCTCGACGCGGCCCAGCACCCGGACGTCCCGGAGCATGTAGAGCGAGCGTCTCGGAGGGCAGGTGGGAGTTATTCGGGTCACCCTCATCAAGTCAGCTTCAAGCACCGCGGGCGGGTGCTCCTTCTGTGGCCACGATGGCGCCTCCTTCTGGATGCCGGGACCCATGATACCTGGGGCCAGCCGGGGCTGGGGATTCCTGAACTCATTCGCAGTCTGCATTCCAGCAGGAGGATGAATACATACGGCTGTGACCGTTACCTCGACTCCATCCCCAATCATCGTGTCCAGCACCTCCTTATCAGCTGCTTTCTCAGCGGCTCTGTCGGCTGGACGGTTTCCTTGTGCTGTAATGTTGTCTCCATTCTGGTGTCCTTTGCAGTGTAGAACTGTTAACTTCGGAAGCCACACAGCCTCGAGGAGCTTTCTTCCCTGCCTCGGCAAAGGCCCTTTCCTTCGTAGATTGCCTTCTCTTTGTGTGTCTACAGTAGCAAAGGCGTACTGGGACTCGGTTGAGTCACTTGTCCTTGAGAATGGTGAGGGCTCGGATCAAGGCGTGTCCCTGCGTACCCTGCCTTTCGAACGCCCTCTGTGATGAAATTTCTACCATCACTGAACAAGGTGAGTGAGGTCTGGGTTCTGTCCAGCCTGGTCACGCAGATCTGGGCAGCTTGCAAATATTTTATTGGTCACCTCAGAACAGCCGTGAACTGGTTTCCACTCCTCACAAGGTAGGAAAGTCGCAGGGTTCAGCATCTGCACTGTTTAAGAGTGACCAGTGGATTCTCACAGAGGAGCCCCTGGTATTGTGCTACCGAGAGTTGGAGAAGCATGAGAGTTTCTTCTCATGCACAAAGAGATTCCACACTGAAACAGTGTGTGGCCAGCCAAAACCTGCTGGCAAGGGGCCCTCAAGGATGCCCAGTGGTACATCGACCTCATCACCTGGAATCTGAAAGCAGTAATCCCCCCACCAACCTACCACACAGCTGTCTATCGACTCTCCTCCCCCCCCAGGACGAGCCCAGTTCTGGCTCTGCAGGCATTGCCAACGAGAGGTGAGAGTCCCTGGGCCTCTGCGGCCTTCCTTTTTCACTCAGGGCTGAGAGCTGCCACCTCTCCCAGGCTGAGACACAGCAAAGTTCTCTTAAATGAACACCAAAGCATAAATCCACTCCACCATCAAGAATCACCTTAGGGCGCAGTCTCAGCCTCCTCCTTGGGGCTTCTGAAACACACATCTTTCTGACCCAAGCAGGTACTGAGATATGACTTCACGGAATGACTCAAACCCTTAGCCCTCCATCACACTGTGTGCCTATGGGCGGAGAGGCATCCACACCCCTAGCTGTATCTGGAGATGTAGGAAAATGCAGGAGTAAGGGGCAGGGGACAGAGACAGAAGTGGCTGTACCACCTTTTCTCAAAGTCACTTTAAAAGGCTTCTCTAGGGGCGCCTGGGTGGCGCAGTCGGTTAAGCGTCCGACTTCAGCCAGGTCACGATCTCGCGGTGCGTGAGTTCGAGCCCCGCGTCAGGCTCCGGGCTGATGGCTCGGAGCCTGGAGCCTGTTTCCGATTTTGTGTCTCCCTCTCTCTCTGCCCCTCCCCCGTTCATGCTCTGTCTCTCTCTGTCCCAAAAATAAATAAACGTTGAAAAAAAAAATTAAAAAAAAAAAAAAAAGGCTTCTCTATATTCGGCAGACCGAGGGCTGATGCCTGCCCTGAGGCAGCCTTTATCTCTAGAAAGGCGGCTTTGGCTTCTGTCCGGAGGGTTCTCGATCTGGTCCTACCAAGAGATCATAGAGGGGTCTTGCTGTTGCTGAGAATCTGGGAATCCAGATTTGGCAGCATCCCGCAGCCCCCAGGAATTCTCATAGCCCCCCCTTCGTTTGGGGCTAGGGTAGGGAGGTGATGACCTTCTTTTTTGTCTAGCCCTAGTGTTCTTTTTCCATGAGACCCAATACCCTGAGTCTGACAGTACTTGGAGAGGGCTCTTGTGCCCTCTGTGCAGTTCTCTCGGGTATTGCTGGCAAAGAGGAGGTCCTCCACATGTTGGAGAAGGGTGCAGCACGTGGCCTCCCTTGGAAAGCCAGCGAGGTCTCCGGCCAGTGCCTCCCCAAAGAGGGCAGGAGAGTTCTAAACCCCCGTGCGAGGTGTGTCCAAGTCAGTTGCATCTGACGCCCTGTGTCTGGTGTGGTCTAGCTGCAGAGGGTGTACGGGTTTGGGACCACCGAGTGCAAGACTTGAACTGGTCGGTACCCTCCTCCTGGCTTCCTGACTGGCAAGAGCAGGGTGTTCAGGATGATTGGCATTCAACCAGAATGCCTGATTTCTTCCATGCCTGCCCTTGCCTCTTGTTGGGGGGCATTGCCGCTGTCTCTGCAGTTGAGCCCCTGGGATTTACTCTACAATGATGGGCCCGGTTGTGGGCAAGTGGCGGGGGTGGGGTGAGGGGGAGGGGTTGTCCTCGGCCCACACAGTGGGGAAGGCAGACCTGAAGGGGGGGACTTCATATGTGTGGCCCCTGAATTCACATAATCTATTCCTACTTTGATGTCCTTTCTCCTTGCAGAAGGCACATTGTTCTCTTGCTAAGGAGGTTTTGAGCCTCCCCCCTCTTGGAGGCTGGACCTTCCTGTCTTTTAGTTGTGGCCCTCTTGTGCCTTGTGGTCAAATGGGGTATAAACCTCACATAGCCTCTCATAATAATCCCCAGGGGATTCCCCTTGGGCTGGGCATATTCATGGGCTTCTTCGCCCCTGCTAAGATCCCCCAGAGGAGAGCCTCTTGGTATCTGCGGCTGTGGACCGGCATCTGGAGACCACCTGCACCTGGCGGAGGGCGCAATCTGGCCACTGGTTCCAGAGGAGAGAGAATCTGCCAAACCTGGAGGTGGTGGGGAGATGAAAGGCGGCACAGTATTGGGAAGCAGGAGGTTCATACAGCGGGGACAAGATTGGTTCTTCCTCCGGCTCACCGGTGAGAATTTGTGGAGGTCGGGACTTATACAGGAACTGATCAGGGTAACCTGGGTCTCTGGAGACAACATGCCAGGTGCAGCAGACCATTGGGACATCCAAGGTTCTCTCAGAGGGCCCTCCTCCACCAAAAGTGGGGCATTCTAACTCACATAGGGTCCTTAACTTGCCGGGGGTTATCTTAATTCCATAGTCTCCCGAAAGCTCCTTCTTTGCTCTGTCCCGACCCCATGACGTTCCCATGAGGCAGAGTTGCAAAGACAGACAGAGGGATAGGGGTGCCCCCTCTAATGAGGAGACCAGTCAGATGCACATCTGGCCATGTCCTGAAAGAACTTAGGTGACGCTTAGCCGTATTGGTCTCAGCTTTGTGACTTATAATCGGAAACTATTCCCATGCCGCCATAGACTGTATGCCATTCACCACGGAATCGCAGACGGGCCCACTCAGACTCCGTGGGCTTTTGGGGATCTTAAGGGTGTCCATCTGTGGAGCCACAGAATCAAATTCGGCAGGCAAGCCAGACCGAGTCGCACATTCACACTCACATACACACCAGAGGTTATGACATTCCTTCCCATGGAATGCCTACAGATGAGACCACTGAGGTCTCCAGGGAGTGATCAGGTCCCCCTTCCACCACTGTGAGTGGGCAGGACAGGACAGAATTGGGCCCCGGCCTTACCGATATCCGACGTCGGGTCCAGATCCTCGCCTGCCAAGTCTCCTCGAGTCCGGTGGGAACGGCGGAGGGGGGCCGACCCAAGGTGACCAAGTGGGAGACTGCCAAAATCCAGGCAGGGCGCGCCTTCTCCCTTGTGACCCCTCATTCTGTCACCGCCTCGCCGTTCTCCCAAACTGGTGGCAACAATGGGCCAGTGAGGTTGGGTTTCCCAGTCAGGGAACCACATATGTTACGGAACCAGGCTGGAACGCTGGCGGAAAAACCAAGCGGCACTCGGAGATCTTGGTGGATCGGAGATTTATTTAACACTGGCGGGCTCAGAGGAGACCATTTCTCCAAAGATCTGAGCCCCAAATACAGGTGGGAAGGGTAATTTATAGCGTCATCTTCCGAATTCGTGGCGGCTTTCACACGCACGGCAAACAGGGCAGGAAGAACCCGGAAGAGGAGTCTCTAAGCTGGGAACTGGAGCTTGTTTTAGTCCCTTCCGCTATCTTATGGTGCAGAACTTTACTTATTTTCCCAACACGGGGAGGGGCAGAGAGAGAGGGAGACACAGAATCCAAAGCAGTTTCCAGGCTCCAAGCTGTCAGCACAAAGCCTGATGCAGGGCCTTAACTCATGAACCATGAGATCATACCTGAACCGAAGTTGGATGCTTAACCGACTGAGCCACCCAGGTGCCCCTCCTTTTGCTTTTTTAAAATGTGGTTACTGGAATATTTAAAATTGGGTTTGTGGAAAATAAATTCAAAATGAATTAAAGACTTAAGTGTGAGACAGGGAATCATTAAAATCCTAGAGGAGAACACAGGTGGTAACCTCTTTGACCTTGGCCACAGCAACTTTCTTCTAGAGATGTCTCCTGAGACAAGGAAAACAAAAGCAAAAATAAACTATTGGGACCTCTTCAAGGTAAAAAGCTTCTGCAGTCAAGGAAACAATCAACAAAACTAAAACGCAGCCTATGGAATGGGAGAAGATATTTGCAAATGACATGTCTGATAAAGGGTTAGTAACAAAAATCTATAAAGAACTTATCAAACTCAACACCCAAAACACAAATAATCCAGTGAAGAAATGGGCAGAAGACATGAATAGACATTTTTACCAAGAAGACATCCAGATGGCCAACAGACACATGAGAACATGCTTAACATCACTCAGCATCAGAGAAATACAAATGAAACCCACAATGAGAAACCACCTCACACCTGTCAGAATGGCTAACACTAACAACACAGGAAACAACACGTGTTGGTGAGGACGTGGAGAAAGGGGAACCCTCTCGCACTGTTGGTGGGAATGCAAGCTGGTACAGCTGCTCTGGAGAACAGCGTGGAGGCTTCTCAAAAAACTGAAAACAGAACTACCCTACGGCCCAGCAATTGCACTACTAGGTATTTATCCAAAGTTTACAAAACCACTAACTCAAAGGGATACGTGCCCCACGCCCCCGTGCTGATAATAGCCGAAGTATGGAAAGAGCCCAAATACCATCCGCTGATGAATGGGTAAAGAAGATGTGTGTATATACAATGGAATATTACTCAGCCGTAAAAGAGAAAGAAGCTTTGCCATTTGCAACGACACGGATGGAGCTAGAGTGTTATTCTAAGGGAAATAAGTCAGTCAGACAGAGACAAGTGTCATACGACTTCACTCAGATGCAGAATTTAAGACACAAAACAAACGGACAGAGGGGGGAAAAGAGAGAGGGGCAAACCAAGAAACTGCCTCTTAAACACAGAGAACACACTGATGGTCACCAGAGGGGAGGTGGGTGGGGGATGGGTTAGACAGGTGATGGGAATCACGGAGGGCACTCGGATGAGCACCGGGTGATGTATGGAAGTGTTGAATCACTACATTGTGCACCTGAAACTGATATTAAACTGTATGTTAACTGACTGGAATTTAAATAACAACTTTAAACAATAAAATAGGTTTGTGGCCTCCACCCTACCAAAGTCACGCCGTGGACGGTCTGTTGGTGGCAGATAAGAGGACGTGGTCCTGGCAAGGTGTCATCAGGCCAGGTACCAAGAGGAGGGCATTTGGGAGAGACTCACACTTCCCTGCTCTCATGCGTCTTTCACGGATGGGCCAGAGTGTCTCCCCGCATCTGACTCTGGCCCAGGGCAGAGAGGTCACACAGCTGCCCATCTGCCCCCCAGTCCCGGCAGCAACTTGTCAGATCGCCTCGGAACCTTGCTCACAACAGGACGTGCTCTTCCTATTTAAAGTCTTGGGAATTTTGCAAGGCTTTTTCTGATGAATTTCCAAGAGCAGATAAGCAGAGGGAAATAACAAACCCGTAACAGAAAAATTACCTGGCTTTCTAACTGCATAGGAAAAGAAGACTGATATTTCTGCGAACCTACCCAAATGGCTACTCTATCAAACCAAGTATCTCACATGTGCGGGGTGCAGGAAGACGTCTCTTCTTCCTCTTGTGAAGCCCACATTCTGGAACTTCATGAATTAGCGTTTTAAGGGAAAAGGTCTCTTACTGGCCAGACAAGCAGGGAATAAATAGGGTTTCACTTCACAAAGAAATAAGGAGCAGATGGCATTCGGCCTCCACAAAAGCAATCTGAAATACTCTCCCTTAGTAGGCTCCCGGTCTCCCTGGAGGTGCGGAGTCGAGAATACGGTGTCATCCAAGGCCACAGCCCCGCCCGTCCCCAGCCCGGGCTGCGGTGCTGGCCGCACAAGAGGTGCCTTCCAAAGCTGCGGTTGTGCGGTGCGCCTCAGGGTCAGCTGGACAGGCAGAGCTTGGAGACGAGGCCTGGACAAGCACAGAAGATTGGGACAGACATGGCAGAAGACCTGGAGACCAGGGCAGAGGATGGAGAGTGCTCCTCGGTGGGTTTCAGGGGTGGGGGGCTCTGCTCTCTTGCACACCCACACACCCGGCCCTGGAGGCTGGGGGTGCTGGTGGTTCGGCCCCCCGGAGCCCCCCTCCTGTCCCCCGAAACCCGCCAGGTCCTTGGGGCCCCATCAGCTCCACTCTGCAGAGGTCACCCGTGCCAGCCACCGAGACGGCAGCTGTCTTTGCGCTTCGCGATGGCAGGCAAGCCCTTGCCCGCCCGCCTGAAGTTAGTCGAGACCGGGACTCCGCGGCCAGAGAAACGGGGCTCTGAGAGAAAGGGCGTGTCTTCCAGGCAAGATGGCGTGCGGCCCACCGCGTTCCCGGGGCGCTGGGGCGCTCGCGGAAGCAGAAGCTCCACCCTCGGTCCCTGAGGACAGCCCACGGACCCCCGGGCAGCGCAGCCCCACGTTTGAGGGGCAGCACGAGCAGGAAACCAAGCTTTCTCTGAAGTCCCTGAGACTTGGGATTGCTCGATACCGCAGCACAGTCTGGCCCACCCTGACTTTCACAGGGACTTGATGCCATCTCGTAAAACTTTGAAAATGCGGCCTTGGCCTCCCGCAACAAAGACACCGTTCTTGGGGCCGGAAAGACTGACCCACGTAACGCCGTGTGCAGCTTGACCGGGCCGCAGGGCCCAGATGGCAAACCTTGCCCCCTGGGTGTGTTGTGAGTGTATTTCTGGATGCAATTACCATGTGAATCAATGGACCGAGCGAGGCAGGAGCACCCCCCCGCCCCCCCCCCCCGCACCTGCTCCGGTGTCGGGGCGGGGTTGGGGGGATGCTCCTCCAATGTGTTGGAGGCCTGACTAGAACACGAGTGTGGAGTAAGGGAGAATTCACACTGCCCGCCTCGCTCTGAGCTGGGACTTCCGTCTGCTCCTGCCGCGGGACCCCGACTCGGGCCGGAGGGCACGCTGGCTCCCGTGGGCCTCCAGCTTGCAGGCGGCAGACGGTGAGCCTTCCGAACCACACGAGCCGACTCCCTGTGTGACTCTATTTCTCTGGGGAAGCCAGACTAACACAAGCAGTGAGGAGAGCAGACGGTGAGTCGCCCGCCCTGTGCTGTTCGGAGGAAGGACTGCAATATAATGATTTATAAGAAATAGATATTTGTCATCAGACCGCCAAATACAGTTCTCAGGCACATCTGGTCTTCATGCACAGCTCCCGAGAAAAGGTGACACAGGGTCTTGTTATTAGTGACGGTGCTGCTGGACCCACCCACGGGCGGGACGGTTGGAGCTTTCCATGCCCCCAGAGGTTGAATCAGCAACGGCCAATGACTTAGTCAATCATGACTATACATTAAAGCCCAAGAGGACAGATTTCTGGTCCTTTTTCTCTTTTCAGACGTCCTCCACACGGGGGACCAGAACTCTCCCACGTGCCACCAAGCTCCACAAGTGCGGACGCTCCTCTGGGAGACTGTTGATTCGTGCCCTCGGTCACACCCTTCAACACACTCGTCACCATAAGGAAGTGTTTCCCTGAGTCCCGTGAGTCGCTCTAGTAAAGTAAAAGAACGTGAGGTGAGGGTTGGAGCCTCCGGTCCGTCAGGATCTCTGGCGACGGCCTGGGGCTTGTGACTGGCATCTGACGTGGGGCCGGGAGCTGTCTTGCAGGGCTGATTCCTCAACTGTGGGCTCTGACACTATCTCTGGGCAGACAGTATCAGAACAGAGTTCTCTGACACCCAGCTGGCGTCCAAGAATTGGCTGGCGCTCTGGGTGGGGGAGCACCCCCATGTTGGAATTCGGTCCAGGAACCCGGACAGACAGACCAAGAGCCCAAGACGCGGGCAGCCCCAGGGTAAGATGGGGGACAGCCCTGTGCACCGCTCACCGCTGCCTGCGTCTTTGGCCTCGTGCGCTCAGGACAGGACCGGCTGCTCACTGAGCAGGAACAGAGAAACCGAGAAAGCCCAGACCACCGTTAGAAGAGGCGACAGCTTTTCTACCTTAACCAGTAAAAGACGAAATGGCAGACTCCTGAGTTCTAAGGCTGAGCGTTGCTGCGAGAATCCGATCAGCGGTGTGGCCCGGGCACCCGAGCCTCACAAGCCGGGCACCTGCAGTCCGGGTTGAGGGCGGAGGGTGATAAAGGGAAGAGACACAGCACAGCTGAGCACCAGGAAAGAGGGAGCTAACGGTGTGACTCTTGGCACATGAACCTGACTGAAATTAAACCGACATCTTAAAAGTTGATTACATACACGGAGGACTTCTATCGCCCCGAGGAAGCTGTGACCCCAGTTGCCCAGCACCCTGCTTTGAGAGAGTGCGGACGAGGGGTGTGGGAGCCCCTCCCGGGGGCAGCCCCTCCTGGGGGCAAGGACCGTGCCCACCTGGGGTCAGGGGCTCTCACCAGAGCCACCTGGAGGGATTTCAGAATTCCTGCCCTGCTCCCCCCTCCAATCAGTGCCATCCCTGCTCGTCGGCTGAGCGCCGGGGGTGTGGAGGTGACTGGTTCGTCTTTTCAGTTCTGAGTTCTCCCACTTGAGAGGAGACACATCTGGGCTGGAAGTGGCGACTTTGATCACTTTTGATCTTCATAAAACCGGAGACTTCGGGATGGTGCTGTCAGAACGTGATGGTCCTTAGTCCTGTCTGCCAAACGCCTCTGGCTATCCTGGGCTGGGGTAGGGTTGTAGCTCCCCGTCCCCTGGAATCCAGGCTGTGACTCCCTGGGTTCCCTTCCTCCTGCCCCAGTGACCGCGGAGACACATGTCAAGGTAGAACCTTATCTGGTCCCTGCGTGACTCTGCAAGAGTGCAACGAGGGCGGGACAGAGGTCCTCCAGGCTGTGTGCTGCACAGCCTCGCGCAGCCGACCCTAACTGAGGCACCTGCCTTGGGGTGGTCGTCAGCAGCCCTCAGATTCTCTCCTGTTCCTTGGAGATTTTAGTCTTGGCCTCACACGTTCCCCAGATCTTTTCCAGGCAGAATTTGGGGACTTCAGAAACACAGTCTGTGACGAATCTGCCCCTGAGATACTGAATCCGGGCTCTTGGGTGCACACACTGTTAGCTTTTCTCACTGTGACACTTAGCAAATATTCAGCAAAGTGCATAAAACATAAAAGTGGGGGCGCCTGGGTGGCTCAATGGGTTGAGCGTCCGACTCCGGCTCAGGTCATGATCTCACGGCTTGTGAGTTCGAGCCCCGCGTCGGGCTCTGTGCTGACAGCTCGGAGCCTGGAGCCTGCTTCGAATTCTGTGTCTCCCTCTCTCTCTGCCCCTCCCCTGCTCATATTCTGCCTCTCTCTGTCTCTCAAAAATAAATATACGTTAAAAAAATAAATAAAACATAAAAGTGCACCTAACGAGCTGCTGGACTGTGGTGCCCGTGCAACTACGGCCCAAGTGAAAACCATTGATGCCCCAGCAGGCACCTGACCCCTGCGGTAACCTCCCCGCCTTCCCGCCAGGGTCACTGCTCTCCAGACTTTATGGTGAACCCGTTCTTGCTTTTCATCCAAGTTCTAACCCCCAAGTGTGGGTTACACTGAACCTAAGTGAGTTCAGGATAACCCCAAACACTGTGCTTTAATTTTGCTCGTTTGGACTCGTGAATGAACCCTTGCTGAACCTCCCTTCACCCGGTGTTACAGCCGCGAGCCTCGCCCATGTGCGGCTGTCGTCCATTTCTTCGAATTTCCATGTCGTGCTCCATGATCTAAATAAGCCACAGCTTGTCTGCTCTCCTGTGGATGGCCAGTGGTGCTGGCGGCCGTGGCTGTGTATTTGTGTTCAAGTGCCTTTCCTGCACGCGGATCCGCATTTCCGTGGTATGTGTGGCAGGTCAAGGGATATAAATGTCTCCCACTTCAGTGGACCAGGCCACGTTGTTTTCCACAGTGGCTGCTGCGACACACATTCCCACAGCTGGCCCTGGGGGTCCCTGGACCCTCCCAGTTCTACAACAGTAGCCACTCAGGGCGTCGTGAAGCGATATCTCTTTGTGGCTTTAATTCGTGTGTCCCCGATGATGCGTCAGGTTGTAGCAAGTATCTATACGCAATAAGGTTGCATAATACATGGCCACAAAACCTCAGTGGTATACACAATATACGTCTGTTCTTACTCAAGGGTCTGTGAGATCTCAGGACTCCGGGCTGGCCTAGACTAGCCTCCCTTGGCCTTGCCTGGGCTCCCCCGTCACTCTGGTCAGCTGCAGGTGGGAGGGGACAGCTCCTCTCTCACAGGATTTTTGTAAAGTAGGCTCTACACCCAACATGGGCTTGAACTCACAACCCTTAGGTCAAGGGTCTCGTGTTCTACTGACTGAGCCGGCCGGGCGCCCCAGCACGGGCTTGTTCTTACGGCCAGGTCAGGGTCCCCACAGAAGTCTTGGCACTGGCCTACCTCATGCCGTGTTGTGTTAACCACAGCACGTGGGGAAGGCCGTGGCTGCAGTGACCCCCAGCCTGTTGGGGGAGGGGGATGGAGACTTGGGGCACGGGCTGCAAGCCACCTACCAAAGAAGCTTGGCCACTTTACGTGTGCTCCGTGGCCAGCTGCTATAGAGACACAGGCAACTGTCCGTGGACTTTGTACCCAGAACCCTCCCCAGACTCTTGCTAATTCTCACGGTATCTCTGCGTTGTCTGGCATTTATTAGTTCATTATTTTGTGTCTTCCTTTGAAAGCTTGAATTTTCCCACACTCTTCCTATTATTTTAGTGGTTACTTCATAAATGATGACATAACTCTGGTTTCTCAGAATCTGAGGCCATAAGTTGTTTTTATCTGCTGGACACACGAGGACCTTGGGATCTCTCAGTCCCACTGACCTCCTTCCGGATTATGCGTCGTTGTTGTGCTTTTTTTTTTTTTTTTTTTTCTGACATACCAAGATGTGTCGTTGTTTGCTGTGGCGGATACTGAGTCCGCATGGACACACACTTCGTGTCCCTGCCCTTCACCAGGCCCTCAGTGTTTGCCATCCAGACTGGTTTCCTTCTGGGTGAACAGCTCCCTTAGCGGGAGCTGGTGACCAAAGCCCCTTGACTTCTATTTTCCAGAAAGTATCTTCATTTCACCTTCTTTCTTGCGTATTTGTAGTTGGCGTGGAGTTTCAGATTGGCACTGAGGATGCCGTTTTGCGGCCTTCTTTCCCAGCTGTCACTGATATTATAAAATCAGCTACAGTGTAAGTTTTATCCCTTATTTGAAAATCTGTTTTTAGGGGCGCCTGGGTGGCGCAGTCGGTTAAGCGTCCGACTTCAGCCAGGTCACGGTCTCGCGGTCTGTGAGTTCGAGCCCCGTGTCGGGCTCCGGGCTCTGGGCTCTGGGCGGATGGCTCGGAGCCTGGAGTCTGTTTCCGATTCTGTGTCTCCCTCTCTCTCTGCCCCTCTCCCGTTCATGCTCTGTCTCTCTCTGTCCCAAAAATAAATAAAAATGTTGAAAAAAAATTTTTTTTGAAAATCTGTTTTTATCAGGCTGCTTATAATTTTATGTCTTTGGTTTTCTGCAGTTTTGCTATGATGTTTTGAGGTGTGGCTTCGTTTCTATTTATCCTGGGAGAGACTTGAGTTTCTTAAATCTGGGGTTGACTGTCTTCCCCAGTTTTGGAAAGTTCTCAGCCATTAATTATTCGAACATGGATTCCCCGTCCCCCTGTTCTCCAGTCCTCCTTCTCCTGAAACTCCAATTAAACACACGTGGGAAGCTCTCACTCTGTCCTCAATCTCTCTCTTTTTTTTTTTAACATTTATTTATTTTTGAGACAGAGAGAGAGCATGAATGGGGGAGGGGCAGAGAGAGAGGGAGACACAGAATCGGAAACAGGCTCCAGGCTCCGAGCCATCAGCCCAGAGCCCGACGCGGGGCTCGAACTCACGGACTGCGAGATCGTGACCTGAGCTGAAGTTGGACGCCTAACCAACTGCACCACCCAGGCGCCCCATGTCCTCAATATCTCTTACACACCCATCGTGTTTCCTGCACATCGTGTCTGTGCTTCTGTCTGGATGGTCTCTTCCTCCGTCTTCTTGAGGCGAGGCCCTTGAACTCCCAGTATTCACCCCAACAAGCTCCCCGGGACTCATGCGACCCAAGAGCAACAAACCCACCCACTGAGTTCTTAATTCTGGTTACTGAATCTTCCCATTCTAGAACTTCTGATTAGTTCTTTGCAGATTTGCAACATCACTTTCTATGGTTCTCCATTCCCTGCTAATGTGTTTCAGTTCACCTTTTGTCCCCGGGAGCTCGGTGAGCTCGCCGTCTAGAAGTCCAGCACCCAGAGTTTCTGTTGTCTTTTGCTGCTGACCCTCGGACGTGTTTTCTGGTCTCCCTGGGTGCTCCATGCAGAGCTGATTTTAGGCCTGGGATGATTACCTGCCCCCCCCCAACCACCACCCAGAGAGGGTCCTGATGACCCTGGAAAGCACCTGCAGTTACCAAAATCCGATTTCAGAGGTTGTGATTTCTCCGTATTTCTGGATCTTTTCTTCAATTGCATCTCCTGTGGGCTCTCTGTCTTTTAGTTCATATTTGTTGTGATGATTCTTCTAACAGGAGTTACTTCTATCGTAGTTTTCATATTTACTACTTACTTCTCTGCTTTTTTCCTTCGTTGTCGATATTCATGGGATGAATCATTTTTATGACTTTTTTAAATGACTTTTTATGTCTTTTTTGACTTTTTATGACAATTTTATGACTTTTATAAAAAGTATACACATATATTTATTCAGCAAATGTTTACTGAGCACCTACTTCGTGCCCAGAATTGTGAGCAGTGGACACACACCACGTGCTGGCCGTGGATGGCTGTTCTCCAGACCCACGCTGCCCTGAGCACAGGGGTCCAGCCGCACTCACTCTTGAGGTGCGTTCTCAGGTCCTGGCTGTCACCCTCCTTCCTGGAGGCGTCGCCCAGAATTTTATCTGGGGTTTATATGGCCACCTCTCCTTCACTTCTGCCCCTTGCTCCTTCCTTTCTGTGGGTGGTTGTTCCCAGGACAGACCTTGCAAAGGCATTCAGTCCACTCACTTCGACGGCTCCCACTCTTCCTGTGTTTTTTTCTCTTTCAGTTCCTCAACCAAGAACATTTTCTATGTCTGTGTTCTACGGCCTCCTGGAAATATCTTTCTTATGCTTTTGCATTGGAATGCCAACTTAGCTGGATGTCAAATTCTAGATTTGTTTCTTTTGATTCTTTAAAATAACACTTCTCATATGGTTTGAGGAGAAATCTGGTATCAATGATTCTTGTTCCCTTACAGGTGATCTGTTCTTTCTCTACGGAACTTTCTCTTTCTGGAAAGTTTGCTTTTGATGCAGGCTGGCCAGGCCCAAGGACCTGGGGGGCCCTCAGGACCGGCTTCGTGCAGGATGGAAATCAAATGTGAGCGGAGAGGAAGGGAGAAAGTGAGAGCAGAGTTTGTTGAAGACAGAGAGCGTAGGGGCGCCGGTGTGGCTCAGTTGGTTAATCGTTCAACTCTTGGTTTCAGCTCAGGTCATGATCGCACAGTTCGTGAGTTCAAACCCCACATCGGGCTCCATGCTGACAGGGTGGAGGCTGCTTGGGATTTTCTCTCTCTCCTTTCTCTCCCCCTTCCCCCACTCACACACACTCTCTCTCTCTCTCTCTCTCTCTTTCTCTCTCTCAAATAAATAAACATAAAATAAAATAAAATAAAATAAAATAAAATAAAAGCTTAAAAAAAACAGACAAAGAGTGTAGATATGACAGAGTGTCCAGAAGACTTGGAAAGGAAAAGGAGCGTGAGTGTCTTGGAGTTTGGGGCTGTCGTTGAGGGTGGCGGCCTGGCATACAGCCCTCTCAACACTGGGAGCCGGGCAAACCAGGGCCAGGGCTCAGGTGTCCTCCATAAGCTGCTTAGGCCCTGGAGTCAGGGGTCTTGGACAATGTTTGTGAGGACATTGTCCGCCCAGCCAGTCCTTAGATGTCACCTGCTGTGCTGGAAGACTCCAGAGAAGTCCCTAAGTCCCAGAACTTCTCAAGGACATCCGTTACCTGCGCGAGAAGGCGTGTGTAGGGTGGGGGTGCAGGTGCTAACAAGAATAGAAGTGGGAAAAGGAGCGAAAAAGCGGTTTTTCACAGGGTCTCTTACTGTTCCTGTCTCGCGTCGATACTCTAAATTTCATTGGTGTGTGAGCTAAGTGTGGTTATTTCTTTGCAGACCTTTAGCCTGAAGCCCTTCGTCTTCCTTTAATTCTGGGACCTTTGGCTTCCTCGTTTCCTCATGTACTTCGTCTCCATTCTCCTTTTCCTCCGGTCTGGGGACTCATAGCATCGACACGCAGGCTCCCCTGCGTCTCTGTTCTCCCGTGTTTCCTCCAGGAGAGCTCTCCATCGATCTCTCAACACACGAATCTGCTCTTCAGCTGGGCCCACCGCCTGTTTCCAGTTCTGGTCATCAAAACAGGGACAAAAGCCAGCACTTCCAGAGCACTGAGTCTATACCGAGCACTGTTCTGGATGCCTCACATACATTAATATATTTAACCCTCATAACAGCCCAGTGAGATAAGTGTTGTTATCGTCCTCATTTTAGAAGAGGAAGTGAAGCACAGAGAAGTTAGGTAACCTGTCCAATGTCACACAGCTGGGAAGCAGCAGGGCAGGGATTGGCACCAAGGCACCGGGGTCTGAACTCAGCCACTCTACGGCCTTGCTCATTCTCCGTTTTGTATTACTTCTTTCAACACGCCTAACATCAATTTTCTTTCCTAACTGTTTGTTTTGAAGCAATTTGATTTATGGGGAAAAAAAGCAAGAATAGTAGAGTTTCTCAACCTCCCTCACCCAGATTGCCCTGTTGGCAGCATCTCGGGTAACCATAGTACCTTGATCAAGACCAGGGAATGAACACTGTTGTAACACTACTAACCAAACGACAGACCTTATTCCAAGTCCACACGCTTCTTCACTAAGGTCCTTTTTCTGTCCCAGGGTACCGTGTTGCTCTGAATGACCAGCTCCTCTGTCCTTCCTTGTTTTTCATGATCCAAATACATTTGTAGGGTGACCCCCAGTTGCCGGAGACCAGCTCCAGCAACCAGGGGCTCCCAAAGGAAGAACAGCGTCGGTGAAAATAAAACAAAACTAAAATAAAAAACTAAAATAAAAACAAAAAATAAAAATGGACACAGACGACAGCAGTGTGTTGAACTGGCCGATATATTGCAGTAAACGTGGCCTTATATATGCTAGTGATTTCCTTATAGCATACGTCATCTATGTTTTTCTAACATTACCTAATTTTGAAAATGTTCCTACATGTAAACAACCTTTAAGAAATAACATGGTGATTTTCCCCTAACTTTCCCGCATACCCTTTGATTATAGATTAATTTCTTACATTATTCCATTATGCATCTGCGTTTATCTATAATCCAGAAAGCATTTGCTTTGCTGTTCTCGTGAAAGGCCCTCCATTTCTCAACACCTCAAGTGGAACAGTTACAGGGACATGACCTCCTAACCACATGAGGCCAGAACAACAATGTGTTTGCCTCCGTCTGAGGTGCCAGAAAGGGGCCGAAAAAGCCTTAGAAACCCACGCCTCATACATTCTCAGAGAGACAACGCACCTAGGAACCAATGAACCGACTAGATTCAGTCATCATCTGGAATGCCTCCGGGGGGCCGGGTGGGCCTAGGGGCTGAAGTCACCTGTGCCCAGAGATACACTCCTCAGTTGCCAGAGTGAGGCTTTCTATGTCTCTCCTTTACAGGCCCTCTTTGCTGGCAAAGGCGCGAGGCTATCCTTCCTGTAAGTAGAGGAGTCTCCATAGGGGATGGCAAGGGCTAAACGTAAGGCCGCACGATTTCTTGCGGAAACTTATTTTCTTCCCTAATGGTCCTTTTCCCAGGCGGCCTGCCGAGGGCAATTCCCCAACAGACAATACCCCAGGTACTTTAATAAGGCCAAATTACCTAAAAGCGGGAGTACCAGCAGCTTCCCTGTCGGCGGGCCGCCCTGCAGTCACCAATCCGTCCACAGCACGGGCCCTGCCACTCAGGCTGGGACAGCTCGGCTTCCAGCACCCAGTTACTCTGTACAACACTTCTCAACTGGTGTTTGTGTGGTTTCTTATTTTTGGGATGAGTGTGTGCATTCTTGGCAACAGTCCTACAGAAATGATGCTGAGATGTTCTCGTCAGACCACGGAGATCACGATACTGATGTTTCACTACTAGCGATGTCGACCTTGACCCCCCGTTAAGGTGGTGTCTGCTGGGTATCTCCATGTAAGGTTACTATATTTCCTATGTGTGTAATTAATATGTTGAAGAGATACTTTAAGACCATGAAAATCACATTTCTTCCCAACTCTCACCCACAATTGAAGCATCCACACCCACCAGTGGTTCAGGCCAACAACTCTCATTGTGGGGTGTACTCAGTTGGCGATTTTCTGTTTTCGTCTTTCCTTCTCCATTTATTGATTGGATTTCTGCCGTAAGGATGAGCTTTCCCTAACCTTTCACTTGTTGATTTAATCGAGTACCTATCTAGGTTAGTGAGGATGTACAGATATAGATTTTATTCTCTGGCTTACAATTCAATATTTTCATTGTGTTTTTGCTGAAATTACTCAGCTTTTGCTGTAAGGAGCTCCTTCAGGCTGGCACCTGTTTTCTTCCAACAGCCCCTCTTTGGTTTTGTCTGTGGCTTAGGGCACTCCTTCTCACCGGCCCTTCAATCAGCCATTTCTCCAGGATCCCTGGTTCCTTCGGGAGGATGGTTCCATCCCTGGTCTTGGGAACCAAAAAGTCCCCATCCTGCCCCAGCTGCTCTGTTTTCAAATGGATTATCTCCCGAGAGAAGTGGATTGATAAAAGGACCAAAAGTCAGGAGGGAGGCCACCTGCCTGACTGGACTTGTGGCCAGAGCTGAGCGCTTGGAAAGGACTTTGGAGCAAGACTGAAAACAGAAGTCCATCAAACTTTCAGCCCTACAGCTGCAGCAGCTCCAAGGCCAGAAACCCCAACAACACCTGCGCCTCCCAGGGCGCCTTCTGGGGCTCCACCGTCAAAATGCTGGCCCAGAAATCGATGTCTGCTTGGTAATCAGCTGGGACGCTGGAAAACAGATCCTCAAAGGGTTTCTGAAAACATTTCAACACCAACACCAACTCCTACTTTTGAAGGAGGGCCCCTGCCCAAGCCGTGTAGAGCAAGGCCAACAGGCCCAGAGCCACCACTGAGCTCAAAGCACACAGGCTCATTAAGTGACCATCAGCCCTATTACATCGGACCCATTACAGCCAAGCACAGTTCTTAAGATTACCATACAAGGGAGCATTCCATAGGCCCTCACACTCCTTCACTCTGCCCCTATAACTATGTCTAGGCCATGTCTTTGAAATATAAACCTCAAGGAGATCATTATTATCAGAAGGTGAACAAAAGCAGGAAACTTTATTTGGAACTTGGGCAAATTAAAAATCTTAAGTGTTTTTTCCAAAATATTAATAAAAGGCTTTAGCCATCTGAGCAGATGACCATAACTTATTCCATCTGCCAGAAACACAATTTGCATAAAAAAATGTATTATAGCCAGTGAGTTTTGTATTATTGTACCTGATTCATGGCTACAATTTTGGAATGGAGGGGCGCTCAGATGGCTCAGTCTGTTAAGTGTCTGATTCTTGATTTGGGCTCAGGTCATGATCTCACAGTTCATGAGACGGAGCTTCATGTGGGGCTCTGCGCTGACAGTGTGGAGCTGGCTTGGGATTCTCTCTCTCTCTCTCTCTCACTCAAAATAAATAAGCGATAAGATGAGAAAAGATGAGATGAGATGAGATGAGACGAGACGAGATAAGATAAGAAACTTTTGGAACGGAAGCTGTCAAGTCCTGTATGTATCTGTCTTTATACGTGTATGTTGCAGTTGCCTGGTATTTTTCTACCTCTAGATGATATCGCCAAGATTAATTTAAAAGAGATCTATTTAATTGGCTTAAAGAAAATTAAGTACTTATATAAATTAAGTATTCCTAAAATTCTCAGGTATATAATAGAAACTAACCCAAATGCTTTTCAGGTTCATGATCTGGAAAAATACTCAGTAGTGAAGCTAACTTAAGTTTGTTGGAGGCTGGCTGGTCCCAGGACCCAGAGGGGGTCCACAGGACCAGCCAGGAGGGTCTTTGGCCTCTCGCAGGATGGAAATTAAACATGAGCCAAGAGGAAGTGAGAGCACAGTTCATTAAAGACACAAAAGAGTCTGGGAGACTCAGAAAGGAGAGGAGAGGGAGTCTCACCTTCGCTTGGGGCCTGGGGCACATGTCTTCTCAGTAACCCAGGAACAAAGATGAGCATCTAGGCATACTCCATAAGTCACTGGTGCCCTGGAGCCAGGGCTCCGGGTGCGTCGGTGGTCTCGGGAGAACGTTCCTGACACCTGCCCGGTCCCTTCTTGAGTGTTACCTGTTGTGCTGGAAGACTCCAAGGAGGTCACTACCTCCCTGACCTTCACGAGGGTATACGTTACCTGTACGAGAAGTCGTGTGTAGGGCCGGGGTACAGGTCCTAGAAAGAATAAAAGGGGGAAAGGGAGCAAAAATGAAGTTTTTCATGGGGTCCCTTCAGCTCCCCTGTGTCAGACATGTCTTCTGAACGATCAGCATTGAACATGATGTAGACACACAACTTTCACTCCACCTGGGCTTGTTGGTCCCTAAGTGCAGGGCAGCTCTGTTACATTTGTCAGCAAGAAAAATAACTCAGGATGATGAAATTTTTGTAGGTAATCTGAACATAATTGTTGAGAACCCATGGATTAAATAGATGTAAGCGGGATAAAAGTTTTAAATAATTTCCCCAAAGCTTTTGGTAACCGGAAACCTTAAAGTTTTGCTAAGTTATGGGGCGCCTGGGTGGCGCAGTCGGTTAAGCGTCCGACTTCAGCCAGGTCACGATCTCGCGGTCCATGAGTTCGAGCCCCGCGTCAGGCTCTGGGCTGATGGCTCGGAGCCTGGAGCCTGTTTCCGATTCTGTGTCTCCCTCTCTCTCTGCCCCTCCCCCGTTCATGCTCTGTTTCTCGCTGTCCCAAAAATAAATAAACATTGAAAAAAAAAAAAATTTAAAAAGTTTTGCTAAGTTAAGTTAAATGATGGATAGTGACTGCATATCTAGATCATTTCCAAATAAAATAGAATATTGAAACGTTAAGTTACTGAATATAGGTTTGTCCAGTTTGGGTTCCTGTTACAGAGAATCTAACGATATTGGGTCTGTTAGTGCGCGTGTTTGCGCCACACTGGAAATAACACCAATGCAGGACTGTCCTCTTGAAAACGTGCCCATAAACTCGCCCATCTGCAGAACCCTCACGTCACAATCGCTGGTTCCTTGTTTTCACCAAAAATTAGGGCTCCTAAGGGTTCAACATTCTAATTAACATCTGTGATTAAAACTGCTACAAATAAGGGAAACATCTCCATATGCAGGGAAAGTGGGATGTGCATTTTTGGTAAAAGAACACATGAGGAGGGGCGCCTGGGGAGCTCCGCCAGCTGAGTGCCTGACTTCGGCTCAGGTCATGGTCTCACGGTTCATGGGTTTAACCCCCACAGGCTCTGTGCTGACAGTGTGGAGCTTGCTTGGGATTTTCTGTCTCCCTCCCTCTCTCTCTGCCCCTCCCCAGCTCCAACTCTCTCTCTCTCTCTCTCAAAGGTAAATAAATAAATATTTAAAAATAATAATAATAATAAGTGAAATGGACAGAAAGTTGTAAAAGGTCTGTTGAAAAGGAATTTTGTGAGAGGAATTTTATGTGTGATGAACTGGAAGAGATTGAATGAATTTGTCCTCAGGGTTTGAAAAACAGCTTTAAGATCCATAGTATACTTCTGTAATTATGTAAACCTGGGACATAATTTTCTTTCATCTGCCAAAAGGCATCAGTCTGCTCCTCATAGGAGATTGTGAAATGGTTCCCTCTAGTTTTCCAAATTATTTGCAGAGAAAACAAGGATTCTATCTTTTGCCAAAATAATGTCCCATGTGCCAGCCCTTTGCTCACTAGAGAGGAGACCTAGTCCTCTGGATATGGAGAGGGCTAAGTCTCAGCCCTCAGGTGGCTCATTTGGTTGGGCGTCTGACTTTGGCTCGGGTCATGATTTCACGGTTCATGAGTTCGAGCCCCGTGACAGGCTCTGTGCCGACAGCTCGGAGCCTCGAGCCTGCTTTGGATTCTGGGTCTCCCTCTCTCTCCCCTGCTCACGCTCTATCTCTCAAAACTAAATCAACGTTAAAAAAATTTTTTTTAAGGGAGCTAAGTCTTGCTCAGGACTACGGAAGCTTCTGTGCTTGCCTGCGAAGCCTTACTCACTTTGGTTAGAGGGACAGCTAAACACTGTTTCACAGCGACCTGTGATTTTATTTGACTGTTTGAAGATCTTTTGATCTTTTTGACAAACTCTCCCAAATGCAAATTCTACGTGATGTCTTTTCGACCTTGAACTAACTTTGAGTTTTACCAGAGGGTCCCGGAAATATCTTAAGATGTGTTTTCTTTCCTTATAAAAGGGAGATCTGAAACTAATTCAGCTCATCTGATACGTTAAAATCCACAGGAAGCATTGTCAAATAAATCCTAAACCTTCTTTACGTTATGTCTGTGTAGGTATACGTTACAAATGTTCTGGAAATTATGTGAAATTTCTGGAAACCTGACCTGTCCCGATTTAATGCCATCGGTCATAATTTTAAAACATATGTCACGGAAATAGGCCCCCTTGTCAGCTCCACCACAGCGAGCTCCCGCCAGATATTAGCAATGGGCGTTTAAGCCGTTCATCACCTGCAGACAGCTGCTGCTTGACCGCCATGCTTTTGCAACCCGCAGGATCTAGAAGAAATTCACAGAACAGACTCTGGCGAGTGCTCTGGAGTACGTGTCCCCGAGGACTCCAGGATCGCACGGCTGAACTGGCTTTCAGCACACTATTTCTCGGAAGCTACCTATGATTATAGCAATTCAGCAAAATCTTTGTGAACAAGGCTAAAACAGTGACTTCTTCTCCCTACGCAATCCCTCCAGAATTCAGACACTCTTGACTACTTTTCCTTGTGGCAATACACGTACTTAGTTGCATACGTGCAATAGCCCTCTGTTGTCCTTGTAGACGGCCCGCTGCCTCCGTGGCTAAGGTCCTACTGGAAAGGGTCATGCCTTCCTGCCCCCGCCCATTGAACTTCATGGTTCCCAGGGAGCCCACTCTGCTAGTTGGATTCTCTGACCAGTTTGTGCTGCTTGTTCACCCTCACAACACCCTCACTGTGCACGACACCCTCATCCTCAGGGCTAATCAAACACACTAATGGCAGCATTTAGACTCAGTTGGCAAAATTCATAGAGAGCCTCCAAATATCCTGGCCAGAGTCACGATCACTAGTCCTGAATGTCAGGGTTATCCCTTTTGGAACTCAGAGTCTCTCACCTTTTGAGATACCCCAGGACACCCAGTGCACCTGGTTCCTGCTTCTTCAGACCCACAGCTAATAAAGGGAGATATGCTTTAACATTGGACGGTCTTAATTGCTTCTATTAGAAATAACCGTGTTTTTTTTAATGTTTATTTATTTCTGATAGACAAAGAGACAGAGCATGAGCAGGGGAGGGGTAGAGAGAGAGAGAGAGAGAGAGAGGGAGACCCAGAATCCAAAGCAGGCTCCAGGCTCCAAGCTGTCAGCACAGAGCCCGACGCAGGCCTCGAACTCACAGACCGCGAGATCATGAGTTGAGCCGAAGTCGGACGCTCAACCGACTGAGCCACCCAGGCGCCCCAAAATAATCATGTTTTGAGAGAGCAATCTTTTTACAGAGATGAAGACCTTAAGCCTCACATCTTACAACCCAGAGATTCTTCTACCAGAAAACACAGCTGCTAGAAGACTCTCCAACCTCACTGGAAAGGCCCCTGTCAGGCACCACCAGCCAAATTCCAGGCAATAGACTCCGGGCCCACATGACGCACTGAAGACAGCACCGAACCCCGACTGGCCCTGCACACCACCTGGTGGCCTGCGAGTGAAGACTTCCCGGATTTGAAGCAGGCAGCACCTCATGACACGCTTCCCCCAGGTGACCGACCAGGACTATGTACCCTTTCTTGCTTTGGCTCCTCGTTTTATTTTCTCTCTCTCTTGGGGGCAAGACAGGGCTCCTATCCACGTTTCCTAATCTATTACAAAAAGGGAAAACCTTCCTTACTGGTGGATCTGTCACCGGAAACTCCTATGTGTTCACAAAGTCTGAGACCTCTTGTTCTTACTTGCAAGTAATTTCCCTTTAGTCCCAAAGGCCACTGCTGATTATCCACATAAGCCCACGGGTGTTCCCTGCAGGCGAGCCGAGGCCCAGGAAGACCTTGGACACCTTGGTCCAGCTTCGCCCCGATCACAGCCTCGCGGCTCAGCCGAGTCCCCGCGTCTTTGCCCGTCAGACAGCTTCCTGATCGAAGTGTGATCTCTCTGCCCACACGCAACAGACACACAAATGAGTTTTCACATCTTTGCAAGGTTTTAGAGAAGACACCTTTAGGAAGAGAGGGCCTCACAGAGTGTCGTCCGGACTCCTCTGACCCATGGCTTGGAAGGATCAATCAGGAAATTGTGGCTAATGAACCTATCGATAACCAGGAGTCCTCGGCGCTCCCCCTGGTTTTGGTCTCGTGTGTGGCGGACAGTGGCGTACGAATTTTAAGACAGCTGGCACGTTGGAGGTCAGTAGTTATTGGGCCACTTAACGGTCCCTGCCAACAGCTACGACCAGCGAGAAGCTTCCCGTTGGCTTGCCGCACTTAGGCGGAGGCACACGTGATTCAGCGTCGGCCTCCAGCGGGGGGGTCTTTCCTCCGTGGCTGGAGCAGTGCTGATGAGCACGTGGTCAGGAATCTCTCCCCGACGTTGGGAGAACCGGCCAGCTCCACGGCCACAGCAGCGGCAGCCCAGCGGCCAAAGCACTTTTGGACGGCCACACAGCCTCGATTAGGATTGCTCGATGAGCAAGGTGTTTGTGCGATAGCGAGTTCCACCCGCTGCGGGATAAATGCCTCTGGAGAAGTGGAAATTCACGGTCAGGGAACAACCGATCTCCCCGACGTTTCGTGGTCTTGATCTATTTGGCTGCCCGCCTTCCGGTCTGGGCCCCTCCTTTAGAATCACCCTGCAAACAGGATTCGTCGCGTTACTTTTAATTCTGCTTTGCATAACTATTTTTGAACTTCGTACCTGCCGCCCGTCAAGCCTCTGCAAACAGAGCCGTGGCCGCACTCTGCACCCGGGCCTAAGGGTCGACCTGCTGCCAGCACGTGCACTGCCCCTTTGCAGACCTAAGGTCGGTCTGCAGCAGAACTGACCTACTGTCCTTGAGACCTGCAGACTACAGGCCTCCAGCAGTGAAGGCCCAGACTCTCCCGGAAGAGAAGGCCTGACCACATTTGGAAACAGCTGCCGCAGACGCCAGCCAGTCTGCCCGGGGTCATGTCCACACACGACTGCGGGCCGGGCACCTGCTTCTCCTGCGCCCAGCCCCCCTCCCTCTTCCCACGCCCTCACCTGGACGGGGAAGATGGTCTTTGGGCCTTTAGTCCGTCCTCTTCCCAGGTCGCCAGCTTCCTGAATAAAGCAACCTTTCCTTCCACACATCACTTCTCTCTCGAGTGCTCGTTGTCAAGCGGTGAGCAGCTGAACCTCACTGAGTTCGGAACCGGTTCTCTGTCCGGTAACAGGGCGACGCTGTCTCAGTGTTTGTGGGGGCAATGTCCGTAGACTGCAGGGTCCACAGTCTCCAGCCTGTGCACCCGTCCTCTGACAGGGCACAGGGCTTCCCAACCACCCAGGGATAAAGCCACTAAATGCAGAAAAGCTGATCTGATTAACGATGCTTTCAAGAAAGATCTTGATGGGGCACCTGGGGGGCTCAGTCGGTTGAGTGTCTGACTTCGGCTCAGGTCCTGATCTCACAGTTTGTGAGTTTGAGCCCCGCGTTGGGCTCTGTGTTGACAGCTCGGAGCCTGGATCCTGCTTTGGATTCTGTGTCCCTCTCGCTCTCTGCCCCTCCCCCACTCACACTCTCTCTCTCTCTCTCTCTCTCTCTCTCTCTCGAAAATAAAATGAAACGTTAAAAAAATTAAAAAAAAGAAAGAGCTTGATCAAAAGGGAGAAATGTTAAATAAAGGAAACCTCATTTCTTGTGTGTGATAGTGATTTTTTTAATTTAATTTTTTTTTAATTGACATCCAAGTTAGCATACAGTGCAACAATGATTTCCGGGGTAGATTCCTTTAGCCCATCCCCCCTCCCACAACCCCTCCAGTAACCCTCAGTTTGTTCTCATTATTTGAGTCTCTTCTGTTTTGTCCCCTTCCCTGTTTTTATATTCTTTTTGTTTCCCTTCTCTCATGTTCATCTGTTTTGTCTCTTAAAGTCCTCATATGAGTGAAGTCATGTGATTTTTGTCTTTCTCTGACTAATTTCACTTAGCATAATACCCTCCAGTTCCATCCATGTAGTTGCAAATGGCAAGATTTCATTCTTTTTGGTTGCCCAGTAATACTCCATTGTATATATAGACCACATCTTCTTTATCCATTCGTCCGTTGATGGACATTTGGGCTCTTTCCATACTTTGGCTATTGTCGATAGCGCTGCTATACACATTGGGGTGCCTGTGTCCCTTCGAAACAGCGCACCTGTATCCCTTGGATAAATGCCTAGTAGTGCGATTGCTGGGTCGTAGGGTAGTTCTATTCTTAGTGTTTTGAGGAACCTCCATACTGTTTTCCAGAGTGGCTGCACCAGCTTGCATTCTCAAAGGAAACCTCATTTAAAATGGAGTCGAGTGGCACCTGGGTGGCTCCGTCGGTTAAGCGCTGACTTCAGCTCAGGTCATGATCTCACGGTTCGTGGGTTCGAGCACCGTGTCGGGCTCTGTGTTGACCGCTCAGAGCCTGGAGCCTGCTTTGGATTCTGTCTCCCTCTCTCTCTCTGCCCCTCCCCCACTTGTGCTCCGTTTCTCTCTGTCTCTCAAAAATAAATAAACATTAAAAAAAATTTTTTTTAATAAAATGGAGTCAAGGAGCCCAGAAGGGGGGCCGCTCATGCCCACCCCTCCATGCTGCAGCCTGCGAGACGGCGCAGGAGGAAGGTAATCCTGACAGGAGAGAACGTTTCTCACACCGGGTCCGCGTCTTGCCTTTAGAAAAAGCTGGACGGTCTCGCTGCGCCCAAAAACCACACACTGACCTCCAGCCAGAGCCACAGACACTGCGCAACCCGGGGCTCGCGTTCCTCCAGTAACCGTCTGCCACAGCAGCCCTGCCTGATTTGCCCTGAGCCCTGATGGCCGCGGACTTCCCTTCACTCTCGGGCCTGCCTGCGGTTCGCCACAGCCCTCATGCCCCAGGTCACAATTCCTCTGCTTTACCAAATAAAGTCCTTTTGCTAAAATGACTGTCTATTTTATTTTTAAGATTGACGAGCGCAAGCCCAATATTCAAATTCGGTTCCTTACAGTCCTTCCCTCCTGCTCAGGGCTCGTATCTTTAATTATGTTAGTCGTGCTTTCTTTTTGATGTTATGGGTCGATGTCACACACTGACCCACCCGGGTGCTGTTTAAAGTCCCCTCCGCTGTGGCCATTCCCTGGGGATCCTCCGGCCCTGTGGCAGCTTCCATCCAACCCCCCCAATCTGCCAAGGCAGGTGCAGAAGTGGGGGCTCGGGTTGGAGGGGGTGTCCCTCTGGCGTCGGCCTCTCCACACCAGAGAGCTGGGGAACAGCAGAGTCACAGCACACAGTGAGGCCGCACACACGGTGTGGCTTTCCACGACGTCAGCCCCATTCGGTCCTAAAGCGGGTTCAGGATGCCAAACTCAGTGACATATTCCACCGCGTGCTTAACTTGGCTTCTTATGCAGCACACGGAGCAGAACATAAGTCACACGACACAGAAACACCAAGGGTGGGAAGTCAGTCTGTGGGTGTGAAGCCGAGATCCGGCCACAGATCAGCTCTCGGCACCCACCGCATGTTACGGTCAGGCTGCAGAGGGTCTAGTTCTGTTCGGAGGTCCATCGGGCAGACCCTTCGGCAGCAGCCGCCTCTTTGAAGTGGTCAGACATAGAGGGGTTGTGTCTGAAGAGCCTGACGGTTTGCTGCAAAAACCATTCCTTTTTTAGGGGCACCTGGGTGGCTCAGTGGGTTAAGTGGCCGACTTCAGCTCAGGTCCTGAACTCGCAGCCCGTGAGTTCGAGTCCCACGTCGGGCCCTGTGCTGACAGCTCAGAGCCTGGAGTCTGCTTCGGATTCTGCGTCTCCCTCTCTGTGCCCCTCCCCCCTCACACTCTGTGTCTGTCTCTCAAAAATAAAACAAATAAACATTAAAAGAAATTTTTTTAATTGTTCCTTTTTAAAAGGGATCTAATCAGGGGCGCCTGGGTGGCGCAGTCGGTTAAGCGTCCGACTTCAGCCAGGTCATGATCTCGCGGTCCGTGAGTTCGAGCCCCGCGTCAGGCTCTGGGCTGATGGCTCAGAGCCTGGAGCCTGTTTCTGATGCTGTGTCTCCCTCTCTCTCTGCCCCTCCCCCGTTCATGCTCTGTCTCTCTCTGTCCCCAAAAAAATAAACGTTGAAAAAAAAAATTAAAAAAAAAAAAATAAAAATAAAAGGGATCTAATCAGTCTTGGGCCCCTGCAGACCCCCTCTGGTCCTGCTGGCCGTCAGTTCTGGGGCGTCATCAGCTGGTGCTGGTCTCACAGCTGCGGTGACCTAACTACTTGCATGACTGTCGGACACAGGCCCCTGCTTGACACGAGTGACTCCATCTTGCTCTCTACAAACACCTTGCACCGTTTCACCATCTGAACCAAGCGTGGCGTTTCCTTCTCTGCCCCTTTCTCCCTGGGCTGCCCCCAGTCTCTCTGCTCCTGGGGAGCCCCGGGTCTTCCCCCCAGAAGACCTCTGGGAAGCAGCGTGATCTGCTTCTTAGTCTGTGTGGGTGCAGGCCTGGTCATGTCAAAATCCTGCTCCTCTGTGCCCTTTTCAAGGAGAGAGACTGTGGGTGTTTGCTGCAGCTGAAAGCTGCCCCCTCCGCTGGACGCCCAGAAACCGGTGCCGCCCTCCCCACCCCTCCTCAGGCCTCCAGAGGGCAGAGCCACAGAGACAAGGGGAAAGACTTCAAAGCAAACACACAAACAACTGTTGCAATGGTTGACGCTGATCCTGGAGCCAGTACCCAAGTCTCACGGCAGCCGGAAGCCAGTAGACAAAGGTTCCCTGTGTCTGAGCAGGTTCTGAGGGGCAGGAATCCATCCCAGCGGCCAGGGTTTCCACCTCGCCGGCCCCAAGGGGGCACCTAGCCAGGAAGTCACGTGGGCTGGTAATCAGAAACAGAACAACAAACTGAAGCAACAGAATCCCTTGTTTTTAGTGACTAAGTTGTTTTTCCCCAAGGACTTCCCCATGTCCTAGTACTTAGAACCTCTTTGGATGTGAACCTAGGAGTCTTAGTTCAATTTCTTTAAGGCTTAGCTTACTGAGGGAAAGGATTAACTCCCAAATGAGAATTTCTCCTGTATACTGGATATTGGAAAAGGATTTACATTCAATTCCGGGCATTTTGAACGCTGTTCTAGAATCTGAGCTTCTTCGTGCTGCCCTGAGGTCTAAAAGCAGAACTTCTGGGGCACCTGGGTAGCTCAGTTGTTCAGCTCTCGATCCCAGGGTCCTGAGTTGGGGACCTGGGTTGGGCTCCACACTGGGCATGAAGCCTACTTAAAAGTAAATAAATAAAAATTAAAAATTAAAATTGCAACTTCTGTTTCAATGCTCTGGATAATGACCAGAGGGAACATTTTCTAAAGGCCTGAGGTACAAGGAAAGCCATTTCCATTTCTAAGTCAGCACGGCTGCACGTAAACTGTGTTCAGACCAAAAGCCTGATTTAAGGCCTGCCGTGCGAGCATCATACACCAGCTTTGGGAATGTGTGGCCTACAGGAAAGCCTTCTTGTCCTGAATGAGATTTTGGGGGTGATGGTGGGGTTCGTGGGGTCTGGAGCCAATGGCCAGGAAAAAATTCTTAAAGGCGTCTTTGGTGCAAAAAGGTGATTTTATTAAAGCACGGGGGACAGGACCTGGGGGCAGAAAGAGCTGTGTGTATTTGGGAGCTGGGGAGAGTTAAAGTCCAGGGGGAGTTTCCAGTGAGATTTTCTTTTTTTTTTTTTTTTTTTCAACGTTTATTTATTTTTGGGACAGAGTGAGACAGAGCATGAACAGGGGAGGGGCAGAGAGAGAGGGAGACACAGAATCGGAAACAGACTCCAGGCTCCGAGCCATCAGCCCAGAGCCCGACGCGGGGCTCGAACTCACGGACCGCGAGATCGTGACCTGGCTGAACTCGGACGCTTAACCGACTGCGCCACCCAGGCGCCCCTCCAGTGAGATTTTCATATGCTAAAAACAACTCAGGATCCCAGAGGCCTGGCTATTGTCAGGCTAAGGTGGTTTGTCCCCCTAGCAAAGCATTAGCATTAAGACAGTAGGAAATTCCTGGAGGAATGTTCTACTCCGCAGGCCTCAAGTGTTGGTCAATGGGCTGCAGGTGATATGGAAATTGAGTTCTATCTGCCATTTCCTTTGCCTTTGTTCCCCACATCACTTAAGACATCGATCAATGCCCCTGTTCCCTACAATTCTTTTTAAATTTTTTTTTTCAGTGTTTATTTATTTTTGGGACAGAGAGAGACAGAGCATGAACGGGGGAGGGGCAGAGAGAGAGGGAGACACAGAATCGGAAACAGGCTCCAGGCTCCGAGCCATCAGCCCAGAGCCCGACGCGGGGCTCGAACTCACGGACCGCGAGATCGTGACCTGGCTGAAGTCGGACGCTTAACCGACTGCGCCACCCAGGCGCCCCTACAATTCTTGATGTTATAACCCGTGGTTCCTGCCTGGATGCTGATCAGAAATCTTTCTGAATTTTTACAAGATGTGAGACAGAGAACCCTGTGAACTATCTGTCCCTCCTCCCGAGCACTTCCTTCCCGGTGAAATCTGTCCCTCTTCCGGAGCACTTCCTTCCCTGTGAGGCATGCGTCCTGGACAGCTGGCCTAACCCGGGCTGGATGAAACGCTTTCTTCCCTGCAGAAGATTCTAAAACGCTTGTTCACTTTGTGTCAACAATAACATGGTGAACAATAACTTGGAGGGGGGTGGCAGGAAGGGAACTGGGGCCCAGAATACAGTGTAAGTCTAAGGAGCAGACAGCGCTTGCCTAGGTCGGGGATTTAGGAAGCAAGGGCTCTGACACCAGCAGCCCTGGGAGAGTACCTACAGGGCTGATTTTGTGGGGAAGGTCTGGGCCCATCCCCAGCAGGGGCAGCCTGGTCGGCCATGGGGTCGGCATCAGGTCTAAGTGGTTGAAGCGGGAGGGGAGGAGAGGCTTTGCCCGGGGTGGGGCGGGGGGGAGGGGGGGATGGCAGGAAACCCTCCAGAAAGAAGGGCCCCCAGCTTATCTCTTTGATGCACATGGAGAATTCTCCCCTAAGAACCGTAAGCATCTGAGATCACACTCACTTGCAAGCTGGCAAATGAGGCTGCCTGTTTCAGAGGACACACCCCCTGGATTAGTTCACTTCCCCCAGCAAGAGCAGCGGCCAAATGTCACCCACAGAGGGTCTGCAGAGGGCCAGGCCACACCTGCACAAAGCCAGGGTGCCCAGAGAGGAGGCCTGGATAGGGGGAGCCTGACTGTCTATACTGGATGCGACCTCTGCCCCAACAGAGACATTAGGAAAGCTACACTGGACCACAGATAAACCCAGCCTCTGCTCCAGACAGCGACACTGACTCCAATCTCCAAGCAGGCTCAGGAGGAAAATTTCCAGGAAAGGACAGTCTGGAACCAGGGGATGAGCCACGGGACAGTGCCTACCAGCGTTTCCCCTCCAGGTGGCCCCCGTCTAGAGCCTTGAGGTCCCCTACCCAAGTCTCACTCCACAGGCAGGTCTAGGAGCCTGCCTCCACCCCACCAGGCAACTCAAGCAAGGAGCGTAAGGTTCGGGACAAGTTTGAGGGAGTCGCCCTCCGGCTGCGGGGGCTCAGAGCTGAGCGAAGTGCCTGGGGCCCCACGTACGGCCGCTATTCTAAGCTGGGCTCTCTGCGGCTTCAGCCGACTTGCGTCCCTACACCTGCCTCCCCCTCCCCTCCCCGCCCCGCCCCGGGTCTTGAGCTTTCAGTGTGTCTCACAAAAGGCTCTGCGGACAGCAGGGCTCATTTGACCCCTGAGCCAGGGCCCCTCACACTTAGTGCCTCAGCCTAGGCCTCCTGGGCTGCCCGTGTCCAGACCCCTCCCGCGCGCCCTGGCAGGAGCCGGCGGCCACCTGGGGGGATCCGAGAGGTGGCGAAGTTCGCTTGCTGTCACCGGGTTCCGACGCGGCAACAGCGCAGCCAGACCAGTCCCCGCCCCGCGCCCCCGCCCCGCGAGCCCCGGCCCGGTCCCCGCCTCCCCGCACCCCCCGCGCCCCTTTTCCGTCCTCCGCCCCCTCCTGCGGTCTGGAGGGTCCGGATGGCCGCCCACCCGGGCTTCCCAGGAACCCTCCGGATAACCTCACCCCAGCCGGCCACCCCAGGGCACAGGGTCTCATCCCGAGCCGGGTGACCCAGGAAACATGCACACACACCCCCACCCCACCCCCACGCCCCCAGCACACCGCGGGAGCCGCTCCCTCGGACGGTTCCAAGGTCCTCTGCTGCCCGCCGGGTGCACACCCTCAACCCGGGCTCGGCACCCATCGCCACCCCTCCCGCAAGAGCAGCGCGGAGGGCCTGACTCCTCTGCCGCGCATGGGCCTGCGACGCCACCTGGTGGCCGCCTGGGCAAAGTGCGACCGCAGGGAGGCGGCGAGAGGGGCACGGAGCCGCGGAGAGAGGAGGGTGTCTCCCCCAGAGGACCCGTCACCAGGTTGCTGCCATCGGCCCCTCGATGGCGGCACTGGCTTAACCCGAATTCTGATCCCGATCGGTCCCTATCGCATTTCTGATCACACTAAAGCACAAATTAGGACACGCTGTAACCAGGGGATGGGGAGGAGAGGCGCTGGACCCAAACCTGAGGGATTTTGTTTTAACCTGAGGCAGTGGAGTTAGCCCAGTGCAGATGGACACAGACGCACAGGTGTGGCGGGAGGAACATGTGACTGAGCGTGAATAAAAAAATAAGTCCCAAGAGAAATTTTTAAAATAACTTGAACTTGGGGCGCCTGGGTGGCTCAGTCGGTTAAGCGTCCCACTTCAGCCAGGTCACGATCTCGCGATCCGTGAGTTCGAGCCCCGCGTCGGGCTCTGGGCTGATGGCTCAGAGCCTGGAGCCTGTTTCCGATTCTGTGTCTCCCTCTCTCTCTGCCCCTCCCCCGTTCATGCTCTCTCTCTCTCCCAAAAATAAATAAACGTTGAAAAAAAAATTAAAAATAAAATAAAATAAAATAAAATAACTTGAACTAAATTAAAAGGAAAACACAACTTACCAAAATGTTTGGGATGCAGCAGTGCTTACAGGGAAATCAGTAGAATTAAAAGAAGAAATTAGAAATTAATTAGAAAGAAGAAAGACCTCGTGTCGCCTGGGTGGCTCAGTCACTTAAGTCTCCCACTTCAGCTCAGGTCATGACCTCACAGTTCATGAGTTCTAGCCTCTGGCATCCGCTCTGTGCTGACAGCTTGGAGCCTGGAACCTGCTTCAGATTCTGTGTCACCATCTATCTCTGCCCCTTCCCTGCCTCTCAAAAATAAATGTTAACATTTTTTTTTAAAAAGCCTTAGGAATCTTAGGAAACTAGAGAAAGCAGCAAAGAGGCCTAAAGCAAACAGAAGGAAAAATAATAATAAAAATTAGAGCAGAAATCAATGAAATTGAAACCAGGAAGCAATAGGGAAAAAAGCAATGAAACCAAAAGCTGTTTATATGAGGGACAAAGTCAATAAAATTGATAAACTGCTAGCCAGACTAATAAAAATTGAAAAGAGAAAACAGATTACTACAATGAGAAATGGAAAAGGAGCCATCACTACAGATCCCACTGACATTAGAGGGATAATAGAAGAATACTATGAACAACTGTATGCTCACAAATTTGATAACTTAGATGAAACGGCCCAATTCCTTGAAAGACACAGACTACAAAAACCCACATAAGGAGAAATAGGTAAACTAAATAGGTCTATGTTTATTGATAAAATTAAATCGATAATTAATAATATTCCAAACAAGAAACCACCAGGCACAGATGGCTTCACTGGTGAATTGTACCAAATATTTGAAGCGAAAAAGATGATACCAATTCTCTGCAATATTTTCCAGAAAATAGAAACAGAAAGAATCCTCAATTCATTCTGAGTCAGCATTACCCTGACAAAACCACAACCAGATAGGCATGAAAAGAAAAGGAAATTGCAGATCAAATATCTCTTGAGCACAAAAGCAAAAATCCTCAACAAATTATTAGCAAGTCCAATCCAACAATGAATTATACACCACAAAAGAAGTATATTCTAGTAACCAGTGGGATTTATTCTAGGTGTGCAAGGCTGGTTCAATATTTTAAAAATCAACTAGTATAATCTATCATATATGCCGGCTAAGGTAGAAAAATATGATCTTATCAATTGATGTTGAAAAAACATTTGATCAAAAGAGCTTTCTTAAAAAGCATTTTAATCATGGGAATGCAAGCTGGTGCAGCCACTCTGGAAAACAGTATGGAGGTTCCTCAAAAATCTAAAAATAGAACTACCCTATGACCCAACAATTGCACTACTAGGCATTTATCCACAGGACATAGGTGTGATGTTTTGAAGGGACACATGCACCCCCACGTTTATAGTAACACTATCAACACTAGCCAAAGTATGGGAAGAGCCCAAATGTCCATTGATGGATGAACGGATAAAGAAGAGGTGGTATATATATATATATATATATATATATATATACACACACACACATACAATGGAGTATTACTCGGCAATCAAAAAGAATGAAATCTAGGGGCGCCTGAGTGGCTCAGTCAGTAAAGCATCAGACTTCGGCTCAGGTCATGATCTCATGGTTCATGAGTTTTAGCCCTGCATCGGGCTCTGTGCTGATAGCTCGGAGCCTGGAGCCTGCCTCAGATTCTGTCTCCCTCGCTCTCTGCCCCTCCCCCACTCGTGCTCTGTCTCTCTCTCTCTGTGTCGAAAATAAAAACATTAAAAAAAAAAAAAGAATGAAATCTTGCCATTTGCAACATTTGCAAATGGATGGAACTGGAGGGTATTATGCCAAGTGAAATTAGTCAGTCAGAGAAAGACAAAAACCATATTTCATTCATATGAGGACTTTAAGAGACAAAACAAATGAACATGAGGGAAGGGAAACAAAAATAATATAAAAACAGGGAGGGGACAAAACAGAAGAGACTCATAAATATGTAGAACAAACTGAGGGTTACTGGAGGGGGGATGGACTAAATGGGTAAGGGGCACTAAGGAATCTACTCCTGAAATCATTGTTGCACTATATGCTAACTAATTTGGATGTAAATTAAAAAAAATAAAAAAATTAAATTCAAAAAAGCATTTTAGTCAAATTCATGATTAAAACACTCAACTAATTAGGGGCGCCTGGGTGGCTCAGTTGGTTGAGCATCTGACTTCGGCTCGGGTCATGATCTCACGGTCTGTGAGTTCTAGCCCTTCGTCAGGCTCTGGGCTGACGGCTCAGAGCCTGGAGCCTGTTTCAGATTCTGTGTCTCCCTCTCTCTCTGCCCCTCCCTGCTCGTGCTCTGTCACTTTCTGCCTCAAAAATAAATATATGTTAAAAAAAAATTAAACCTCTCAACTAACTAGGAATAGAGGGGGATTTCTTCAACTCGATTAACAATCATCTACCAAAAAATGTACAATTAACAAATTTCTTAATTGTGAGGAACTAGATGCTCTCTCCTTAAAATCAGGAACAAGGCAAGGGTGTCCCCTCTCACCAGGGCCACTAAACAGCATACTGGGAATCTAGGGTGTGAAATAAGACAAGAAAAGTAAATAAAATATGTGCAGATTGGGAAGGAAACAATAAAACTATCTTTGTTCACAGATGACATAACTGTTTATGTAGGAAACCCAAAGAATTAACAACAAAATTCCTGGAATTAATAAAAAATTGTTGTGAGGTTGCAGGATACAAAGTTAATATGCAAAAGTCAATTGCTTTCCTATATATCAGCAATGAACAATGGAAATCTGACATTTAAAACACAATACCATTGGGGAGCCTGGGTGGCTCAGTCGGTTGAGCATTTGACTCTTGATTTCAGCTCAGGTCGTGATACCAGGGTCCTCATATAGAGCCCCAAGTGAGGCTCTGTGCTGAGTGTGGAGCCTGCTTAAGATTCTCTCTCTATCCCTCTGCCCTGCTTCCCTGCTTGCTCTTTCTCTTTCTCTCTCCCTAAAATAAAAAAATTAAAGAAAAACACAATACCGTTTACATTAGCCCTGTAAAAAATGAAACACTTAGGTATAAGCCTAACAAAACACGTACAAGACCTACATGAGTAAAACAACAAAATGTTGATGAAAGAAATCAAAGTTCTAAATGAATGGAGACTCTGTGCTCATTGAGAGGAACTCAATACATTTAAGATGTCAGTTCCTCCCAGCTTGATCTATACATTCGATGTAATTCCAATTTAAACCCTAGCAAGTGATTTTGTAGATGTTGACAAGTGACGCTAAAGTTCATATGAAAAGGCAAAGGCCAGAAATTGACAACACCATACTGAAAAGAATAACGAGATTAGAGGACTGACACTATATGACTTCCTAGAAAGTTACAGCCTGGTGTTGACAAAAGACTAGACAAATAGATCAACGGAACATAACAAAGAGCCCAGAAATAGATCCATACAGATACAGATCTTTGACAAAGGAGCAAAGGCAACACAATGGAGAAGGATAGTCTTTCTGACAAATGGTGGTGGAAAAGCTGAACATCCATAAACAAAAAAAATGAGCCTAGACACAGACTAAAATGAACTAAAAAATTGGTCATAGACTTAAATATAAATTGCAAAGCTTTAAGACTTCTGGGAGATAACATAGGAGAAAATCTAAGTCAGCTTGGATTTGGCAATGATTTTTTATTTATTTATTTATTTATTAAAAAAAATTTTTTTTAACGTTTATTTATTTTTGAGACAGGGAGAGACAGCATGAACGGGGGAGGGTCAGAGAGAGAGGGAGACACAGAATCTGAAACAGGCTCCAGGCTCTGAGCTGTCAGCCCAGAGCCTGACGCGGGGCTCGAACTCACGGACCGCGAGATCATGACCTGAGCCGAAGTCGGCCGCCCAACCGACTGCGCCACCCAGGCGCCCCTGGCAATGATTTTTTAGATAAGAAAATCCATGAATGAAAAAATTGTTAAGCTGGACTTCATTAAAATTTTTAAATTTTGCTCTGCTAAATATACTAGCAAAACAGTAAAAAAAAAAAAAAAAGACAAGCCACAGATTAGAAGAAATATTTCTAAAACATATATCAAATTTAGGGCTATATCTAAAATACACAAGGAACTCTCAAAAATCAACAATAAGAAAACAATTTTAAAATGGGCAAATGGGCAAGAGATCTGAAGAGACACCTCACCAAATATGTACAGATGTCAAATAAGAATTTGAAAAGATACTCAGCACCATGTATCATTAGGGAGTTACAAATTAAAATAATGAGATATCAATACAATGACTAAAATCCTAAAAGCTGACAACGCCAAATGCTGGCAAGGATGTGGAAGAAAAGGCAGTCTCATTCATCGCTGGAGGGAATGCAAATTGATGCAGCCATGTTAGAAGACATCTGGCAGTTTCTTCCCAAGCTAAACGTAGTCTTTGTAAAGATTCTATCTTTCTTTCTTTCTTGAGAGAGAGAGAGCGTACACACAAGCAGGGGAGAGAGGCAGAGGGAGAGGGAGAGAGAGAGAGAGAGAGAGAGAGAGAATATCTTAACCAGGCTCCACGCTCAGTGTTGAGCTGGACTCGGGGCTCAATCTGAGGACCCTGGGATCACGAACTTGAAAGGGCGGGCCTACGACGGCCAACTCCATCTTGTTCTGTGTCCTTCACCTTGACCACGCCTCCTCCCCTTGAGTAACCTCCCGCTCACCTGCCTAACAGGACTCTGACCCTTCCCCAGCCAATCGGCTGAGGCCACAGCCATTACCTCACCAACTGCCCCTAGGCCCCAATAAAACCTTTGTCCTTTTGAAACTCTCTCCCCCCAGGGCGCCTGGGTGGCGCAGTGGTTAAGCGTCCCACTTCAGCCAGGTCATGATCTCACGGTCCTTGAGATCAAGCCCCGCGTCGGGCTCTGGGCGGATGGCTCAGAGCCTGGAGCCTGTTTCCGATTCTGTGTCTCCCTCTCTCTCTGCCCCTCCCCCGTTCATGCTCTGTCTCTCTCTGTCCCAAAAATAAACAAACGTTGAAAAGAAAAAAAATTCTTCAAGAAACTCTCTTCCCGGTATCTCACCACTGCCTCGGTGCAGGTTAGGGGATTGAGCTCAGAGCTAGCGCCGATAAAGGCCCATTTGCTTTTGCATCAGACTAGGCTCCCTAGGGGTCTTTGGGGATCATGAATTCCGGGCATAACAACCTGAGCTGAAATCAAGAATTGGAAACTTAACGAGTTGAGCCCCCCAGACGCCCCCAAAGCTAAACACAGTCTTGCTATATGACCCAGTAATTGCACTCCTGGGTGTTTATCCAATCGAGTTGAAAACTTATGTCCACGCAAAAACTTGCACACAAATGTCTGTGGCAGCTTTATTCGTGATTACCAAAAACTGGGAGCGAGGAACAACCAAGATGTCTTTCACGGGTGAATGGCCAAACTGATACATTCATACAATGGAATATTATTCAGTGATTAAAAAGAAAATAATTAGCGAAACACAAAAGGACATGGATGAACCATAAATGCATGTTGCCGAGAGAAGCCAGTTGGAAAGACCCCAACTATACGACATTCTGATAAGGGGAAATAAGGCGACAGTAAAAAGACCAGTGTCTGCCAGGGACACAGAAGGAGGTGGATGAGATGACTGGGGGGAGCACGGGGTGTGGAGGATGTTGACGCTGTTCTGAACGCTACTGTAACAGTAGATTTGTCAACGTGCATGGAACTCAACAACACAGAGTAAACCTAATGTTCGCGAATTAAAGAAAGATAATTTCGGACGTCGGGGACCCAGGAAGGGATGCAGACGGTGGCCAGACTCTCGGGGTGTCACAAACGCGTGAAACCCCCTCACTGAAGGGGCGGGAGTCCGTAAGACTCAAGGCAGGGCACCCGCCCGCGAGCGCCGGGCTCTAGTTGACAAAGTTGTTCCCGGCGGAGTCAGGTGACCAGTTCTGATCCTGTGGCCCACGTCCTGGAGTGGAACAACTGAGTACGTGGCCGGCGGCCGGCGGGACCCCGTGGGGTCTCACCGCTGAGTGGGAGGTTACAGGGGATCGAGGGGAGGATGGGCCCTGGGGTAACGGGTGGTGGTCGGAGACGGAGTAAGAACTCGTGTTTAGCTTAACGTAGGTACAGCTGGCTGCACAGAGAAACATTAACAGGCTCGTGTATATACAATTGGTCTAGGCATATATTTCTTTGCCTTGTCTGCTAAGGGGGCACAAAGAAACAATACTCCAGCAGCAATAAACACACCTACGTCCCAGATTTTGGTTCCTATGACCATTCTCTACTATACTTCTACGTTTAAAACACACAGCTTGATATGTTTTAATGAGTGTGCAGACAACTTAAATATGGAAGGTGAGTTGGGGGAGGGAAGGGGCAAGAACGAGAGGGGGTGGGTGAGGACATTTGAAGATGGGGGCATTGTCCACAGGGTAGGCGACAGAATGCTGTAATCGTGGGATGTGGCCAGCTTGATTCTGTGCCCCAACATTAAAATAAAAGGACAGAAAAGGAAGGGCGTGTGCATGTTACACCCAAATTGCAACTTCCCACACAATTTGTTCGGGATGAGGTGGGGTCCACGTCCCCTCTGCTCAAACCTGGGTGGCCTGTGACAGCATGTGGCAGAACTACTGTGTGGTGACCCATCGGGCACTTTGCCCCTTTGCTGGAGCCCAGAGGCCACCTCCTGGAAGTGGCTATGTCCAGATGCTCCGGTGAACCAGGCTGGCTGAGCCCAGCCGTCTCCACCAAGGCACCAACACGAGATGACTGCAGCCCAGCCATCAGTCACCCCAGCCCTTCGCATCTTCCCACCACATCATCAAGCAGAGAAAAGCTGTCCCATGAGGCCCTGTCTAAATTCCTGACCCGCAGAATCCATGAACACAATAAGTAGGCCTTGTTTCACACCACTAATGTTGGGGTGGTTGGTTACACAGCAACACAAAACTGGAACAGGTGCAGGAAGGGGTAAAGGGAGAAGGGTCGGGCTGGCCGCTGGGTGGGTCAGAGTGGCCCAGGCAAGAACTGGAACCAAGTGCACAAAGTTCACCATCAGCTCAGCGGGAGCCGCACGCCAGACCCCAGCACTCAAGTCCACAGTGGACGTGGAAGACGTACGTTGCGCACCCCTCCTGACCCTTCCAGTGTGCCCTGCCCCATCTGTCTGTGCAACTTCTCTCCGTGTTCACTCTGCATTCGCTGGAAGCCACCACCAGGCCCCTCTGCCGCCCACCCACGTGGAAGCCTGGTTAAGACTCTGGCCCTGCAGGATGAAGCCACGTGCTTTGGAGACCCTCCTCTGTCTCACTTCCGTGGCAAGGCCCACACACCCACTCCTGCCCCCCTCACCCATCATCATTACCTACCACCTGTCTCTCTCCCAAACGTCTTTTCCTCCCCTTGGAGCCCCGTTCCTTCTGGCTGCACTGTTTTCTAGAGGCTGGCTCCAACTCCAAGACCAGGCTGTACCCCTATCCCCAGCTTTCCCCCACATTCCCCAAGCCCTGGTGCCCCCCCATTTCCTGTCCCTGAGTCCTCTGTTGCCTGTGTCCCGACTGTCCCCCAACCCACACAGCCTGCGCCTTCCACTGCCTCCGTCCCTACACACCCTGGTCCCCACCCCCGCGTAACCACGTCCACATCCTCCAGGGCTCTGTGTCTCCCCTACGCCGCACCTCTACACTTCCCGCGTCCCCTGACTCTGCAGCCCGTCCCTCGAGCAACCCCAGTCCTCGGTCCTCTGCATGTCCCCTGCCTCTATGCCCGCCCCCGTCCCCACCCACCAACACCCCTGCCCCCGGCCTCTGCACCTCCCCATCCCCCGTCCCTGCTTCCCGCGTCCTTCGCACCACATTGTCCCTTGGACACCGCCTGACCTCTGTCCCGTGTCCCCGCGTCCTTCGCGCACCCCCCCCCCGGACCCTCGTTCCCCTGTCCCCCGCACCTCCCCGTCCTCCGTGAACCCCTCCCGGGGCCCCGTCCCCGGGCCTCCGCACCTCCGGCCCCCCGCGCCCGGGAGCTGCGCGGGCCGGCGCGCCCAGGTGGATGCGCGCGCGTTGCGTGGAGACGGGCGGCGGGCACACCCTAACCCGCCGGCCCCGCCCCCCGCGCCGCCGATTGGCTCCCCGCGGGCCGGCCGGGCCCCGGTTGGCTCGCGCCGCGCGGCCGCCGGGCCCGTTTCACGGTGGGTAGCACCGCAGCGTGGATGCTGCTGGGTCCCGCCGCGGCCCCCAGGAGCGTGGAGCCCGAGCGGCCGGGCGGGGCCGGGCGGGGGGCACCCGCCGGGAGCCGCTCCGCCGCCCACCCCGGGCCCGCGGCCGGGGGGCGGGGGGCAGCCTGGGGTCGCGGCCGCTCGGTGTGGCCGCGGGCGGCGGACAAAGGGCCATGCGGGGCCGGGGGCCGCGGCGCGGGGCGCGCGGGAACCGGGGGGCCGCAGCGGTGCCGCTGAGCGCGGCCCGAGGCGGGGCGGGGCCGGGCGCGATGCCGTGGTTCCCGGTGAAGAAGATCCGCAAACAGATCAAGCTGCTGCTGCTGCTGGTGCTGGTCACCTGCGCCGCGTGGCTCACGTACGTGCACCTGAGCCTGGTGCGCCAGGGCCGCGCGCTGCGCCAGCGCCTGGGCTACGGGCGAGGTACGGGGGCGCGTCCGGGGGCGGGGGGCGGGGGCACCCCGAGGAGCGCTGGGGGGCCGGGCCTCCGCACCGCGCCCGGAGACCCCGGCCGCCCGCCCTTCCCGGCTCTGCGGTATTTGGGCAGGGGGCGCGGTTCGGCCGGGCCCGGAGCCCAATGACGTCAGCAGTGACGCCCGCGACCCTCTTGGGGAGCGTCCCCGAACCTGGGCCGACTCCGGGATGTGACCTGGAGCCAGCAGTGACGGGGTGAACAGCGGGCTCTCAGGGAGATCGCCCGCAGGCCCTGCAGGCTGGGCTTTTCAGGAAGGCCTCGCACCCCCACCGCTTGTCTCCTCAGTTTACCCGTCTGCTGGGGGAGAGAGGAGGGAGGGGTCCAGCCTCCCCTCGGGGTGGGGGTCGGGGAGGGTTTGGAGGGAGCTGACTGGTGCAGTTGGAAGGCTTCCTGAGGGGTGCCCTAACTAACCCTGTGACAAGGGGCAGGCTTTTGTGGTGGGGGTGGGGGTGGGGGTGGGGAAGCACAGTGATGGGGGTCCAGCCTGGGGACCCCTGAACTGCCTGGAGTAAACTTTCCCAGGCTCCTCCAGCTCACACTCCGGTGAAGACAATAAACCCACAAAGCAAATCAGTTCCTGGTGAGTGTGGTGCGAAAGAGCCAGGGCAGGGGGGTCTGGATGGCCCCTTGAAGGTGGTGCTGCCCGCCCACGACATCTGGGGGGAGAGTGTGCCTGGCAGGAGGGATGAGCCTGTGACAACCTGGTGGGAAGGGGAGAAGCAGGGAGCCTGGAACCTGGGGAAGGGGGAGGGCATGGGAAAGAGGGAAGCACCTCAGGGCACGAGTAACACTCCCCCCCCCCCCCCACACACACACCTTAAACCTCCCAGCAGAGGCCAGAGCAGAAGCCTCCTCTGCCCAGGCAGGGAAGCTCCCAGCCGGGCTGCCCCTACCCCTTCTTAGGAAGTGTGGTGCTGGGTGCCCTTAGGGTGAGAGGTCAGGGGTGTGGGTCCCACTTCCTCACCCTCTTCCTAACAGTGACTTTGGCCCACGGCACCCAGGGCCACTCCACTGAGGGCCTCCCTGCTCGGTTCCCTTCTGCCTCCTTTCCATGTGCCTGGACACCTGGCTCCACAGACCTCCCAGGCCAGGGGTGTGGAGCTTGTCCCAACCCCCCAGAGTCTACACCCCTCACAGCCACCACACCCATGAGGGGTCCCCAGCACAGCTCAGTCCCTAAAAGAAGCCCCCCTCCCCCAGCTATCAGCAAATAAGGCAGGATCCCAGATCGTGACCCAGTGACACAGAAGAAAACCCACCCCCCCTCCCCAGCCACCTCTGTGGCTTTCTGAGCAACCGCAGTCTTCACCAACTGACTTCCTGAGTAGCTGGGGAGTCTAGCTCAGCAACTGGGAGGGAGTAGAAGTGTGGGAACCCCATTTCCGAGGGCCTCTCTGCTCTCAGCTGGACCGGCAGACTGCCCTTACGACTCCTGGGTGAGCAGGAGCTGTTCAGCGTCCTGGAAGGTCAAACTCTCATGGGGCACCTTCCAGGAAAGCCCCAGCCCATGGGTCCTGGCTCTGGGCTGCAGCCTCTTCGCCCAGCCACCTGGGCTCCCACCAGGGTAAGGCTGGTGAGAAGCGGAGCAGCTGGACACGCCCGAGGACTTTTTGACTGTTGGGTCAGTGCTGTCTTCACTTCCAGCTGGGGAGGCAGCACTGGAGCGGGACAGGGGGTCTACCTTCCTGGTGTCCTGCAGGATACCCATGTGGCAGGAGCCCTCTGGGGATCTCACTGTGCTGGACAGTGGTGGAAGCCTGGGCTGGGACCCCACCACAGAAGGCTCCTGGTACCCATGGACTTAGCTTGGTGGGCAGGGAGCATAGGGCCAGGCTGGGGGGATTTGGCCAGGAGCCTCTTAGGGGCTCACCTCCCAGCTGGACAGAGGACAGTGGGGGAGGAACCCAGAAGAAGGAGCAGGCGGGCAAGTACCACAGGGGTCCTACAGGCAGGAGACTAAGGTCAGCTCCCCTCCCCCGGAGAAGGGACTCAGGCCAATTGTGTCCACACAGGAATCTGTGGGTCTGGATTGAAGGATGGGCATGAATGTCGAAATTCCGGCTTGCCCTGGAGCAGAGGGGCTGCTCCTGGATTGGGTATCCCTGGCTGGGAGCACGGGGCTGGGGGCAGAGGTGGGATATAATAAAGCCTCCCAGAAGAGCCTTGAGTCCCAAGGTGTGGCACACCCCTCCCCCCAGAGGACAGGGTGGGATGTTCAGGTCCACAGCTTAGGCAAGAAGCCTGGGAATTTGAGGGAGTTAGGGGCATGGGGATGGTCGGCCCTAGGATAGGGGTTGTGTATAAGGGTGCCAAGCTCTGGAGAGAGCCACAGACAGACCTAGGAGGGGTTCCTCAGGGTCACAGTCGCTGGAGCCATGTTGGCTCCCGGCCCCCCAGCAGCCAGACCAGCATGTCTGTTCCTCTTCTGTCCAGGCTGGTGCCAGGACTCCTCTGGTCCTGAACCCCTCTCAAGGCCAGCAGGTGGCACATGTGCCGTGAGCAGGGGCTGGCTTAGCCTGAAGACAAAAGCACCAGCTTTCCAATAACAAGCGCTAGCACTGACCCTTAGCACGCAGTTCTGATGAGGGAGGGAGACACGGAACCCTCAGGACGAGGGAAAAGTGCTGAGGGCACGGTGCAGTAGTCCTGGGGGCCTTCCCGGAGGCAGGGCCGCGGTGAGGATGGCCAGATAAGTGTGTATGTATATGCATTAGCACACGCACACACATGACTCTGCTCCCTGGCACCAGTCAGCGGTCTAGGAAAAGCCAGGTGGAGGGCTTGAGAGGGGGCCGCCCACCCCAGAGGCGGAATGTGGAAGAAGGACCCAGAGAGCAATTGCACAGCCACAGGTGGGGCCCTGGGCAGCACGGGGAGCAGACTGAAGTGCGAAGGCTTCAGCAGGAGACACTGCTGTCCCCACCTGACCCCCAGCGGCAGGGGCCGCCTCGGAGAGAGCCTGGGCCCCAGTCATGCCCCACGTGCCGCCCACAGATGGCGAGAAGCTGAGCGGTGTGACGGAGGGCAGGGGCGTCCGGGCTGCGCTGTCCACACAGAGGGCGGAGGACTCCAGCGAGAGTCGGGAGGAGGAGCAGGTGGTGAGCAGGGCTGTGGGGAAGAACACGTGTGTGCGGCACACACACATCCCTGAGGCCACTAGTGTGCCAGTGGCCTCGGGACCTGTGGGCTGGGTGGATGGAGGACGCGGGTGCAGGCACGGAGCACGGCCCAGCCTGCAGTTCACGTCCGGCGGGCATGGGTGTGCGCGAGCGTGCTGGCCGGTGCTTGCCTGGGCAGGTGTGGTGAGGGTCCTCTGGGTGTGTGTGGTTGGGGTACCACGGGTTCGGGATTTTATGGCTGGATGTGTGCAGGGGAGTCCTTGTGAGGTGTGTCCCGGTGTGTGTGTGGGGTGGGGGTGGGGGGTGACCCCTCCCTGTCTTCCCATTGCTGTTTTGACCCTGGTGCCTTTTCTGTCCTGTAGCCGGAAGGACGGGACCCAAACATGCTGTTTCCTGTGGGGGCTGGAAAGCCACCCCCTCTGAACCTCACCCATCAGGTTCCCCCTTGGTGGGAAGAGGTGAGCTCTGCTTGGCTTGTGATGAGCTTCAGGGGAGGGCGGGGGGGGGGGCTGTGCAGAAGGTAAGGCCCACCTCCCGCCCCCCAGTACAAGGGGCAGGTGAACCTGCATGTGTTTGAGGACTGGTGCGGAGGCGCCGTGGGCCATCTGAGGAGGAACCTGCACTTCCCGCTGTTTCCGCACGTGAGTGCCAGTGGTAGGGAGCTGGCAGGGGGTGGGGGGCAGGGCAGGACAGGGAAAGGCTTTGACGTCAGAGGCCACTGTCCCCCCAGACTCGCACCACCGTGAAGAAGTTGGCTGTGTCCCCCAAGTGGAAGAACTACGGACTACGGATTTTCGGCTTCATCCACCCGGCGAGAGATGGTGCGGGGGTGGGGATGTGCCAGGGAGGGGGCAGCAGGAAGGGCCCCACACCACCCCCCTGAGCCCCTGTCCTGTGGCCTAGGAGACGTCCAGTTCTCTGTGGCTTCGGATGACAACTCTGAGTTCTGGCTGAGCCCAAATGAGAGCCCGGCGGGTGCCCAGCTGGTGGCCTTTGTGGGCAAGGTACCCTTAACCCCACAGCCCTCCCACCCCAGCCCCTCCACCCACACCCCTATCTGTCTTCACTGGGCCTCCTCCGCCTCCGTCACCTGTCTCCTCCAGCTTCTGAGGGACGGGGACTGGATGAGGCTGGTGCCCCCAAGGAGAGGGTGAACCCCCCCACCCTTCTGTATCGCTTCCCAGACTGGCTCAGAGTGGACAGCACCTGGGGAATTCACCAAGTTCAGCTCGCAGGTGTCCAAGCCCAAGCGGTGAGTGACTGGGAGCGTGTGTGCACCGGGGTGTATTGGGGGGCGGGGGGGAACATGCACCAGCACACAGAAAACCACTGCACCTGTACTGTCGTGGCCACACTGCCATCGCCCCGAGGGACCGCCCCTGAGCACCCCACCTTTTCTGGGGTTTCTGTTTGGGGCTCCTGGAGCATGGTAGGAGCATGTCCCCCTGACCGCTTATGTCCCCAGGCTCATGGCCTCCCGGAGGTACTACTTTGAGCTGCTGCACAAGCAGGACGACCGAGGCTCAGACCACGTGGAAGTGGGCGTGAGTGTGGCCTGCCATCCGTGGGCTTCTGGAGAAGCCACGTCCCTTCCCCTGCTCTCTCTGCTCCCAACACTCCCTGCAGGACAATGGTGTGGGTCCTGCCCCCTCACCCCAGGAGTTCCCATCTAGTTAGCAAAGCAGACACTCAGGGACGGGGGGGTCCAAGATCAACTCTGCCCAGGGAGGCTACATGGAGAAGTGGTGCTTGAGTAGAGTCTTGAGAGATGAGACATTCGTAGGGAGATCCAGTGAGGAGAGAATTGGGGTGCCTCAGGTGAACTCCAGATCTCAAGAACAGCAGAGGAACAGCAGAGTTCTTCCAGAACTCCAGAGGATCCAGTGGCCAGGCAGGGCCTGCAACGCGAACCCCGGACAGCCCAAAGCAATTGGGTTTGCATTTCAGGAAAAACCCTTTGGCCACTGCTGCAGAGAGCCTGGGCGGGGGGCGGATCGTTTAGACATGGTCCCTGAAGCAGGGAGGTGGGGCCTGAGCCTGGCTAGGGGAGATGGGGCGTTTGTCGACTGTGTGTGCTAGGCATCAACCCAGCTCAGCTGGCAGGGACTCCAGGCTGGAAACGCAGGCTTGGGGTGATCTCGTGGAAGCCAAGGGGGTGCCCAGGAGACCCAGAATGAGCTAGGAAGGGAGAGGGCCTGGAACAGCTCCCAGGAACCCCAGCTTGAGGGAGGGAGGAACCGAGTCTGCAAAGGAGGAGACTGAGAAGGAGCTGCCACAGGAATGGGGAAACGGGGAGGGTGAGGTCCAGTGAGGCGAGGGGTAGGGGCCTCTAGAAGGCTAGCTGTGACCGCCAGGAAGGCGATGGCTGCAGCATGGGGAAGGAGGCGGTGGCAAAGCCATAACCAGCGGGCAAGGAAGCGCTTAGGGTGTCAGGAAAGGCCTGGAGGGAGCATGGGAGGGGGGTGTCCCATCCACCAAGAACCCCTCTGCCATCCAACCTCCAAGCTTCCTGTGCCCTCGAAGGGGCTGTCCCCACCTGCTCCCCGTGCCCACGTTCAGAAAAGACCCGTTCCTCTCCAGCTCCAGGACCACAGAGCTTTGGTCCTGACCGCTCTCTCCCTTCCCTAGTGGCGAGCCTTCCTGCCAGGCCTGAAGTTTGAGGTCATAGGCTCTGCTCACATCTCCCTGTACACAGGTGTGGAGCCCAGTGCCTCTTTGGGGAGGGGGGTGGGCTCCTGATCTGCGGTCTCTTTGGGGTGGTCTCTGGATGTGGGTGGGGAGGGGTGAGGAGTGGTCCTTGGGTACTCCTGAGGACCCCACACATTCCTCTGTCCCCAGATGAATCGTCCCTGAAGATGGACCACGTGGCCCATGTCCCCCAGTCTCCAGCCAGCCACGTGGGGGGGCGCCTGCCACAGGAGGAGCCCAGAGCTGACATGCTGCGCCCAGACCCCCGAGACACCTTCTTCCTCAGTGAGAGGGGACCGTAGAGGGGGGGAGGGGGGGCAGGGATACCCAGCCTGCCACTCTGTGACCACTCCTCCCACAGCACCTCGGGTGGAGCCTTCGAGTCTGGAGAACGTGCTGGAGCCCTGCGCCTACGCCCCCACCTATGTTGTCAAGGACTTTCCAATCGCGAGATACCAGGGGCTGCAGTTTGTAAGTGCCCCTCACCAAGACCTTCCCTGAGGCCCCGGCCTCCCGCCCAGGGTCCCCTGAGCCCTCTGCCCTGCCCACAGGTGTACCTGTCCTTTGTCTACCCCAATGACCACACGCGCCTCACGCACATGGAGACGGAAAACAAGTGCTTCTACCGAGAGTCGCCGCTGTACTTGGAGAGGTGGGTGGGGCAGGCAAGGGATGGGGTGGGGGTGGGGGGCCAGCGGCCCGTAGGGGGGGTCCTCTCTGATGCCCCTCACCGCCCCAGGTTTGGGTTCTATAAATACATGAAGATGGACAGGGAGGAGGGAGAGGAAGACGAGGAGGAAGAGGTGCAGCGCCGAGCCTTCCTCTTTCTCAACCCGGATGGTGAGTACCGCCCCCCGCGCGCGCGCCCCCCCAGCCTGTGCCCACGTGGGCGTGGAGTGACCCCCGCGCGCCCCCCAGCCTGTGCCCACCTGGGCGTGGAGTGACCCCCGCGCGCCCCCCAGCATGTGCCCACCTGGGCGTGGAGTGCGCCCCCCCAGCCTGTGCCCACCTGGGCTGCTTCCCGCAGACTTCCTGGACGATGAGGAAGAGGGGGAGCTGCTAGACAGCCTGGAGCCCACGGAGGCGTCCCCCCTGCAGAGCCGCCGCCACCTCCCCCTGCCCGCGGCCCCCACAGCGCCCGGAGCCACGCCCGCCCCGCCGGTGCCTCCCAGCCCCGGAGACCTGCCCACCACCCGGCGCTCCCGGGCGCTGAGCTGGGCCGCCCGGGCCGCGCGCCCCCTGCCCCTCTTCTTGGGCCGCGCCCTGCGCCCCCGAGCTGCGGCTCAGCAGCAGCCCCCGAAGGTGTATGTGACGCGGGTGCGGCCGGGACTGCGGGCGCCTCTCGGCCCACGCGGCCCACCCTGGCCGCCCTTCCCCGGAGTCTTCCTCCGCCCCAGACCTCTTCCCCGGGTGCAGCTGCGGGCGCCCCCACGGCCGCCGCGGTCTCGAGGCCGCAGGACCGGTGGTTCCCCGGGCGCAGAGCTGAGGCCCCCGGCCCGGGCGCAGGCCACCCAGGGGAGCCTGGAGGGCCAGCCGCGCTTGCTGGGACTCCCAGCTCCGACCGCGGCCGCGAACCTGTCGTCGGAAGCTCAGCCCGTGACCTCCTTCCTGAGCTTGTCCCAAGTGTCCAGGGCGCAGCTGCCTGCAGCGGGCGACGAGGAGGAGGCAGACGATGACGACGACGGGGCGCGGGGCGAAGATGAGGACAGCGAGGAGGCCGCGGGAGCCCCCCGAGGCCGCTGGCGCGAGGACGCCATTGACTGGCAGCGCACGTTCAGCGTGGGCGCCGTGGATTTCGAGCAGCTACGCTCCGACTGGAACGACCTGCGCTGCAACGTGTCGGGGAACCTGCAGCTGCCCGAGGCCGAGGCCGTGGACGTGGTGGCCCAGTACATGGAGCGGCTCAACGCGCGCCACGGCGGGTGCGTCCGGAGTGTGCGCGTGGGAGGGGAGGCCCTACAGGGCGTGCGCCTGGGAAGGGGAGGACCTGGGGGATGGTGAATGTTGGGGGGGGGCATATGGGAGGGGAGGCCCTGGAGGGGGTGCCTGTGAAGGGGAAGCCCTGGGAGGTGCGTGTGGGAGGGGAGGCCCTGGGAGGATGTGCGCCTGGGAAGGGGAGGCCCTGGGGCGGTGAGTGTGGGAGGGGAGGCCCTGGGGAGGGTGCGTGTGGGAGGGGAGGCGCTGGTGGGGGGGGGGAGTGGGAGGGGAGGCCCTGGGGAATGCGTATAGGAGGAGAGGAGGGGGGAAGGGGGCGTTCCTGGGAAGGAGAGGACCTGGGGGGTGAGTATGGGAGGGTCGAGGGGTCATGTAGGAGGGGAGGCCCTGGAGGAGGTGAATGTGGGAGGGGAGGCCCTGGGTGGGGGGGTGCGCCTGGGAAGGGGAGGACCTGGGGGGGGGGCGCCTGGGAAGGGGAAGCCCTGGGAGGTGCTTGTGGGAGGGGAGGCCTTGGGAGGAAATGCACCTGGGAAGGGGCGGAGGGGAGGAGGGGGGTACCTGGAGGGAGAGGACCTGGGGGGTGAGTGTGGGAGGGTGTGGGGGGGTCATGTAGGAGGGGAGGCCCTGGAGGAGGTGAGTGTGGGAGGGGAGGCCCTGGGGGGGTGCGTGGGAGGGAGGCCCTGGGAAGTGTGTGCCTGGGAAGGGGAAGTCCTGGCCTCTGTGGAACCTTCAGACCTTCCCAGGGTTTAACAGGGTGCTGGTCTGGGCATGGCACACGGACCTCCAAGGGAAGAGCTGTCTCTCCCTGTCTCTTCCCTGTCTCCTGGGGCTTCTTAGTGTCCAGGGTTCCTGTTCAGTGTTAGAAGCCTCACCTCCTCACAGGCACCCAGGGTGGGCTCCCTTGTCCTGAACCTCCAAACCCACCCTGTCACCTTGGGCCTGAACCCAAGAATGAATCTGAACCAGCCAGGGCTCTCCTCCAAGTAGAGACCCAAAGGTCAGGCTGAGAGTGCCTGGACCCCTCCTCGTCTTCTGGTACAGGGCTCCTGGGTCTTCCCAGAGGGTCTTTCTCCAGCTCAGGGGAGCACAGGGCTCCTGCCCCATTGCTGCCTCTGATCCCCGCCCCCACCCCCCAGGAATCCAGGCCTGTCACCACCCCCATATGTAGGCTAGCGGGGCAGAGAATGGGAGGCCCCAAAGTTGGCCCCAAAGGAGACACTGGTGGGTTCTGTGAGCCTTAAAAGAGGAGTAGAACCAGTGCAGACAGCACTGGTAGGCAAAGGCACTGGGGCAGGAGGCCAGGGGCCCGGTGTGCAGAGGACGGAGAAGGGGCCATCGTGGGCCTCGAGCAACCTGCTCAGGACTCATTTTTCTTGCAGACCGTACCAGGTTTTGAGCAAGACAGGGGCCGACCTGTTGGGGTTGCAGACAGGCCTGTTGCTGCCTTGGAGGGGCGTGGACGGGATGGGAAGCCCACAGGGGCCATGAGTGCCAGGCTTGTGCCAGGGCAGTGACGAGATGGTGTGGGAAGGGCAGGGATTTGATTCTAGGTGGCTGAGTTCTTGGCTCAAAGCTTCGTGAGAGTAGGGTGTGGGTGGGCCTAGGGACTGAGAGTTCAGAAAGACCCAGAGTGTTTGGGGCAGAAAGTCCCTGACGCTCGGGGAGAGCACAGTGGGAATGGCGGGGTTTGCAGGGAGGAGTGGGCACTCCTTGGGGGTCACACAGGTAGGCTCCCATGGTCAGGGGGCTGCAAAGGGAGGCCATTTGGAGAAAGGAAGAAGCCACTGTAGTCAAGGGCAGGGTCCCGTTTTCCCGGGATGAGAAGCCTCTGCTTGGTAGCAGAGTGGAGGACGAAGGCGCTCAGCAGGGCCAGGAGGGAAGGGGCAGAAGAGGCTCAGGGCGGGCCAGCGGCATCTTCCCCTGGGTCAGGACCGCCCCGGGGCTGGTGCCGGAAGAGGCAAAGGGAGGCTTATCTGAGGGGCCTCGGAAAGAGCCGGGGAGGATTGGGGCAAGCTTGCAGACTGGATACCCCGGAGAAAAGAGCCAGTGCGGGAGGAAGTGGGCTCACGCAGCACGCGGGGACATTGAAGGCAAGCCGAGCCGGCTTAAGGCCCTAGAATGGCAGTGTAAGACCAGCGAACCTCGCCCTGTGGACAGTGGGTGGCGCCGTCATAAAGGTCACTGCGCATGCGTGAGCGGTGACGCGAAGACCACAGAGGAGGCTGCCCTAGGGAGGGGAGGCACGAAATGGGCGCCCGCCCTCTCGGAGCTCCCCGCCAGGACGCGGCGTGGGCGGGGTACGGCAGCCTGGGACACGAGGGAACTCACGGCAGCTGCCCCAGCCCCTCTTCTGAGTGGCCGCCTGGTTTCTGGGGCTGGGGGCGACCCGCAGGGACACTCGGGGGGCGAGGGGGGCAGGGAGGAGGGAGGGCCGCAAGCGCGGAGCCCAAGCGTGCCGACCCAGCCCCCGCTTCCCAGGCGCTACGCGCTTCTGCGCATCGTGAACGTGGAGAAGCGCCGGGACTCCGCGCGCGGAAGCCGCTTCCTGCTGGAGTTGGAGCTGCAGGAGCGCGGGGGCGGCCGCCTGCGCCTGTCAGAGTACGTCTTCCTGCGACTGCCCGGAGCCCACGCGGGAGGCGCCGACGCCGACGGAGAGAGCCCGGAGCCCGCTCCCGCCGCCCCCACGCGCCCCGACGGCCGCCCCGAGCTCTGCCGGCCGCTGCGCCTGGCCTGGCGCCAGGATGTGATGGTACACTTCATCGTGCCAGGTGCGCGGGACCGCCTCGGGCCCGGGCACCTGGGACGTGGGCTGGGCTTCCCCGAGCCCCCGCGGCCAGTGGGAGCGCCGCTGGCCGTGCACCGGGTCCCGCGGAGTCAGGTCGGGGTGGGCTCAGCGGCACCACCTTCCTCCAGTGAAGAACCAGGCGCGCTGGGTGGCCCAGTTCCTGGCGGACATGGCCGCGCTGCACGCCCGCACGGGGGACTCGCACTTCAGCATCACCCTGGTGGACTTTGAGAGCGAGGACATGGACGTCGAGCAGGCGCTGCGCTCTGCCCGGCTGCCCCGGTAACAGCGCCCCCGCCAGGGACGGCCGAGCGCGTCTTGCCTCCCCCGCCCCTTCCGGGACGCGGGTTTTCTAGCCCCGGCCCGCAGGGGTCAGGGCCTGTGACCTCCCGCCCCCCCTCCCCCCCCCCCCCCGCTCTCCTCCCCACCTTCCGCAGGTACCAGTACTTGAGGCGAACTGGAAACTTTGAGCGCTCGGCGGGCTTGCAGGCTGGAGTGGACGCAGTGGAGGTGCGTGGGAGGGTTGGGAGAGCAGGGAGAGCCCGTCCAGACCACCAAGGAAGGAACTCCGCTGGGGGAGCGGAGGGGCGTGCTCAGGCCTCCCCGTGACCTCGGCCTCCAGGATGCCAGCAGCATCGTTTTCCTCTGTGATCTGCACATCCACTTCCCGCCCAACATCCTGGACGGCATCCGCAAACACTGTGTGGAGGGCAAACTGGCCTTTGCGCCCGTGGTCATGCGCCTGGGCTGTGGGAGCTCGCCGGGGGACCCGCACGGTAATGCCCTGGATGCCCCCCCCCCCATGCCCCAATAACACTGGGAGTTCCACCAACGGCAGGGTGAGGCCCAGGCCCCTGGGGGCCTCTCCTAACCCCGGAGGTGGGCCTGGGGATCCATCAATGCCCCGCCTATTGCCTAGGACCCCAGAGCCTCCAGGGTCATGCCTGGGAACCTCCTCCAGCACCCCAGTCGTGTGCAGGGCCGCAGGTTATGACCCCACACAGAAGAGTGACCCTTGACGCCCCTCTAAGGATGGGACCCTGCAGCAGATCCCCTCTGGAGGCTGGGGAGGAAGGCTTGCAGGTTCTGGTGTCTGAAGGGCACCTCCCTACCCAGGCTACTGGGAGGTGAATGGCTTCGGCCTCTTCGGGATCTACAAGTCAGACTTCGACCGCGTCGGGGGCATGAACACTGAGGAGTTCCGGGACCAGTGGGGGGGCGAGGACTGGGAGCTCCTGGACAGGTGACTGCCCCCCATCTCGGGGACTGAGGATACCTCCTCTGAGCGGGGAGGGTACCCCAGGGTCCTCACGTGCTGCAGGGACTTCCGCTTCGTATCCCAGGATCTGTGACCCCACCCCACCCCACACCTTTTCCTATCTCTAGGGTTCTGCAGACTCGGGAACAGCCTTGCAACAAATTCTGTCCCCAGATCCTATAGGCCCAGTGGTGTCCCTGAGTCCCCATCTCCCACCGGGGTCCCACAGTAGTGGAAGGCCTGACACCAATGCCCTTGGGCCAGGGTCCTGAGCACTTCCATGCTGCCCTGCCCCCAGGCTCCGGAAGAGCCAGGGCAGCCACAACTGTCCCCCTACCACCCAGATCCTATAGGCAACCCTCTCCAGGGTCCTGACACCCCCTTTCCACCCAGGGTCCTGCAGGCAGGGCTGGAGGTGGAGCGACTCCGAGTGCGGAATTTCTACCACCACTACCACTCCAAGCGGGGAATGTGGGGCGCACGTGGCCGGAAGGGCTCCCGCACCGAGGGATCCTGAAGACCAGGCCACCCCCTCCTGGCCCCTGGCCCCTGGCCCCCGTCCCCTGGTGGGGGCTGGAGGCCGGGCCCTGAGCCTGGTCCCTGGAAACCCCGGCAAGGCTTATCACAGGGGAATGGCCACCACCTGTGCCTGGCCCAGCGTGGCCACCGCCCCCTTTGTGCCCCTCCCCAGAGAGGCAGCCTTCACAGCTGGTTGGGGCCCGGGCTTGGTCTCCACACTCCGCGAGATGATTTCTGTGAAATTTTGCTGTAGCGATGACGTTGTTTTCAGGATTTCCGAGAGTTCTGTCTGTTCCGTTTTTTATTCAGAATGAAATGAAATATTTTTTTTAGTTCTGACTTGTCCTCTGCCTGGTTCTCTTGGGAGGGCAGAGATAAGCCTCAGTGACTGCCAGGAGCCCTGCCCTCACGGACACTCTCTCTGCCCCTGAGGCCCCTTCCTGTCCCACAGCAGCAGCGGCTACCGACCCCACCCTCTCCCGAGACCACTCTCTTCCTGCCCTCTCCTCTTGACCTTCAGAGGTGGGACCTGGAGGTGAAAGGGCTTCGGGCCTCTTCCCTGCTGCTCGGTGCCCGTGGAGTCATGTGGCCACCAGTGACAGACACAGGGCAGGGCCTGCACAGCTTTGAGAAAAGAACGTTCGGTCATTTCACTCCTTTTGAAAACAGAACTTGGATGTTAGCCCTACCCGGTCTTCCTAGAAGGTCAAGGTGAACTCGGCACCCGTTCTGTGGCCACGTTGGGAGTGGCACTCGGCTGAGCTGCCAGAGGCAGAAAACCCAACTCAAGCTGGTTTACGCCATAATGGGGGTGGGGGGGTGATTATTTTACTTCTGTTCGTGTCAGTGGAAGTTCAGGGTCGGGAGCACACTAGGAGAGTGCTGACCCAGAGGCTGGATGACGCTGTCAAGGCCCAGCCCCTCCCTGGGGGTCCCAGTGCTCTGCCTGGTACTAAGCAGCTCCCTATATGAGGTCCTTGTGGCTGCCGTGACAGATTTCCAGAAACACAGAATGTATGACCTCCGTGTTCTGTAGGTCAGAAGCCCAAAAACAAGGTTTCTGTGGCCCGATCTGGAGGCTTTAAAAATTTTTAACATTTATTTATTTTTGAGACAGAGAGAGCATGAACAGGGGAGGGTCAGAGAGAGGGAGACACAGAATCTGAAACAGGCTCCCGGCTGAGCTGTCAGCCCAGAGCCCGGCGCGGGGCTTGAACCCACGGACCGCGAGATCATGACCTGAGCCGAAGTCGGCCGCTTAACCGACTGAGCCACCCAGGCGCCCCTGGAGGCTTTAGAAATGACTCTGCCTTGTCCTGTCCCCACTTTTAGAGGCCACTTGAGTTCCTTGGCTCAGGGCTGCTGCTTATGTCAAAGCCAGCAGCTTAGCATCTTCAGAGCCCTCCCTTCCTGTGTCTGTCACCTCTGCTTGCATCATCACATCTCTCTGGCCCTCCTGCCTCCCTCTTGTAAGGACATGTGTGGTTACACTGCTCCCCTCCATTATTCCCGGATAATCTCCCCATCTCCACCAACATTCTTTACGTAATCACATCTGCAAAGTTCTTTTTGCCATGTCAGTTGACAGCCACAGGTTCCAGGGTTAGGGCCTGGATTCTTTGGGGCCATGATTCTCTGTACCTCCTCACTGACATTCCGTGGGAAGGCGGTACATGCACCCAGCAGCCCAAATAACTCTTGTGAGATTGACCCAAGTTGTCTCCTTAGGTCATACCTCACCATGAACGTGGGGCAGCAGGAAAGATTCCAATGAAAGAAGAACCAGATGGATACCGCCATCTGGCCCTGAGAAGACTCTAGAAATGACCCTGCCGGAAGGGACATTGACCACTGCCACTGCTGACCAGAGTAGCCAGCAGATGTGTGTAGACACCAAGTCCCACGTAACAACGTGGGCCTCACAAGTCCTGCGGGTCCACGGAGCACAAGTGCCTACGGGGCAGAGGACACCACCACGCTGCCACATACCTGCTCAGAAGCTACCAGATGCCTTTAGCTCACACTGCCCACTTCTCCCCAAGTATCTAGTTCAAGTATCTAGTGAGTGGGAATTTTCTCCACTCACAGATATTTCATAACAAGAAAAAAACGAGTGCTGGATTTAGAAATACATTCTCAGGGCGCCTGGGTGACTCCGTTAATCCCGCTTCAGCTCAGGTCATGATCTTGCAGTTCATGAGTTCGAGCCCTGTGTCAGGCTCTGTGCTGAGGGTTCAGAGCCTGGAGCCCGTTTAGGATTCTGTGTCTCCCTCTCTTTCTCTGCCCCTCCCTGGTTCACACCTTGTCTCTCTCTTTCAAAAATAAATAAACATTAAAAAAAGGAATACATCCTCTAAAGGGCAGGGGGCATGCAAGCAACAGGCAGATGAAGGCTCACACCAAAAAAAAAAAAAAAAAAGATTACTTCCAGAAGCAGAAGAAAATCTCAAAATCATATAATCTGGACTATACATAAACCATAATTTATTAATCTATCTTAACAACTGTTCATTGAACACCCACTGTGTTAGGTGCTGAGGAAAGGTGAACAAAAGAGACAAGAGTCTGTCCTTGTAGAACTTGGCGGATGAGAGACAGAATAAGAAAACGTCTAGCATATTAGATGATGGCAACTGTTGTAGAAAAAATTAAGCCAGGAAAGGGAATAGTAAGTCTGAGTGAGACTGCAGTTGTAAACAGTGGTCAGAAAAAGCAAGTCTGAGAAGGTGACATCCCAGAAAAGATCTGAAGGCTGTAAAGCTACCAAGGATGCCACTGGGGGTACAAGGGCTCAGAGGTGACACTTGAGGACTTTTTTTTTTTTTTAATTAGCAGTAAATGCCTCTCACCACTCCGTTTCAACAACATTGGAAGTACAGCTGACTTCCAGGTTAGGGGCAAAATCCCTGCACAGTCAAACATCTGTGCATAACTTTTGACGCCCCCAAAATTTAACTACTTACAGCCTACTGTTGACGGGCAGCCTTACCGATAACAGCCAATTGACACATGTATTTTAAATATGTGTATTATATATTGTATTCTTGAAATAAGCTAGAAAAAAATGTTATTAAGAGAATCATAAAGAAAAGAAAATACAGCACAGTACTGTATTTATTTTTTAAAAAATCCACCAATAAGTGGACCCGCACAGCACAAACCCATGTTGTTCAAGGGTCAACTGTACTAGCTAATGCAATAAGACAAGAAAAAGAAATAAAAAGTATACATATGGGAAATAAAAGGGTTACGTACATGAATGGCTTTGTTTGCTGATGATCATCTACGTAGAAAATCTAAAAGAATCAGCAAAAAAAAAGAAAAACAAACAAAAAGAAAAAACCCTCCTGGAATTAATAAGCAATTGTAGCAATGTTGCAGGATATAATAAGGTTAATACACAAAAGTCAATTGTTTTCCTATACACCAGCAATGAACAATTGGAATTTGAAATTTAAAAAAAAAATTTTTTTTAACGTTTATTTATTTTTGAGACAGAGAGAGACAGAGCATGAACGGGGGAGGGTCAGAGAGAGGGAGACACAGAATCTGAAACAGGCTCCAGGCTCTGAGCCGTCAGCCCAGAGCCCGACGCGGGGCTCGAACTCACGAACTGCAAGATCATGACCTGAGCCGAAGTCGGCCACTTAACCGACTGAGCCACCCAGGAGCCCCTGGAATTTGAAATTTAAAACACAATACCATTCACATTAATACCAAAAAAATTAGTTACTTCAGTATAAATCTAACAAAATATGCACAAGATCTATATGAGGAAAACTACAAGACTGTAATGAACAAAATCAAAGAAAAATCAAATAAATGGAGGAATATCCGTGTTCATGAACAGGAAGACTCAATATTACCATGATGTCTGTTCTTTCCCAACTTGATCTGTAGATTCAATGCAATCCCACTTAAAATCATAGCAGGTTATTCTGTGGATATCAACAATTGATTCTAAAGTTTATACGAAGAGGCAAATGGCCCAGAATGGCCAACACCACACTGAAGGAGAAGAACAAACTTCGGTGGATGCCACCTGACTGAAAAGCTAGTGATCGAGACTGTGATGTTGATGGAAAGTAGACAAATAGGTGAATGGAACAGAACGGAGAGCTCAGAAACAGACCCACATAAACACGGTCCTTGACAAAGGAACAAAGACCGTTTCTTCAATGACATTGCTGGGCCAGCTGGACGTCCACGTGCAACAGACACAGACCTTAAACCTTCGCAAAGGTTAACTCGAAATGGATCCTAGGCCTTAATGTAAAACACGAATCTATAAAACCCTTAGAAGACAACATAGGAGAAAACCTGGATGACCTGGGGCATGATGATGACTTTTTAGACATGACACGAAAGGCATGGTCCATGAGAGTAGTAATTGGTAAGCAGGACTTCATGAACTTCCGTGAAAGACAGTATCGAGAGAATGAGAAGACAAGTCACAGCCAGGGAGAAAATTCTTGCAAAAGACACATCTGATAAAGGACTGTTATCCAAAATATGGAAAGAACTCTTCAGACTCAATAATAACAAAATAAACAACAAAACAAAACATTTTTAAAATGTCTTTTTGTTGTTCGTTTAATTATTTTTGAGGCAGAGAGAGACAGAGCGTGAATGTGGGAGGGGCAAGGAGAGAGGGAGACACAGAATCTGAAGCAGGCTCCAGGCTCCGAGCCGTCAGCACAGAGCCCGATTCGGGGCTTGAACCCGCAAACGGGGAGATCATGACCTGGGCCGAAACCAGACGCTTAACTGACTGAGCCACCCAGGTACCCCAAAACAAAACATTTTTAAATAAACAGTAGAAAGTGGTCCAGAGACCTTAACAGGCACTTCACCAAAGAAGATACACGGATGGCAAGTGAGCACACGAATGGCCGCTGTGTGTCCTGCGTCATCAGGAAATGAAAATTAAAACGACGAGATCCTTCTACACACCTGTTAGAATGGCCCAAATCTGGAACACTGACAGCAAACGCTGATGAGGACATTGGGCACCAGGAACTCTGTCATTGCTGGTGGGAATGCACACTGGTGTGGTCACCCTGGAAGACACTTGCCAGTTTCTTACACAGCTGAAAAGACCAGTGGTTATCAGGGGTTGTAAGGGTGGGGGAAGGGATGAGTAGGCCGAGGGTTTTAGGGCAGTGAAACCACTCTGGCTGACACAATGATGGGCACATGTCATTACGTATTTGTCCAAGCCCACGGAGTATACACCACCAGTGTGGACTGTGGACTTTGGTGGTAATGATGTGTCCATGTAGGCTTGTGAATTGTAACGAATGTATCACTCTGGGGGGGCATGCTGGGAAAGGGGGGAGTCTATGCATGGGGGGGGCGGGGAAATCTCCGTACCTTCCTCTTAATTTTGCTGTGAACCTAAAACTGCTCTAAAAAATTCAGTCTTCTTTAAAAATCAATGATAAAAACCAGGGACACAGAAGACAAGTCCAAGAAAAGTGCACAAAATGAAATGGAAAAGAACAGAGCTAAAAGCGATTTCTGAGGAGACAAGAGAAGAAAAGTACGTGAGTGATGTAGCAGGAGAAAACTTTTCTGAAATAAATACATGCCAGGATCAAAAGTCTGAACCAACTGATGCCAGAAATTTAGCCAATGCACAGGCACAGGAGGTCAGCGGGCTTCAGAGGTGAAGATCCCGGAGAACACGGGCCCGGGTCGGGGCGGGTCGGGGCAGGGCAGGTCAGCGCCGGTTTCTCCTGCGGGGCAGGAGAGCTCCCGGGGAAAGCTGCACACATCTGGGTCACACCTGCCTTCCCCAGAACAGCCCCAGGTGCCTAGAAGAGTTCAGGACACATCTGACCAACACACAAGGGATGGACGGACGGACGGACGGACGGACAGATGCGGGGGAACAGCTGGGTGGATGGGTGTGGAGATGCAAAGTGCCACCCCGCTCCCTGGGCCACCTGGCGCCCGTATCCTTCACCTACCTTCCACACCAAAGGCGCAAGGCAAGAGGTGGGGGCACAGAGGATGCCAGGTCCCAAACGTCCCAACCAGGGTCCCCGGGAATTAGACGCAGAGGCCAGCCTGCCCACAGGGCCACGGGCTGGGTGGCCATCGCGCTAACCCAGGTGGGCTCTGTGGATGAAGCGGGCGCAGGCTGCATTTGGCGGGATCCCAGCCCGTGGAACGTTGGAAGCTTTGCGAGCGTGGGCACAGGCTCACAGGAAGCCTGGGGGTCTGCGCCGGGGGGGGGGGGGGGGGGGGCTGGAGCGGGAAGGAAACAAGATGCGAGCCTTGGCCCTCCCGCCGCCAGTGAGCTGCTGCGCCCTCCCCTCCAGCCGTCAGCTCCCGCCAGGTTCGCCGATCCACCCCCACCCTTGCGGGCTGTGTGGTCCCAGGCGATCCGCTTAACCGCTCTGTGCACCAGCGCCCACATTTGTTGTCGGTATTCTTTTGCCGCAAACTTTCCCCATCTTCTGCTCCCTAATAACCACCACTCCACACCCCGCTCCCGATGGTGGGGTAGGGCTGGGGTGCCCTCTGGGCCCCTCCTCCAGTTCCAGGTCACTGAAGCCAGCACTAGGGGGTCCTCCTTCCACCCCCTCCCTCCACTCTGGCACTGAGCCCTGGAGGCCTCCCCATCCCTTGCCCCGATTTTTGTCCCCCGCTCCTCTTCCAGAGGTTTTTCTAACAGCCGCCTGGGGGTCCCCACCTCCAGTCGACCACCTGGCACATCCTCTATGCCCAGTGCAATGGAGGAGTATAAATGCTAAGTCACCCCACTCAGGCTGCCACAGCCTTTCCTTCGAACTCCCCAGAGCAGAGTCCAGGCTCCCCCCAGGAGCTGCCCACCTCCCAAGTGAGAGCCTAACTTACTCCCCCGTGGGGGCCCCAGGCCTCAGGTTCTCAACACTGATGATGCACCATAGCCATCTGGAGGGTTAGACGCGGGTTCCCAGGCCCTGCCCCGCAAACGGCCCTATCCGTTTTCTAAGCTCCCTAGGTGGATCTTCCATTTGCCACAAACCCACCTCCTCCAGGAAGCCTACTATCAAGCCTAGGCTTGAATCTTCGTTGCACTACAGGGAAAGGGGAACTCTGAGGAGGACAGAGCAGAAGGCTGGTCGCAGAGGCCAGATGTGGCTCCCAGCCTGGGCTTCAGAGTGCTGGTAACAGGTCTGGGCCACGGCCAGCCCCCTGGCCCTGCGGTGGTTACAGCGCCCAGAATCCCAGACTTCCTAGGAACGCTGGGCCACAGAGGTAAGAGGTCCGTGGTGGGGAAGGGGTCCACATGTCCTCAGGGATGCTCAGCACAGCTTTGGGGCAGTGGGAGCCAGCCGTGCCACCCCAGCAAAGCCCCCTCCACTCCTCTGCAGCCCCGGCTGACCCGGCTTACCCCTGGGGCTACCCCACAAGCCCTTTGAACCCCTACCTGCAGCCTCGAGGCTGGTTCCCCAGGCAGGGCCCCAGGTGGGCCCAGGTAGACCCCAGATGGAGGGCGGGCCCGAGGCCCGTGCCAGGCGTGTGCCTTCAGGTGAGCTCAGCGCCGCACAAACTTGTCTCCCAGGATTTTTCCACACAAAACACGTCTCCCAGGGAAGCAACCGGTCTGATGAGCTAGGCGTGCGGGCGTTCCCACCCCGCCCTCCTGGTGCCCCCACAGTCCCGTCCTGCAGTGAGAGGCCGCCCCAGACGGACGCGCTGGGCCTGGGATGGAGTCCAGGACCCCTCTGCCTGTAGCAGTGGCCTCCGGGTTGGGCCACGGAGCCTGCAGGATCCGGGCCCCCAGCACGGTAGGTCTCCCGCCCAAGCGCCCACCTCGGCCCAGCAGTCCCACCCCAGGCTTCACCTTGACCTTTCCGAGGACCCTCCCCTCCCCTTTGAGCCTGTCCCCACCCTGCCCCTTCCTCTCCAGCACTGACCTCACTCCTAGGCCTGCCTTCTGACCCTGACCTCCCTCCTCACCCCCAGGCCCCCATCCGCCATCCCCACCTGGGGCCACATCCCCTGAAAAGACTGATTGCAGATTAAGGCAGTTGTCTTCAGGGGCCAGGGTAAGGGACTCCCGCCGGAGAGAGGAGGCTGTTAGGGTGGGCCCCACAGTGACTCCTCGAGGGGGCCCCAGGAGGTACCTGAAGCCACTCAACCCTCCCACCCCTCCAGCCCTGCCCAGCTCACCCCTTGCCCCTACTCCATCCACCAGGGGCCTATCCTGGATTCACTCCAGGCCTACCCAGGAGGCCTTGCAGCATGCTGGTCCAGCTGGATGGGGGCACCCCAGGGAGACTTTCTGGGGGCAAGCCCTGATAGGCCCGGGCCCCCCTCCCCACCCCTGATGCCGACCCCTCCTAATCACTGTTCTGCCAGGCTCCTGGGTTCTTCCTCCCCTGACACAGCCTCTGCTCCTGCACCCCCAGCCTGGACGGGGGGGGGGGGGGAGAGGGGGGCTGAGGGGGGGGCTCTGAGTCAGTGCCTTGTGGTAGTCCTGCCTACCCTGCCCCATCAGAGCTCTGTTGAGCTGAGCCCTGACTCACATGTAGGGAATGGCCTTCTACCTCACAGCCTGGGGGGCAGAAGCCAGGGAGGGGTGAGAGAGAGGGCCAAGCCAGCCCTTTGGAGGCCTCCGCAGAAGTTGGGGAGATGGGGGCAACTTCTGGGGTCTACAGGACAGAGATCCAGAGGGTCACAAGACTAGGGTGTGGGCCAGTCTATCTGTATGCTTCTGGGGTCTCCTGGGCACCAAAGATCGAGGTCCATGGGGCCCTCTTCTACCTCAAAGCTCCCCCACCCCAAGCCCTTTGTCCTCAGTCCTCACCCTTAGCATCGACCCCTGATTCCTAATAGTGACCCAGGATGCTGACCCCTGCCTGGCTCAGGGCCCCCAGTCACCCAGGGAGGGAAGATCCCTCCCTTCAGACTCCTGGAGGTGGCTGGCCGTGGCTTCCCCAGTGACCTAACCTGGCCCTTCCCTCACACTCAGGACAGTGGGGCCTGATTATCCCGCCCCTACCCCAAAGGCCCCACTGTGGCCGGGGAACCCAGATGGGCCCGGACCCTGCCGCCCCGTCCCGGAACGGGCGGAAGGAACGGGGAGGCCAGGCCGGGACGTGGGGCCTGTTCTTCCGCCCAAATTCCACCTTAAGCTGGTGGTGGCCCCTCCCTCTCACCTGGCTCAGGTGTCCCCGCCCCCAGCCAAGCTCAGGGCTGGGCAGGCGTCTGTCTCCGGGCTGGCTCTGGGCGAGGCCAGTGGGGAGGGGACTTCGGGGACGGGACGGTGAAGACTGCTCAGGCCGAGGAGGCCCCGGCGGCGGCGGCGGCGGCGGCCCAGGCCGGGCGCACACCCAGCCCCGCGCGCCTGCCGCCATGCAGGACGGTAACTTCCTGCTGTCGGCCCTGCAGCCCGAGGCCGGCGTGTGCTCCCTGGCACTGCCCTCCGACCTGCAGCTGGACCGCCGGGGCGCAGAGGGGCCCGACGCTGAGCGGCTGCGGGCGGCCCGCGTCCAGGAGCAGGTCTGCGCCCGCCTCCTGCAGCTGGGCCGGCAGGCTCGGCACAACGGGGCGGCGGAGGCCGAGGGCGCCACCGAGGTGGCCAGAGGTAAGCGGGCGCCTGCAGGGTGGGTGCCGGGCAGCGGGAACGGCAGTGGGCAGAGGTGGCCTCGGTGGGTGTGGCGGTACGAGGGCCAGAGGCCGGGGTAGAGCCGGCATGGGGTTCAGCGCCCTGACTCACCGAGGCCTCGCACTGAGTCACCCGCCCCGCCCGCCAGGTGTGGGAGAAGGCATGGGTGCGGCCTCCCACCGGCCGGCAGGGACCCCCGAGCTCGGGCCCCGCCGCCCCTTCCGCCCCGAGCGCCGCCGTCGGCACATGGCAGGATCGGCACATGGCAGGCCACCCGGGCCTGCCTCTGTCGGCAAAACGGGACCGCGCACACGTCCGGTCCCACGTAACACAGGCTCGCACGCGGCCTCGGGCGCGCAGACATACACGTCAGTCCCACTAAGACACAAACACCCTGAGACACAGACACCCAGACTCCAGCGTCCCTCCCCACCACCCTCCAGGCCCCAAGGGAATAAGCAGGCAGAAACGTGAGGGGGCGGGTCTGGGAAGCCTGGACCAGAGCCACCTGCCTGTCTGGACCGGGGTCTCCCTGTGGAATTGCGGCGGGGTGGGGGTGGGGGCCCGCAGGAGTGACCCAGATATTATTCCCGAGAACATCAGGTGGGGGAGTGCCCCCTCGGTGCGGGCAGACCGCCCTGTGTCGGAACCCCGGCTCTACCAGGGTGTGTGTGAGTTCGAGAGCAAATGCGTGAGTGTGCATGCGTGTGTGTGTGCATGTGGGCGCATGCCTGTTAAAGGATCCCACAGACACAGTGAGTTCAGAGCAGTTGTTCTAGAAATGCCATTTCCTCCCTGGCCAGACTGCAGCAACAGGGATCAAGGTTAGATAGTAAGGTGAACTTCCCAGGATGTCAGGAGCCAAGACACCAGTTCCACAGTGGTTCGCGTGACCTTTAGAGGGCCCTTTCCCAGGACAGGTCTCCAGATGCTGGCCAGACTGGGGGGGAGAGGCTCAGCCAGCATAGGGGCCTGCCGGAGCAGCCTGGATTCCTGGGTCCTCTCCTCCCTGGGCCTCAGCCTTGCTGGGGGCTAAGTAGTTGGGTGCCCAGGGGTCATGGGGTGGAGGAGGGAGCAGGGAAGGGTTAATTACCACCCTGGCTACCCTGCCAATTAGGGGGAGGATTATAATTTGGGGGTGGGAGTAAGGTCCCCAGGCTGGGGGTGTGTCCCCCCGGGCTGAGCCTCACTAGCGTCAAAGGGTTAATAGCCCCTGCCCAGAAGCCTCATTAACCAGGGCGGGTCTGGGGAATGTACTGGGAGGGGAGCCCCCCAGACCTAGTTGGAAGAGGCCGGGGGAGGGGTGAGGCCCCCTCCCTTCACTCACATCATGAGTCCTTTCAGCCACTCACCCTGCCTAGGCTCTCTGGGGACGTGTGACTCTTCTCCCCCAAGATATGGCCCTAGCAGGGACCCTGGCAGAGGCTGATCCCCCTCCGGGCACCTCCTCCCTGTCCAGAGACGCCGGAGCCACCTCACCCCAGTCCATCCCCCTGCTCTGCCTTGGTCTGACCTTCACCCAACCGTCCTCAGTGTTTCCAGCTCATGCACCTGTTGTCTGTCAAACCAGCCATCCATCTGTCCATCCACCCCTCCTTCCAACGGTCCGACCAGCCCTCCCTCCTCCTCCTCTGCCATCTCTCCACCCTTCACCCACCCCCCCTGTCTGTCCACTCACCACAGAGTCGGGCTGGCGCCAGCAGCCTCAGTTTCTGTGTGGCTGGATGGGGCGGGCGTGGCTTTTCCAGGTGGGACAGGGAACTGTGTGTCCTTGGCGAGTGTGGCATCACTCCCGTGTGACCACAGCAAAGGACGGGCTCACAGAGGTCAGTGTGGCTTCCTGGAGGAGGGGGTCAGGTGTGTGTCCTGGCAGGGACTAGAGAGTTGACGGAGTCCCGGCACACTTCCCAGGCAGCCAGGGGGTCGGGGGTGGGGGTTGGGGGGCGGGGTGGTGAGCGTGCCCATCCCCCAGCACAGCTGGAGGGGCAGGGGGCCGTGGGAGAGGTCCGACCAGGGTTGACCCACAAGCGGAGGAGACCCATGAGGCATCTGGCCCAGCCAGGCCACCGCTGTCCCTGTCGGCAGGCACATCCCGCGGTCACTACCACACCCTGCAGTCTGGCTTCAGCTCGCGCTCCCAGAGCCTCGGTGGGGACAACGTCTCTGTGAGTACACTCTCTCCAGCCTCAGGAGAGGCTCGTGGGGGAGGCTCTGGGGGAAGCTGGGAGCTGCCGGGTCAGGGAGAGGGGCTGGTGCCAGGTGAGCCCCCAGCACCCACTCACTGCTCTCCTCCCTGCCCCGCAGACCTTCCGGCCCGTTGCCAAGCCTGCCTACAGCCCGGCCTCCTGGTCCTCCCGCTCAGCTGTGGATCTGAGCTCCAGTCGGAGGCTGAGCTCTGCCCACAACGGGGGCAGCGCCTTCGGGGTCGCGGGGTACGGGGGAGCCCAGCCTGCCGCGCCCATGCCTACCCGGCCCATGTCCTTCCACGAGCGTGGGGGGGCGGGGAGCCGGGTGGACTACGACACGTTGTCCCTGCGCTCGCTGAGGCTAGGGGCCGGGGGCCTGGATGACCGCTACAGCGTGGTATCCGAGCAGCTGGAGCCCCCAGCTGCCTCCGCCTACAGGGCCTTTGGCTACGAGCGCCAGGCCAGCTCCGGCCGGTCAGGGGGCTTGGACTGGCCGGGAGCCGCTGAGGGGCCGCCCAGCCGGACCATCCGTGCGCCGGCCATGCGGACCCTGCAGCGATTCCAGAGCGGCCACCGCAGCCGTGGCGTGGCCGGGGTGGCCCCAGGGGGTGTCTTGGAGCCTGTGGCCCGAGCACCATCCGTGCGCAGCCTCAGCCTGAGCCTGGCCGACTCCAGCCACCTGCCGGATGTGCGTGGACTGGACAGCTACGGTGGCCACCGCACTCTGCAGAGGCTCAGCAGCGGGTGAGCTGGGCCTGGCTTGGGGAGGGGACTTCTGCCACGGCCCTGGCCCGGCCCCAGGGTCAGCCTGACCCCTCCTGGCCCCCGTCCCTACAGATTTGACGACATCGATCTGCCCTCAGCAGTCAAGTACCTCATGGCCTCAGACCCCAACCTGCAGGTGCTGGGAGCAGCCTACATCCAGCACAAGTGCTACAGCGACGCGGCAGCCAAGAAGCAGGTGACCGACCGCCCCCGCTGGTGCCACTTGCGGCCCACTGGTCCGTGAACACCCCTGCCTACCACCCTCGGTGATCCTCCCACTTGTCATTAATCTCCGGTCCCTAACCACCCCTCAACGGTCCCCACGCTGAGTGGGCAGGCAGACCCCCCCTTTGGCCCAGAGCCTCCCCAGCAGACGAGGGGCAGGAGGAAGTGATGTGCATACGTACAAGTACAGCTGCGTGCCTCTGCGCACACCTACACGCATCTGCACACATCTAAAGACACCTGCGCACCCCTGCACACGCCTGACACGCCTGCGTACACCTGCACGTCTCCGTCACCAGCACACGCCCTCCCGCACTCGCACCCGTCTGCACACGCCTGTGTGCACGTTGCTCACACCCGCGTGCCTGTGCGTGCAGGCCCGCAGCCTTCAGGCCGTGCCCAGGCTGGTGAAGCTCTTCAACCACGCCAACCAGGAGGTGCAACGCCACGCCACGGGCGCCATGCGCAACCTCATCTACGACAACGCGGACAACAAGCTGGCCCTGGTGGAGGAGAACGGCATCTTCGAGCTGCTGCGCACGCTGCGTGAGCATGACGACGAGCTGCGCAAGAACGTCACAGGTGCCCTGCCAGCCCACGCCAGCCCTCTCCTTCCCTCCCTCCGTTCTCTGTTCCTCTGTCCCCGCCACTTCCATTGGTCCCGACTGTTCTTGTGCCACAGGTCTGCAGCTAGCCTCCAGCCCCCAGGCCCCGTGTCCCCAAGCACGGTCTCTCGGCTGTGTCACAGCCCCGTGACCTGTAGGTTGTGTGCAGGCTCTCTCCACGGGGCTCTCGAGCGAGGCTCCAAACGCCGGGAGGGGCCCTGGGAGAGGTTGGGAGCCTCGTCCCCACCCTCCCCGGAGGGCCTGGCGGGGACTAGCGGGCGACTGCTGACCATGGCCACGGCCCCGCCTGCCCCAGGGATCCTGTGGAACCTGTCCTCCAGCGACCATCTGAAGGATCGCCTGGCCAGGGACACGCTGGAACAGCTCACAGACCTGGTGCTGAGCCCCCTCTCGGGGGCCGGAGGACCACCCCTCATCCAGCAGAATGCCTCTGAGGCTGAAATCTTCTATAATGCCACGGGCTTCCTCAGGTGCGCCGGGGCGGGGGGCAGAGAGAGAGGCTAAGACGGTGGCCGTGGGGAAAGAACTGGGTGCCTGGAAGGGGGCAGGGGAGGCCTGGAGAAGGGGCGCTTGAGTCCCAGGTCTGAACGGCAGGGCGGGGCTGGCCAGGGCGGCAGGCAGAAGCAGACCGGCCACGCAAGGTACGGGTGCTGGCACAGAAGTGAGACAGGCAGCTGGTCCCAGGCAGAGCGATGATATGTCAGGGGGCAGCAGGCCCTGGGGTCCGCAGGCTCCCCTCCACTCTGGACACTTGGCGGGGGGTGGGGGAGGATGGGCATGCAGAGGGGCTGCAGGTGCCAGGGGGCGGGGCCCAGCTCAGGGCAAGGAGGTGACTGGGGCTCGAGGGCTCGGCCCTTGGGACTGGTTCCCACTGGGGGGGGCTCCCCGGTCTGCCTCCGTCCGCAGGAACCTCAGCTCAGCTTCCCAGGCCACTCGCCAGAAGATGCGTGAGTGCCACGGGCTGGTGGATGCCCTGGTCACCTACATCAACCACGCCCTGGACGTGGGCAAGTGTGAGGACAAGGTGAGGGGCGGCCACTGCCGAAAGGTCCTGGGGGGTCCTGGCCCACGCTGACCACGGTCCGCCCTCTGCAGAGTGTGGAGAACGCCGTGTGCGTGCTGAGGAACCTGTCCTACCGCCTGTACGATGAGATGCCGCCCTCCGCCCTGCAGCGGCTCGAGGGCCGGGGCCGCAGGGACACGGCCGGGGCGCCACCCGGCGAGGTGGTGGGCTGCTTCACGCCTCAGAGCCGGCGGCTTCGAGAGGTGGGCGCGGGCCTGGGCAGCTGGGAGCAGGGCCCCCCGGCCCGAACCCAGCTGACCCTCCTCACCTCCCACCCAGCTGCCCCTCACGGCTGATGCGCTGACCTTCGCCGAGGTGTCTAAGGACCCCAAGGGTCTTGAGTGGCTGTGGAGCCCCCAGATCGTGGGGCTGTACAACCGGCTGCTGCAGCGCTGTGAGCTCAACCCACACACGACCGAGGCAGCCGCGGGAGCACTGCAGAACATCACCGCGGGCGACCGCAGGGTGAGGACCCACGTGTGGCCTTGCACTGGGGACACGAAGGGTGAATGAGGAGGGTGCAGGAGCTTTCCAGTTTAGTCTGTTGGAGCGGGATGAACACAGCCAGGTGGATGAGCCAAAACCCAAGACGGAGGGGACAGGACGCGCCGCCAGGGGTGCGAGAGGCAGGGGACACCGGAGGGGACAGGACGTGCCGCCAGGGGTGCGAGAGGCAGGGGACACCGGAGGGGACAGGACGCGCCGCCAGGGGTGCGAGAGGCAGGGGACACCGGAGGGGACAGGATGCTGCCAGGGGTGCGAGAGGCAGGGGACACCGGAGGGGACAGGACACGCAGCCAGGGGTGCGAGAGGCAGGGGACACAGGAGGGGACAGGACACGCAGCCAGGGGTGCGAGAGGCAGGGGACACTGGAGGGGACAGGGCACGCAGCCAGGGGTGCGAGAGGCAGGGGACACCGGAGGGGACAGGATGCTGCCAGGGGTGCGAGACGCAGGGGACACTGGAGGGGACAGGACACGCAGCCAGGGGTGCGAGAGGCAGGGGACACCGGAGGGGACAGGACACGCAGCCAGGGGTGTGAGACGCAGGGGACACAGGAGGGGACAGGACACGCAGCCAGGGGTGCGAGAGGCAGGGGACACCGGAGGGGACAGGACACGCAGCCAGGGGTGCGAGAGGCAGGGGACACCGGAGGGGACAGGACACGCAGCCAGGGGTGCGAGAGGCAGGGGACACCGGAGGGGACAGGACACGCAGCCAGGGGTGTGAGACGCAGGGGACACAGGAGGGGACAGGACACGCAGCCAGGGGTGCGAGAGGCAGGGGACACCGGAGGGGACAGGACACGCAGCCAGGGGTGCGAGAGGCAGGGGACACCGGAGGGGACAGGACACGCAGCCAGGGGTGTGAGACGCAGGGGACACAGGAGGGGACAGGACACGCAGCCAGGGGTGCGAGAGGCAGGGGACACCGGAGGGGACAGGACACGCAGCCAGGGGTGCGAGAGGCAGGGGACACAGGAGGGGACAGGACGCGCAGCCAGGGGTGCGAGAGGCAGGGGACACCGGGGGACAGGACGCACAGCGAGGGGTGCGAGAGGCAGAGGACACCGGGGGACAGGACGCACAGCCAGGGGTGCGAGAGGCAGGGGACACTGGAGGGGACAGGACACGCAGCCAGGGGTGCGAGAGGCAGGGGACTGGAGGGGCAGCCAGGAGTGTGAGGCCAGTGTCCCAGACGGGACAGGCCCCCAGGATCCCTGAGGGTTTAGGGAGAGGCATGAGCTGAGAAGGGGCTGACCCAAGTCACACGTGATGAGGCTCCTGGCTGGGCTGCGAGGGCAGAAGCAGAAAGAGCAGAGCAGGTGAGAGACGGCGGCGGGTCCGGTCCTGCCTCAGGGTTCTGGGGAGGGAGAGGGACGGGGACAGAGAAGAGCCCCAACCCGCGGCGCTCACCAGCTCCTCTCCTACCCGCAGTGGGCGGGCGTGCTGAGCCGCCTGGCTCTGGAGCAGGAGCGCGTCCTGAACCCACTGCTCGACCGGGTTCGGACCGCCGACCACCACCAGCTCCGCTCGCTGACTGGCCTCATCCGAAACCTGTCTCGGAATGCCAGAAACAAGGACGAGATGTGTGAGTCAGGCCACCCCGCAGCCCGGGCTCTGCCCTCACCCTGCCTAGCTGGGCTCACACCTGGGGTTTCTTTCCTGCGGCCCGTTTGGGCGAGCCCCTGGCAAGCTAGAGCCGAGCGGCTAGATGGGGGGTGCGGAACGGGGGGTGGGCGGGCGGCCAGGAGCGGAGGCCGCCTCCCTGACCTCCCCACCTCCCGGCCTCCCGGCAGCCACCAAGGTGGTGAGTCACCTGATCGAGAAGCTGCCGGGCAGCGTGGGCGAGAAGTGTCCCCCCGCCGACGTGCTGGTCAACATCGTAGCCGTGCTCAACAACCTGGTGGTGGCCAGTCCCATCGCTGCCCGAGACTTGCTCTACTTCGACGGGCTCCGAAAGCTGGTCTTCATCAAGAAGAAGCGGGACAGGTGAGGCCCCTCCGGCGCCCTCCCTCGCGGCCCAGCCTGTCCTCCTGCTGACGCCTGCCCTCCCCGCCCCACCCCAGCCCCGACAGCGAGAAGTCCTCCCGAGCAGCCTCCAGCCTCCTGGCCAACCTGTGGCAATACAGCAAGCTCCACCGAGACTTCCGGGCGGTACGTTCTGGCGCCCCAGGGCAGGCAGGGCCGGACCCGGGGGCGGGACATCGGGTGGCAGGGAGCAGACCCGGCAACTCACGTGGAACAGGAGACTCGGGAAGTGGGGAACATGAGAAAGGAGACCAGAGACCCAGGGAGGAGCGGGGCATGGGGACCACAGGGCCCGCGGGCAGGAACCCTGACTCCGCCCCCCCCCCCCCCCCCCCCCCCCCCCGTCCACTGCAGAAAGGCTATCGAAAGGAGGACTTCCTGGGCCCATAGGTGAGGCCTTCCTGGAGGAGGATGCAACGTCGCCTAGCCTCCAAGGGATGGGCTCAGCTCTGCGCTGCTCGCTGGCCAGCCTGGCGGAGAAGGCTGATGGCCCGGGGCCTCTCACGGGAGCCCCGTGTGCCACCGTGCAGGGGCCCGGGCACCAGGGAGGGCGTGGGGGCGCTGTTTTAGGGATTTGGCTTCTATAGGGCAGGGGTAGGGCAGGGCTTGAGGCTGCTCGGTGTGTGGGGTGGTGACCGGGTCATTGGGCGGAGGTGGTGAACTGCCAGTGCTGGGAATAAAGATAGCTATGGACACGGCCCTGCAAGTTTCTTCGGCTGGCTCGACCCGGGGGTCCAAGCCAGGGACTCAGCAGCGTCCCTGAGCATAGCCGCGCCTGCCCCTGATGATACTCACCCCGAGTCACTCAGATGCTTCTCCAGGTCAGAATGCCCAGGACCAGGACAGGAGTATCCAGTGGGGAGAGAACTGGAGGGACCAGGGCAGACAGCAGAGGCAGCCCAGGGGCCAACCGAGGCACAAACGCAGCAGTGTTGGGGACCGTGTGTGCAGAGGGGTGGCCACTCCCGGGAGAGCTGTGACCTCCCCTGGCTGAGGTGCTGCCCTGCTGGGCCGTCCACACCCAACACTGTCTCTGCCCCTCCCTCTCACTCACTCACTGCTCCCTCCCACTCACATTTTTACAACAAAAGGCTTCTTCTGCAAAGCTCAAAACCTGCAGACTCTAAGGGGCCTGCCCCTCCTCCAGGACCTGTGTGGATCAGAGCGGGGCTGGGGACCGTCACGCCCCCAAGCAGAGAGACCCAAGGAGGCTACCGTTAAGAGATGTGTCCGAGCTGGCTCGGGATGGAGGTTGGAGAGAGGGCGGGACTGCGTGGACAGCCAGACCTGTGACTGGGTGGCCGTGGGGATGAGGAAGGGGAGGGGCCGAGGGCCGTGGAGACCCTGAGATGGACGTGCCCCTTCCTGCCCCAGGAGAGGAGAGGCTGAGGCTCAGGCAGGATCTAAAAGGACTTTATTTTCTGGCACAAGGAGGCACACTAGAGTCCCCCCACTTCCCTCAAGGTCTCGTGGCTGGTAGTCCTGCTGAGAGGAGAAAAACCCCACCCCGCCCTGCACCCAGCTGTCCTTGGTGATCCTGACGCTCCGGCGGGTGCAGGCTACACGTCGTCCTCAGACACCAGGCAGTAGAAGTCCGTGCGGGCACTGTAGTTGCGGGAGCCGAGGTCCGAGACATCCACCTCGCTGCCCCGGCCCTCTCCAAGGGCGACCCCACTTGCATGGGGTGGAGCTAATGGCTCCCCAAAGATAGGCCCTCGGACACCTGGGAAGAGGGTACCAGCAGGCCTGAGGCTGGGCTGTCCACAGCCTGACTTCTGCTAGGACCCATGAATGAGGGTCACTCCCTGCTCACCCTCCTGCATAGTGGCATCGGAGGTCCTGGAGATTCCCAGGCAGGCCTTGGGTCCGCGTGCCTCCGGGAAAGAGGCAGTGAGGGTGTGCTGGGGGTCAAGCCCACCGATGGGCTGCAGGGAGGAAGTCCCCGCCACCTGGACCCCTTTCTGGGCTCCTCAGCCCCGTGCACCCCCTCCGCCCCAGGCCAAGCTTCTCGGGGTCGGGGTGGGACCAGGGGGGCATACCCAGGTCCCCCTCGGGGTCGGGGTCCAGCTCCAGGTGCAGGGTGCGACCCTCGGGCAGGTGGCCTTGCACGATCAGCATGGGGTCCTTGTCACCCTGCAGCCGGGTCTGGGGGTCTCCCTCCATGGCTCTGTGCCGCACCTTCCGTGGCAGGGCCAGCTGCAGCTCCTTCCAAAACTCTGAAGAAGGCGCCTGGGGGCCAGGACTGGGCTGTTAGCCTGGTGGCCTTGGCCCCAGAGAGCACACCAGGAGGCATGCGTTCACCTGGCTCCAGGGGCCTCAAAAGAGGCCCCTCTTCTGGGCAGCAGGCCACAGAACCCTCACCCCCACGGGGTCCCATCCACAAGTCCCCACACCACAGAGCTGCCCACGGAGGAGCCCCTCCTTGGAGCCCGGTACCACCATCCCCCTTAGGGCGCCCCTCCCCTCGCCCCTCTCCGCACCACGGAGCCGGGCCTCCAGAGCAGCAGGGTCACCAGGTGGCGGTGCTGGCGCAGCAGGCGGAGCGCGGGGTGCACGGGGTCGCGCCTCTGGCCCTCGAAGGTGATGAATATGGGCCTGCGCGTGAGCTCCAGTAGCCGGCACAAGCCCTCCCTGCGCGGGAGGGACCGTCAGGGAGGGGACGAGGCGGGGGCGGGGGCCCACCCCACCCTGCGCGGGACCCACCGGAAGCTGTGGCTGCACCAGGCCCGGCCCAGGAATGCTTCCGACAGCACCACGATGAGGCGTCGACAGCGGCTCAGGTTCACCAGGAGATCGGCGGAGGGCTCTGCGAAAACCAGGCGTCGGCGGGGCCGAGGAAGGGCGGGGCCCGGAGGGAGATGGGGCGGGGCCCCGGGGGGCGGGCCCGGGCCCAGAACGGGGCGGGGCCACAGAGAGCAGGCCCTGTCTCGGACGGGGGCGGGGCCCGGAGATGGGGCGGGGCCACGGAGGGCGGGCCCGGTCCCGGGACGAGGGTGGTACCATGGGAGGGCGGTCCTGAGCCCAGAATGGGGCGGGGCCACGTAGGGCGGGCCCGGTCCCGGAACGGGGGCGGTACTATGGGAGGGCGGGGCCCGGTCCCAGAACGGGGCGGGGCCATGGGAGGGCGGGCAAGGTCTCCGGACTGGAGCGAGGCCACCAGGCTGGGCCCGCGGTACCCGCGCGTGGCAGGAGGTCGCGGTCATCCAGGAAGAGCTTGTAGCCCCGACGCCGCTCTAGCTGTGGCTTCAGGATGAAGTTCACGAACTTCCGGTCCTCGGGGCTGTCGCTGTAGGAGACGTAGGCGTCGTAGAGTTTCCCGTCTGCGGACGGCAAAGGGTCAGCGCCCGGCTTTCCAGGCCCCCGCCCATTCCGGGTCCTCTAACCCCTCCCCACGAGCTTGGGGGGACCAGGCCTGCCTACCTGGCAGATCCCACCTGGCAGATCCCGCACGCACGCCCACAACGCCGCCTCCAGCTCTGGATGCTGGCCGCCTATCTGGCTTCTGCCGACCCCAGCCCTCTGCCCTCTTTCCTGGACTGCGTGCTCAACAGCCCCTGAGGGACCTCCAGGGTCCCCCCTCCACACCTACCGGGGCAACCCGCCCACCCAAAACTGAGCCTAGGGAGGTCTCATAGCTGATTCATTCTCTTCGTCCATCCTGGCCCCACGCACCGTTCATCTCCAGCTCCCCGTAGGCGTCTTGGTACCAGAGCAGCACATTCAGTCGACACTTCACATAGAGCAGGGCCGCCAGGAGCAGGGCCAGCAGGACCAGGAGTGAGGCCAGCACTGCCGCCAGGTGGCCAGCTGGGCCTGGGACAGAGCTGCAGTCTGAACCGCTGCCACCCCCACCCGGCATTCTCCAAGCCTCAAGGCTCCCCAGCCCCCCCCCCCCCCAGGCCTCCCACCTTCCACCCAGTGTACTCCCACTCACCAGCTCTCCAAAGAGTGAAGGAGGAGGAGCTGACATTCTGGATGGAGCAGGTGAAGACCCCATAGTCCTCAGCACTGGTCAGGTTGACCCCCAGAACACTGGACACAAGCACCTCTGATGAGTTGGCCTTGATCCTGGGGAGACCAGGCCCAACCCTCTTACCTGGGGCCTGAGAGCATCAGTGGATGTCCCTGGACTGACCCACGGAGGATGCAGGTGTGGGCTTCCTGAGTAGCCCTTGAGCCAAAAGCTAAGAGAAGTGGCCAAAACCTGGTGGGGGTGTGGATCTGTCTGGGGCAGTCACGTGATCTTGGGTCTGGGTTTTGGGGGGTCAGTGCCTAATTCAGGCCATAGGACTGTGCTAGCACCTTTGGCCCTGGGCTGTCTACAAGGGGCCATATGTCCCTGCAGTCACTGACCCTTGGTCTGTGTCAGAAGTGGCACTCTGCCCGTGTCCAGGTGGTTATAGACCAGGGTATAGGTGGCCACGGGTATAACCAGGGTAGTCACCTGACCCTGAACACCCCAGTCTCTTACCGGGAGTCTTCATGGAGGCCACAGTGGCTTCCATTGCCCAGCGGCAGCCCATCTTTCAGCCACTGGACTGAGGGCAGGGGACAGTGGGGCCCAGAGACCACCCAGGCCGTGCAGTTCAGGGAGACCGCACTGCCCAGGGCAGGCTCCAGGGCCTGGTTTCCAGACGGGGAGAGGAAGTTGGGGGCCGTGTCACAGACACCTGCAGAGAGAGGACCCAGTGATTAGCCATGCCTGGAATGCTGGGCTCCCACCAACCACAGATGGTCTGTGGGCCAGGAAGAAAACAAGACGGTCAGTGCCATGTGATGCTTGGTGGCCTCACCATGTCCATGCACAGGTCCCACAGGGGACAGGGCCTGGCAGGGTCTTGGGTGTTCTGCCTGCCTTCGATGTGGCTGCTCTGTCCTCAGAGGACATTGGAAGGCAGAGGCCAGAGTCATAGCTGAGCTGACCCACCCCAGCTCAGGGGGCCCACCTGACTGCCCACCCACCCGGGACATGAGCCCAGCTCCCACATTTTCTGTGTGCACCTGTTGCCGGCAACTGTGACTCCCGCCCAGGTGAACGGCCAGGCATTGCCCTCCCCCGGCCCCTCTGCTGGGGGAGCTACAACAAGTGTAAACACCAGGGGTTTGGGGGGGCACAGGTGCTGAGCGTGCCACTCCTTCCACTTGGGATGGCAGCATGGGATTCCAGGACCTTCCTCTGTTGGCCACGAGCAAGCTTTCCCACCTCCCTGAGACCTACGCTTTCTGATCTTTAAATCAGGGCGAAGAGTCCCAGGGGACGTGAGAGGAGACCACCGTCATCTTGGTGGTGTGGTCTCTCGGTGGCCCACACCTACCCATCCTGCCCCCAGGGGCCCCCCACTAGCTGCCATTTCCAGTGTCTCTCGGCTTTACTGACTTCCACGACCATAGTCTAGAGGCTTTGGGAAGGAGAAGGCGCAGGGCCTGCCCTAACTGTGGGGTCAGGATCTTGGGCTATGTGGGAGGGGTGAGTAGAGGCCTTTGTACCCCTGGCCGGAGGCCAGTCAACATCACAGCATGGAGCCAGCCCGAGGGATGGGGGTGGGAGTGGGGTCCGTGCCTGTCCCTCTCTGACCCGTCTACCTGCCATGGTCTGGCCGGGGCCTTCTCGGGGCAGGCTGGGCACTGGTGCCACCCCCCCGGCTCCTCAGGGCTCCTTGGCTGAGCAGACTGGTCCTCCGGGGCTCTCTGTCTCTGTGGCCGGTCAGTCAGGACACCAGGAGGGGTCAGAGGCTGCTGCCATCCCAAAGGAGAAAGTTAAACAAGAACAGGATGAGTTAACACGTAACCTCGTACCAGTTGCCTGGAGGGTGCCGGGCACACACACCAGCACAGCATCATGTGTGGCACCTCATGCTGGAGTGGGCACGGCCCAGGGGGCTTGGGGAGCCCTCACACTTACCTTCGCCTGCTCCGGTGTCACCACGATGGCCCAGGGAGGGCCCCCTGGCACCCCTCATAGGGTGGCACGTGGCTGTGTCCCCACTATTCCCCGGGATAGGGACGCCACAGACAAGGAGGACTAGGGTGCAGACCTCGCTTTACCTAGGCCCTGAGCGCCGAGGGTCACATGCAACCTGCCTGCCACCACGGGGTGGGTGTGGGCTGCTGGACTCGGAGCCATACTCCCAGCTGTAGCGTTTTGTCCTGGACATGTCCCGTGTGCACGCGTGTGTGGGGACAGGGCACCTGAGCTGAGCCAGGCCACAGTCCTCAAGGCAGGAGGGAGGGGGCCTGGCTGGACTGAGTCTGCTCCAGAAGGCCTTGTGGGTCCCCCCTCCTTCCGGGTCCCACACCCGTGTCCCCCCCGCCCCGTTTGTCATGTCCAAAACCAAAGACCTTTGTCCACATTGTCTAGTTCTCCAAGGGAGGCCCCCACCCCACCACGGGTGACCCTCCTCTCCTCTGTGGGGCTGGGACCATCCGAACCCGGACTGGGAGCAGCCGCAGGTGCCTCCTGACACAGAAAGCTCTAGGGCGACCTGGGCTGAAAGGAGGGGCCAAACCCCCCAGCGCAGGAGCCAGAGGCCTGGGGCCACCTCCTCGAAGCCCCAGCTGATGCAGCAGGTACTTACTGAGACCTCACTCCACTCCTGCCTACGGCTGTCCTCCCCACGCCTAGGGCCCCAAGTCTCTCAGCCTCCCCTGCGTTCCTTCTGCGTGGGTGATGCCACCGTGGGCCTGGCCCAGCCTCCACACCCCCAGGAGCCCTGGGCTCGGCTGGCTCAATTTCCTCGGGGATTGCTGGAGCATCAGGTAGGGAACTGGTGAGGAGGTTCCTTCCCGAAGCCCTCTGGTGGGGGGCAGTCTCGGGAAGGTCCCTGAAGCAGAACCAGTCCGCTGGGAGACTGTGGGAGACGGGGCAGCGCACACCCCCTCCCCGGGGTCCCCAGCTCGGCGGGTCCCAGGGAAACTCCTGCAGTAACACTCACACCTTTCAAACTCTTAAGATCTTTTACCCCCAGGGAGGCAGTCTCCGGCCTTCCTGGAAGGTAAGGCCAAACTGCACAACCTCCCCCTGCGCACCCTCCCCTGCACGGTCTGTTTTGCACACCACATGCACACACAGCCCTCTCCCCATGCACACCTGCACTACATGCACCCCCCCCCCCGCACCTCCAGCACTCTTGTGGCCACGCACACAGCACACACGTACTTGCAACGGCTCCCACAGGGCGCGTGGCCTCGAGCATCTGTACAAACCCCACACCGCACGCTGCGTCTCACACCTGCCCTTGCCACCCATGGCGCGCACACAGCCTCCTGTCACCCCCTGCTCTTACAGGCACACACAGGCCCACGCGGAGCGGCAGGGCTGTCGGGGGAGCACGCGAAGTCACCTGGTTCCGGCTCTCTCCTCCTGGGGGGGGATGGCGGTCGTCGAGGTCATTGATGCTTGCTTGGGAGCAAACTGTGTGCTCAGCTGGGCCCCAGGTCCGGCCCGCAGCACCGCAGCCCCAGAGCACATCGCCAAGCACAGTGAGGACCTGCCTTTTGTTTGTGTGTGTGTTTTAATCAGAACTTTCCCTGCAGCTTCCTGGCTTTACAGTCACATCCTCTCCTGACCCCAAACCCCACCCAGGCAGGCGCGCAGTTGGTGGTTCTCGCCCCTGCCCCGCCTGCTCAACTTCTTCCTGTTAACTCCGAGTCAAGCGGCTCCTTCCTCCGGGGCCCACCCCAGCCCACCGAGGCAGTGTACTTCCCGAGGCCAAGCCTGGGCGATGGAGAGGAGGTTGCGGAGAGGCTGGGGCCCCGGGTGACGTGAGGGGGTCCTAAGGAGACCCCCCCCAGTCAGGGTCATCCCGCACACAATCGCATAGGGTCACCGCTTCCCAGACACAGCCTACAGAGTGACACTCAGGATGGTGAGAGCCTCCAATGTGCATCTGGCCTGTGACCTGCTGGGGTGACGGGAGTCCTGTGGATATTCCTGCCAATAGTGGGGCCATGAGCAGAGCTTTTGGGCTCCCTCCCGGTCCACTTCCCCCCTACAGTGCCCAGACAGGGGCTGTGGTATCACATGGACCTTAGTTTCAGGCTGGGATGGGAAGGCAGTCCCCCCTTTTCCAGATAAGGAAACAAGAAAAGGCCTCAATAGAGGTTCCTGGGCTCTGAGCCCAGCTGTTGGGGGGGGAGGGGGGGGAGGCGAGGCAGCTGGCATCCCCTTTTGTCACTTTCCCTCCCAGACTGACGTGGGACTCAGGGCCCAGAAATCGGTGGCTGGCATCACTACCCATAGAAACCGGGCAAGGGTCCCCTTCAGGCCCTGTCCCCGCTTTCACCTACCCAGAGCAGAGGCCCACCAGTGGGCCACCCTCAGTACTGGCTTTCATTTGTCCTTGCTCTGACCCTGCCCCAGCCCTGCTCACCCCCACCCCCACCCCATGGCTGGCAAGACCCTCAGCTGATGGTGCATCTAGGGCTCAGGGTCCCACAGAACTACCGGAAGACCTGCCCGCACCCTCTCCCCACCGAGTTGCAGCTTCCTGGATGCGCGCGGGTATTGCTACCAGCCCCTCCTGGAAGGTGCCTCAATGGGCCCGACGCCCAGAGGTGGATGGTGTAAGCACCGGGCATACAGTCGTCAGTGACCGGCCGAGGGGTACCCAGGGAGGACACAGAGAGCCCCGAGCAGCCTTGCTGCCTCTCGAAGTGCCTGCCAGACTTCCTGTCGCTCAGTGTGCGTCCCCCGGTGCCACCATCTCACAGCCAGGACGGCCCCGCCTTCTTCCTCTGAACTACACCCTCCTCCCCAGGCTCACGCTCCACGGTGAGCGCCCACCAGCCCACGTCACCTCAGGCACCATCAAGAACCGCCCCTCCCCTCCCCACCCCACCCCACCCCCATCCCCAGGGGTTCCTAGAAAGCTCCGGGTCTTCTGCTTGTGCTCTGGCTGGAGGTCTGGCTCCCTCGGCGGCGGCGGCGGCGGCGGCGGCGGCGGCGCAGGAAACGGCGGGGGAAGGGGGTGGGGAGGGGCGGCGACCCCACCCCTCCGCCGTCTGGTTTGCTGCTTAGGACCCCACGGTCTCGTTACATCTTCCGCTCAGCGGGCCTGCAGCCCTCTGTGCGCCACGCGTTTGCTGCGCCCCCCGACGGGTCTCCCGCAGGACAGAACTGCACACAAGGTCTCGGCCCCGCAGGCGAGGAGCTCTGTCCCGCTCCCCCGGGCCACACGCCCCGTTCTCCTCCACTATACACCCCACCTCCGGCGCTCCGCCTTAGTCAGGGGCGATCCGGATTTAGCACGCCCCCACCCTCCAGGCGCGGTGAGCACGCGGGTGGGGGTCGGGCACAGAGGGCGGGGACGCGGGTATCGCGATGGGAACGCGCACCGAGAGCCGAGGGCGGACTGGGGCGCGCACGAGGGGGCCGTGGATGGCCGGTCGGGCGCGCACGGCGGTGGCGCGGAGGGCGCGCAGGCCTAGCACGGCAGGTGGGGGCCACACACGGACGGCGGGAGCGCGCGCGTGACGGTAGCTCCGCCCGGCGACCAGCGCCGCGCACGGCCCCAGCCGGCTCCTCGGTACGCCCCGGGGGCCCTGGGAGGCCTCGCGCCTGGGATCCGAGCTGCGGGCGGCGGCGAGGGTCCCCGCGCGCCTCCGCGTCCCACCTCCCTCCCCTGGGCAAAGGTCACGAGGAAGCCACTGCCCACGTCGGGCGGAGCGGGAAACGTGGCCCTTGCGGTTCCCCTCCCCCCCGCCCCCCCCCCGGCTCCGCCGCCAGGCCCACGGGGCCGGGACGCCGACAAACTCAGGCTTCCGGGCGACGGGGACAGCCGGCCCGACTCCGAGCCACTTCCTGCGGGACCGCGCCCGCCACGGCCCAGAGGCTCTTCGGGACAAGGGGCCCCCAAGCTCCAAGCCTAGTCCGGCTCCCAGGAGCCGGCGACCTCAACTCACCTCCGTGGGTCTGAGCCACTCACCTGCTGCCAAGACCTGGGGATCGCGCCGACCGCGGGGGCGGGGCAGCTCACCTGAGCCAGGTGCGCAGCGGCGACGATCCCGGCGGCGGCGGCAGGTGCAGCCCCGCCCAGCAGCCAGGGCCTGAGGGCGGACCCGAGAGTCCCGCTTTGCGCCCAAGTCCGGCGCTTAAGACCGTCCTGCTCTCAGGCGCCGGGAAGCCTCGGAACTGCAGCCACGCAGCCTGGGGGCAGAGGGCGAACCGGCCCAACCAGCCGGCAGAGTCTTGGACCTGGGGGACTCCTCAGAGTTTCCACTGTCCCCAGGGGCACCGTTCTGGTTCTGCCCCTCCTCCCCAGCTCTTCCTCCGGGAAGCCTGCCCCTGCCCCTCCCGTGCAGGGACGGTAGGATCTCAACGCGGCGCTGCTCGCTTGGAAACCCACGGAAAACCAGAGGAGGACCAGGAGGCTACCACATTCCAGACTTTGCTCCATCTGGGAGAATTTCCCATCTAGCCCTGAGGACAGACGCAATCCACAAGAGGCCCAGAACTGACATGAAGAAGTTTTTATTTTATTATAGAAAGTTCTTCAGGCTGAGGAGAGCCAGAGAGGTGGGGTCAGGGCCCCCTGACCAGCCAGAATGGGGGGGGGGGGGTAGGATATGGGTCCCACAAGTCAGAGAGAGGCTCAGGAGACTGGGCTGGTTTTCCTGTGTTCTGACCGCTGAGAAGCACCCCCCCCACCCCAGTTCTGTGGGTGGCAGGGGTCAGTCAGAGTTCAAGTCAGGGCTGTACCAAGCCTGAGCCCTAACACGTGAAACAGGCCTCCTAGACCACAGAGTGCTGCTCACCAACACCTCAAATGCACGCAGGCCCTCCAAGACCCCGCATATACACCGGCCTCCCGGGACCCCACACATAAGCGGTGGGGGGGGGGGGTAGGTGGTGGTGGCTCTGAGTACCAGCTCCGGGCACCAGTCTTCTTGGCCAGCTCTGGGTCTCCTACACATCTGTGCTCTTGCGGCTGGAGCTGGCGGCAGGACCGGGATTGTTGGGGATCAGGGCGAAGTGTTGGGGTTCAGGGTGAGGCCCTACCTCGAGCCGGCCCACCCCCGCCTGGCCTCAGCCTCCCATACCGTATCTTTTCCCGGAGTGTCCGGTACTTGTCTTCCAGAACCTTGTTCTTTACCGACTGGGGGACATCGGGCACGAACCAGGCGGCAATGAGCTTGATGCACAAGGCCACGTGCTGGACGTGGGGGGACGGGACAAGGGCTGAGCAGGCATTTTAGGGGCTGGGGGCCAGGGAGAAGGGCTGGAGAGAGCCGCCTCCGTTGTGGGGCCCCTCCCCCGGTTCTGGCCCACCTCAAACAGGATAAGGAAGACCAGGCGGATGGCCAGGAGGACCCAGAACTGCTCGGATAAGTTGTAGTCCTGAGCGTTGCGATAGTCCCGGTACCTGGCGGGCGGAAGCACCTGAGGTCAGGGGGCCGAGGGCAGGAATTCAGAGGTTGCTCATGGGGGCTGGGGGAATCCAGACCTGCACTCAGTCACGTTCTCTGAGCCCTCTATCCGGATGGGGTCCTGGAAGTCCTTGGTGTGGAACACGGACAGACTGTGGTTGACGTAACCTGTGAGGCAGCTGGGGGAGGGAGAGAAGGGCAGAGGCAGGTGTGGGCTGCAGAGCGTGGCCTCTGCTGGCTTCCAGGGTGCTTTCCTGGAGCTAATCCCTGTGTGGTGGGGGCTGTCAGGGTGGAGCACAGCACGGAACCCCCTTCATTTCTCTGCGTGGGAGAGGGGCCTCTGGGGGTGACTGAAGGGACTCAGAGGGCCCCCCCTGCCTTCCGTGGCAAAAACCAAGGGGAGCCTCCTGGAGGGAGACCCCTGCAAACCCCATCTGTAGGAGCAGTGGTCCCCTGTTCGGCCCTCTTCTGTGGAGCAGACCCCAGAGGGTCTGACTTTTGGGAGGGAGTCATTGTGGTGGTGGCTGCTCAGAAAACAGCTCCTGCTGGGACCTTAATTCCCCCATGGGGGTTCCTAGCAGATTGTCATGGGACGGCAGGACCCCCCTCAGGCCTGGATTCATGACAACCACAGACAACACTGGCCACATCAAGCCCTTCCCCTGCGCTCCCCTAGGGCTGGGCTGTGGTTGGGCCAGTTTTCCCAGGCGTCTCGGGACAGTTTGAGGCTCCCCTGGCGCCCCCTTACTCGACTGCAGGGTCGGCCCCCTTTCGGCACGGGCCGTAGTGGTACTTGTACACAACTCGGGGGATGAACTCCGATGTGAAGGCGATGACCATTCCGTTGGCAATGACCGCCAGCACGCCGATGGTCTCCAGCACCTGCAGCCAGGTCCCTGGGCCACGGCAGTGGGGTGAAGCAGTCTGCTTCCTCAAACCCTGATCCTCTGTCACTGCCCGCCCCACCTCCACCCATGGTCCCCCAAGGCTGGGAGCTTGGATGGTCATGGGGCCTTGTCACCTCTGCCCATGCCTCTGCTCAGTGGGCAGCATTCACTGACGAGGAAAACCTGGGCCGTGGCGGACATAGACCAGGAGGGGCTCAGGTCCCCCCTGGCCCCCATCTTCTGCCTGAACCCCTCAGCTGCCCCAAGCTTGCCCCACTCCCGGGTCAGAACACCTTAACCTGGGCCCTAGAGTGGGGCCTCTCCCCCCCCCCCACCTCTCCCTCTGCCCACACCCAGCACCCAGTCCCCTCTGCTCTTCCCTGATACCTGGCCATCTCGGCAAGGACAGTCTAGGTGACGGAGCCCACCTCTTAGCCCCTGCCCCCAGGTGCTGGATCCCTCCCTCCCTCAGCTCCGGGCTCTCAGAGCCCAGCTCCTCTGCCTGCCCCCCCCCCCCCCAAGCTGGATCCTCCTCTGGGAGGGAGGCAGGGGCCTGCGGGTGCACACCAGCCCCACCTCTTCCCGGGGCCTGAGCACCACTCTCCAAGGCCGGCTCTCAGCCTAGGCAGAACCTGGGGAAGGGCTGGGGGGAGGGGGCTTATCTTGGGATCATTTCGAGGGCACCACCTGGTCCCGGCACCCCTCGCCACCCCGCCCCTGGCTGGAGCGCCCGTGCTCCTCGCCACCGAGTCGGGCCCCTGACCGATGTCCTTGGCCTTGCGGGGCACCAGGCGCCGCTGCAGCCTGACCATCTTGATGGCGTCCAGGCGGATCTCCACGAGGTTGCTGAAGAGCGCCAGCAGCGGGGCGAGCGGGAAGGCCGCCACGAAGATGGTCGTGAAGCCGTACTGGATCACTGGGGGGTGTGGAGATGTCCCCTTGTGCCGTGGGGCGCGCCACCCGCCAGAACGCCCGCCCCCAGTGCCCGCCCCCTCGGCCAGTCCCCCAGTACCTGCCCCTGAGACTCGCGGTCAGGCCCCCAACTCCACCCACGTACTCATCTCCATGAACTCGTCAAACAGGCTGAAGGTGTTGACTGGGTTCAGGAGGTAGTTGCGCCGCCAGTCCCTGAGCTCAGGGTCCTCGGATGCGTGGCCCAGCTTGACCCGTATTAAGCGACACTTGTGGGCCAGCCACCTGGGGGTGATGAGAACAAGTGGGGAACAGGGAGGGGAACTGGGGGCTGAGGACCCTTTGGGACTGCTGGCTCTGGGAGATGTGGAGATGGGGGGGCTCCCTGGGGTGGGGGGGGAAGCGGGAGGGCCCTAGGGAAGGAGGGAGGTCCTCACGGGCCCAGGTACTCCATGCAGTTGCTGAGTGTTTGTTTCAGACCCATGATAATGGCCATCTGCAGGAACAGGTCCATCATGCAGCCACTGAGATGGCACTGTGGGGGGATGGGGGGGTCAGGGGTGGGGATGGGAGGTCAGGTATGGGGAGGCAGGGCTGTGGGGGGGGGGTGCTCAGGGACAGCATGACAAAGTGTACCGGACAGACTGACCTCCTCCAGCCTCCACAGCCCCGCCAGGCGCACAGACTTCCCGGGGTGACCATTGATCCTAGGAAGGACAGTTAGGCTAGAGGAGGGGCAGACCTTGCTTCTGACGGGGTGGGGGTGGGGGACCTGCCCACATCCACACACATCCCTCCACACGCACTCACACACACACACACAAGCAGCCCGGCCATCCCAGGCGCAGACAGGTGCTTGACAAGACCTGTTAGGAGTGGCCTCAGTTTCTCCCCATTGAAACCGTGCACACAGGATTACTTTGTGCTTAAAATCACCTCCTTTACCTTACATGATAAAAAAAAATACAAACTGCATTAAACCAAAAATCAGGTTCCTGGCCAACAGTCAGGAAGACAGAGTCTCGCTTCTAGGGGGCTGGACCACTGCATACTGAGACCCCCATACTGTCTCTCCCCCACTGAGCTCCCAGCAACACTGACAAGCTTCCTTCTGCCACCAGGCAGGATGCAGGGACTGAGAGAGCAAAAGCCCCTCGCGGGAGAGGTGTGGCCCAGAGCACAGCCACTGGCACGCGCCTTTCTCACTGATGGACGGGGGCCAAGAACATCTAAGGAGGACATCTAAGGAGGCCGCTAACATCCAAATCGGAGACCATTAGGGAAAGAGTAAAAGAGTAAAAGAAACGTGGAAAGCATAGAAGGAATCGCAGAGCAGAAGGGGAAAAAAGAGGAAGCTCCTCAGACAAGAAAAGCCATGGGGTCAGGGGGCATGAGAAGGAGGCTGTGAAGGAACTGTCCAAAGGAGGGCCCTGAGGGGAAGTGCGTGTACAGAAGTAAAACATTCAATCAAAGGGTTGGGAAACAGTGCCGAGAAGAACTCCCAGAAGCTGGAGCAAAAACGGGAGGAAAAAAAGCAAAAGCAATTAGGCGGTCCGTTCAGAAGGTCCCATTTCCAAACAAAAGGAATGGCGTCTGTGTCCAAAGACACAAGATGCATGAAAGCCACTCGCGACTGGAGGACCCGAGGCTCCGGGCCCAGCAAGTGCCTGGTCATTTCTGTCCATTTGACTGAGGTCGATTCTACAGGCCAAGCCTGCTGTGGTTGCCCACTCGGCAAAGACCCCTCAGGGAGCTGCGGTCCCGTAAGAGAGACTGCAGCAAAGAGAGCGTGGGGCCAGAGGGAAGGTGGGGAATGTGCGGGGACCAGGGCTCTGGGCGCAGGAGGGACGGCGTGGACAAGCGGGCAGTAAGGCCGTCGTGCCGCCGGGGCATCTGAGGGGGAACGAGAGGCAGCCGGACCCGTGAGTCTGGACTTCAGGGAGAGATCTGTGCTGGAGACAGGAACGCGGGCCTCACTGATGCGTCTAGATGACGTCAGGTCATGAGGACAGATACCGAGGCGTTGGCATGTTTCGAGGTCGGGAGAAGAGGAGAAGTGGGCATCCAGGGAAGGGCCGGCAGGCCTGGGGAGGGGAGAGGCAGGAGCAGGGAGGCCCAGACATCGGGCGCACTGCTGAGAGCACTCCTGGAAAGGAATAGGGCAGGAGACTTGTGTGGAGGTGGAGATGATCCTGGACAGAGATCGCCGTGGACGAGGCAGAGGAGAGAGGCGAACCGCTCAAGCCCGTCCAGTGAAAACACCCACCAAGACAGTCTGCTGAGAGATTTCAGAAGCCAGCGTAGCCGAGGTTAGAGCAGGGAGAGGTCTGCCTCCAGCAGTAGGGGCCTCCGATTTCCTACAGACCCTTGCTCAGGAAGCCTGGGAAACCTGGGGTCCCACACGGCAGACCACAGGGGCTCCCTGGACCCAGCGTGAGCACACACAGCCGCAAGGGGAGGGGCAGGCCCCTAGGCGGGGGCATCTCCAAGGACGGCCCAGGTCTAGGCACCGCCTGATGTCTTTGAACGTACTTGGAGGAGTTGGTGTGGTTTGGGTTGGTTTTGTAAGTTCTGCTGGAGTTTGGAACCAATTGGCAATATGTTTGTGTCTTGTGCTATTTAAACACACAGAACAGGTGAAGCAATTATTTTTTTCAGAAGAGACAAAAAAGTGTATGTTGGTTGAACCGAAAACATGTCCGTTTTGCCAGAAGGAAAGGGAATGGGGGGTGCATGTGTCTTACACGGGATGCAGCTTTATGAAGCTCAAACATTGGAGATGAGCCGAACGTCCACCAGCTGAACTGAGAAAACAAATTCCAGCACGTTCCACAAAACAGCGCTCATAGCGTGGTTTTAAAAATGAGGCCTCAGCATCCATGCGGATGTGGGAGGTGCCCATGGTATGTTTTCAGCGTAAAGAGAAGATAGGAGTATTTACAGGAGAGAGCAGTGTATGTCCGCAGGTGTATATGTGTGGGTACTTCAATGTGCAAAAAGTTCTGGAAAGACCCACCGAACGGTTACAGGGTCACCTCGAGGGCAGGGAGCAGAGAGCCGGGGGTTCACCGTGGGCTCTTGCACGTGGTTTTACATTGGGCTCCAACTGCTCTGAGCACAAACCGTTTTAAAAATTAAGATGAGCAGGTATTTCCTTTAAAGGGAAAAGAGTTGAAGGCAGGCGGTGGGAGGCGCCGCCCCTACCTGCCCAGGATGAAGGCGATGTAGAAGAGGGAGGAGAAGTGGGCAAAGAACTGCAGAGTGAAGAACTTGACGGTGAACTTGCTCTCGCGCTCTGAGAACGTCCTGGGCTTCTCTAGAATGAGACGGGGGCTGTCCCTCTCCCGTCCCCAACCTGCCCCTCTCCCGACAACTCAGAGACACCGCCAGCCCTCACCTGTCTGCCAGCTGTGAGAGGCGGCGGAGACACAGAGGACCAAGGGACCCAGGCTCCCAGCCCCGAAGGGTCCTGTCCCTCCCCCGCGCACCCCTCCCCCCAAGGCCAGAGAGGCGCCGGACGCCTCCTCTCTCACCGAAGTCACAGAGCTTGAGGGCCACACGCTTGTTGACCTGCAGGACGGGAGACCGGACGGCTCACTTGGGGCCTCAGTGGAGACCCCCGCCCCGCCCTCCCTCTGTCCGCCCCCCCTGCAGCCACCTTGGTCATGATGAGGATGGCCACGTAGTGGACCAGGGCGCCGGTCACCGCCACTGCCGTGGTCACCTGCTCTTCCTGGAAGAGCAGGGCGGAGTTGAAGAGGGCGGCGGCCAGGACGCGGTAGACCACCAGGACGTGGGCCATGCCGATCATGAGGCAGATCTGCGGGGAGGGTCCTCAGGAGGGCTGTCACCGGCCCAGGTCTCCAGCCCCCCGGCAGGCCCCCCAGGAGTACCATGAAGAGACACAGAGTGAGGATGGCCGTGCTTCTCAGGTAGGAGTGCTGGTGTGGCCGGAGCTTGTAATCAGGGCAGTTAATGAGCTCGAGTGCCATTTCCTCCTGTGGAGGGAACGCAACACGCAGTCGGGGGACGGCCTGCCACACGGGGACACCCGCGTCCCACGCGCTGTGGGGGCCGCACGGGGCGCTGGAAAGAGCCCTGCACGGCCGGCCGCTCACCTGGTCCTCGTCCCACCCATACAGATCCCAGTGCAGGACCACTCGGGCTCGTTGCCGCTTCCAGATCTCCAGGAACACCGTGGCTGAGGGTGGGGGAAGAGGGGGCAGGGCTGGGGTGGTGGCAGGGGGCGGGGAGTGGCCCCGGGGCTCAGGCCGCCCCCCCACCTCCCTCCCAGCGCCCCAGCGACTCACCCCACAGAGCCATGAAGATGGCAAAGAGCACAGTGCCCTCGTTGTCGAAGAGGTGAGTGAGCTGGGGAGATCGGCAGCCAGGCTGGGGACAGCCTTCTGTGGCCTGCCGCCCCCCACGCCACGGCTCTGCAGGGGCAGACCCTCCGCCCTGCTCGTGGGAGAGGATGGCCGGAGGGGACCCCCGGCTGGGAGAGGACAGGCCGGAGGGGAGCCCCGGGTGGGGGGGAGCAGAACCCCCGGAGCCGCATACCTTGGCAAACGTGCAGGTGTCCGAGAGCCGTTGGTACTTGCGGCCATGGTCCCCGCGAGGACACAGCAGGATGTCGTCCGCCTCACAGATCTCCTTGCTGAGGGCGCAGGGACGGGCTGGTGGCGGCTCTCCCCTGACTCGGGGAGGAGGGGTCCCTGAGGGGTCCTGTCCCCCCCCCCCCGCGCCCCAGGCCTCCCATCCCCACCTGATCTGACTGGCGTTGAACAGGGAGAAGCCGCTCAGGAAGATGACGAGGCCGGCCACCGCGGCGGGCACCAGCATGTATGTGTACCAGCCCAGCCAGGCGAAGTACAGGGCCACCTTCTCGCCAAAGTAGTCCCTGTGGGGAGGCTGCCCCGTCAGGCCGCCCCTCCCCACCCCCCGGATGTGACCCCACAGGCCAGTGCTGGGGTCCAGGTGCCACATGGGGAGACCAGACTGCTGTGTCCCACCCAGGAGCACAGACACATCTGTCTGCCGTGGACACGGGTGTGTCTGGGGATCTTGGGCGTGTCGGTGGGCACATGCATGTGTCTGTGGGGCCACGGGTGTGTCTGTGGGGGCGCAGGTGATTTGTCTGAGGCAGTGTCACCTGATGTCATCAATCGGCTGCTTGTGCACCATGTTTCTCCACCGGGCCCATTTCTTCTTCAGGTCGTCCTCCCCCTGGGCACAGGTGACAGACAGCGAGGGCTCCCTGCCTCCGGTCCCGCCCTCAGGACTTCTCCCAGCCCTGGCCCACCCCTCACCTTGTGCAGGGCGAATCTGGTCTCAAAGACCCCATTCTTCACCAAATCCTCTAACGTGTCTGGAGGTCACAGGGAGTGTCGGGTCAGAGGAGTGAGGGGGGACCCTGCCCTGCTCTCCCCACATCGACACCCCTCCCGGGGCGGGGGTGGGGCGCTGCACAGGCCACCTGCCCACCCCATCCTTACCACCAGCTGCTGTCTTGCTGTTCAGTACAAAGTTGACAATTCGGATTCTGGAACACAAGAGCTCCTCAGGGGACCCCATCCTCTGTCTGGCCAGGTCCCAGGCCCTTCTGTGTCCCTAGTGGAGCCTCCAGCCTGCCTGCCTTGATTGCCTGACCGGAGCCCAGAATCTAGGACTCACCTGGGAGCCCGACCCCCACCTCTTAAGTCCTCCTGTGGCCTGTGCCCCACGGCTCCAGGATGGGGCTCTCTCAGGGTAGGCCCTCCCCTCCCAGGACCCCTCCCAGGGCTCAGGCCTGCACCGTTCCCTCCCAGATACTGGGCCTGGACCCCCCCCCCCCGCCTCCAATCACACCTCCCACCTGGAGCCCCCGCACATTCAGAGCACACTCTACGCCTTTACATGCACAAATCCCCCTCGCGCCCCGTGAGCCATTTTGCATACGGGGAGACTGAGGCTCGGAGAGGCAGGTGACGGAGGAGGGATATGGGGAGCGAGGGTAGAGTGGCGTGGAAGGTGGAGTCTAGCAGGGGAAGGAGATGCTTGCAGAGAAGAGGCCGGGAGGCCTGGGAGGCTGAGGAGAGAGGTCCGGGGGGGCGCGGCTGGTCTGGAGAGGGGAGGTGGGGACCCACATCCCGGGTCGGCGGGGGTGGGGGGAGGGCTGGCTGGGGGGGTCCTCCCGGCCGGTCCAAATCCCGCCGTCCCTTCGGGGAACACACGTAACCTCCAGAACTCTCCTAGAAGCAAGAACTGAACTGTCCCTTGTCACAGACAGACGCGGACACCGAGTCACCGAGCCCGGCCCCTGGGGCCTCTGGCACGAGACCACGCCCGGAAGCCTGACCGGACCAGGGCCACGGCGTTCTGGGCCAGCCTCTCACCTGGTGGCGGCTGGGATGGGGGCTGGCCTGGCAGGCTGCACTCTGGCGGCAGGACCCTCAGGCTGCATGAGGAGCGTGCGGTACGGATCAAAGATCCCGCTGTCGGCTCGGACCCCGAAGAACACCTTCTCGCCGTCCTCCATCCTCTGGGGGGCGGGAGGGCGCTTGGGGACCTCCGCTCCACTTTGGAAAGCATCCCCTTCGTCCTTGTTTGACACCGGCCTGTCCCTTCCACCTCAGGCACGAGGCCCCAGCCGTGTCTCCGGGCCCCCGGGACACACTTGTCCCCCGTGCCCCACACCAAGCCAGGCGCTCAGCCAGCACACCTTGTAATGGAAGCCCTTTGTCCTGAGCTCCTCCAGGAACCGTCGCTGCCGGCAGGCCTGCCTGGGGTTTCTCTGGGTGCGGCGGTCAGCCACGAGGACGTAGTCCCACTGCTCGGAGGCCTCGGTCTGGAGGTAGGAGGCGCGAGGCTGGGGCCGGCCCGGGGCCCGGGGATGGGTGGGACCCGTCTCCCCTCACCAGGGGACTCACCTCCCCGGCGGCGGCGGCGTTGATCTCCATCAGCGGGAGGCCGTCTCCTTCGGTCCCCACCAGGATCCGGAGGCTCTCCTCAGCCTGGGAGTAGAGGAGGGTGGGGCTCGTTCCTGGGGGGAGAGCCCTCCCGGCCGGGGCGCCTCGGCACCGAGGGGGCAGCACGGGGCAACACGTAAAGCAGGGGTGCAGGAAAACGAGCGGACGAGGGGGAAGCTGCAAGCGGGGCTGGGACCACAAGGAGCAAGGATGGCCGGAGAGGCGTCGGGGCCTCCGGCAAAGGTCTGTTCAAAAACGTAGACCTTCATCATGCAGGGTGGTGAAGCAGCTCCTCAAACAGCTCCTCAAATCCTTGAGAAAAGACAAGCAGCAGAGAGGGGTCTCGCAGAAGAGGAAGACGCGGGAACTCTAGACGGCCAGGGAAACACGGGTCAGGTCACCGGAGGCATCCCCTCTACCCACTGGGTTACGGGCGTTTCAGCGGCCCGACCGCCTCGAACAGATTCCCTGCGCACGAATTGCGAAACAAAGCTGAACATCCTAGACTGTACAGCCGGGCCACCTAGCCCTGAACAGGATGCTTCCGGTAGCATATTGCATACAGAAATTGTGGCGATAGCCCGAGTTCCCACCAGCGGGTGGCTGGATGCAGTTATCCCGCACACGGTGGACCATCACGCAGCAGAGACGTGAACGGGCTGCGACACACGGAGCCCTGGGGACCAGCGTGACACGGCCCTGAGCTCAGTCAAAGTCGATGAGAAGCCCCAGAGGTACGTGCTGCAGGCACGTCCAGACGGACGGATCATAAGTCAGGGGCAGAACCTCAAGGAGGAGGCGGACGAGTGCACAGCCCCCGGGGCCCCTCCTGGGCCCCCGTTACTGGGGCGGCATTTATGGACAGCACGGGGCCTTCTCTCTTCCTCCCTCGGTGCTCCCCCTTGTGAGTGTGCTCCAGCCTTCCCGGCCGAGAAAGGACGCGTGGGAAGGGGAAGGAGAGGAGCCCAGCGGCGGCCCCCACCCTACATGATGAAGGTCTAGGTCACAGTGGTATGGGTTAGCTGTTAGGGACACCCCCCCTCCCCAAAACGCGGAGTCCTGGGTCAGCTTGAGAAAACAGCAGACTTTCTCCAGAGCCTGAGCAGACTCAAAGCCGGATGGCCAGGGACAAGGAGGGAGAGAGGGAACGTCACAGACGGGAGGTGCCCAAGGAGACGTGAGGATAAGTGCCACGTGGGATCCTGCAAGGACCCGGGAACAGGAAGGACGCAAGTGGGGCAGCTGGTGACATCGGGGTGCAGGTGCCCGTGTCGGGCTCTAGGTTCTGGCCAGATCCCCAGCCACGGGGCTGTGGCATCGGGGCAGCAGGGCGAGGGGCGCTGAGAAGCCTCGTGCTGTCTCCATACCCCTCAGGAATCTTGACAGAGGCGCTAAACGTGCACAGGTGGGGAGGGGGCGGGCTCAGGCCTCACTCCTCCTGAGCAGACGGACAGCAGGCCGCGAGGCAGACCTGGGCCCTTTCGCCGCGGGGCCGGGCAGCCGAGGGAGTGGAGGTGCGGGAGGCGGGCGACGAGGGCGGACAGTCACAGTGGGTCCCAAGGGGGGAGCTCCAGGCTGAGATGTGGAGGGGACCTTGGCCTTGGAGCCCAGGGCCTGGGTTGCCAACCCTGTGCGCCCTCAGGCAAGACTGCCCACCTCTTCCGGCCTGGCTGCAGGACGCGCCCTGCACCCCAGTGTGGCGCTAAGCGTGCTTCCCAGCCGGCAGCTCTCCGGGGAGGCGCAGGGACCCTGCAGCGTCCCAGGGCTGAGGGTGCGGGGGACGCCCTGGGGGCTGGGCCCACAGAGCACCCACCTCGCTCCTGCTGGGCTCTTGCCGTGGCCTCCTGCCAGCCCACCACCCCTGCCGCCCTTCTCCTGGCTTACGAGCTCAGTGTGGGCCGTGGCCGTCTGGCACCACATCACACCCTCCTCTCTATCCTGCCCGCTGCCAGGCCTCCTTCCCCCTGCTGGTCCGCCCACCTCCTACCCCTTCCCTGCCACAACCACTTTCCACCCAGCTCAAGACCTGCCTCCTTCAGAAAGCCTCCCTGGACTGCTCCAGCCGGTCCGCCCTGAAGGGCCGTCAGGAAGAATGCAGGCTGCCCGGTCCCAGTTGAATCCGAGACAGACAACAGATGCTTTGTAGTGTAAGTATGTCCCAGTTATTGCATGGGACACACTTATACCTAAAAAGAAAGTTTCCGTGTAAAATTCAATTTAACTGGGTATCTGTTTTTTATTGGTTTCAAAACCTGCAACCCCACCCAGGCACACCAGGAACTACTAGCCCCAGGGTGGGACCCGGGTCGGGCCCACTCTCCCTGTGTCCATCTCAGAAGCCTGGGCTAACACAGACAACAAGCCTCTAGCGCTCGGATGTGGCTTACGGTGTCTGAAACTCCTGTCCCATCTTGGGCCAGAGGAGAAACCTGCCGTTCACAGAATTGCAGGGACGGGGAGAGCCCCTGGGCTGACGTGCCTCTGTCTCGGGGAAGAGAGTAAAGTCTCAACTGGATGGGAACAGGGACATCCAGGTCATCAGCCTCGGGTTCTGTGACTCGCCCACCACAGGCTCAGCAAGTGCCGTGTTGGACGATGACCCGTGCACCGACAGGACCTCATGTGCTTGACCCCAGTGACAGTGGGGATCTGATTCCCGCCACTGGACAGAGACCCCCCCCCCCAGGTCACTGCCTGGTCACCCCCGACAATGGGCAGGCACCCACGGGAGCAGTCAGGTCAGGGTCCCCCCTCCCATTTGGCCGTCCTCCTCCCCACGGCCAGACAGGGACCAGGTTCTGAGGATCTGCTCCCCACGTACTCTGGGCTCACCGTCCCTGAGGTCGCTCGCTGGATGCAAGTCCCTTGTGTGGGCCACAGCCACAGCCACGGCCTCCAGGACGAGGCTGTCCATCGGTCCGTCTGTCCTCCAGGGTGACAGGCCTTCACACGTGGGGACTGGGCTTATGTGAAGTCGCCCCCACCTCCAGCAAGCTCCACCTCCAGGAAGCTGTGTGTGCCCTTCAGGCCCCCGGGCCCCCAGGGCAGAGACAGGGGCTGTCCCCACACACTTGGCCTCGGCCGTGTGCAGACCCCAGGCAAGTCCCTGCACAGATGAGGGGTGCAGGCTCGGAGACCCATATCGTTCTCCCTTCAGTCCTTCCAGCTTCCACCCCCGGCGAGCCGCGCACCTACTGGGCCAGGGCCCACGGCGTAACACGGGCCGGAGTGGCTCCAAACGAGGAAACTTCCGGAGACACCACAACTCCTGGGAGACGTTCCCGCCCCGACAGCGCAGGACACGAACAGTTAGAGCTGGGGCAGTCCTTCCCAGTTTGGCCTCTAGGTCACCAGTGAGACCGAGGACACTGCTGTGCAGGTGGGACTGCCACCCAGCTCCTGATTAGGCGGGCCACATGGAGCACGCACGGGTGACACCCCAGCTGCACAAGGAATACGTGTGGACCGCCCCTCCCTCTCCGTGGCACATCTCACCCTGGGGTCACAGCACACCCCTGCCTGGGCCCCATGGGCATCCTCGACGTTCGCCAGCCAGCAGGGGACCCTCCTGCCCCCACTAAAGTGTACAAGCACGAGAAGCCCACCCTCGCTTACCCAGCCCGGACGCCCTGGGTCCACCCTTCCTGAGCGAGTCTCCCCACACCTGCTTCTCTCTTCAACTTCCGAAGCCAGTCGTCTGCACCCCCCGGCCCCCCTCCACCTCCTCAGCCGTCCGTCTGTCTCCTGCCAGTTCCTCGTCGCACGTGTCCATCCACCCATCCCCAGACCCGTTATGACGCAGCCTGCGACAGAGCAGGCTTGAGGGTGATGTGCGGTGTAAGTAGACGCGGGGGCCTGGAGAGGCGGCCCGAGCTTGGCCTTGTAGGGCAACAGGCCGGCAGGAGGCAAAAAAGGAGGGGCAGCGTTCCCGGGAGAGGGAAACATGTAGGGACAGGCCCTGGGGGGCGGCATGCAATCAGTGTCCGGGGACTCGGTACTCAGGACCTCCCGGGGACTCGGTACTCAGCACCTCCAAGGACTCGGTACTCAGGACCTCCAAGGACTCGGTACTCAGGACCTCCCGGGGACTCGGTACTCAGCACCTCCAAGGACTCGGTACTCAGGACCTCCCGGGGACTCGGTACTCAGCACCTCCCAGGGACTCGGTACTCAGGACCTCCCGGGGACTCGGTACTCAGCACCTCCAAGGACTTGGTACTCAGGACCTCCCGGGGACTCGGTACTCAGCACCTCCAAGGGCTTGGTACTCAGGACCTCCCAGGGACTCAGTACTCAGCACCTCCAAGGACTTGGTACTCAGGACCTCCCGGGGACTCGGTACTCAGCACCTCCAAGGACTCGGTACTCAGCACCTCCCAGGGACTCGGTACTCAGCACCTCCAAGGACTTGGTACTCAGGACCTCCCAGGGACTCAGTACTCAGCACCTCCCAGGGACTCGGTACTCAGCACCTCCCAGGGACTCGGTACTCAGCACCTCCAAGGACTTGGTACTCAGGACCTCCCAGGGACTCAGTACTCAGCACCTCCCAGGGACTCAGTACTCAGCACCTCCCAGGGACTCGGTACTCAGCACCTCCAAGGACTCGGTACTCAGGACCTCCCGGGGACTCGGTACTCAGCACCTCCCGGGGACTCGGTACTCAGCACCTCCAAGGACTCGGTACTCAGGACCTCCCGGGGACTCGGTACTCAGCACCTCCCAGGGACTCGGTACTCAGGACCTCCCGGGGACTCGGTACTCAGGACCTCCCGGGGACTCGGTACTCAGCACCTCCAAGGACTCGGTACTCAGGACCTCCCGGGGACTCGGTACTCAGCACCTCCAAGGACTCGGTACTCAGGACCTCCCGGGGACTCGGTACTCAGGACCTCCCAGGGACTCGGTACTCAGGACCTCCCGGGGACTCGGTACTCAGCACCTCCAAGGACTCGGTACTCAGGACCTCCCGGGGACTCGGTACTCAGCACCTCCAAGGACTCGGTACTCAGGACCTCCCGGGGACTCGGTACTCAGCACCTCCAAGGACTCGGTACTCAGGACCTCCCGGGGACTCGGTACTCAGCACCTCCAAGGACTCGGTACTCAGGACCTCCCGGGGACTCGGTACTCAGCACCTCCAAGGACTCGGTACTCAGGACCTCCCGGGGACTCGGTACTCAGCACCTCCAAGGACTCGGTACTCAGGACCTCCCGGGGACTCGGTACTCAGCACCTCCAAGGACTCGGTATTCAGGACCTCCCGGGGACTCGGTACTCAGCACCTCCAAGGACTCGGTACTCAGGACCTCCCGGGGACTCGGTACTCAGCACCTCCAAGGACTCGGTACTCAGGACCTCCCGGGGACTCGGTACTCAGCACCTCCAAGGTACTCAGGACCTCCCGGGGACTCGGTACTCAGCACCTCCAAGGACTCGGTACTCAGGACCTCCCGGGGACTCGGTACTCAGCACCTCCAAGGACTCGGTACTCAGGACCTCCCGGGGACTCGGTACTCAGCACCTCCAAGGACTTGGTACTCAGGACCTCCCAGGGACTCAGTACTCAGCACCTCCAAGGACTCGGTACTCAGGACCTCCCGGGGACTCGGTACTCAGCACCTCCAAGGACTCGGTACTCAGCACCTCCCGGGGACTCGGTACTCAGGACCTCCCGGGGACTCGGTACTCAGCACCTCCCAGGGACTCGGTACTCAGGACCTCCCGGGGACTCGGTACTCAGCACCTCCCAGGGACTCGGTACTCAGGACCTCCCGGGGACTCGGTACTCAGCACCTCCAAGGACTCGGTACTCAGGACCTCCCGGGGACTCGGTACTCAGCACCTCCAAGGACTCGGTACTCAGGACCTCCCGGGGACTCGGTACTCAGCACCTCCAAGGACTCGGTACTCAGGACCTCCCGGGGACTCGGTACTCAGCACCTCCAAGGACTCGGTACTCAGGACCTCCCGGGGACTCGGTACTCAGCACCTCCAAGGACTCGGTACTCAGGACCTCCCGGGGACTCGGTACTCAGCACCTCCAAGGTACTCAGGACCTCCCGGGGACTCGGTACTCAGCACCTCCAAGGACTCGGTACTCAGGACCTCCCGGGGACTCGGTACTCAGCACCTCCAAGGACTCGGTACTCAGGACCTCCCGGGGACTCGGTACTCAGCACCTCCAAGGACTCGGTACTCAGGACCTCCCGGGGACTCGGTACTCAGCACCTCCAAGGACTCGGTACTCAGGACCTCCCGGGGACTCGGTACTCAGCACCTCCAAGGACTCGGTACTCAGGACCTCCCGGGGACTCGGTACTCAGCACCTCCAAGGACTCGGTACTCAGGACCTCCCGGGGACTCGGTACTCAGCACCTCCAAGGACTCGGTACTCAGGACCTCCCGGGGACTCGGTACTCAGCACCTCCAAGGTACTCAGGACCTCCCGGGGACTCGGTACTCAGCACCTCCAAGGACTCGGTACTCAGGACCTCCCGGGGACTCGGTACTCAGCACCTCCAAGGACTTGGTACTCAGGACCTCCCAGGGACTCAGTACTCAGCACCTCCAAGGACTTGGTACTCAGGACCTCCCAGGGACTCAGTACTCAGCACCTCCAAGGACTTGGTACTCAGGACCTCCCAGGGACTCGGTACTCAGCACCTCCCAGGGACTCAGTACTCAGCACCTCCCAGGGACTCGGTACTCAGCACCTCCAAGGACTTGGTACTCAGGACCTCCCAGGGACTCAGTACTCAGCACCTCCAAGGACTTGGTACTCAGGACCTCCCAGAGACTCAGTGCTCAGCATCAACAAGGACTTGGTAGTTAGTACTCCCAGGGACTCAGAACTCAGCACTTGAGCTTGGCAGAAGCATAAAGAGCAAGAAGGGAGCTGCCAGGAAGTGAGGCTGGGGGTTGGCAGAAGAGGGATTATGGAAGCCGCTCAGGCCGCTGGGGCCATGGGGAGCCACGGACGGGACTGGAGTGGAAGGGTGTGTTCAGATCCCGCTCGTGGCTGGGGCCGCCAAGTCCTCCCTGCCGTCTGCATCTGCGTACGTCCCTTTCAAGGCACTGATTCTCGAGCCTAAGCCAAACCCCGTGCCACCTCCCCACCCGCCCCTAGGCAGCCCCGAGTGTCTCCCTCACCCCAGCTTGGGACTGGCATGAGGGGAAAGGGCTGGCGGAGGAAGCTGGGGTCAGGCTAAGGTGTGCCCGTGTGCTAGCCTGAGCAGCCGGGTGCCAGAGTTGATTCTGGAAGGGCCGAGGAGGCCCTGGGCAAAGGTGGGGCGGGAGGCCGCCTGCTTGGCCCACACCTGGCAGAGCCCCAGGGAGGCTGAGTGGGAGGCTGGTTTCGCTCTCATCCTCGGCACGGGTCTCCTCCCAGAGCTACCCAGTCGTTGGCCCAGGCCCGGATGACCTTCCCCGGCAGAGGGGAGAAACGATGTCTTCCAGGATGTTTTCCTGCCCACCTCCCTGGGACGCCCACAGTCTCCTACTCTGCCTCCCAGAATCAGAGTCCAACATCCCCCAGCCGGCCACCAACCCGCCTGGGGCAGGACTCCCAGGGAGCAGAGGGCCCGGTCGGCCACCCCGGGCCTCGCCGACCCCAGGCCAGCCCACCCTGGAGGCCAGAGCCCCCTCTCCCTCTGCAGGGCAGAGCTGCAAAGTCTAGAGACGGACAAGCTCTCCTCTCGTAGGCCCTACATATGCACTAAAGGCCTGGCCCTGGGGTCCCCAGAATCCCTGGCTGGGCAGGAGGAAGTCTGCCCTCTGTCCTGCTCCAACCCCCAGCCAACCCAGGGGCTCCGTCTGAGCTCTGGCCACCCTCACCTCAGCCTTGAGGGCTCCGGGGAACCTCCACGGGCACCTTCCAGGCGAGGCTGGCAGGGCTGGCTGGAGGGGCCCACGGGGTGGGCGTGGCCTGGCCACAAGCACGGACCCCGCCCAGCCCGACTCACCTGCATGCTGGTCCCAGAGCCTGGCGAGGGGCTGGCGATCGATCGCGGTGCCCGCAGAGCTGGACCGAAGTGTGGCGGCAAGGCAGCTGGGCGCGTCCTACCTGACTTCCGCGTGGGACTCACCCCTCCCTCCTTCTTCCTCCTTCTCCTGGCTGATCCTTCTGCTGCCACTCCTGTGCTGGAAGGCACACCCCTCCCTGTGTGTGTGTGTGTGTGTGTGTGGGGGGGGGGTGTTGACACCTTCCTGAGGACCTGGTCAGGTGGGGACCCCTCCCCCGACCTGAGGGCATTGCCCTCACCTGCAGGGGGGTTCCCCTATAAGATGAGTTAGATTGGCACCTCCCTCCTGGGGTACAGCATGAGTGGAGCGCATGAGCACTCCCCACTATCCCAGGCTTCACTCTTCCAGATCCCAGGACACACTTCCCCCAGCCCCCCGCCCCCAGAGCATCCAGCCCTTGACTCCCACTCCCCAAGTCCAGTGTTTGTTCCCTTAGAGGAAAAATGGGCAGGAAGGATTGAAGATGAAGAAGAAACTGTTGCCCTGAGCCCCTGCTTTGTGGACCCCAACTGGGAGAGGGGAGGACCTTTGGGACCCTGAGGGCACACGCTGGCCCTGGGCCGCATGGATCCTATGGTCCTAGGGCAGCAGTTGGGGAAGGCTCTGGGCCACCAGAGAGCAGAGTGCCCCCAACAGGGACGTGGGGCACCCGGCTCGGAAGCTGAGGACGGAGCGGACCTGCGGCAGGGCGAGGCACGTGGAAACACGGAACAGCGTTAGTGGGCACCTGAGGTCACGGGGGACAGGCAGCGCCCACAGCGTCAGGGCACATCATGCAGCCCATGTGACCCTGTGGTCCAGGCCCAGCGTTGACGCACATTTGTTCTGGGACGATGTGGCTCCATCTCACCCACGTTTCTGCTTCGGGAACCCCATGGCAGGCTGTGACAGCAGCAGGGGCCAGGACCAAACTGTGACAAAGAGGGACCGAGAGAGGGACCTAGCGGCACAGAGTCTGTGCGGGTGTGCTGGAGCAAACCCAGACACGTGCACTAAGACTGAGGCCGCGGAGTCCCCATGGCAGGGTTAGTCCAGGACTGGTATTAACTGTTGTTCTGCCACTGTAAATTCCTGGTCTCACCACATGGCTCAAAGTGGCTGCTAAACCACTAGGCATCACAGCCACATTCAAGCCAGCAGGGAGAGGGAAGTGAAGGAGGGGCGCTCCACCTGTCACATAGTTGGTCACTTGCCCACAACTTCCTGCAAGGTAGCCTGGGAACTACGATCACTTTTCCTGAGAAGGTAGAAGGACGCTAGGGGTCACACAGCAGTGTGCACAGGCCAACAGCCTTCAAATGGCCCATTAGAGTTCAGGGAACAGAGGCAAGGGCTTTTGAGCACGAGTAATGCGAACTCATGGTCCACGCTGCCAGCCAGCTCCTGGGCTCGGTCTCCTCCTGGTCTCCAACTCCACCGGCGCAGGGGGGTCTGTCTGCATTTACGTTCGCATCATGGTAAAACAACCCAATGGATTTCCCCTGACACAGGCGTCATCGCAGGCGTCTCCAGCCCAGGTGGGGGAGGAATGCCTGGCCCGACAGGGACAGGTGTCCTACTCTCGGTGAAGGATGTAAGACAAAGGCCGATCTCATCGCCCGGTCCCATCTGGCACAGCCCTTTGGGAAAGCAATTCAGCAAAAAGAATCAGAAGCCTTAAAACTGCTTATGCTTTATTCACTCAACTTTTTATAAACTATCCTAAGGAAAAAAAACCCCAAAATAATGACAATGTATATGAATCTGTCCTTTGAGGCAAAAATTATAAACCACCTCCGTGTCCAACTGCAGGGAGACGTCTGAGAAAGAACCGCTGAGCCGTTACAAAGTATTCTTTCAAAGTGCTACGAGCATGTGGGAAAATGCTTATGTTACACAGTTAAGCGAAAAAACACAGATTAAAAACACATATGCATTTTTTGGTCTCAACTGAGTGAAAATGCCTTAAAATAACTGAAGAGTAGGTTGAATATATATAACTGTGAATGGAGGGATACGCTTTTCTTCCCTCAGCTTGCTTTCCTCAAGTTTTCCATAACACACATCATTTTTACAAACTGAATCATTACGGGGCGCCTGGGGGGCTCAGTTCACTGAGCGTCTGACTCTTGATTTCAGCTCAGGTCATGATCCCAGGGTCGCAGGATGGAACCCGTGTCGGGCTCCATGCTGCCCTGTCTTGGGGAGAGCACGAGGCCTCCGTGGGCCACGGACCCTGGACCCTGCTCCCTTTTCCTTCCTCCTCCAAGCTCCAGAGCGCCCTGCCCAGCCGTCGTCCTCCGTGAGGCCAAAGTACAGCAGGAGGCGGGCCTCCCGTTCCCACTGTCTCCAGGCTGCCTCGACTCCCTGGTTTTTTTTTTTTTTTAATGTTTTTATTTATTTTTGAAACAGAGAGAGGCAGAGCATGAGCGGGGGAGGGGCAGAGAGAGGGAGACACAGAATCCGAAGCAGGCTCCAGGCTCCGAGGTGTCGGCACAGAGCCCGACGCGGGGCTCGAACTCACCGACCGTGAGATCATGACCTAATCCGAAGTCGGACGCTCAACCGACTGAGCCACCCAGGTGCCCCATGCCTCGACTCCTTTTACCTGGGGGCTGGTGGCCACGCTGTGGAGGGGGTCAGGATGACAAAGCCACCGGGAGTGCCCCAGGTAAAATCCCGCAAGCAGGAACGGGCATGTCCTCACCTTGGGAATCTGCCCTCCCGGCCCCAGTGGCCGGTCTTGTGGCCCAAAGATACTCTGATGTCTCAGTGAGGACAGTTCCCAGAGGCTCAGAGCCAGGTCAGCTGGAGTCAGGGTCTCCCAAGCCCTCTCTGGGCTGGTCCCAGATGCCCCTGGCCTCCGTCTGGCCTCTCTGGCTCACAGCGCCCGTCTGGGGCAGCAGACACCCCCACCTCCCCCCACCCCACCCCCGTCCTCAGGCCCCTGCAGGGAAGATTCCTCTCCCAGGCTGGGCCTCTGCTCCTGGGATCGGCCAGACACAGGTCCTTGCCTGTCAGACCAGGCCTTCAGGGTGGGGACCCCAGGCCCTGATGTCCTCGCCCCGGGGGCAGCTCTGTCTCCCTGATGCTCCCCTAGCCAAGGCCTCTGGGCCTTAAATTCCCAGCAGCTCCTGGTTTTAAGGAGCAGAGAGTCGTTCTTGCCTGGGCTGACAGTCCCGTAGCCCCAACCTCTCCGTCAGCCCTCAGAAAACAGAATGTGGGGGAGTTCTCCACAGTGTGTTCACCTTTACAGACTTACAGGCGTCGTGGCGACACCCGCAGATTTCTCTCCCTTCCCTGTAAGGGTGTTTTACGAGAGCATTTCCGTGAATACTTTCAGTATTTACCACCACGAACGTGGGGCCTTCGGGCCTCGGGAGCCTTGGGATCTGAGGCTCCATGTGCTGTGCTCACAGGACCAGCTATGCCCGCGAGAGGCCAGAATCGGCCGCCTTCACAGCCCCTGCTGCCCGGGCCTTCAGGCAATCACCCGTGTGGCTGAGGAAGCCCAGGGCCGCTGGGCCCTTCCCCAGGCGGGGTGAGTCCTGCTGACTCGGGCCCCCTGCGAGCCCCAGGCACGGGGTGTTGGACCGTGTCGTCAGAGCTGCTCTGCTAAGTGCTCTGACCTGCCACCAGGCCCTGCCAGGCCACGCGTATCTGAAGGGAGGGTTGAGCCAGGCTGTACCCAGAGTGAAGGGTAGTGGTCCAGGCGGGGACACGGTGGAGGTGAGCTCAGGCCCAGGGGCGAGGCCGCAGGTGGACCGCTCCTTGCAGAGCAGGGGGGGCGGGAGAAGCTCTAGGTTCCGGTGGGGACAGAAGAGCTGAGAGTAGGGGGCTCACCAACGTTCTGTGCCTCAGCATCTCCGTCTCTCAGCCAGGGACGAAAAATAGAACCCGAGAGGGTGTGGAGGTCACAGTAGTTAGCATTTGTTTTTTGTTTTTAATGTTCTTATTTATTTATTTTTTTTTTTTTAATTTTTTTTTTCAACGTTTATTTATTTTTGGGACAGAGAGAGACAGAGCATGAACGGGGGAGGGGCAGAGAGAGAGGGAGACACAGAATCGGAAACAGGCTCCAGGCTCTGAGCCATCAGCCCAGAGCCTGACGCGGGGCTCGAACTCACGGACCGCGAGATCGTGACCTGGCTGAAGTCGGACGCTTAACCGACTGCGCCACCCAGGCGCCCCTGTTCTTATTTATTTTTGAGACGCAGAGAGAGCACGCATGAACGGGGGGAGGGCAGAGAGAGACGGAGACACAGAATCCGATGGAGGCTCCAGGCTCCAAGCTGTCAGCACAGAGCCCGATGTGGGGCTTGAACCCACAAGCCATGAGATCATGACCTGAGCAGAGGTCAGATGCTCAACCGACTGAGCCCCCCCAGGTGCCCCACAATAGTTAGCGTCTGTAAAGCTTTGGGAATTCTCACTGGCATGTGGCCAGAGCCTGGTGGCGACTGTTAACTAACATGTGGTCTGCACTCAGGGCAGAGGGCACCCCCCGGGGGTCTGGCTCAGCCCCTGCCCAGTGTTCCACTCCGGCCCCCAAACCTGACAGACCCTATCCAGCTCCACCCCCGCCCAGCCCTATCCTGTCCAGTGTCTGGGCCTTGGAGAGGCAGTGGCCCCCTTCACGTAGGAGGGGGGTGGCTCCCAGCACAGTTTGGGAGAAATACCCATATCCAAGAAGTTATCCCTACAGCAGAGGGCAGCACTGGGAATTTGGGCGGAACAGAGCTGGGGTGGAGAAAAGGGGCCTTGAGGATGGCTCTGAGGGGCCCTCAGGGCAGAGTGAGGAACCAGCCCGTGGGGTGCTTGCTGGAAAGAAGGGGGGGTGGGGGCTGACCTGCTCTAGGCACCCGGGTCCAGCATCGCTTCCCTGGATAAAGCAAGTCTCGGCGTGTCAGTCTGTGCAGGCCAGTGCAGTGGGGACCACGGTCCTAGTTCGGGTGAAAGTGACCTTGTGTGACTCCTTGTGGCCTTTGGGACGGAGACCAAGGTGCAGCCCTAGCCTCACACTCGCACGTGCACTGGACGGTGGCCACAGAGAAGTTGGCAGCCCAGGCCCGTGTGGGTGGGGTCAGGGCCTGGGGTGTGGAGTTGGCCCAGGGCTGGACAGAGGGCATCCTGGAAGGCCCGTTAACCTTAAAAATAACACCGTCAACCATAATTACCAGCAAAATGAGTTTATCTGGGAATAGCAGAGAATTAAAATCTGGGACACGAAAGTTACAGCAAAACCACAGGCAAGTTCCCAGAACAGAGGAAGGGGGTGGTTAGGGGCCTGTTGTGAACCAGAAGTCCCCTGGAGTAAAGTGGGAGCTGGGAGTGTAGTGGCCTCTCGCTGGCTAGGCTATTGCCTAAGAGGAAAGCTCGCTTCCTCCTCCTGGGGTTGTAAAGTGGCATCCACCTGCGAGGTGTGTCTCTTCCTGTTGGCTCTACAGTTGACAACTAGTGAGCACACCTCCTGCTGGTCTCCCAACTCCGTTCTAAACAAGGGTTCCTTTATTCGGTTTCACAAGCCAGAGAGCACACCTCCTGGGGCCAGCATTTCTTTGCACATCTACTGGTGCCTGGCCTATTGGGAGGCTCAGCATAGTGGTCAGGGACTGCGACTTGGAGTCACATCACAATCAGGCCCCATGCTTGGTGGGTGGGCCTGGGAAAGGGCGCCAGGTGAGTACATCTCTATATAGATATCTATACAGTGAAACAGAATAAAGGAAACCTGACTCACACTCAGTGGAGACCAACAGGAGGAGCTCTCGTGTGCATCCCTCACTCCCGCAGCCCTTTGCATTCCCAATGGGCTTCACAGCCCCAGGGAAGGAAGGAGGGTTTTCTCCCCTCCCTCTCCCTCAACAACCCAGCCAACGGGGGACCATCACGGCCCAGCCAATGAGAAGTCACTACACTTCCAGCTCTTAGTCCAATGGACTTCTAGTTTATAAGAGGTCCTCCCAACTCCCCCACTTGCTCTATAAAAGAGCATTTCTCTCTTCTGTTCTAGGGAACTCTCTATGGTTTGGTCACAGCTTGCTTGTCCCAAATAGCAATCTTCTATTCCTGAATAAACAAACCCATTTCGCTGGTAAAATAACTGGCAGATCTATTTTTAAGGAAAACATTAGTAGGTGTCAGAAGTGGGATGCAGGCAGGATGCACACACACACCGCCCCCCCCCCCCAACCCCACCCAGCGACTGAGGCTGGTGAGCAAACAGGTGCCAGCACCCTCAGCGCCAGCTGGGCTCACTGCTTCCTAGCCAACCCTGGGGTTTGAATGTGAGTTTTTGCCTGGATTTGTGCTTCACTCTCTGTTTTGAGCTCTCCAGGCTTTATTCGGGACCTGCTTTAAGGCTTTATCCTTTCAGAGAGTACTCGTTTGGCCTTTGTCTGACTCCTTTCTAGAGCCCAGCCATTCCTACTGCGGCTGTGCTGTTCAGGAATTTTCCTCTTCACTCTGGATAAAAGCCTCTGGGAAATGGGATCCCAGTGATCAAAATGCTTTGAGGGTGCCCCTGCCCCCACTCTTCTGGGAGCCCTGCCGGTTCCATGATTAAAAACTGTGCTCCCTCCTCACGTGCATTCTTATACGGACTAACTTAACAAAAAACAATTTACAACTTCAATGGCCTTTATGGTGAACTTTCGAGCTCCCCAAATTTCCCTTCCTCACAACTCAATCGGACAGCCATGGGCTCTAAAATTGTCAAAACTGAATTGGATGCTTATTTTCATTGATACCTTGAGGCTTCCGAACAGTTTTTGGATTCAAAGTCTGCCTTTTTGCAAATTACTACTTGTAAACTAACCGAGGCAGGCAAACAATTGAAAGATGGCCACATGGCTTCTGAGGCCTTGTCCCCTCCCCATCTTCTTTGTCTCCTGACAGGTGGGGCGGCCTTGCGCTCAGGCCCCGCCTCTGGCACCGGTTCCCTCTCTTCTCTCCTCACTGTCCCCAACCCCCCTCTACCCATCTCTCATTCTAACCCTTTTGCTGAGCTTCCTTTTCCCTCCAAACTTCTCCTCACCCCTCCTCTCCCAAGCCTATTAATACCTACCCCTCTACAGTAAACTCTGCTGGGGGTCCCGAAGAACGCCACATTGCTTACGTTGCCTGGATTAAGGCTGAGTTTTGAGCCATAGTGAAAGAAATTCCTAAAGTGACTGAGACCCCATAAATTTGCTGAAGAATTTAACATAGTTATTCAAATTTACTAATCTGAGTGCTCAGATTTATATCAATGGGTCCACATGCTTGTTGGTGAGGGTCGGGCCAAACACTGGATGAAAACATCCTAATAGGAACATCCTGGAAGGGATTTAAAGAAACAGATGCCTAAATTTTGGCAAGATGCTAGAACATTCACTGGAAATCTCCACTGAATGCTTACAGCTTTTCCTAAGCCTGTCGATCAGAACAAGATCCAGGCTTGCACACAAAAGCCTGACGAACCTGTTCATGACTATCACCATCTACTCCAAATTACCTTCGAAGGCCATTCTGGATTGCTGTAGATGCTGAATCCACCTTGGTAGCTCTTAACTCCATGTCCATTGACAGGCTGAACTGGGGTTGTTCTCTTTTAGTTAAAAGGACCAAGATATAATGGGAAACCATGTCCACTCCGGATTGAGTTAATTTGGCAAACCAGCTCGCTGGCATCCTCGAGGAGTCACCTAAAGGAAAGACCACTACAATCCTCAATTTTCAGCTCCAGCAAATGAAGGCCCCTCAACAAACCCAACCCCTGCCTCCTGTTTCTGCTGTTACTACAAAGAGCCAAGGCACTGGGGAAGACGGAGTGCTCCCGTGAGGCTGTCCCAGTGTCCTCCTAATTCCTCCTGATGGGGCTCTGGTCCTTTCTCTCCAGATTGGGAGAGAACCTCTCTGTGTCCTTATTGGCCCTGGAACTGTGCGCCTGGTGCCCAGCCCACAGCTATGATGCAGCCCCTGCTGCAACGTATTAACACGGTTCCAATGGTGGGGTTCTCTCATAAACCCCAACAGGTTCCTGTCTCTGAGCCTACTCCTCCTGTCTGGCCCTTTGAGGGGTATGCGCCCTTTTCTCCTCAGTTCCTCTGCCTCTAGTCCTCCTTTATTGGGCTGAGATTTCTTTTTTTTTTTTTTAATTTTTTTTTCAACGTTTATTTATTTTTGGGACAGAGAGAGACAGAGCATGAACGGGGGAGGGGCAGAGAGAGAGGGAGACACAGAATCGGAAACAGGCTCCAGGCTCTGAGCCATCAGCCCAGAGCCCGACGCGGGGCTCGAACTCCCGGACCGCGAGATCGTGACCTGGCTGAAGTCGGACGCTTGACCGACTGCGCCACCCAGGCGCCCCAATTGGGCTGAGATTTCTTAGAAAAGCATCATGTCAGAATTTGCTTCTCCCAAAAGGAGGAGAGAATTCTAGAATTTGACAATAGTAATCAAAATAGGCAACCAGGGAAAATTAAATGGTTCTTCAGTATCTTTTTTATGCTGTGTCTTCGATGGCACTATCGCTGAGTCTGAGGACACTGGCTGTTGGCCCCTGGTGGGTCCTCTACCACCCTCTCTATGGGCAAAATCTTCAGCTGATACAGGCAGAGTGCAGTATCGGTGCACCTCCCAACAAGAACGAATGAATACCCTGTAAATAAGCACGCCCTTCAAGGCATCAAGCCCGTTACGGAGGACTACCAGGCTTGGGGCTTCACTGCCTCCCGTACTCGTCCCCGGAACACCTACTTTGAGAAAACTCAGTGACTGAGGTGGGAGTTTTGTCCGGGACCTCCAAGCAATAAACAGCACCCTTATCCCTCAGCAGCCTCACACCCTACGGACACCATTTGCCACAGCTCGCTGCTCCCAAGGCCAATCTGGCCCGAAGGGTGCTTTTTCATATGATAATGTGGATGCCCAGCAATTGGTCCCAGAGGGGGAAATCTAAGAACCGTTGGCTGGAAAGGAAGAGAGCTCTGGTTTGGACCAAATAATAATCTGGCCCCATCAGAAAGTCTAAAACTCCCACTACTTACCCCTGGACGAGCATTTAACCTACCGACGAAGTGACAGCACTCGTGACCCAACACGGGTGGGGAAATATTAATGAGGCAACGACAAGTGCCCACCTTCCTGTCCTAACTGTCCGAAGTGCCATCCACAGAATCCCATTCACACAAATGGATTTCACACAGCTGGCCCATCTCGTGGACGTAAATATGTTTTTGTCACGGTTTGTATGTTTTCTCGCTGGGCCAAAGTTTTCTCTTACGGACAGGCCACTGCTTCTTCTGTGGCTAAAATTCTGTTAGAAAAGATTATCCCTACCTGGGAACCCCTCTGGAACTGCATAGGACCAGGCAATCCATTTTGCTGGCCGGTGGCTTTGGAAGTCTGTGCTGTCCAGCCGGTTTTATAGCACTGTCACCGTGCATTTCATCCCCAGTCCTCAGAGTTTGTCAGATGCACAAATAACTTTTAAGACTTAATTGGACAGCTTGTAGAGACCGTCCAAATACCTTGGTCAGAAGAACTGCCGTTGGTCCGTCTAAACCTCAGATCCACTCCCTTGGAAACTCATAGACTCTCACCCTTTGAGGCAGTCACAAGATGCCCAGTGCACTTGGCCCTGCCTCCCTGACCCACAGTTGCTGAAAGGAGATACACGTCAGTACCGTAAAGGCCTAATTGCCTCCATTAAAAGTAACCGTGATCTGGGGCGCCTGGGTGGCTCAGTCCATTGAGCATCCATCCAACTTCAGCTCAGGTCATGGTCTCATGGTTTGTGGGTTCCAGCCCCACATCAGGCTTTGTGCTGATGGCGGGGAGCCTGCTTCAGATTCTCTGTCTCCCTCTGTGCCCCTCCCCCACTAGCTCCCCCTCTCTCTCTCTCTCTCTCTCTCTCTCAAAAATAAACAAACATTAAAAAGCAAGTAACCATGCTTTGGTAGAGCAATCTTTTTCACAGTGGGCTCCTGGAGACAACGACCTGAAGCATCATAGCTTGCAATCTGGAGACTTCATTTGTGGGAAGATGACACATCCAGAAAGGCTCTCTTCAACCTCACTGGAAAGGCCCTTATCAGGAACTTTGAACCAACCCTCGTGCTGCCAGACTCCGGGGAATAAACTCTTGGACTCACACGACGCATCTGAAGACAGCACCAAACCCCGACCAGCCCTGCGCACCAGCTGGTGTCCTGAGAGTGGACTTCCCAGAATTGAAGCACAGGGCATCTGACGAGACACTGTCCCGAGACGTCCAGACAGGCCCCTGTACCTTTTCTCACTGCTGCTGCTTCTCTCTTTCACAGAAAGACAACGCCCTTGTCTGCATTTCCCAAAACCTTGAGAAAGACAAAATCTATTTTGATTATGGCCTTTGTGAACAGCCTCATCACGAACCTGTGACAAACTCATCTTTTCAGCTGTTTTTTCTGGATGGGCAGAAGGCTCAGGATTCACAAGTCCTTCCTTCATCTGCACGAGTATCTGGCTCTGGATTCCTACCCAGACTCACAGCTTCTGAATTTGCAACCTTACAGGCTGTCTGATTGGCACGCGTGCTGCTGAAGCGAGCACACGGTCCGTCTGACTGGGTAACGGTTGTTTCCAATCGGCTCTTTTGAGATAACAACATAGTTTTTTCTTTAATTTTTCTAAATGATTTATTATTTATTTTTGAGACAGAGAGAGACAGAGCAAGAGTGGCGGAGGGGCAGAGAGAGAGAGGGAGACGCAGAATCCGAAGCAGGCTCCAGGCCCTGAGCTGTCGGCACAGAGCCCGACGCGGGGCTGGAACTCACGGACTGTGAGATCGTGACCCGAGCCGAAGTCGGACGCTCGACCGACTGAGCCACCCAGGCGCCCCAAGATAACAACATAGTTTTAATACATCCTTGAGGTTTTGCTATTGCAAAGAGTTCATCAGTCATTGCATCATGTTTATACCTGCACTGTAACCCCCCAAACGCACCTGATCCTGTGTGCTCTCATGGCGTTCACTGCTCTGCTTTTGTGGCTGCTTCAAGTGGGGACCTCCAGGAGGCATATGTGACTCCAGGTTTGCCTTTGCGGGGAGAACTCTTCTCCCCTAAGTCAGAACAGGTGCCAATAAATATTTCAGTTGGCTACTTTCAGACCTAGGGTCCTGGTTTAGAAGCATCACACGATTTGGAATTGTAGCGTTACTTCTGTTTTGTCTAAGTTTTGCATTTGGTCACCTGTCAAACTTTTGTAAAAATGGTGTACCAAAGCCACGGTCTCCAATGCTTATGATCTTGATAAACACGCACAAGAGATGGGGAGCACCCGGGAGTCCTCCCTCCTGACCTTCCTTGTTACTCAGCGTGGCCTTAAGTGGTTTCCAACTGCTGTGCACTTTCCCTCCATCACGGAACACGACAACCAGAAAAGGTCCTCCCTAGCACCGAGAGACAAAAGCATTAAATATGGAAAACCTGACTCTTGATCAGGATGCTTTCAAAGAACGATCTTGATCAAAAGGGGAAAATGTGAAAATTAATAAAAGGAAATGGCGTTTAGAATGGAGTCAGGAGGGTGGGCACCTGGGTGGCTCAGTCAGTTGAGCGTCTGACTTCAGCTCAGGTCATGATCTCGAGGTTCGTGAGTTTGAGCCCCACGTCAGGCTCTCTGCCATCAGCGTGTCAGCACAGAGCCTGCTTCCGATCCTCCGTCCCCTGTCTCTGCCTCTCCCCCACTTGCACACGCTAAAATAAATAAATATTTTTTGGGGCGCCTGGGTGGCTCAGTCGGTTGAGCGACCGACTTCAGCTCAGGTCATGATCTCGCAGTTCGTGGGTTCGGGTCCCGTGTCGGGCTCTGTGCTGACAGCTCAGAGCCTGGAGCCTGCTTCGGATTCTGCGTCTCCCTCCCTCTCTGCCCCTCCCCCACTCAAGCTCTGTCTCTGTCTCTCTCTCTCTCTCTGTCAAAAATAAACATTAAAAAAAGTTTTTTTTTAATATTTTAAAATAATGGAGTTAGGAAAAAAAAAAATTCTTTAAAATAATGGAGTTAGGAGGCCAGCAGGGGGAGCGCTCACGCACAGCACTAGTTGTCAACACAGCCAACAGGAAGGTAGACACCTTGCAGGTGGAGAGTAGTTCAGAACCCCAGCAAGAGGAAGCAAGATTTTCTCTTCCTGGGGCAACAGCTCAGCCAATAAGAAGCCACTATACTTCCAACTCTCGGTTTACTCGAATGGACTTTTAGTTTATAACAGCTCCCTCCCCCAACTCTTCCCTCCCTCTGTAAAAGAGCTCTCCTCCCTTCTGTTCCCAAGACGTGCCTCTGGTTTTCTTGTGGCTAGTTTGTCCTAGGTTGCAATGTTATTCCAGAATGAACCCATTTTGCTTGCAAAGTAACTGACGGTTTCATTTTTAGGGTTCACAAGGTAAACACATACATATACATTAAACACAGTTTTGAGGTGTAGTTCACATATCACACAATTCAGCCATTTGGAGTGTGCAGTTCAGTAGATTTTAGTGAATTCACAGATGTGTGCAACCATCACCGCAATTTTAGAATATTTCCATGGCCCTTTAAAGAAACCCAGTACCCTTTAGCAATCACCTCCCCCAGCCCCCTTCCCTTTCCCAGCCCGTGGTAACTATTAATCTTAATGTCTCCATGAATTTGCCTATCCTGGACATTTCGTGTAAATGGATCATATAATATGTAATCTTCTGGGACTGGCTTCTTTCACTGAGCATAATGCTTTCCAGGTTCACCTTGTTCCTCGTTTAGGGCCGAGTGATTTCCCATAGTTGTACGGACAGACCACACTTCGGGTAGCCATCCACCAGTTCTGGGACCTCAGCCTGCTTGCCCCTCTGGCTACTGCGAATCATGTTGCCACGGACATCTGTGTCTTGTTCTGTATCCTCCCTTGGGCACACACCTAGTGTCACATGTAACTGCGCGGGAAGCTTCAAAGGAGCTGCCACTGTTCTTCAAAGCAAAGAGCTTCGGGGCCTTTTTTTTTTTTTTTTTCTCCTTTTTTTTCTGCGGGGGCCCTCATCGTATTAACAATTTGAGCCAACACAAACCAGCAAATCCACGGTATTGCGACCGCGGAGACCCCGTGAAAGAACCACCCGCCTGCCCGCGGACCCTGCGGACTAGAGCCCCGAGCGGCTGGCGGCACCTGGCCCCTCGCACGTCGGATAGAGGGTGGAGAGGCGCCCCAAAGGGACGCGGATGCGACCACGCGGCGGGAAGACGCTCCAAAGCAGCGCGGGCGAGGCTGCGGCGCGGCCAGGGCCGGCGCTCGGAAGGGCGAAGGGGTCGAGAGGCTCGGGGCCCGCCGCCGGGGCAGGAGGGTCTGGCGTTGCCCCTACGCGCCAGGACGCGGGGAGACGCCAGCTCACCCGGCCCGCGGGCTCGGGTTTCCTAGCAACGAGGCGGCATCCTTCCCAGCAAGCACTGCTTCTGACCCGCGGCGTCGGAGACTACGAGACCCAGCGTGCCCCGCGGCCCGGCCGCAGGGACTACAAGTCCCACAAGGCACCGCCCACCCTTTCCTAGCCGCCCCCAACCCCTGCTCTCCCAAGACCCCGCCGTGGGAGCGCCGCGACCCCTTCCCGGCGCTCCTCGCGCCGTGCGCAGCGCGCCCTCGCGGTGACCCGCTGTGCGTGGGGTCAAGGCGCGGGGCGGAGCGGCTGGGCTGGCGCCATGCGGAGGGGCGAGCGCAGAGGCGCGGGGGGACCGCGGCAGGGGTCCCCTGTGCCGGCGGGCAAGGCCTCGCTGGAGGAGCCGCCCGACGGCGCGACCGCTGGCCGAGCGAGCGGGCCGGGCGCGGGCCGCCGCAGCACGGAGTCCGAGGTCTACGACGACGGCACCAACACCTTTTTCTGGTGAGGGGCGGCGGTCGGCGGGGGGGGGGGGCCCGGGGGGCGCGAGGGTGACGGGCACGTCGTGCTGGGGTGGAGGGGCGCCTGCGAGACCCGCCCGGCCGCGGCTGGTCCCTCGCGGCGGTCCCGCCCGGCACCTGTGACCCCTGCCCCATATGCCGGGAGGAGTAGGCTCCAGAGTCCTGTCGGAGAGGCTTTTCCTGTCCCAAATTCACCTGTGCCCGCTGTCATCTTGTTTCTTCGCAGCGCCTGCGTCGTGCGGAATCGGCTTCTCCCCCCGGCGCGTAGCAGTAACGTTAGCGCGAGCACCTTCCCACGTGCCAGGAGTTGAGCGGCTGTTTGTCAGATGAGGGTTCTGTCTCTTTTCAGGGGCTTCTCGCGGAGCCTGTCTTCGACCCCCGTACCGCTGTCTGCAAGCCAGGCCGCGGCGTCAGGCTGCCCGCAGTCTGCCTCAACGGGTGTTGGGGAGGGAGAGGCCCCCGGGAGCATTCCTGACCGCTCCCCCCGCCCGGAGCCTGTGTTGGAAGAGTTCACGCTCTTGCTTTATGCTGAATTGGGCACTTCTGTATGTGAGGTCCCAGGCGTGGCTCCTACGCCACATGGCTCTGTGACCTTGGACTAGCCCTTCACCTTCCCCAGCCTCCTTGCTGCTCTGTAAGAGAGAGAAACCCCGTGTACTAGACAGCATGCTTCTTGAGGGCTGGGGTTTGGTTTTCTTTGCTGGGTGGGTGCTGAGTTCCTGTCAAGAATACAGTGCCTGCATTTGAGGCCTGCGGTAGGCCCTGGGGGACAGAGGGAGGTAGATGTGGCCTCCAGCTGCAAAGGGAATGCCACGTGGAGGCAGCTTTTCAGAGAACCAAACTGTGGGATTGTCACGGAAGGTCTGGTCGGGGAATGCGGAGAGTCTGACGGGAGTAATTGGACGTTTCAGGGGAGGGTGCCGCCGCAGGGGCAGAAACCCAAGAGGAGGCGCGCGTGGGGCCGAATGGGTGTCGTGGTTTTTGTCGGATTCACGAGAGGTACAGGGTGGTGGTGGGTGTTGATAGGGCTGCAGCCCTGCATCTGGACGAAGTTGGTGTCTTCCCTGTGGGTGCTGGCAGCTGCCGTGCAGGGTTGGCTTTCAGCCTTGCTTTGGGGACACGGTGCATTCAGGTGGCCTCGGAGCCCGTGGGAGCGAGACAGGGATGGCATGCCTCATCCAGGGCGTTGTGGCCCCTGAGCTAGAGACCGGAGCACTCTTGGACCTGCTGGGCCTGTGGCCTGCAGGCCAGGCCTCTCCACCAGCTGTGTCTGTGAGCACGCCCCTTCGGGCTGCAGGAGGGAGGGCTTCATCCTAGGACACGGCGGCTGTCCTTGTTTCCTGCTCGTGCACATATTTGGGGGCCCCAACTGGGTGCCCGTTGCTGTTCTAGGGACTGCAGCAGAGAACCAAACAGGAAGCTTAGACTTTGGCGTAAGCCTGGGGCCTCAGAATCACGAGATATACTGGCTGAAGGGGATGCACCAGCAGGAACCGGGGAGCACACGCCTCACCTCGTGCAGTGAAAGGCAGACGCCGACGACAGCCCTCGGGTCCTGTGCGCAAAGGTGCTTGGTCAGTCGGGTACTGGACACACAGGTGCCTGCTATAGCCGAGTTTACCTATGAGGAGGGCTGCTGGGGGCCTGGAAGGCTTTCCAGGAGGAGGTGTGACAGGGCTGGCTAGCTTCAGGGGCCTGCCTCGTGGATCTCCTGGGTGGATGGCTCCTGCCTCCCCACCGCGGGTGTGAGGGGTGCTGTGCTCTGTGGTCCGTGCAGGCCCTTGCTGCGTCCCAGGCCCCCCCTCACCTGTATAGGGGAAGGAACTTCTCATTTCTCCTGGCAGGTAACCAGATGCCTGCTTGGTGAGAATTACTCATTCTTACCTGTAGAGCTTAGCCACTCGCCACCTTTTTAGTGTCTCCTCACTGACTTGATGTGTTACGGTTTTGAAAACTTTTATTTTGTGTTTGAGAGAGTTTTAGTAACGAATGGTACAAAACCTCCTGTAAAGATTAAAAGTTAGTATTTGTGGAAATGATTTTTTTGTTCCAGAATTACTCAAAGGAACTTTTGCAGGATTCGAAACCTTACTTTTAGGGTTTTCCCCAAAGATGCCCAGTGACGGTGCTGTGCACGGCCACGTAGGAGGACTCTGGAATGTCTTTGTTATCCCTTGTCGGCCAGGGGCTGTGTAATTCGGTTCAGGGTTTGCCTGCGCCTTGGAGCTTGAGGCTGGCCTCCCGGAAACCAGGCCCAAGGGGGCGGGCGTGAGGACTGCCGGGGTCTGTGGTGGCAAGGACACCAAGTCTTCTACTGGTTGGGGTGGTCCTCTGGTGCAGAACATCCAGGGGGAAGCAGGACCGCAGACTCAGAGGAACGGCACAAAGATGTGTTAGCCCTCGTTTTCTAAAGATTATCTGGGAGCCACTTGGAGACTTGATGTCCTGGAGAGGTGCTACTGAACGCTGCCACCTGTGGATGGAAGGTGGGTGAATTGCCACCGGATTGGCACACTTCCTAACCAAGTCCTAAAGCAGGGAGGGGAGGGACGGTTGTGACGTTGTGGAAGTGCTTGCTGTGTGCTTGTGTGTTGTAACACTGGGCTTCGGGTGAGCACTCTCGGCGACCCCAGGACTCTTGTCCACAGCGTCCGATAGTAGCAGCAAGAGTGTGCAGGGGTGATCTCGGTGCCCCAGGTTCTGGAAAACGCCTTTCTCAGTCATCGTGGGGTCGGGGTTTGCCAGCTCTGCCCGGATCTGGAAAGCTTGACTCTGCAGCGGATTCCTCTTTGGTCATGTTGGTCAACAGCCGGGGAGGGTCAGTGTCATGGCTGCAGGCACTTCCGGCACACCTGGGGCAGGCCCTCTGGTCTTGGCCTTTCCTGGCCGAGGCTGCCTTGTGCTCTCAGTGTGCCAGCCACACCTTCGTGTTTTCTCTAATTGGTTTGGCGGGCCTGCCTTCCTGCCCACTTGGCATAATGAGCGTGGTCATCTCGAGAGAGGGACTGACAGCTGGGTATTTTCCACTCATCGTGGCAGGGAGCCAGCTGTCCTCACGCCCTCGCCCTTGCTGAGTGACTGGAGAGTCACGGGATTTACGGCCGCTCAGAGCTCCCTGAGTTCTCTATTAGCCACTAACCCAGAGGATGTGCTGGTCTTCCCAGCACCAGGGAGGTGGGACAGGGGGCGTCTGGGAGGGACAGGAGGTCTCCCCGAGTGTTCCACACGTGGAAATGGTGCTCTGAAAGACGAAGAAAGCTGCTTAAGACCGCAAGTCTACTGAGTGGCAAAGCTGATGACCAAAATCCGTATTTTCCCACTGTGCCCCATTGCCTCTCCAGGGAAAACTGTCAGTCAGAGCAGGAAACGTAGACTTCACAGGGAAAAATGGGAGGAAAGCACAGGCCGTGGATTGAGCGGTGGTCTGAAAGAATTCTCGGCGTTCTGTCTCCTGGGCGCCGACCTGGCATTTCCCTTTACCACTGCCGGCTGCCTGTAGCGACTGCTGTGTCAGGGATCTAGTCCTGACCATGCAAACCCCACTTCGTCTTCCTGACAGCAGGTAGTCTGCACCTACGTTTCTGCCTTCATCCAGAGTGCCTCTGTATCTATCTGTGAGTTTGGGTTTTGTGTCTAGATTCCACACGTAGGAGAGATCACGTGGTGTTTGTCTTCCCCCCCCCCCCCCCCTGACTGATCTCAGCACGATGCCCTCGAGGGCCACCTGTGTTGCCGATGGCAAGATTTCATTCCTGGGTGTGGCTGGGTAACATTCCTTTCCGTCCAGTCGGTGGGCACTTGGGCTGTTTGAGTAAGGCAGCAGTTCCCTAGGGGAGCGTGTGTCTTTCCAACTTGGCGTCTTGTTCCCTCCAGTCCCCGGTGGTGGGATGACTGAGTCTTATGGTAACTTTATTCTCGTTCCTCGAGGAACCTCCATGCTGTTGGCAGAGGCTGCACCAGTTCGCACCACCGGCAGCGCATGGGGTCCCCTCCTCCTCATCCTCTCCGACACTGGTGGTTTGTCTTTTTGACGCTAGTCATTCCGACAGGTGTCAGGTGACAGCTCACTGGTTTTGATTTGCATTTCCCCGATAATGAGTGCCGTCGAGCACCTCTCCACGTGTCGGTTGGCCATTGTGTCTTTGGAAAAGCATCTGCTCAGGTCCCCTTGCTGTACAGAAGGAGGGAGCCTTCGTAAAGATGCATTTCATCATAATTTAGTAATAAAAATTTTACTTTCTAGTAGCACTTGACCTTAGCAGTTCTGAAGTCTGTTGTTCTGTGAGACTTTGGTGCCCTGTGCTCTACCTCTGGGTCCTGGACTTTGTGCTCCTTCCTGGCTCGGATGGGACAGAGGGAGGCCTACTTATTCCTTATTCCTGTTTCCACAGGGCCGGAGGTGACTGACCGAGTGACAGTGGGAACATTTATTTCAAAGGACAAAAAGTGGTTTTTCATTTTCAGATAATCCTTGTGTTTTTTCGGAGGATGGAAAGATCTGTGACTGGAGCTGTCTGGGGCTCCTCAGGGAATGTGTCTTAGCCCAGAGAAACGATAGGAAGATTATCGTGTTTGTGGAAATTAATACGAAAGAAGCCAGAGGGTTGAAGTCATTTTTTAAGTCCTGGGACAAAAGCTTCTGTGCTCCAGAGATGCGGTTTCGGTGGGGCACCTGCAGGGTGCCTCTCGTGCTGTGTGTTTCTTAGATCCTGGCAGGACCCGGTGCCTGCGTGTGGAGGGGTGGGGGGTGCCCAGCGGGCCCCTGCACAGCACCTTGGCATCCTGATGTCCCTGAAGCCGCGTGGACGGGTCCTGGGCCACAGCGCATCAACGAGGTGTTCCCTTTGCCCCTCGGGTCTCTTCCAGACCATGTGGTCGTCTCTCCTCAAACTGACTAGCTTGTGTTTCCTTCTGCAAGTCTGATGCCAGTTTGTGGGCTGTTAATCTAGTTTACTCTCCTTCCTCCCTGAGGCTGGGGCTCCTTCCCATCCCTTTTCTCATAGACACTTGCCTTGCTGGGAACCCTCTGGGCCAGGTGGCCGCGCAGGCCCATGGCCAGGCCCCTGGGACAGTCCCGTCCCTTTCCTAGGCAGATGGCTCCCAGTAGGTGCTCCCGTGAACCCCGCACACTGTTGGTCTGCCTGCTGTGGGCACTTCTCCCAGTTCTGGAGGCCTGGAGCCCCCTTGGACCGACCTGTCACTGGTGGGGAAACAACTTGCCACTTCGGAAACATGCACCCTTTGGAGAAACCCGTTGAGAACTCCTGGGACAGGAATTGGGCCCAGCGGGTTCTTGCTCTGTGCTCCTTACCTGTGCTGGTCTCTGGGTGGTGTCTTCTCGAAGGTACACGGGACGGGCGTTCTGCCCCGTGCCCTGTAGACCACTCTGGCTCTCCCGGCATGCTTCCCTGGATCCTGACCTTGCACCAACAACGGTCGATCCGTAACGTTTTGTTGTAAGTCGCTGTACAGTGAATCTGTTTGTAGCTTTGGTGCGCGTAGCTTCCTGGGACCGCCGTCACGGGCCAGGCACAGAACAGGACCTCACTCCGGCCTCTGGCCCGGTCTCTGTCATCATAGCTTGGCCTTGGAGAAGGCCACGTAAGTGGGGTCGTGTGGTGCGTGCGTCCCGGAGACGGGCCTCCCGGCGTGCCTGAGGCCCCCACAGCTGAGCGGTATTGTGTGTGGCACAGTCTCCATCATCCAGGTGTTTTAGGGATGTCCGGTCAGTTAGTGATGAGTCTGCAGTGGGGTCTGCCGGTTTCCGGTCTCTGCTTCCGTCCCCGTCCCCTCCGCGCCTCGGGTGGGTTATGTGCGCCCCCCCCCCCCCCCCCCACCGTGTCGGTTTGGGTTACGTCTCCGCTGTTGCCGCAGGGATGCAGTGAGCCTTCTCCGCTTCCCGGTCTCCGCGTCCGGGAGACCACATCTGCCACATGGAGTCCATGTTGATCCGTGCAGCGTCTCCTTCGGCCACGGCGACCCCGTCACGGCGGTACAGTGGCCGCTTGCCGTGGGCGGACACGTTTCGAAGAGCTGGGGCGGAGAACAGTCTGTTTCGTCGTTTCTCTTGCCCTTTTTCCGCTCGCGGCAGCCTGGTTTCTCTCTTCCTCCGGCAGCGCTCTTGGAGCAGCCCTGCTTCTCTCCTTACTGTCTCCTCTTTCCTGCCCAGAGAGTGTTCAGTTCGTTCCTGAAAGACGTTTGTGCTGGATGTGGAAGCATCCTCACTCCGAGATCAGGACACGAGGCGTGGAGGGGTCGCGTCCTCTCCAAGCACTCGCAGGTGTTGGATGCGGAGAGCCAGGGTGGTGCCTGGAGTCTCGGCATCGGCCACTCGCCCCGCAGTCCGGGTGCCTGCCCGGTGCGGGCCCTGTTTCCCGGGGAGGCCGTCCGCTGGCTCACGGACGGGGCCGGAGCCCGTGTCTCTCCGCGGCGGACACGCACCGTCTCGCTTTGGGCCCGGGGGTCCCTTTCTCCGCGTTCCTGGGCTGTCCTTTCGGAGCTCTCGGATGTGGTCGCTTCACGAATCGTGAGGCTGGTCGTATCGTGCTCAGTGGAAACCGCCGCGTTTCCCTGCTGCCCGCTGCCTCCACCCCGGACCCAGCAGGGCCGCCGCCTCCTCTGAGCCACAGCCCGCGGCGCCCACCGCGCCACCGCTCTTCCCGCCCGGCCGCCGGCTCCCAGCCAGGGTTTCCGAGCTGCGGCCGGGCCCGCGCGTCCCAGGTGCGGGAGCGCTCCGGGCTCTGACGCCAGCCGTGTGTTTGGGTTTCAGGCGCGCCCACACCCTGACGGTGCTCTTCATCCTCACCTGTGTGCTCGGCTACGTGACTCTGCTGGAGGAGACGCCTCGGGACACGGCCTATAACACCAAGAGGTAACGCGGCCCCCGGCCTGGCGGGTGCAGGCACCTGGCGTGCTTGGGTGGGTGGGGGGGTCCCTGCTCTCCACGGGCCGGCCTGTGGCTCGCGGGGCCAGTATCCACTCGCGGGCTGGCCGGGCTCCCGGTGTCCCCGCTGCGTGTGCCCAAAGCGTCCCTCCCGGGCTGCCCCCTGGAGCTCTGTGCTGTGTCTACCCCTCCTCCACCTGTCTCAGGACTCCTGAGGGTGCTGCCCCTCGTGGACCTGCAGCCAGTGAGGGATTCGCACGAGTTACGGACCAGAATGTGCCTCAGCACCTCCAGGGGTGGAGCCCAAGAGGGGTCCTGGTCACTAGTTCTGGCGGGAGGGATGGTCTCCCTACACATCCCGCCAGCAGTGCCCTGGACCCTGCCTGAGTGTCCTACGGTTCAGCTCGGTCCTGCAAGATCACCCCCCATCACCCCTGCAGGTGCCAGCCACATGCCCCAGTTGTCACCGGTGCTTCTGACCAAATGGCTGCAAATCAGAGGTTTCTGTGACCCCCTTCTTGGTACTATTAATTTGTTAGAGCGGCTCACAGAACTCGGGGAAGCGTGTTGCTAGATCACCGGTTGATTAAAAAGGAAGTAAGTGAGGGACAGCCAGGGGTGAGAGGTGCCCCGGGCGAGGTCTGAGGGCTTGGGGCGTCCGTGCCCCCTCCAGGCACGCCACTCTCCCCCGACCTCCACCTGTTCACCAACCCAGAAGTTCTCAAAACTTGGTGCCCTGGGTCTTGTGGGGGATGAGTGACTGTCCCATCGCCTTTGGTGATTTGACTCAGCCTTCAGCGCCTCTCCCATCCCCGGAGGTCAGGGGGTGGGACAGAGAGTTCCAGCCCTCCAGTCCCGCGGCTGGTTCTCCTGGCGGCCAGTCCTCACCCTCAGGTGAGGGTCCGAGACTCGCCTCAGTGACATAACACAAGAAACCTTTAGCCCTTCAGAAATCCCTGCGGTTTTAGGGGCTCTGTGCCAGGGGTGGGGCGGGGTGGAGGCCAAGTGTTTCTTATTATAAATCACTGGACCACAGAGCCCGCGAGTTTGGGCATCTGAGAGTGTACAGGTTTGTGTGTGCAGAGCCGTGCTGAGCTCTGATACTGCTGCTTTTGGAAAATTTTAAGTGGGCTTCTCGGGCTTGATGCCGTTGTGCAGGTCGGGAAGCGGGTAGACTGCCTTTGCCGTATCATTTCCAGACTTGCTGGCCGGTTTTGTCCCTTGCTGGAATCCCACGGATTCTGAGGCCACTCTCAGAAGTGTGTGAGGAAGATTGGCTGGTTTTAGAGCAGATTCCCGTGAGGTTTCTGCACTGGATGGACTCCCCCAGGCTCAGGAAGCCCCTGTTGCAACTCTGACCCACTTGCCCTGGTGTGACGGGCACCAGGGCAGGGACAGAGGCAGAGGGCAGCGCCGGAGGACCGGAGGTCAGATTTGGTTGGCGGGGCCAGGCTTGTAAAGTAGGGGTGTTAGCGCCGGCCCAGAAGTGCGTCCTGAGCACCGTTCTTTGCTCTCAGGCATCAGTAGCCCATGAGGATGCCGGGTGCTCTCTCAGCGGTGTGTCCGGCCGCCCACGAGCGCACGCGCTTCAGAGCCCCCAGTTTGTCTCCCAGGCCACAGCCAGAGGGTGGGGGCTCTGCCCCTGCGCTCTGTCCCTGCGCCGTGTCCCTGGCTCCTGGTTGCTGACACGGGGCTCAGCCCAAGTGACTTTGTTTTGGCCCTGCTGTCTCCTTTTTAACACTGCAAAGACATAGGTGAAACTCAGACACGTCTTACTAAGTGAAAGAAGCTATGTGGAAAGGCCACGCACGCTGCAACCGTGTGACTCTGGTAAAGGTGCAGTGGTGGTAAGGTCACTGGTTTCTAGGGCGGTAGGGGAGCCAGTGGTAGAGTGCTGGGGAGTGTGGAGAGTATTTTGAGTGTTCTGTACGATAACTATGATGGTGGACCTGTGGCTGTGCGTTGGTCAGTGTACACAGGACTCAACAACACAGGGTAAACCTAATGTTCACAAGTGAAGGAAAGATAATTTCGGACGTCGGGGACCCAGGAAGGGATGCAGACGGTGGCCAGACTCTCGGGGTGTCACAAACGCGTGAAACCCCCTCACTGAAGGGGCGGGAGTCCGTAAGACTCAAGGCAGGGCACCTGCCCGCGAGCGCCGGGCTCTAGTTGACGAAGTTGTTCCCGGCCGGGTCAGGTGACCAGTTCTGATCCTGCGGCCCGCGTCCTGGAGTGAACAACTGAGTACGTGGCCGGCGGCCGGTGGGAGCCCCGTGCGGTCTCACCGCTGAGTGGGAGGTTACAGGGGATCGGGGGGAGGATGGGCCCTGGGGTAACGGGTGGTGGTCGGAGACATAGTAAGAACTCGTGTTTAGCTTAACGTAGGTACAGCTGGTTGCGCAGAGAAACATTTCTCATTTGTGTGTTTGCACGGTTTGTACACACAGCTCTGACTGTCGGCCGAGAGGCCCAGAAGCTATAATGCCCCAGTGGCAAGGAGCACGTCACCCCCCAGAACGTGGCTCCCAAGACCATCCTCCAGGGAAGGAGCCGGGGCTCCCAGAGAAATGGCTGAACCCAGGCCTGGGGCAGGAGATGCCAGGAAGGTCTGGGAGGGTCGTCTAGCGCCGGAAAGAAAGTGCTCAGAAAAAAGCACAACGCCCCACAGATGGGGTTATGTTAAAGCTCTGATACAGGAGACCATCGAAAGGGCTCCCAATGGTCAAAGTAGGTAAATGGATACAATTTGAGCAAAAAAAAAAAAAATCTATAAATTATTACCACATCATAATCCAAAGTATAAAATGCATATCCGTGAGTCCGTGCCAATATAAATGATAAAGTAAGTGAGGGAGGAGACAAGTAGCCCGTGTAGATGAATTCCGGATAAACATAGGTGCTCCCCAGCCCTTGCGTGCAGGCTGTGTAGAGGGACCCCTCCCCCCCCAAGAGCAGAGCAGGGAGGGCACCTGACAGGTGTGTCCCAGCCAGGGGACGTCAGAGATCATGTCGGTGTGATGTGATCTTATTCCCAAAAACAAGATCGAAATCACAGAAAGCGGCAGATGGCATTCGCTAAGGGTCGTCCTCCAGAGCACCTGACCGGTCTTCAAACTGCAGGCCATCCAAAACAACGCCTGAGGCACTGTCACAGCCCAGGGGGGTTTTGACCCCGAATGTCATGGGGGTCCTGGTGGGGTCCTGGGCCAGGAAAGGGACTTTGGATGAAAAGTGAGAAAGTCTGAACACAGTGGACTGTGGTTAATGTACCGGTGTGGATTCGTAAATTGTGATAGACACCCCATCCTCACGTCGGGTGTTAACGCAGACCTGGGTGCAGGGAGTGGGGGGGATACTGTACATCCTTCACCTGACTCACAGATCTTGCCAAGTGACCCTAAACACTGCCTCAAGATGTACAACCGAGGTTGGAATCGAGACTCTGACCTGGTGAGGGCAGGTGGGGCACAGGCGCCCTGAGACTTCACCTCCCTCGTTCTGTTCTGGTGGTGACTTCTCTGGGGGTCACCCGTGGCTCCAAAGCTATCTCTCGGTCGTGCCAGGAGGGGCCTCTCCTGGGGGTGGAGGGTGTCACACTGGGAGCGCTGCCTAGTGGGGGTCCGTGTGCCCCTCCAGGCAGCCCCTTGCGGACTTCCCACCTCCCCACACCCTGCCCTGAGCAGTGGGCACCTCACGGGCCCTCTGTGCCAGCCCCCGTGATGGGGATGTGGGTCCCGCCCTGCTGAGCGCAGTGGCCAGTGTCCATCGGTCCCTCCACACTTACTGTGGTCCGGAGGCCGGCAGGAGCAGGGAGCCTGTCCTATTCGGGACAGGACCGCTCTGCACACCCACAGCAGCATGTTGCCCAGTGTGATCGGAACACACCCTGGCCACAGAGGGGCGGGCAGGAGCGGAGGGGCTGGCAGGCGGTGTCCTGTGGGGCCCGGCCTCACCGGTGCCTGCCCTGGACCCTGGGCGCTCTTAGCAGGTGGGGGGGGGGGGGGGGCCCAGGTGCTTCCAGGCCGACGCCTCCGGCCTCCCGTGTGGTGTCGCGTCGTGCGTGTTGGAGGGCAGCAGCCCAGCTGCAAACAGCAATGTGCGTCCCTGCCACGGGACTGCCGGCAGTGGGGAGGGCAGGCGGCACTGCCCCCCTCAGACCCTGCGCTGGGCGGGCGGTGGCCGTGTGAACGGAGCGTGAGCACCGCTGTCTGCGTGTCCTCCTTGCTCCTGTCCACCCCCCCCCCCCCCGTGCAGGCACGTCTCTGTGTGTCTGTGCACTTGTGGGTGCAGCACGTCCGCTTGGTCCTGTTGTGAATTAGCCCTGTGGGGATTGCGTGGGGGGTGCTGCCCTTGCCTTGCGGGGGCAGAGAGCCTTTCGACCCTAGCATCCTTCTGTCTTCGGCGGGCCCTCGGTGCCCTGGGTGGTCACATGTGGGATTTCAGGGACTCTTTCAATGGGAAGCACACACACTAGTGGGCACCGCTTTGCAACCTAAACGACGCACAGCCTCCACCAAGGGTCTCGTCCCGAGGGCGGGTCTGCCTCTGGCGGTTGTCCTGGGCGCGCCCCCCCCCCCCCGCCCCCGCGAGGCCCGGCCTCCTCCCTCCCTGGGGACAGGGGCTGTCACTGCAGAGGGCATCCTGGGGTCCCTCCTACCCCCAACCTCCCGCCTGGGAGACACACACTGAGGGGCTGTTTGTTCTTTGTTTGCAGAGGTATTGTGGCCAGTATTTTGGTTTTCTTATGTTTTGGAGTCACACAAGCTAAAGACGGGCCATTTTCCAGACCTCATCCAGGTAACTCGCCCTTTCTCTTTCCGTGTGTGCCCATGTGACGGTTCTGTCCCGAGCAGTCGCTCTGTGTCTGTGCTGCCGGGTGTGAATGTCCTGTCCTCCTCTTCCCAGCCCCTCCCGCCAGCCAGGGCGCCCTGTCACAGCTGAGGGCGAGGGCTGGGTTTCCTGCAGCCCCTTCTCCCGTCTCTCTGCTCATCACCTTGTCCCACAGCTGTCCTTCCCCCCCCCCCCGCCCCGTGTGCCTTCCACCCACTGTGTCTCAGGGGTCTGCTTCTGCAGACCTTGGTGCCCCAGGACTGGCCAGCGGGGTCGGCATGGGCTTCAGCTGGTGGCCCTGCCATTGGCCTGCTCACTGGGTGCCATCTGCAGTGAGTTCTCCTGTCTCTAACCCCCAAGTTGAGGGAGTTCCAACAACCCCCTTGGCCTCGGAGCTGCAGAGCAATGCTGGAGCTGCCCCCTAGTCCTGCCCCCTGCCCCCCCACCTCTGGTCCTGCCCCTGCCCCCCCACCTCTGGTCCTGCCCCCTGCCCCCCCACCTCTGGTCCTGCCCCCTGCCCCCCCACCTCTGGTCCTGCCCCTGCCCTGCCCCAGCCCCAGTGTGTCTAGGGCTCCAGCCTCATTGAGGGGCCGCCTCTAAGGGCAAGGCATGGTTGGTTTCCTGAAATGTTACGATTTAGTAACCTTTGTAATCTTAGAACCTTTGTTTCTTTTCTGTTTTAATAGGGGTGTGTATTCGTTGTAGAATACTTGGAGAGTACAAAAAGTATTTTAAAATAGAAACAAAAGCCACTCACAGGAAGAAGCCACTGTTAAGGTTTAGCGTGTCTCTGCACATGCATGTACACACGTAGCATTTAAACATGGGATCCCACTCTGTGTGGTTTTATATCAGACTTCTTCACTTCAGGGAAACACAAACACCCCCTTACTCATTTTTTACCTGGCAACTAGATATTGGTTTGGTGGTCATCTGAACGCACTCCGGTTTGTTTCCCAGTCGTATCATCACCTGTGTCCGATCATTCGTGTAGCACAAAGTCCTGGGAGGAGAAGCAGCAGCTTAAAGGGCGGGACTATTTTAGGCCGTGCTGGAGGTGACCGGACTGCCCTGGGGAAGGGGTCGGTGAGCGCTGTGGCTGTGAGCTAGGGCCCCGGGTGCTCCGAGCGGTGCGGGGGCACCTGGCTGGGGAACCTGCGCTGGCTGGTCTCACCGGCCACTCTGCCCCCCTCGATGCCTGGTTGGGACGCTGACACTGGGTGACACCGCCTGGTGCCTGCTGGAGGGGCAGTGGTGAGTGCACGCAGCTGCACGGCCTGGCCCCGCAGCTCCCCACCTGCTCAGTCTTCTGGGCCTCAGAAGGGTCTGAACTAGCCAGAGTGAGAGAACACTTTAAAAGCCACCAAAAGTCACGACAAAAGTCCGGGTGCCTGTTGGATCGGCCGGGAGGAGTTCTGGAGAGTCAGCGGACGGAGGGGGGGCGGAGCAGGTCGCTTGTGGGCGCTGGGCCCAGCCCGGGATCGGACAGCGGTGGGCAGCTGCTTGGCCTCTGGGCTCCTGGGAGGCCCTGCATCCCGTCCAGTCGGGGGTGCCGGTCACCCGCTCCCATCTTGCGTGCTGGGCTCTGCTGCGCCTGCCTTTCGGTTTGGTCGCTTGGTGTGAGCGGCTTCCCTGCCGGTCTGTGATTTACCGAATGCGGGGGCCCGCTCTGGGGCACCTGCTCCCTGGTGGCGGGCAGGACGCCTCAAACTTGTCAAGTCAGAACACATGGGAAGTGGTCCCCTCAGTCCTGGGCAGCACGCCATGGGGACGGTGGGGAGGGTTTTCTGGCCCAGAAACAAGGTGCTTTGTTGGGAAACTTGAATTGGCTACAGTTCCAGTTGAAGCCGGCCCGTGAAAAAGGCACCCTTCTCTTCACGATTTCTGTTTTCATGCGCGGCTCCCTCTGGAATCTGGAGTAAACAGAATATTGCGAGGGCTGCGGGGGCCGCTGGACTTGATGCGCAGGAAGAAAGTGGGTGTGCAGGTGGGGCGGGTGCTCGGGGAAACCAGGGGCGCACCCGGCCGGGCCCTGGGGGTTCTACAGGTGGAGGGGGATGGGCAGTGGGGCATGGCCAGCTGGAGGCCCTCTGATGGGGGAGGGGGGCAGCGGTCGGGGAGGGGAGCAGACGAGCTCAGTGTCACAGGGTCCGTGAGGAAGGTGCCCTCGCGTGGCTGTGGGGCGAGCGCTCCGGGGAAGCACCCTGAGTCGCTTTACCGCAGGCCCTTTTAGATCCTGCTGCAGCCTTGACCAGAGAACTTTCCAGGCTTTTCCCAGACTCCACGGCAGCAAGGCTAGTTTGTCACGTCCACTGTTTACCCCGCGCCCAGAGGCACTTGAGCAAAGCGTCCTTCGTGCTTTGTGCTTCCTGCCTGCGTGAGCTGCAGGCGGAGGTTTCACAAGCCCGAGGGTGCTGGCTGGGCCCCGGAGCCCCACACAAGCGCCTCCTTACCAGCTGCCCTCCCTCCCCCTGCCGGCGGCTGGGATCCCCAAGGCCAGCGGGTCAGGGTCTCTTCCACATTTGTAAGCACCACCGTTTTTATTCAGGGAGAATCGTTTTTAAAACTAAGCTGGTGGTGTTTCTTTAAGCAGACACAAGCAACAGGAAAGTACATAGTTTAGGCCGGTATTAAACATGATTGTCAGGATTGTTGGAAGGTGAGAGTTGTCATTTGTGGTTTTTAAAAATTTTTTTTTTTTTAACGTTTATTTATTTTTGAGACAGGGACAGAGCATGAACAGGGGAGGGGCAGAGAGAGAGGGAGACACAGAATCTGAAACAGGCTCCAGGCTCTGAGCTGTCAGCACAGAGCCCGACGCGGGGCTCGAACTCACGGACGGTGAGATATGACCTGAGCCGAAGTCGGACGCTGAACCGACCAAGCCACCCAGGCGCCCCATTTGTGGTTTTTTTAATTTATTTTGAGAGGGTGTGCACGTGAGTAGGGGGCGGGGCAGAGAGAGAGAGAATCCCAAGCCGACTCCAGGCTGCCGGCGCAGAGCCCCCTGTGGGGCTTGGTCTCATGAACCCTGAGGTCGCGACCTGAGCCGAAGCCAAGAGCCACGTGCTCCCCCGTCATTTGTCTCAGACGATGGTTTTATTTATTTATTTATTTTTTTTTTAATTTTTTTTTTCAACGTTTATTTATTTTTGGGACAGAGAGAGACAGAGCATGAACGGGGAAGGGGCAGAGAGAGAGGGAGACACAGAATCGGAAACAGGCTCCAGGCTCTGAGCCATCAGCCCAGAGCCTGACGCGGGGCTCGAACCCACGGACCGCGAGATCGTGACCTGGCTGAAGTCGGACGCTTAACCGACTGCGCCACCCAGGTGCCCCTCAGACGATGGTTTTAGATGCTTCCTCTGCTGCTCTTTCCTCCCCTGGTAAAAATCTGAGCCTCCCCTTTCGAGGGATGAAAACCAGGTGGCCGATAAAAGGAATTTGGGGGACAAGTGGTTTTTTTCTCTGCTTTATTGAGATTTCACTGGCCCAGAACGACGTGTGGGTTTAAGGTAGACCAGATGATTGACAGCCCCCCGTCACCCCCGCAGAATTAGTTTCTTTTTTGTGGTGAGAACACTGAAGATCTCCCTCAGCAGCTGTGAAGTGTGTATTCCGGGGACCCGCGGTGCGGGTGGAGATGGGAGTCTCCTGAAAGTTCGACAGAAGCAGGGCCGGTCTAGCCTCCGGCTTGGCATTGGAGACCGTTGTCAGTGCAACTCACCGCGTTAGCGCTGAAGGAAAACGAAGTCTCCTACGCATTCGTGGTGAAAACAGCATGCTGGGATTCATAGGTTTTCTTAACTTGCCAAAAGGCGTCCGGCAGAAACCCACTGCAGGTTTCCTCAGCGGTAAAGGTCAGAGGTCTCACCGGTACACACGCGCAAGGGCGCTGGCTGCCCCCGCTTCTGGCCCCCGAGGAGGGGGGAGCGGGGAAGCTGGGAGCACTGGCCGGAGGCATGGGCACAGCCCAAGCTCGCTCCTGAGTGAGGCCTCGCGCAGGCGTGCTGCCAGCCAGTGGCGGGGCTGGCGCCCCTGACGCTTGTGTTCTGTGTCTCTCTGTAGCTTACTGGAGGTTCTGGCTCTGCGTCAGCGTGGTCTATGAGCTGTTCCTCATCTTCATACTCTTCCAGGTGAGCGGGTTTTCTTGGATAATCTGGGAATGTGGGCGGTGCCGCGGCCCCGGTAAGCGAAAGGTGTCCGAGAAGGCTTTGCCCACCAGCCCCTCGGGAGCTTTGGCAGGAAGCGAGGCTGTGAGGGGGGCCCTCCAGAAGGGTCCGCTCTGGGAAGGCTGCGGGCACCGCATCTCAGCAGGGTCTCTGCCCTGAGCCGCGTGTGGGCCCACCCAGTGGGACGGTCTGCTCTGGTGGGACGCCTGCCTGTCCCCCGAGCAGCAGGGTCTCACCCCTGGGGAGGGCGGCACCCCCACTAGCTGGTCCTGGGGTTTAGTCCTCGGGGCTTCTCCCTCCGAGTGCACCTTGTGCAGAAGGATGGTCGGGAGGGAGGCCGGAACGTTCTCCGTAGTAAACCGTGGCTCCCCACTTGCTGGCACTGGTGTCTCTTTACTAAAGCTTTTCCTTCTGCTCAACCCCACGTGCACCTAGACGGTGACCTTCAGTTTACAAAGTACTTTCTTATTCACAAGCTCACAGCTCCCGTCAGTTCTGTCTCTCGTGGTTTATCGCCACGTGGTGAGATTCACTCTTAGCGCGGTGTATGGTTCTGAGTACTGACACCTGTATGTGTAAACCCATGTCTAGGACACAACAGTGGCTCATGTCCCCCAGAGCGCCGACCTGCTCTCCCTCCACCACCAAGTCCTGCCCTGTGAGAACCCCCTGGGGGCGCGCTCGCTTGTGCCTCCTGGGCCCTTGGAGGGCGTCGGGGGCATCGGGGTCGTGGGGGTCGTGGGCCATCTCCTGCTGGGTGGGGCGGCCTTGACCTCGAGCGGGAGCCGTTTCCTGAGTGGGGCTGCTGGTGACAGGCCCGTGTGCACCCGAGCACGTGTTAGGTCTGCTTGCACTGCTTCCCGGCACGACTGGCCAGTGGCTCCCTCCAGGAGAGAGCTCCTGCCACCGGACCCCGGGCGGCACCCGCGCTTGTCGGAACCCTTACCGTGGCCGCCTCTCCTGGCCTTGTTTGCGTTTCTGGGTCAGCCAAGTGTCCCGTGGTGCGGTGCTCACACCGCGGGGCCGTCCTGCTCGGGGTCTGCGGCCTGCACCTGGCACAGCTGTGCCCGAGCGTCTGGGTTCGTGCTCTCTGGATACAGCAGTGCCCAGCCTCCGATCCTGTGGCTGATGTCACGGTCTGAGGGTCACTTCCACAGACCCCAAGCTGGGGACAGGTCGAGTTGCAGGACAGGGCAGTGCGTCTGTCTGGCACAGATGTGATGCGGGTCTGAGGCCAGAAGACGTCTGTCACCCGACCTCATCCTCTGCCCTGCTTCGTCCCTTGGCTGGTACTTGGGGCAGGAGTGAGGGGATGGTGTCCCGACCGCAGGCCTCCCGGGGCCACTCCCTGTGGGCCAGTGGCCAGAGGGGGCCCGAGGGAGGGGTGAGGCTGTGTCTGCCGCAGGCAGCCTTCCGTCTGTCGACCCCAGAAGTCTCCTTAGCGCTAAGGCCAGAAAGGGCGGTTTGCTGCTGTTGGTATCCGTGTCTGGGAAGGCTGACCTGATGTCGTGTTTCTTCTGGGAGGGCCTGTGGAGAGGGGCAGTAGCAAGACCCGTGACCTGTGACCCCACCTGTGTCCCCACCCACACAGCCTCCACGTGGGGAGCGTGGCGCATCTCCTTGGACTCGGGGCCTCCCCACCCCCACCACGTCTGCCCGTCCCTGCGCTGCAGGGTGTTTGTCCCCACTCGGCAGAGGCGTCATCCACACACCCCAGGCCACACGCACGCTTTCGGGACTTTAGCCGAGCTCTCCCGTCGCCACCAGCAGCATGTGGCCTCACTGACCAGGGCGCTGGCCTTGCAGACTGTCCAGGACGGCCGCCAGTTTCTGAAGTATGTGGACCCCAAGCTGGGAGTCCCACTGCCGGAGAGGGACTACGGGGGAAACTGCCTCATCTACGACGCAGACAACGAGAGTGACCCCTTCCACAACGTCTGGGTACAGGCGGGCCCTAGGAGCTCCGTGCTCGGGGTGGGGCCAGGAGTCACGTGTTTAATCAGCTCCCCAGGTGCTGACCTGTCCTGCATGTTTCTGGAACCCCGGTCGTTCTGCAGATCAGACAGGGTGGGGTCCCTCCTGCCTGACCCAGGGCTCCCTTCAGCTTAGCCCACTTGGCGAAGGGTCCGTGCAGCCCCCTTGTGGGGCAGGTCCCTGCGTCTCAGCCTGGAGACCTGCTCTCCTCTGTGGTCAGGGCGTGCTGTCCGCCTGCGTGCGGGATCCCAGCTTTGTCCCTGGGATCCAGTCAGCACAGCTCAGAGAGGCAGGAACCGGGCCCAGGTGCCCATGGAGAAGGAGGGACCAGCGGCTGTGGGCCGTGCACGAGGCCAGTGTCCTGTCCCCACAGGACAAGCTGGACGGCTTTGTGCCTGCGCACTTTCTTGGCTGGTACCTGAAGGTAAGGTGACCTCGTCGTCAGAAGGACACCCTGGTTTTCAGGTCTGTCTTGTGCTCTGAAGCCACTTCCCAGCCACAGGCTGACGTTCAGAGTGGTTGACTGTGGTGGGCGAGGGTCTGGGGGCCATGGCTCGGGCCAGGCAGCTGTCCAGAGAGTTGGCACAACTGCTTGGGCACCCTGGGTCCTGCCCCGACCCGCACTTGTCCTTGGTGTCGTGGCCTCCAACCAGTGCCTCGCCCCGCTCCTGAGGGGGTCCGGGGTGTCGCCCTGGAGCGGCTGACGCTCTGCCGCGGCCTGCAGACCCTGATGATTCGTGACTGGTGGATGTGCACGATCGTGAGTGTGATGTTCGAGTTCCTCGAGTACAGCCTAGAGCACCAGCTGCCCAACTTCAGCGAGTGCTGGTGGGATCACGTAAGTGCCAGCAGCTGCCCTGGGGGGTCGAGGGCAGGATGGGACTGGGGACCACAGGCGCCCACCACCTCCCTGGCTCCCGCCCCCAGTGGATCATGGATGTGCTCGTTTGCAATGGGCTGGGCATCTACTGCGGCATGAAGACTCTTGAGTGGCTGTCTCTGAAGACGTACAAGTGGCAGGGCCTCTGGAACATTCCGACCTACAAGTACGGCTCTCTAGCTGCCCTGGTCCCTGGGGGGAGGGATGTCAGCCCGACCCCAGCCTGTCTAATCAGGTCCTCCTCATCCCCTGCCAGCATTTTTCAGAGGCTCTCTAGGAGCTGCCCCCGTTAGGTGACCCGGGAGGGCGCTGGGGAGTGGGGTCTCCCGCCCATCACGGGCCCCCGGCATGGCTGCCAGGTGGAGCAGAGGGGTCCCGGGCTGACGGGCACCTGTGCTCCCAGGGGCAAGATGAAGAGAATCGCCTTCCAGTTCACGCCCTACAGCTGGGTCCGCTTCGAGTGGAAGCCCGCCTCCAGCCTGCGCCGCTGGCTGGCCGTGTGCGGCATCATCCTGGTGGTAAGGCTGGCCAGTCTCGTGTGCGCGCCTGCTGGGCAGCCCGGCTCGCCACCCACCCTCCTCTGTCCCCCAGTTTCTGTTGGCAGAGCTGAACACGTTCTACCTGAAGTTCGTGCTGTGGATGCCCCCCGAGCACTACCTGGTCCTCCTGCGGCTGGTCTTCTTTGTGAACGTGGGCGGCGTGGCCATGCGGGAGATCTACGACTTCATGGATGACCCGTGAGAGCCGGGGGGCGGGCCTGGGCACGCTTGGCGTCGCTGCCCCTGGGGCACGGCCACAGCGCCCTCAGCCGAGTGCCTTCCCCCGCAGGAAGCTCCACAAGAAGCTGGGCCAGCAGGCCTGGCTGGTGGCGGCCATCACGGTCACAGAGCTGCTCATCGTGGTGAAGTACGACCCACACACGCTCACGCTGTCGCTGCCCTTCTACATCTCGCAGTGCTGGACGCTCGGCTCTGTGCTCGTGCTCACCTGGACCATCTGGCGCTTCTTCTTGCGGTGAGTGCCGTGCTCCCGGTGGCCTCGGCACCAGCTCGGGGGCCGTGTTCGGCTGGTGTCTGGGTCCCGCGGCCCCTGCCTGTAGCTGGGTGGGGGCGTCCCTGCGAGGGGCGGTTTCGCCCTGTGAGGGGACTGCCAGGGGCCGGCCGGTGGTGACTTGGCCCCCACTGTCCCCAGGGACATCACCCTGAGGTACAAGGAGACTCGACGGCAGAAGCAGCAGAGCCGGGGTGACCAGGGCAGAGCCGGGGGCGACATGGACGGACACCTGCCTGGGCCAGAAGACCCCCCAGGGCCTGTGGAGCCTGAGAGGGAGGGGGTGCCAGCCCCAAACTGATGCACCTCACGACTGCCCAGAGCCCAGGCCTGCTGGAACCTTCCGACAGGCCTCAGCCCTTGTGGTTTTATTTTCCCTTCCTCCCATGCACATAGCTGGGCTCTGTGGGGTGCAGGTGGCCCCTGACCCAGGTGTGTGTGTGTGTGTGCGTGTGCGTGTGTGTGTGTGTGTGTGCGCGCGCGGCCCGCGCACATGTGCTCCTGGGGCTTCTCTCAGCCTGACCGTTGTGGCTGGGCTTGCTCCGGGCAGCTGGTCCCCTCCCCTTTCTGCACAGTCAGCCCGCCGGCCTCTGGGCCACAGCGAGCCCTCAGCACCCAGAGGGACGGCTCAGGCCCAGCAGAGGCATCACGGTGCCTTCCTCTGCTCCCTGGGCCCCCAGCCACTCTGAAGCCCTGACTGCACCTCACTGGACCCCCATTAGCCCCTCGACGGCACATGTGAAGGACGACCATCCAGTGATACCCTGAGACAGCTGAGAAGGGGCAGGTCTAAGCAGGCAGCCCTGAGCCACTTCCTGGGGAGGCTTCATCTGACCCAGCAAACCTGGGGGTGTGAACGGGGCCGGAGGTCACCGGATTGGCTCCTTGAGGAACGTGGAGTCAGAAACTCAAAGGCTCTGGGCCTGAGGTTGGGAGGAGGGGCAGAGGGTCTTCGAGAGCTAACAGAACAAGTAAAGCAGGTCCTTACCAGCTCCCGGCCCTGTGGGCCCTGTGCATCGTGTGCCCAGTGCTGGTGCTGCCCAGAGGGCTGGGGGGACAGGGGCAGGTGTGCAGATGGGCCGCCCCGGAGCTGCTGCCGGTGGGGGTGATGGGCCGCTGCACGAACCCAGCGGGGGAGCCCTAACAGCTGCGACGCGGACACCGTGCCTGGTGGAGACCCCACAAGAAGGACAAGCACTCCTCCTGCCAAAAAAAGTGCTTTAATAAAAGTGTCTGAAACTTTCCCACAGAAGTCCATCGATTTGAACCCTTCTCTTCATTCTCAGCCAGGAGGTCCGGAGGGGGAGGGGCAGGAGGCCTCTCAGGAGATAATCCGCAGGCCTGGCTTGCGTTCTCCCAGGGCCTGAAGGAGGTCCTCAGTCTGCTGCGTCCAGTAGATGTCGTACAGGCTGCGTGCGCAGGGAGGAGGCTGGGTCATGGCCTCGCGGGCCATCCCCCAGCTCCCGCCCCCCCTCCGGCTCCCCCCACCACGCCCCACTCACACCAGCTGCTCCAGCGCACAGTCAGGCCGCTCCAGGCTCTCCATCAGCCGAAGGATGCCCCGGTCGTCCATGCAGTTGTTGCTGAGGTCCAGCTCCCGCAGGCTGCGGTTGACCACCAGGAGCGAGGCCAGGCTGTTGCAGCCGCCGTTGGCCACGTCGCAGTCCCCCAGCCTGGGCAGACAGCAGGGCACAGGTCAGCACAAGAGGATCCGCCACAGAACGGGGTGCTGGCAGGGCTGTCCACGCACCGCGATGTTCACGGAGCCCTGAGGCACGTGTGCGTGCACACCGCGCGCCGAGACCTCAGGGTCGTAGCCGTTCCCCAAACCTCGAACTCGGGAGCACGTCTGTCTCTGACCCAGTGGCCGGCCCCAGGCAGACACCCCGACCAGAGAGGGAAGGAAGGTGCACACAGCTGCCCTCCAGGCCGAGCGGTCAGACGGACCTGAGGCTGGCACACCCTGGCCACAGCCTCCCCGGGGCCAACTCGGGTCACCAGAGGGCCTCCTACAGCCGCTTGTTTGCTCACCGCCAGGTGCTAGAGCCTGGCTGGGCTGCCAAGGAGGCACCCAGAGGCCGAAGGTGGGAGGGAGGAGGGTGGCCGGAGGCACAAAGTACACAGAGGCTTCCAGCCTCCAGAGCAAGGACACCTAGGTGGGGGGTGGAGCTGAGGCCCCAGAAGCTCCAGGCCCCCTGCCTGGTGTGACAGCTGAGGTAGACCTGAGTCTACGCGGACCCAAGCCACGCCCCCTGCCCCGCCTGCCCCCAGAGCACCCCAAGGAGCTGGCAGCAGACCAGGCCCTCTGGATAGAAAAGCAGGGGACCCTGTCGGGCTCAGCCTGCAGGGCCAGCGGCCAGGGCTTCTTCAGCCACACCCTTCACCTGTGTCCCGCCCAGCATGGCCAGGCATCCCCAGAAGCCACAGTGAGAAGCAGAGATCCAGAGGCCGCCAACAAAGCCAAAACCTGCGACAGCAGAAGCAAACGGCTGACGGGCCAAAAGAGAGAACAGAAACAAGAACGGGGTGCCGGGCTACAGGGCGGTCGGGGAGACCCAGCAGTGGGTTCCTGAGAGCCCCAGGAAGGAAGAAACAAGACTGGGAAAATCCTCAAAGGCTCGACACTGGAGCACAAACAGGCGTCCAGCACAACAAAGGAACCAGGACCCCGGAACACAGCCGTGCAGGGCAGGGGCCAGGGGTCCCAGCGCACAAAGCAGGTGCCGCCAGGCCTTCGGGAGCCCGCGGGTTCCGGGAGTTGCCAGACGTGGCCGTCGGGAGTAGGGAGGGGCCCCGGGGGGACGCGCGGGACCCCGGACTTGGACCCATCAGACTGAGACGTGCCCGGCACGCCCGCGCTCGCTCACCAGAGCACCCGCAGCGTGGCGCTAGGCTGGCTCAGGCCCTGGCAGAGCTCCTGGACGCCGGAGTCGCCCAGCTTGTTGTCGCTCATCTGCAGCTCCACGAGGTGCTTGTTGTGGGTCAGCATCGCGCTGACGTGGGGGCAGCACGCGGCCGTGAGGCTACAGGACTTCACCCTGGGAGAGAAACAGCACTAGGGCCTGGCCACGCCCACACCTCCCTCCGGGGTGCTGAGGCCCCGCCCTCTAAGGACACGCGGCACCCCCTCCCGCACGCCTCCCCTGCCCGCAGGCACAGAAGCTGACCTGGGGCCTGGGCCCCGGGGCACCAGCACCACTGTCATCCCCGAGGTGTCCCCAGGCGCCACGCTCCTCACAGGCCCCCCCGTCCCCCGGCTGCCGTCGGGCTGCGCTCACCACAGGGACTGCAGCTGGCATCCAGGCTCCAGCAGGCTCTCACACAGCAGCCGGGCACCCTCGTCCCCCAGCGCATTGCCTGCCAGGCTCAGCTCCTTCAGGCTCTCCTTGGCCCTGAGCACTTGGCACAGGTCTCTGCAGCCCGTGGTGGTGATGTCACAGTCCCAGAGCCTGCAGAGCCGGGGACGCGTCACTGCAGGGCCCCCAGGGGACACACGGCCAATCTTCTCAGATACTCCCCACCTGCCCGCTGGGGCCACGGCTCTCTGAGGAAGCAGGGCGGGCGCAAACTCACCACAGGACCCTGAGCCGGGAGCTGGGGTGCAGCAGCGCGGGGCACAGTGTGGCGATGCCCTGGTCACCCAGCTTGTTGTCACCCAGGTCCAGCTCCTGCAGCGAGGCCTTGGAGGCCACGACACCGCACAGGTCCTTACAGCTGGCCGGCGTGAGGCCGCAGTTCTCCAGTCTGGGGGCACAGGGGGGCCGGCAGAGCTGGGAAGCCCCCGTGGTCCCGGCCCCCCGCCCCCCGCCCCCGCCAGACCCCACACTTACTTGAGCGTCTCCAGCTGGCAGGCAGAGTCCACCAGGCCCCGACACAGCGCCTGCACGCCAGCCTCGCCGATGTCGTTGTTGCTTACCACAAGCTCCTTGACGTGCCTCCAGGCCCTGAGCACTGCGGCCAGGGGCTCACAGCTGGCGGCCGTCAGGTTGCAGTACTCCAGCCTGGGGACAGGTGGGTGTCGGGAACTCTGGCCAAGGGAGCTCGGTCCGGGTCTCCTCTCCCACCCCGGGCTGCAGGGCGCATGAGACTAGAGGGCTGCTGGGCAGGGACAGCAGTGGCTAAGGGGCCATCTCCTTGCACGGTGGGCGCTCAGGGCCTCTTGGAAGCCGGCCGCCAACCACGAGCCCCACCCTGAGCTTGGGGGTCACTGGACCCGGGAGAAAGATGCCAGTCTCCCGATCTGGGTCTGCCTGCCTTCCTCCGTCGCTGAGCCCATCAGCACACTTCTGGTGGCCAGGCCGCCCCACACGTGATGTGGGGCTACAGGCCACCTTTCAGCTTTTGGACCACAGCCCCAGCATCACACAGAAGGACCATCGGCAGGTCCCCCAGAGCTCCCTCTTCAAAGCTCCCTGCAGCCAACACGCTGAGGCAAGGGCTTGCCCAGGGCAGTCCTCAGCCAAAACCACAGTGACCCGGAAGTGTAGGGCTGGGGGCGGCCTGGCCGGTGGGCCCCACACTCACTGAAGCTTCTCCAAGTGGCACTGGGGGTCCAGGAGTCCTTTGCAGAGCAGCTGCAGGCCCGTGTCCCCCAGCGGGTTGTCGCTGAGCTGCAGCTCTCGCAGGGTAGGCAGGGAGCGCAGCGCGTCGGGCAGGACCTCGCAGCCGGTGTTGGTCAGGCAGCAGTTCCGGAGGCTGGAGCACACCCAGCCAGCCATCAGCAGGGTCCCCGCCAGCCAGGCCGTGGCCCCCAGGGAAAGTGCCCCTCTGTCCTCAGGAGCCGGGGTAAAGCAGACACAGCACCAGCACCTCTCCCCCCACGCCCCCCACCCCGACCCCCTCGCCTGGGAGAGCCCTGGGCCTGGCCTTGCAAGAGGGCCGCCGCCTCCTCTGGGGTCTCCAGGCAAAGGAGTAGAGGGCAGGAGGGGATGCACCTCGGGGCCTAGAGGACACTGGGTCGCGAGCCCAGGAACAGGAGGCAGGGCCGTGGCGTGAGCAGACCCCCCAGGGGGACAGGGGCCCGAGGCAAGGCGGGAGGAGCCCCCACGCTCCCGGACCTGCTGCTGTCTCCCGCCCCCCTTCCCCAGGCTGACCCAGTAGGTCCACACCTGAGCTCGGGGTGGGGCAAGCACCCGGGCCGTGTGGATCATACAGGCTCACCTGAGCTTCCGGATCCTGCAGCTGGGGCTCTGCAGGCCCTGGAGCACCAGCCGCACCCCGGCATCGTGCAGCTCATTCGTGCAAAGGCTCAGCTCGGTCAGCGAGGGGTTGGCCTGGAGGGCAGAGCAGATGTCCTTGCACCGCACCTCCGTGAGGCCACAGTCGTCCAACCTGTGGACGGGAGCGTACGGGTCACCTCACGAAGCTTCCGCCGAAGACCCAGCACGGACACAGGTGACGTCTGGGCCCCCACACCCTCCACGCCGCACTGCGGGGGCACAGTCGGCACGTGAGAGCTCTCGTCTGCCTCCCGGGAGACACCAGACCGGCACCAGGCGGCAGCTCTGAGAAGCGCCACGGAAAGGGCACAGCACCTCGGAGGGGCCAGCCAACCGGAGGGGCTCGCCAGGACGGGCACGAACGGCAGGGGCCACCCCGACCAGTGAGAACTGAACGCCGGTGGGAGGAAAACCAGCTGTCGCTCACAGGAGAATGACAGCTGATAAATGTGAACGGAATGAGGGGATTAAAAATCCCCATTAGACAAAGGCCCAGTAACAACTGTTCTGGCAAGATCCACCGACGGATGACAAAACCAGGAGGTGAAAGTCTGAGCAGAAGCAGGATGTCAGCAGTCTCTGCGTATCTCACCCAAGATATTTACCAATTACAAAGAGGAAACAGGAACTCTGCAGTGGGGACAGCCGGCAGACGCCGCCCTCACAGGTGGTCACGGTGACCAGAGGTGACCGTTGGGTGCCACGGCAGTCGGTAGGATACGACATACCCCGCAGACACAACAGCATTTCTGCATATTCTCGTGAAAAACTTGTGACTCGGCCCTGACGGGAAGTCAGAAAGACTTCCCGGAGCCCGAGCAGGCTCAAGAGTCGGGTGGCCGAGGACGAGGAGGGACCATGTAAAATGTGCACCGTGCATCAGAAGCCCCGCCCACTGTGGTGCCGGGGGAGGCAGCAGCGGCCGGCCGGGGGTGGGGGCCCGCCTGCCGCCTCCGCGTGCACCCACCTGACCACCTGGTACTGCTGGATCAGAGGCAGGAGCTCCGTCCACCGGGCGTCACTCAGCTGCTGACACTGAATGTCGAGATTCATGGTTCGAGGTGAAGTGTCTTCTAGACAGAAGGTGGACGGAGAACACTGTAGCCAGACTCCCTCAGCGCCTGATGGGCCAGGGACCCCGCAGAGGGAAAAAAAGCCCTAGTAGGACCCCCAAGTGGGGGCTGACGGTTCAGAAGCCACGGCCCCTCCCTCGGCCAGCGAGCACCAGCTTTGTTTCCTTTCTTCAGCACCCTTATACGCCACAGCCTCCAGGAGCAAGATCGGGGGTGGGCGGGGGGAGGCTGCACCTGCTGGGCTCCCCTGACAAAGGCCACCGCAGAGCTTGGGGACAATGCTGTGGGGCCTCACCTCTCAGCCTCCCACGCTCAGCCTTTATGGGCCCCTCCTGCCCAGCCGGGCCAGGACCTGTGCTGGCCATCGGCAGCCCCTGCTTCTCACTTGCCTGGGTGACGCCACATTTAAGGACCCCGGCAGGTAGAGTACGGGGACCAGCGATCCGTGCCTGCGAGCTCAGCCAGCTTCTCCCCTCTCAGACAGAACCAGAGGGCTGCACTGGCTGGGCAGGCAGTGCCACAGCCCCACCTGGCCAGAGAACCCCCCACCCTGGCATTCCGGGACCCTGGGCCTGAGCTGCCTGTGCTCAGCTAACAGTTCTCCGAGGGGTAGCAGCTCCAGATGCCCCGGAAAGGGCTGAGTAGGTGGGGGGTGGGACCCCACCCACGAGTGGGTGGTGCACTCGTGGGTGGTCACTCTGGTGCCCATGTCCACAGTCCCTTTCTGGGGGCTGAAGACTCCAAACAGGCCGGGGCACATCCTCAGCCCCACCCTGGGTCAACCCAGGGCCACGGAGAAATCAGGCCATCAGGCAGGACTTTGGCAAAGCAGTCTGGCATGGGAGCAGCTCACCAGGGACAGCACAGAGCCTGAGTAAACGATTAACTGCCTGCTGATGCCGGAGCTTTAGGGGAGCACTGACTGTGGCAGGGGGGCCGCTGGCAGGCGAGAGCAAGGGCATCCTGCTGGGGTGGAGGCAGGGAAGGGAGCTGGGTTTCACTCAAATGCAACAGAAAGCCCAGGAAGGACCCACACCTGGAAACAATGAATTCCTGCTGCCTTCCAGAAAGGTCAGGACAAACGGGATGACTCAACCCCATGTGAGGCTCCTGGTGCCACGACACCCCAACTTCCTGCAAAAACTGCCTCATTCGTGTCCCTGGCCGAAGGCAGGAGTCCCCCCTCCCAACCCCGGCAGGTTCAGGGCCAAAGTCCCTGGGAGGCGCGGACCAGGTAAAGGCTCCCGCCAACCAGCAGGCAAGGTTTACGTGTGCACGTCCTGGCGGATGAGCCCGCGGAGGAAGCTGGCTCCCACAACCGTCCAAAGGAGGAACCCAGAGCTCGCCCAGCCCGCTGCCCAGGCCGCGTGAGCAAACCGGCTCCGCCCCCGCGGGTCCCAGGGTGTGGTCAGTAAACCCTGAATCCAGAATCCTTAGTCATCCCGGGAGAAAGGGAGTGGGAGGCGGGGCTTCAGAGGGACCCTCTCTCCGATTCCTGTCTGACATTCAGGGCCTGGGCTCTCCCGAGGTGATCTGCAGTGCAGAACAAGGAAACCCGAAGCGAGCAGCTGAGTCCCCTCCCCCCCCCCCCCCCCCCCGCCCAACACCCTCCTAGGGCTTGACCAGACCCTGGGAGAACCCCTTGGTTGGGCTGTGGCGCTAGAAGGACACTTCTTAACCTCTGTGGGCCACGGATCCCTTTGAGAACCCCAGGAAAACCTGTAATGCCCGCAAAGACGCCGTATCTCCCTGCTTCGCCCCGAATCAGGACCCCCACCAGCTCGGCTGCTCCCTAGGGTCCCAAGAGGGCACTTAGTGCTTTCGCGTGTGACAAATGGCCGCTGCGCAGGGCCGTGCCCGGAGGACAGGAGCCGGAGGGTTGCGTCCCCGGCCTGAGCCCACCCGAACCGGACCGGAAGGCTGGAGCGCGTCCCAGGCTCACTGAGCCCCAAGCCCGGCGGCCCCGCACCGCGCGGTTACCTGCGCGAGGCGCGGGGGGCGCCCAGGGGTGCGCCGGGGTCCGCACGAGGCCTCCCAGAGCCGCGGCCGCCGCCCTCCCCGCACGCCGGAGGCCGCGCATGTGTCCGGGGCCCGCGCGGGATTGCTCTGCGGGGCGGCGGCCTCTCGGGGCTCGCCCGCGGGGGCCCCGCGGAGGGTCCGGACGCGGGTCGCCCCAGCCCCCGCTCCCGCCCCCAGCCCGCCCCCGGCCCGCTCGCCGCGCAGCTCACCTCGGGCCGAGCCGCTGCTTCCGCGGGGGCCTGGGGCGTGGTCCGGGCCCTGTCCTGGGGGTGGGGCCACGTCCTGGGCCGCAGCCCGAGCGGCGCGACTCACCCGCGCGCCGCCACCCCGCCACCCCGCCTCGTCTCCCGGGGCACCCTAGCCCCAGACGGGGGCCCGCCCTCCATCCCTCGCGGGCAGCGTTTCTAGGCGAGAGCCGTTTTGGGAGCGGGTGCTCCGCAGGCAAAACCTAACTCGGGCACTTGCATTACAAAGAAGGGGAGGCCCGACCGTCAGGGCTTCTCTACAGCACCCCGACTCTGCCCGTGAGAACCATCACTGATGGGGAAAGGTCTTCAGGAGGACCTTGTTAAGGTTTTCAAACACGCGGAACAAGTCACCCTGTGTTTCAAAAAGCCCGGGGGGCGGCGCTTTACGCCTTGCTCTCGGCCCGCGTAGGCCACCTCCTGGGGCGCGCGCGCCTGGAGCTCGTGTGTCAGCTCTCCCGCTTGGACGGGCTGCGGTGATCCGTTCAAGGGCGTCCCTCACGGACCTGTACGCTCGTTAGATCAGGGATGACGGGTGCGTTCTCATCACACCGGCATCCGTCACCTCGACCACTGCTTACCGACCACCTACTGAGTGCCAGGCGCTATGGTGGGCGCTCGGGCTGCAGGCCAAGCAGAGCAACGTCTCAGGCCTCATGGAGCTCGCAGTCCAGTGTGAGTAAATTCATAGCATTTAGAATGTGGAAAGCGCAAAGGTGGGGAGGAGGGTGGATGATGCAGGATAAAAGCGAGTCAGGAGTGAGTGCTGGAGGGGCAGGACGGAGGTCACTTCCCCAGTGAGAGCAGGCCTCTTGAGGCTGAGGCCCAGAGGCTGCGGCAGGCCGGAGGGAGACGGGTTGGAGTGTTCAGTCGCACAAACATTGGAGAGTGCCCACTGCAGACCTAGCATGATCTCTGTGGCCACCAGGGGACAGCACAGTATGGGTAGGGGATGAGGGACCTGGGAGGTGGGGAGTCGGTCCTTTGAGGGGAATAAGGCGAAGGGTTATTCAATTTGGCGAGAATATTTGCCTGGGCCAGTCCTTCCTTGGGCAGCTTGCTGGGCACCAACAGACAAGGGGGTCAGGGCCACCACTGTGGGGCGCCAGGGGTCCCAAGCAGATTCGCCGAGGTGGGCCAAAGCAGAGCCCCCCGCCCCCACCCCCAGAGCAGGTGCAAGTTGTCAGGTTGTCATCAAGCGAAGGCAGCAGAGCAGCTCTCTTCCACCTCGATGCAGGGAGGTGAGTGGAGCTGGGAACTGGGTTTCTGAGTTTCTTGCAGAAGCTTCTGAAGACTGAGGGCGGTTGAGAGTGGAGGGGCCTCTGGGTGCAACAGTGTTCCAGCCAACTTCCACAGGATTTTGTTTGTTTTCTTCAGGCAAATACCCAGAAATGAAATTAAAGGATCGTTTGGTATTTTTAACTCTCTGAGGAACCTCCCTACTGTTCTCCAGTTACATCCCCACCCACAGTGCGTGAGTGTTCCCTTTTCCCCACATCCTCACCAATAAATCTTACCCATTCTGACAGGCATGAGGTGGCATCTCGTTGCGGTTTTGATTTGCATTTCCCTGACGAGTGATGGTGAGTGCTTTTCATGTGTCTGCTGGATAGCTGGTGTCTTCTTAGGAGAATGTCTGTTCAGGTCCTCTGCTTATTTTTAACCAGATTGCTTCGGGTTTTTTGTTTTTTGGTGTTGTGTTGTAAGAGTTCTTTATGTTTTTTTGGATTTTAAACCCTTATCAGATATATCATTTGCAAATATCTTCTCCCAATCAGTAGTTTGCCTTCTCATTTTCTTGATGGTTTCCTTTGCTATAAAACGATTTTTGTCACAGGAGCAGTATGTGGTCTTTGTAGAAAAACCAGAAGATACAGATAAGAAAATGAAGAGCCCTAATATGCCGCCTTCCAGACACAAAGGCTCTGACATCTCTGGATATGCTCCTACTTCTCTGAATGCACAACACACGTTTTCTTAACAAAAAACGAGATATTAGAAATGGTAGGCAGGATAATAACCAAAGATGACCATGTCCTGATCCCTACCTTATGTGGCAAAGAGGTCTTTGCAGATGTGACTGATTTAAAGGTTTTGAGATGGAGAGACTGTCCTGCATTACTTGGATAGGCCCAAAGTAATCATGAGGGTCTGTGTAAGAGGGACGCAAAAGGGTAAAAATGAGAGATATGACAATGGAAGCAGAGGTTGGAGTGGCTGTGTTTTGAACAGGGAAGAAGGCAGCCTCTAGAAGCTGGAAAAGGCCAAGAAGCAGATTCTCCCCTGTAACCCTCTGGAAGGAACCAGGCCGGTGGATAGTTCGATTTAACCCCTAGGGCCCATTTCCCACTTCCAATCTTAAGAGCTGTAAAATAAAAAATCTGTGGCAATGTGTTACAGCAGCAGTAGGAAATTAAAGCATTATGGAGCTCCTGTATTTTTAAGAGTACTTGTGTATACCCTGTATACGCAAACATACAGGTACACTAATCAGTATGTAATACAATCTTTTAATGACCACATTGTGCAACTGAATGTATCCAGTTCGCTCAACCAGTATCTACAGGCTGACATTGACTGTTTTCAGGTTTTTCAGGCCTTGCAGCATATTTTCCTACCTGGTTACCTTCCTGGCACACCATCCAAGAGGGTGGCTTGCCTGGTTGTGAGGTCCTTCCAACACACTGCCCACCTGGCGGCCTGAAACGCTGCAGAAGTCCACTGGCTTTCCCCACACTCGCAAGTCTCCACACCCGAGTGCCAATGATGCCAGCCCAATAATGCAAAGTGCCTAGATGCCCTTTTTAAATTTCAGCCAATCCTGACAACCCCGACTCCTCCGAGGTGCCGTCCCATTTACGTTTTGTCTTCCCCACGTGAGCCTTCCAAACAGCTCTCCCCAGGGTTGTCGGGTGACTTGACACGGGCAGGGTTGCCGGGCGGGGAGCTGGCCAGGCCCAGTATCCTGTGGGGTGACCCGGGCAACTCCCCTCTGCCAGGGCCGTCCTCCTTGGAGGGGCGGTTCTTTGGGGAACAAGGTCCAGGATTACTCCGGGGAAAATGTCGGCTGAGCCAGTCCCTGCTTGTGTAGCTTGCTGGGCGCCAAAAGACCAGAGATCAAGTCGGACCCCAACAAGGAAAGGACAGAACTACCAAGTCTCAGACCGCACAAGCGCACACCCATCGCCCCAGAGCAGGGACTCCCAGCGTGCCCCGGGAAGTGGGCCGGCGGCAAGGGCGCACGCGCGGAGGGCGCACACGGATGCCCTGACGTCATCGGGACGCGCGGACGCCCGCGGGGCCCCGCCCCGACCCCCAGTCCAGACGGCTCCCCCCACGACCCCGTCCCCCCCCCCCACAGCACCCCTGGCTCCAGCACCCAGCCCCCCAGTGTCGCTTCAATAGCGCACGTCTCTCCCGGGCAGCATGGCCGCAGCAGGGCCCGGCGCGAATCCACAGTCGACCCAAGGCCGGCGCTGGTAAGAGCTGACCTCGGGCGCGGACCCTTGCAGTGACTGACCTCCAGACGACGGACTGGGAGGCGGCCCACTTCCGACGGTGGGGGGCCTGGCCGGGGCGCCGCGTAGCTGCCGCGTCGGGACCGATGGTGGGGCGGGGTCTAGGCGGAGGGGCGGGACCTAGGCGGTAGGGGGCCGGGCCTAGACGGCCTCACTAGGGCCGGCGGGGCGGGGCTTCGTGTGGGGCGGGGCCCTGTCGGCGGGGGCGGGGCCTCGCCTGAGGCGGGGCCCGGGCAGCTTTTCTCCGAGGCGGAGCACCTGGTCTCCGAGGTCTCACGTGGCTGCAGGGCGGAATAGGTGGTCCCGGCTCCACCCTCACGGCTCCCCGCCCGGGGCAGAAGGCGCGTGCCGTGGCGTGTCTCGGACGCCGGGTCCAGGCAGTGACATTAACGTGATGGGGCTGGGGGCTCGGTTCGTAGGTTGTGTACGGCAGTGCTCTGCGGAGCATCGACTGCGCGTTAGAGCTGGAGAGTATACACGAGTAGAGAGACAGAAAAGATGATTTTGTAGGAAAGAGTGTTATTCACAAGGCGACGTTTGTAATCTGTGCGCAGTGTTTCATTTGTCTAACCCTGTCAAGAGCTGTTCTAATTCTGTGCCCCACTCAAGTGCATTCATTCAATAAATGTTTATTATATAACCCCTTGTGCCCGGTTGTGCCCGGCTGTGCTGTAGGTGCTGAGGGTTGGACATGGAGCAGACCAGGCAGAAATCCCTGGTGGAGGGAACCGTGGGAGCCGAGGCCCGGCCTGAGAGGGTTCCCTACGGGACCACGGGTTGATGAGGGGCGTGGCCAGGTGTCCACAGACTGAAACAAGTGGCGCTCAACCGGGGGCATAAAATTGAAAGCTGAGAGTTTTACGGAGGAGGGGAAGAAAGGTCTGGAAGCAGCAGTCAGGAGCAAGGAGGACAGGGACCCGCCCTCCAGGAGAGAAAGCAGCTGTGCTTGACAGGCTGGTAGGGGAAGCCGTCTCCGGCTCCCGGAGCAAAAGGGATGAGAGGGTGCTCAGGAAAAAACTGGCTTTTCTCGAGAACTTACTCCTTAAGCGCCAGGATTTTATTTTAACAGTTTTAATATGAATTGATTATTTAATTATACTACGCACTTTCCTGTTCTACAGACATAGCATACTGACCTTGATGAACTTTTCTAAAATTCGTTTCAGCAAACTTTGGGAGACCTTCTGTGAGCCAGCACCTCTGCAGGGGCCTGGGAGGAAGGAGGGGTAAGCAAGGCCAAGGCCTGCCACCTGGAGCCACACGTGGGGCAGCAGTGAAGGCCTCAGGGGTCACAGATGTCCTACAGGTATTACAAAGCTGGGTGGATGGGAGGAGGGAGAAGAAATCTGGACAGTTGTTTTTGCCGAAACATGGTGATACTCACGTGATATCTTAAGATTACGTGCTGGTGCCAGATGTACCCGTCTTGTTGTCTCTGTTTTAGTTCATTTCTGTGTTTATTGGGAAATAATAGTCTAAGACTGTTGGAATTGGGCCTAAAGTGAGTACATGTCTGAGCGGGGATCAGAAATGTTCTTACACGAATAGACATCACGAACTTTAGTCCATAAATGTTACAACTTACGTTTCAGGTGCTTATCCATGAATAAGTTGTGGACTAGTCCCCATTTCTCAGAATTGACATTTTGGCAGATGAGGTTTGCAAATAAGGGAACTATGTGTCAGAGTTGATCTTTGGCATTTTATTAAACTGCTCCACTGGTTGTCTTCAAAGGAGATGGTTGAGCACAGGGCCTGGAACCAGCTGACCTGGGTGTGACCTTGCCCTGTGGTGACCACGGGCAGACACTGTGCACCTCTAAGCTTGGTCATTTTCACGTGTGCACTAGTGCCACCAGCTACCTCCCTCCAGGTGGCGCGGGTTCCGTGACATAATGCAGGTCAGGGCACACACGCGTGGGCTCTAAACATTGCTTATGCGAGTGTGCAATGCAGAAACGGCCCTTTAGCTGGACTCTGGGTGTGAGGTTTCGACTTCATCCCAGGACACCGGACCGGCTCTCCCAGGTTGACTGTGGGAGTGGCTCCCTCGCCTACCACAAGAGTCACATTTTTGGAAAGCTGCTAAAATGGTCTACTTTCATTTTATTCTTTTCTGTGCCATAACCTCTTAGATTTGTTTCCTGAAATTCTTGTAAGGATAAAGAAAACTGTTTAAAACAAGGGTTTGGCCCTGTTTGGTCCCCTTTGTGACATCCATGCGGATGTGAGGACTTGGCTGCTGTGAGGACCAGTGAAGCTGAACTCGAAGGTCACCACCGCACGTGCGTCCCAGACAAAGGGGGCCACGTGGGATTCACCGGGACTTAGGTCTTTATTTTTGAACTCACCTGATTCTCCCAGCTAAGTCTTTATCTTCGTTCTTAAACTGAGTTCAGCTGCCTCGGGATCTTTGCTGTGTAGAGGCACCCCGGCTGCAGTTTCGTATCGTCCCTCCTGGAGGTGACCACTCTCGTCCGCTTCCAGCGTGCGCTGTCTTCTCGATCCAGCCCCAGACAGGCGTCCGATGGACATGCGTTCTCGGCCCCTTCCCACCTGCTCCCACCCTTATGCCTCTGTCCCCACCAGACTCCATGTTTCCTGAAGTCGAAAGCCTTTGGATTCTTCTTGCCACTTCCTCGAGCCCGTTGCAGGGTCCCGACATAGAGGGTCTCAGGAAACAGGAGCGGAGGGGCTGAGGAGGGAGACCCCAGTGTGTGTTTCTGAGATGCCATCCCAAAGAGACTGTAGTGCCACCAGCCAAGCAGTCAGACACGCTTAACCAGACGCGTCTTTGGGTGGGGCCCCTGTGGCTTTTCTACTTTCGTAAACATTTTCCGTTAGAGAAATACCTTGCTTATTGAAACACCAGACACAGAAAAGTGCACGTGGTGGACGCAGGGAGCACGCTGGATTTCCCCAGCCTCGCCCCCGGTGAGACAGAAGCCATTCAGAGCGAGGTAGCGGGTGTTTGAGAACTGAGCTGGATCTGCGGCTGCTCTGCGTTCCCGTGTGAGCAGTTACGTAACTGACAGCCTTCACCTTACGCTAGAGAGGGCCGGCCGGGTTGTGTTCTCCACTTTCCGTAGAGTACCCTCTGATCTGAGTTCTGTCATTTGGCGGGAGGAAGTTCACGTTGAAGCAGGGGTAGGGGAGCCTTTGCATACCCTGGTCAGCTCCTTGCCCTGAGGGAGAAGATTTGGGCTTTAGGGAGCTGATTTCAGTCCTGTAGTAAGGAAGCAGGCCAGTCACGGGGGGCAGTGCGCACTCCGAGAGTCCTGCGTTCCGTGCTGGCAGGGTGGTGTGGGCGCAGGAGTGACCTCCTCCTTCCTGCACGTAAACACTACAAGGATTAGACATTCCTATAGGGTCAGACCCTGAGCCAGCCTCTGAGAACCGAACAACATTAAAAACAAGAGCCTGCCCACAGGAGCTGGTGGGACAGCTGTGCAGTGGTGGGCACCAAAGGCCTTGGTCAGTTACCGTGGTGAGGCCAGGCAGGCGGCTTCGGACAGGAGGTATTTGATGCCTCCATACCTAACGTGGTACGGAGCAAAGCGTATGCAAAGGCACGGGGGTTTCAAATAACCTCTCTTCTGATCTCATTCTGCCTGTTTTTGAGATTTATATAAATGGAATTTGGGGTGCCTGGGTGGCTCAGTCAGTTAAGCGTCCGACTTCAGCTCGGGTCATGATCTCACAGTTCATGGGTTCAAGCCCCACATCAGGCTCTGTGCTGATGGCTCAGAGCCCAGCACCTGGTTTGGATTCTGTCTCCCTCTCTGTCTGCCCCTCCCCCACTCACATGCTGTCTCTCTCTCTCTCTCTCTCTCTCTCTCGAAAATAAATACCAAAAAATTAATAAAAATAAATTATATATTGCATAATATCTTTTCTTTGCTGAACAGCTGTGTGAGTAACCGCCATCATTTCGTTGTGAGCGGCAGTGGTCTGTGGTCCACACTGTATTGTTTTCTACCGCGTGGACAAACCACACTCTACCTACCCGTTCCTTCTTGGTGTACGACTCTTTCCAAACCAGTAGGTTTTCGCATTGCTGTGAATGTACGTGCCGTTTGCTGAATGTATGTGAGCGTTTCTGTTGAGTGGGAGGGGACTGTAGTTTCGGTACCAAGGTTGTGGTGGCCTCTCAAAGTTAGTTGGGAAATGTTTCCCCTTTTCTGTCTTTTCAAAGCATTTGTGTAATATTGGTGTTAATTATTCCTTAAATGTTTGATAGAATCTGTTAGCGAATTCTTTTATTTCTTTGTAGGAAGTTTTTACATCGTGGATGCTCTTTCTTTAGTAGTTCTAGAACTACCTAGACTTTTCTGTTTCTTCCTGGGATGGTTTTTGTAAGATAACTGTCAGCCGTGTCAGGTTTGTTAATCTTTTTGTTGTTGTTGTCGTTCATCTACACCTTTCGTGGATTCTTTTGTCTCGTCGAGTAGTTGCTAAGAGAGGAGTGTTGGCCCTCTGGCCACGATCGTGTGTCTCTTTTCAGTTCTGTTAGGTTTGTGCTCTTCTGTCTCCAGACTGTGTTACGAGCGCCATGTTTGAAGTCATCTTAGCATCCCAGCAAAGAGATTCCTTCTCCTTGGAGATGCTCCCTCTCTGTTAGCAAGCCCTCCTGCTCAACAACAGACCAACCGCAGCAGTGAAAACCACACACAGGCAAAACCACTTAACTCATGCTCGGACTGAAACCCATTTTTCTGATTTCTTTTTGCACTCTGTTGAGGCATTGATGAGGATGTTCTGCAGTGACTGGAACATTCCAACCGCCAGGCTAGAAAAGCCCTGATGTCAATGGAATGCCTAGAAGACCACACCTCACGTGTCCCCTCCCCAAGCCGTGACCACACACTGAACACATACCGACCCTGCCCTGATGGTGCGCTCCCTGCCTGCCCTGAACCTTTCCCTGTGAAACTGGAGGTGTCCATCTTGCTGGCAGAGAGGTTGGTTGGTAAGGCCTGAGCCGCCCCTCCCCTCACGGCCAGCACCCAAAATAAATCTCTCCCTCTCGCTTTTCTTTTCTTTTCTTTTTCTTTTTTTTTTTTTGACTTTACCTATTTATTTATTTTTCTAATATAATTTATTGTCAGATTGGCTTCCATACAACACCCAGTACTCATCCCAACAAGCGCCCTCCCCTCCCTGTCTCTTTTCTGACCCCTCGTCCCTTGAGTTACTGGCTTCTCTTGCTATGAGTTTAGCCAAGTGTGGTCGGCAACAGTATTGGCAAACCTGGAAGGACTGTGCCTTCCATTTTTCCAGCCAGCTGTCTGGGGTGGTTGTGACCGTGGCTGTGCACCTGAGCTTCCCCTGTGCATCTCCTGACTTTGCGGCTATGATCCAGCGGTGACATTTCTCTCTTGTGAGGCTTGTCCCAGAGTTGATTCTGTTGGATAATTCAGCCATGCCAGCATTTTTTGGGATGGTGCTTACACGGTATGCTCCTTCCCATTCTCTTACTTTTAACATTTCTAGATTCTTTCATTTAAGGTGTTCCTTGTAAGCACAGTGTACTTGACATTTGGTGGGGTTTCCCAGTCTGATGATCTCTCTTTTCATTGGAAAATTTAGACTGTTTACATGTAATCACTGATATATTTTGGGCTTTCTGTTGTATCTGCCTATTCTGTTTCTGTTTCTCTCTCTCTTTTTTTCTTTTGCCTTTTTCTGGATTTTTTAAATTATTTTCTCTGGTTCGGTAGTTTTGCATTCTTTTAGTATTATTTTAGTAGTCACCCGAGAGATTATATGTACGTCTGTGACTTATTAAAGCTTAATAGAAGTATATACTTCAGCACTTCCTGGACAATACAGGAACCTTAGGGCATGTTTGTCTCTATGTGTGAATAATAATTAATTATTATTAACTCATGCAGTCAGTATTCATTTAGAATTTTGTTGCTCTTCAATCTTGGCATCTTCCTACTTCCGTCTGGGGTTACTTTTTTTTTTTCTGCCTGGAGAACCCCTAGTATTTCATTTGACGTGAGTTTACCGGTGATGGATTCTGCCAGAGTTTTTGCTTTTCTGAAAATTTCTTTGTATGTCCTCTCTTTTTGAAGGATATTTTTGCTGAGTATAGAATTATAGCTTGGCGGTTCTGTCAGCGATCTCAAAATGTGACTTCATTGTCTTCTGGCTTTTATACTTTCTGTCCGTTTTATTGTCACTCCTTTGAAGATAGTGTGTCTTCACAGGTGTTTGGAAGAATCCCTCTATTTTCAGTAGAGGTTTTGTTGTACTGTGCCTCAGTGTGTGTTGTCCATCTTGATGCTCATAGTGCTTCCAGAATGTACGGCTTGATACCCTTCATCAGTGTGGGGAAATTCTCAGATTTCTTATTTCTTTAGATATTTTGGATGCCCCTTCTCTTTCTGATCACATGTGTGACCAACCTTTCACTCTGTCCCACATGTTTCTTGCACTCTTTACTAGAGTATGTATCCTTTTGACTCTCTGTTTCAGTCTAGGTAATTTCTTTTCACCTGCCTTCTAAATCACGAATTCTCTCTTTCTCTGTATCAAATCTGTTGTCAACCCCATCCATTGCGTCCTTAAATCTAGTTATTCTGTTTTTCTCTTTCAGAGTTTCCACTTACTTTTTTGGTTTTGTTTCCAGGTCTCCCCTTAACCAAATTAATCTTGTCTTTTGACAATGTACTTGATTGAGTACGTTAAGTACAGTTGTTTAAAGTCCTTATCTGATAATGCCAGCATCTACGTCTCTCTTGGGTCATTTCTGTTGCCTGTTCCTTTTCATCACATCTTATGTCCTGGTATGCCAAATTACTTTTGATCGAGTGTTGTATATTTCCTACTTAAGAAATCCTAGAGAATCCGATGATCGGCTGATGCATCAGATAACCTGTCTTCTGTCAGGGCAGACCGTTAGGCCAGGAGTGCCCGTGATCCCTGGGTCATCCTAATCCTGGTGGTGAGTTGGGGTCACTTGGAAGTTGAGCTCCAGTTCATACCGTGGCCGGTCCCTTTTCTGCTTACTCTCGATCTGGGGTGTAGCCCTTCCAGGACCCAACCCAAAGCCTGGAGAATGTAGTGGGGCCCATCTTCCTCAGCACGGTTCCTGAAATCCACTCTTTTCTCACATCCCTGGGACTCTGTAGAAAGTTCCAGTCAGCCTGCTGGCTGTTGTCTTCTGAATCAGCAGATGCTTCTGGTGATTTATCTCTTGGGCTGAGCCTTCTTCTGGTTCTTACCCTCACAGTTCCTCACTGACTTGGTAGCAGGTTAATAGGTTTGTGTATTTTGTCTTAATCCAGTGCCTAGCTCTAATTCTCAGGGGCTTATCTGAGCCTCTACTCACCATCTCAGGTTATGGGACCACCTTCCTCATTTCAAGATTACAAAATGCAACCTGTACTTGGGATTGTACTCTAAGTCCTTGGGAGACCCAGAAATAGGTATTTCTGAGAAATAGATATGACTCACATCATTTATACCTTTGGGAGTTATTGATTTAGGGTTAGCAACTCAGAGTAGACCCCAGGTATCTAGGCTGGAGTTGGCTCATACCCAACTTCTTAGGTTGGAAAGGAGACCAGAAAGGGGATTAAATTTTCCGTTCAGGACACAAGGAGTTACTGAAGATGTTAATGACACCGACATGTAAGAAACATTACATTGATTTACTGTCCCAACTAAAATCAGATCTGCTCCGAGCTGCCACTTGCCAGGGTGCAGGTGCTCTGCACAGGTGGACCACTCCAGTTTCGGTGCAGCATCACTGTGGTGGTCGGTCAGGGGACCTCATGAAGCCATGGATCCCCCCAACTCAGGATGGGAAAGAGGAAATGGAGGCGGAGACAAGTGCGGCCCCCTGGTTGGGTGCCTGGTTGGGTTGGAGCCTGTGGCACTCTCCACTGGCTTCCCCTTGGTGCCCTGGTGGGCTTCTGGGGCACAGCCCCATCCTCTTGGAACCCCTACCATCCCTTCAAATCCCCCCACTTCCCTGGGCCCCCCCTCATCCCCTGGGAGCCATCCTATCCCCCCCAGAGCCCTGCTTGTTCCCCAGGAGCTACTCCTCCCTCTGGGAGCCCCCTGTCCTTCTGGAGCCCCACCTCATCCCCCTAGGAACCCCCTATCCCTCTGGAGCCCCCCAGTTCCCCCAAAGTAACCTGTCCCCTGGGAGCCCCCAGGGTCCAGTAAGGGTAGAAGTGGGACAGTCGGGCCTGCAAGTTGTACAGACTGCCTCTCAGCCCCTGACACACAGCCCAGCTTGGCTCTGTCTGAGAGCAGGGGACCCCTCCGGAGTAAAGGTCATGGTGGTCTGGACCGGGATGTCCAGTGGGCTTTTGGAGGCACGGGTGAGTGGCAGTGGTGAAGGGCTGGCAGTCAGGGCGAGAGGAAGGGGCACTCCGGGTGTCAGCCGTGGTAGCTGAGAGCGTTGTCGGGCCGTTTACCGAGTGGGAGGGCCAAGCAAAGCCACCTTGAGGTGGGGTAGAGTTACTTCAGGCGTGGTGATTTGGGGATGCCCACGAGACACCCAGAGATTTAGCCGACTGGCCTTTGAGACAGCTGGGTAGAGACTGACCACGACCTGGTGCGTATTTAACCCTGTGGGGAGCAGGCCCAGAGCGGACTCCTGGACGGGCCTGTCCTTCACTGTCAGCCAGAAGGGAAAGCTCATCATGGGGGCCGGGCCAGTTGCTCGTGGCTCAGGGAGGCCGGGCGAGAGTGTCGGTTTGGCCTGAAGCCAGTGGGGCTCGGTACCCCTCACTCGCTTAGTGCCCCCGGGGCCCCAGAATAGACCCAGAATGGCTCTGTTGTCACATGTTGTGAACTTTGTCGAATTAAAGCATTTTGATGGGCCTCTTTCCACTCCGGCATCTCCTCTGTTACGCTCCCCCTCTGGCCAGGAAAGCCAAGTCAGGAATATGCCGTCTAAAGTGCATTTGGACAGAGGCACCCGGGTGGCTCAGTCGGTTGGGCATCCGACTTCGGCTCAGGTCACGATCTCGCCGTCTGTGAGTTCGAGCCCCGCGTCGGGCTCTGTGCTGACAGCTCGGAGCCTGGAGCCTGCTTCGGATTCTGTGTCTCCCTCTCCCTCTGCCCCTCCCCTGCTCGTGCTCTGTCTCACTCTCTCTCAGAAATAAAAATATTAAAAAGAAGTAATGAATATGCCCTTGGATTGTTGCACGATTCAATTAATGGAGACAGGAGAATAAAATGAGCACCTTGGGAAGAAATGTGTCACGGAACCAGAGGATCTAGCAGGTCTCTGTGTATCGGGAATTTGGGTCATGCTAAAGGCCTTCCGCACGAGGGAAGGCTGGACACTCGAACAGTGACGGGCAACGGGGGAGCCGCCTCGGGAAGAAATAGTACCCTTCCTCACGCCAGCACGGCAGCAGGAGAGCGAGACTAAAAAGAGTTAGAAGACGAGACAGGGTAATGTTTTTATACTGTGGGGTTTGGAAGGTATTCTCAAGCAAGATACAAAGCCTGAAGCAGTAGAGGGCAAGAGGACAGATTTGCCCAAGTAAAAGTTAAAATCTTTGATGCCGCCTAGTAAAAAATTAAAAACCCACGACCAGTCAGAATGAAATACTTGCAACATGTGTAACAGCAAACTGTTGGTCTCCAGAGTACCAACCAAGAGCTATAAAGCAGTACGACAAAACCATGTAAAAAGGACAACGAGACCTAAGCCACGGTGCACAAAAGAGATGTGATTGGCCGAGAGACTTTGCAAGGCCCTCGCCTCTACTGGTGCTCAGAATGCAAATTAAAACCACAGTAACACATGACCTTTTGCTCATCAGCTAAAATTTCAAAGGCTGTCGCTGTTTGGGGTTGAGAGGCTGGGGAGCTGCCGTTGTCGGGCCCTGGATGAGGTGGGAGTCCACGCTTAACCGGCCCGAACGGGACAGCTCGGCAGCGTCCGTCAAAATCCACAACTCCTGTGTACTTTTATAAGCAATTCGGTTTGGCGGGGGGCGGGGGGTCTGTCCTAAGGAAGGACACGGAAGGCTGTTCGTCACCTCACTGCCGGTACCAGAGAAGAGTTGGGAACAGCTTTGATGCCCAGAGGCAGGAGGGTGGTCGGTGTGCCAGCACCCGGCGTTGAGAAGGAGAGCCCCTTCAGGTGTTACTTAGCGAGCACAGGAGGATCGCGTGATGGCCTTGGTTACAAAGAGGCTGGACCGGCTGGAGGAGAGAAAGGGAGGCAGAGGCGCTACCCAGAGCTGAGCGGCACCCAGCACCAGCACCCCTCGGGCGCTGCGGGTCTGCAGGAGGAGGCCCCGTGCTGGGGGCCCGTCACCGGCAGGCCTGTTGCCCTCTGGCTGAGAGCCCGGCCAGGAGCGGGACCCGCGGCTCCTCCCTTCCTTCCGCCTCGTAGCTCCTGCTGGTGCCTCCCTGGCAGAGGCCAACCAGAAGCTGAAGGTCGGGGAGTCGGGGAGACACGGTTTGTCGCCTTCTTGCCTGGGACTCCGAGGTGAGCACCAGAGGAGCCAGGAGCCAACAGAAGGCTGGCCCCGCTGATGAGGTCAAGGCAACCCTGTAACAGGGAGTCCCGGGTGCCAATTACGGATGAGGAACACCGTCCCGCAGCACACGGGAAGTGAAGAAGCCACGTCACGGGACAGGACCGGGGTCGTGGTCTGTACAGGAAGGCGGTGCCTGCACGTGTGCGTGTAGACACACGCACGTGCGTAAGCATCAGGGAGGGGCACGGGGCTGGTGGCGGGCGTGCGCTCCGGGCCCGCAGCCGCCGTTCCCACGGCACCTGCTTCCAAGACCAGTGTGGGGCCGGGGAAGGACGGAGCGCAGGCGCGGAGGCAATCTTTGAGGGTGGTATTATTTTACTCGGGTTGTGTGAATATTTAACAATGACACTATGTTAATTTATTACTGCAATTTTTAAAAATACAAAAATAAAACATGAAAACGTTTTTTAATTTTTTTTTTCAGCGTTTATTTATTTTTTTTTGGGACAGAGAGAGACAGAGCATGAACGGGGGAGGGGCAGAGAGAGAGGGAGACACAGAATCGGAAACAGGCTCCAGGCTCTGAGCCATCAGCCCAGAGCCTGACGCGGGGCTCGAACTCACGGACCGCGAGATCGTGACCTGAGCCGAAGTCGGACGCTTAACCGACTGCGCCACCCAGGCGCCCCTGAAAACGTTTTTTAAACAGACATGAAACGGGTGCCTGGGTGGCTCAGTCGGTTGAGCGTCTCACTTCAGCTCAGGTCATGATCTCACGCTCTGCGTGTTCGAGCCTCGTGTGGGGCTTTGTGCTGACAGCTCAGAGCCTGGAGCCTGCTTCAGATGCTGTGTCTCCCTCTCTGTCTCTCTGTCCTGCCCCTGCTCATGCTCTCTCTCTCTCGCAAAAATAAATAAACAAAGGGGTGCCTGGGTGGCTCAGTCGGTCAAGCATCTGACTTCGGCTCAGGTCATGATCTGATCTTGCGGTTCGTGAGTTTGAGCCCCACACCGGGCTCTGTGCTGACATTTCAGAGCCTGGAGCCTGCTTCGGATTCTGTGTCTCCCTCTCTCTCTGACCCTTCCCCTCTTGAGCTCCGTCTCTCTCTTTCAAAAGTAAATAAACATTTAAAAAAATTAAATAAGTAAACATTAAAAAGTAAAAAGTAAAAAAAAAAAGATATGAAAGATACTAAGGACTCAGTGAATTTGTATGAGTTGCTGTGGGTAGAACATTGTTTCAGATTAGGAACTTTTATTTTGAGGGGTTTTTTGTTTTTTTGCTTTTCTCCTTTTCAGTTTTTTATTTAATTTGTAGTGAGTTAACACAGAGTGCAGTATTGATTTCAGGAGTAGAATTCAGTGATTCATCACTTACACACAACACCCAGTGCTCATCACAAGTGCCTTCCTGATACCCATCACCCATGTAGCCCCCCCACCTCCCTCCATCAGCCCTCAGTTCTCTATCATTAAGAGCCTCTTCCGGTTTGTTTCCTTCCCTCTTTTCCCCTGCCTTCCCGTATGTTCATCTGTTCTGCTTCTTAAATTCCACATATGACCGAAATCATATGGTATTTGTGTTTCTCTGACTTATGTCACTTAGCATAATACCCTCTAGCTTCATGCACATCATTGCAAATGGCAAGATTGTGTTCTTGTTGATGGCCAAGTAATGCTCTGTTCTGTATATAAACCACATCTTTCTCCATTCATCAGTCAATGGACGTTTTGGCTCTTTCCATAAATCAGGAGTAATTGTAAACATCGGGGTGCATGTGTTCTTTCAAATCTGTATTTTCGTATTCTTTGGGTAAATACCTAGTAGTGCAATTGCTGTGTCATAGGGTAGTTCTATTTTTAGTTTTTGAGGAACCTCCATACTGTTCTCCACGGTGGCTGCACCAGTTTGCATTCTCAACAAGAGTGTAAGAGGTTCCTCTCTCTCCGCATCCTCGCCAACATCTGTTGTTGCCTGAAGTGTTAATGTTAGCCATTCTGACAGGTGTGAGGTGGTATCTCATTGTGGTTTTGATTTGTATTTCTCTGATGATCAGTGATGTTGAGCATCTTTTCATGTGTCTGTTGGCCATCCGGATGTCTTCTTTGGAAAAATGTCTATTCATGTCTTCTACCCATTTCTTCACTGGATTATTTGTGTTTTGGGTGTTGAGTTTGATAAGTTCTTCATAGATTTTGGATACTAACCCTTTATCTGTCATTTGCAAATATCTTCTCCCATTCTGTCGGTTGCCTTTTAGTTTTGCTGATTGTTTCCTTTGCTGTGCAGAAGCTTTTTATTTTGATGAGGTCCCAGTAGTTCATTTTTGCTTTTGTTTCCCTTGCCTCTGGAGATGTGCTGAGTAAGAAGTTGCTGCGGCCGAGATCAAAGAGGTTTTTGCCTGCTTTCTCCTCGAGGATTCTGATGGCTTCCTGTCTTACATTGAGGTCTTTCATCCATTTTGAGTTTATTTTTGTGTGCGGTGTGAGAAAGCGGTCCAGGTTCATTCTTCTGCACGTCGCTGTCCAGTTTTCCCAGCACCCCTTGCTGAAGACACTGCCTTCATTCCATCGGATATTCTTTCCTGCTTTGTCAAAGATCAGTTGGCCATTCGTCTGTGAGTCCGTTTCTGGGTTCTGTATTCTGTTCCATTATCTGGGTGTCTGTTCTTGTGCAGGGCCATACTGTCTTGATGATGACAGCTTTGTGATACAGCTTGAAGTCCGGGATTGTGATGCCTCCTGCTTTGGTTTTCTTTTTCAAGATTGCTTTGGCTATTCGGGGTCTTTTCTGGTTCCATACAAATTTTAGGATTGTTTGTTCTAGCTGTGTGAAGAATGCTGGTGTTATTTTGATAGGGATTGCACCGAATGTGTCGATTGCTTTGGGTAGTATCAACGTTTTAACAATATTTGTTCTTCCAATCCACGAGCATGGAATGTTTTTCCATTTCTTTGTGTCTTCAGTTTCTTTCATAAGCTTTCTGTAGTTTTCAGCATACAGATCTTTTACATCTTTGGTTAGATTTATTCCTAGGTATCTTGTGGGTTTGGGTGCAGTTGCAAATGGGATCAATTCCTTGATTTCTTTTTCTGCCACTTCATTATTGGTGTATAGAAATGCAACCAATTTCTCTACCTTGCTTTTATATCCTGCAACTTTGCTGAATTCATGTGTTAGCTATAGCAATTTTTCGGTGGAACTTTTTGGATTTTCTACTTAGAGTGTCATGTTGTCTGGGAATAGTGAAAGTTTGACTTCTTCCTTGCCCGTTTGGATACTTTTATTTCTTTTTGCTATCTGATTGCTGAGGCTAAGACTTCAGTATTATGTTGAACAGCAGTGGCAGGAGTGGACATCCCGTCTTGTTCCTGACCTTAGGAGGAAAGCTTTCAGTTTTTCCCCATTGAGGATGATATTAGCTGTTGGTCTTTATATGGCCTTTATGATCTTTTTTTTTTTTTAATTTTTTTTTTCAATGTTTATTTATTTTTGGGACAGAGAGAGACAGAGCATGAACGGGGGAGGGGCAGAGAGAGAGGGAGACACAGAATCGGAAACAGGCTCCAGGCTCTGAGCCATCAGCCCAGAGCCTGACGCGGGGCTCGAACTCATGGACCGCGAGATCGTGACCTGGCTGAAGTCGGACGCTTAACCGACTGCGCCACCCAGGCGCCCCTGGCCTTTATGATCTTGAGGTATGTTCCATCTAATCCTACTTCGTTGAGTGTTTTTATTGAGAATGGATACTGTATTTTGTCACGTGCTTTTTCTCCACCTATTGAGAGGATCATATGGTTCTTATCCTTTCTTTTATTAATGTGTATGACATTAATAAAACAAATTATAAATAAAAGAAATTAATTGATTTGTGAATATTGAACAACCCCCGAAGCCCAGGAATAAATCTCATTTGATCATGGTGAATGATTCTTTTAATGTACTATTGGGCTCGATTTGGTAGTATCTCGTTGAGAATTTTTGCATGCATGCTCATCAAGGATACTAGCCTGTAACTCTCCTTTTGAGTGGGGTCTCTGTCTGGTTTTGGAATCAAGGTAGTGCTGGCCTTGGAGGAGTTTGAAGTTCTCCTTCCATTTCTATCCTTTGGAACAACTTGAGAATAGATATTGATTCTTCTTTAAATGTCTGGTAGAATTCCCCTGGGAAGCCATCTGGCCCTGGACTCTTTGTTGGGAGATTTGCTTTCATCAACATCAGTCGAGTAAATCTGAAGATCATTTGGCTTTACGAAACAATTCACGGGGCGCCTGGGTGGCTCAGTCGGTTGAGCGTCTGACTCTGATTTTGGCTCAGGTCACGATCTCGTGGTTTGTGGGTTTGAGCTCCGCATCGGGCTGTGTGCTGACCGTGTGGAGCCTGCGTGGGATTCTCTGTCTTCCTATCTCTCAAAAATAAATAAACATAAAAAAAAATGAATGAAGTTGGTTTGCCCGTCCTGATATGGAATAATTTCCAGGAAATACGAAGTGTGTTTACAGCCCGTTAGCAGTGTGCCTGCTGCCCCTCCCTCTGCAGGGCCCGTGTGTCTGTGCAGAGAACCTCCAAGGGGTTGCTGCGTATCCGCTGTGTCCCCCACACGCAGCCTCAAGGTCACACGTATGTGCAGACGCGCTGAAGCCTGTGCCTCAGACTAGCCTGGTTATCTGTGGCAGGGGTTACCGTTTCTCTCGTCTGACTTTGTCTCCCTTCATGGTGAAGCTCGTTTTCCTGAGCCTCTTTCGTTTTATTTCTTCCTTTCCTTACCTGAAATCCGACTCCTTTAATAGGCCGAAGTGTCCACCCTCATTCATGTTCAGCTTGTCTACTCCGGTCTCACACACAATTGACAGACACACCAAGGGACCTCCCTGGGCCGTCCTTTTGACCTCTGTCTCCATTCGAGCCCATATGTGAGTTGTCTGCTATTTGTTGTTTTTACAATCAGAAAAAAATCGATTCCATTTTTGCCCAGCAGTTTGGTGCCCCTGCCCCCTCCCTGCGTCTCAGTTCCTTCTTCTGGAGAGACAGAAGCTTCCCGCTGTTGGGGATTCTTTCTTTCTTTCTCTTATTGAAGTTACGTGGACACACAATGTTACACAGTTCCAGGAGGACAACATAGTGATTCCACAATTGTGTACAGGATAGGTGTGTGATCACCATCTGTCCCTGTACAGAGTTTTTACAGTATCGTCGACCGTATCCCCTGTGCTGCATTTCTTTTATAGCTGGGCATTTGCGCGGCCTCATCCCCTCCCCTGTTTTGCCCATCCCCCTCCCCCAACCTCCCCTCTGGCCCCACCCATTTATTTTCTGCATTTAAGTCTTTTTTCTTCGTTCATTTGTTTTGATTCTTTAGATTCCACACGAGTGAAAGCATACAGTGTGTGTGTTTCTCGGTCCGACTTATTTCACTTAGCATAATGCCCTCGGGGGCCATCCGTGTTGTTGCAGATGGCCGGATTTCCTTCCTTTCTATGGCTGAGTAATCTTGCGTCGGCTCCGTCTCCCACTCGTCTTACCCATTCGTCCGCGCACGGGCACTGGGCCGCTGCCACCACTTGCAGCTGTAAGGTCTGCTACAACAGACTTGGGGACGCACGTCCTTCCCAGTTAGGGTGTTTGTTTCCTTGGGTCGATACCCGCAAGCGGACTCACTGGCTCCTGCAGCAAGTCCACGTTTTAGTGTCGGAGGAACCGCCACACTGTCGTCCACAGCAGCCGCACGGGCTTGCGCTCCGCCACCAGTGCGCGACCGTCCCCTTTTTCTCCACACGCCCACGTTGCCGCGGATTCCGACGAGGGCGGGCCCTTGACCTGCTCACTCCGGCGGCGGAGAGGCACGGGCAGGGGGTAAAACCCGGTCTCACAGCCTGCCAGCCAGAGCAGACCCTGGGAGTCCAGGGACGGCTGGCATCCCGTCCGATCTTGCAGGGGCAACCGGCCTGGACCCGCACTGGCACTGAGGCGCGCCAGCCACAGGCGGGAAGTCCCCCTCTGTGATTCCGATGGCCTAGTGTACTCCCGTGGCCGCGGTGGCCAAGGCCGTCTGCACAGCCCTGTCCGCGGGCTGTCCTCGCCGGGAAGGACTCGGCTCCACCGCGTCCTCGGAGGAGACCCAGCCCCGCGAAGCGTCGGCAGCTCACACAGGTTTCACAGAGCGACGGAGGAGAGGGTCAGGACGTGCGCCGCCTTGCTGAAGTCAGCGTAGGCGTCCGATGTGTGCGGCGCCCCCAAGGTCCTTTCTGGCTGCCAGCTGCCCTTCCTCCCACGTGATCCCCACCCCAGCTCCGTGGCTGCTGGGGACCTCACACAGGACCCCTCCCGAGGGGGGATGTGGGGGCCTCCTGCAGGGGAGCCAAGCCCACCGTGGGCCATCTTTGCACAACCCAAGATCCAGGATGGGTTTCACACTGTAAAGGCTGCAGAAAAACAAGACAAAAAGCTGGAGAACACGCAGCAGGGCCCGTGTGGTCCCAAAAGCCCCAAATATTACCGTCTGGACCTCAGCGGAGAGTCCGAGAGCTCCAGTCCATAGTGACAGGAAATAGGACCAACAGGAAAACCCGAAATCCCCCTGGCTGGCTCTCGTCTGCTTTCTGCACTGTGGGCAGGGGGCAGGCGGGCTGGGGGGGCCTGGGGGGCTGGGGACTTCTGGGGTGAGCTGGGTGCAGACCCCTGCCGGCGAGAGTGTCTGGGCTCCAGGCGCCCCGAGGCTCAGACAGAGCGCTGCGTCGTGGTCCAGTTGTAAGCAGTCGCCCTCAGGACAGCCCTGGGTCTGTCCTGTGCCCTTTGTCACAGAAATCCGTCTAATGCCAGGAACACCCACTCCTGACCCCTGAATGCTGTGACTCTGTTCTCGTTTCCTTGCTCCGTGGGCATCTGAGGGGCCGCAGACCGCCGGCGTCCTGTGACTTGGGTAGGTCACAGGGCCAGCCAGCCGCGGCCACTGCTCCGGTGGCCCAGAAGTTGGGTCCTTCGGCTTCTGTGTTGCTGAGGACAAGGCCGTGGCCTGGGACGAGCAGGAGAGCGCCAGCAGGTTTGGGGCTGTTCTCAGGGATGGACGAGAAGCCTGGAGCCCAGTAGGCCCTGTCGTCACCGTCACCGGGTGGTCTGCGGGCGGAGGCACAGCCCGGTCGTCCCGAGGCTTTCTGGGAGACGGCTGAGCGAGAACCCCAGGCCGTTGCGAGTTCTGGAAGGTTCCATAGGCTTACTGAGATGCAGCCTCCGCTGTGGTCCCGGAGAGGCGGGCAGTGCGGCTGTTGCTGGAGGAGCAGAGGCTGGTTTCGTGTTCACAGCCGCCCAGCGGAAGCCCTCGGTCCACAGCCGGCTGCTCGGGGGCTCCCCGTCCGCAGGTGCACGCCCTTCCACACACCACGCACGTGCTGCTCACGTCCTTCTGCACACTCCGGACATGCCCCGCGCACACCCCACGCACGCCGCGTCCGCTGCCGATCTCCCGCAGATCTTCCCCAAGCATGTCCTGGAACGTAGGCCTCCCGGAGACACCTTCTCAGCCTTGACCTCTGAAAATGTTCGCATTTCATCCTCGTCGCTGAAGGGTGTCTCCACGGGGTGTGGGAGGCCAGGTCACTGCCCTGCTCCCGGACAGAGGTGGGAGCCGGTGGCGCTGGCCCGCGGCCCGAGGTCCCTGCAGGTTCCTCTCCCTGTGCTTCTTTCCGGTGGCCGCTTCCAGAACTCTCCTGTGCCCGTGGCTGTTGGCAGGTTGGGTAAGACGTGCCCCCGTGTGGCGCTCTCTCCTCGCGCTGCTGGAGGTTACTGGGCTTCATCACAATATTTAGCCCTTATTTCTTCAACAATTTTTTTTTTAATTTTTTTTTCAACGTTTATTTTATTTTTGGGACAGAGAGAGACAGAGCATGAATGGGGGAGGGGCAGAGAGAGAGGGAGACACAGAATCGGAAACAGGCTCCAGGCTCTGAGCCATCAGCCCAGAGCCTGACGCGGGGCTCGAACTCACGGACCGGGAGATCGTGACCTGGCTGAAGTCGGACGCTTAACCGACTGCGCCACCCAGGCGCCCCTCTTCAATAATTTTTTAAACGTTTATTTGTTTTTGAGAGACAGAGTGTGGCCGGGGGAGGGGCAGAGAGAGAGGGAGACCCAGAATCGGAAGCAGGCTCCAGGCTCCGCGCTGTCAGCACAGAGCCCGACGCGGGGCTTGAACTCATGGACCCGGAGATCATGACCTGAGGCGAAGTGGACACCTAACTGACGGAGCCCCCAGGCGCCCCAGCAATTTTTTACTCCCCCATCTTTGTCCTCTCCTTCTGGGATGTCAGCACTGCACGTGTGGTATAGGCATTACCTCCCGGTGTCACACGTTCCCTCACCCTGCGTCACGTCACAGATACTGCGGTGCTTACAAACGGAAGGCTCATGGTGACCTTGTGTCGAGCAAGGCTGTGGCACCACTTTTCCAATAGCATTTGATCCCTTCGTGCCTCTGTGCCCGCTGAATACTAAAGAACTTGACTGGTCTTTGTCCCGGCTTTCTGGGGTGGAGACTCGAAACCCTTGAGTTTTGAGTCACAGGGGCGTCCTTCTCACTCACACGTGAGTTTATGTCATGACCACCTGGCCGGGTGTGCTCACTATTGGGGTTTCTTTGCTTTTAGGGTAAGGAGATATGGTTGGCCCATGAACAACGCAGGTGTGAGCTGCACAGGCCACGTGTACGTGGGTTGTTTCCAGTGACCACAGCACAGTGCTGCAAACGTCGCTCTCCTAACTTTCCTAATGACATTTGATTCTCTAGCTTAGTTTATTGTAAGGACTTAGCAGGTACTGTATACAGCACACAAAGTACATGGTAATGCACTGTTTATGTTACCAGCAAGACTTCCAGTCAGCGGTAGCTGTTAGCAAGTTTCTGGGAAGTCAAAGGTTATATGCAGACCTTCAACTGCACAGGGGTGGGGGGCATCGGTACCCCTTGACCTGTGCATTCTCAAGGGGCAACTGTATATGTGTGTGTACAAACCGTGCAAACACACAAATGAGAAATGTTTCTCTGCGCAACCAGCTGTACCTACGTTAAGCTAAACACGAGTTCTTACTCCGTCTCCGACCACCACCCGTTACCCCAGGGCCCATCCTCCCCCCGATCCCCTGTAACCTCCCACTCAGCGGTGAGACCGCACGGGGCTCCCACCGGCCGCCGGCCTCGTACTCAGTTGTTCACTCCAGGACGCGGGCCGCAGGATCAGAACTGGTCACCTGACTCCGCCGGGAACAACTTTGTCAACTAGAGCCCGGCGCTCGCGGGCGGGTGCCCTGCCTTGAGTCTTACGGACTCCCGCCCCTTCAGTGAGGGGGTTTCACGCGTTTGTGACACCCCGAGAGTCTGGCCACCGTCTGCATCCCTTCCTGGGTCCCCGACGTCCGAAATTATCTTTCCTTCATCCGCGAACGTTAAAGTTCTGTGGGTTTTGAGAAATGTGCGGTGCCCTATATCTGAAGGAAAGTATTTGCAGAACAGTTTCACTGCTCTAGAAATCCCCCTACCTGTTCAGCTCTGCCGCCTCCCAGACCTCTGGCTGCCGCGGTCCGTTTGGCATCTCTGTAGCTTTGCCTCTTCGCTTAGTAACGTGCACGTGGGCTTCCTCCAGTGTCCGTGCGGCCTCAGAGCTCATTCCTTTTTATCCCCGAATAGCAGTCCATTGTCCGCATGGACCACGGTTTGTTTATCGATCCGCCTGTTGAAAATACCGCGATTACTTGCAGTTCTTGGCGATTATAAATGAGCTGTTATCAACGTTCAGTGCAGGTTTTGTGTGGACAGAAGCTTTCAAGTTAGTTGGGTAAATAACTAAGAGGGTGATTGCTGGGTTGTACGGTAAGAGGATGTGTGGTTTTGTAAGAAACCGCCAAACTCAGTTCCAGCGGCCGCACCATTCTGCACCCCCGCCTGCCGTGAGAGAGGCCCCGCTCTTGTCCTCCCGGCAGCCGGTGTTGTGGGTTCCTTCCATTTCAGCCATTCTGATAGAGAGTTGTGTCGGGGCATCTCCGGTGGCCTTTTGATTTGAAACTCCCCGATGACACACGGTGGTGAGCATCTTTTCGTGCTCTGACTTGTGTGTGCATGTCTTTGAGGGGAGATGCACGGTCAGATCTTTTGCCTGACTTTTACTGGGTGGTTTGTTTTATTATACTTGAGCTTTAAGGGTTATTTGTACATTTTGGATAACAAGTCCTTTATCTGATAATGTGACTTGTGTGTATTTTTGTATTGTGATTTTCTATTCTTTAAATGCTGCCCTTCCCGGGGCGCCTGGGTGGCTCTGTCGGTTAAACATCCGACTTCGGCTCAGGTCATGATCTTGTGGCTCGTGGGTTCGAGCCCCACGTCCAGCTCAGAGCCTGGAGCCTGCTTCAGATTCGGTGTCTCCCTCTCTCTCTCCCCTTTCCCCACTCGCTCTCTCTCTCTGTCGCTCTCAAAAATAAATAAACATCAAAAAAGTTTTTTGATGTTGCCATTCCCAGAGCAAAAATGTTTAATTTTAATGGAGCCTAACTTGCAAAATTTTTCTTTCAGGGACTGTGCTTTGGTGATGCGTCGACACGCAAGGTCACTTTTGTTTTACTGTAGAAGTTTTACAGTTTTGTGTTGTACATTTAGGTAAATTCAAAATACATTTTTCATATTACTGTGGCTTATAATTTATTTTGAATTAAATGTTGTATAAGAGTTAGGAGCTGCATCGAGGTTCGTTTCTGTACATATGGGGGCTCAGTTCTAGAACCGGAGATGTTTGTATATTCAGCTTTTTTCTCCCCTGTAATGTGGAGCAATTTAATTTGCTATGTTCAATATAGAGACGGTTTCTGGAGATGATACAAGTTGCCCTCTCAGTAGAATTCATTTTGCTTTCTTTTCTTTTAATAGCATTGCTGTTTCTTGGAGAATTCTGTGGTAACTATAAAAAAGTAAAAACAGTATTTATTTCCATCAGTTAATGAAGCAATATATAAATTGTGACACACTCATAGAATTGATTTGTGAAAAATAATTAGTGCATGTATTAACATAAATTTCACATTTTTAATTGAGTGACAGGCACACAACAAAATAATGGGTATGCTATGTACATTTTTTACAGAAATATAATTAACATAAAACAGTGGGTGTCAGGTGTGCATCGTAACAATTCGACATTTGTGGAAATGGGGAAATGGGGAAACGATCACCACAACAGATTTAGGTAACATCCATCACCTCCCCTGGTCACAAAAACTGTTTTCTTCTGATGAGAACTTTTAATCTACTATCTGCCTTTGCAACTTTCCAACGCACAGTATGTGATTATTAGCTAGAGTCACCATGCTGCGTGGCACATTCCCCGGGACTCGTTTATTCTGGAACTGAGGTTTGTCCCAACGGACCCCTTTCATCCCGTCTGCCCACACCCCGCCCCCTCGCAGCCGGCGACCACCGCTCCGCTGTCTTGTGTCTCTGAGCGCATAGTCATGCGCAGTAGGGCCGACGTGTGCGTGTGTGTCCGCGTAAACGTGAAGCCCTGCAGGCCCATCCACGTCATGGCAAACGGCAGGATTTCGTTGTTTTTATGGCTGAGTAATATCCCATCGTGTGTATGTGCCACTTCTTTATCCGGTCCTCACTCGACGGACATTTGGGCTCTTTCCACGTCCAGGCTGTTACCAGTAGTGCTGCAGTGAACGTGGAACGCGTACATCTTCTCAAGTTAGTGTTTTCATTTCCTTTGGATAAATTCCCAGAAATGGGATTGCTGGATCATCTGGTAGTTCCGCTCTGTTTTCTCACTGTCTTTAATTTTTGGAGGAAGCTCCATACTGCTTCCCAGAGCGGCTGCACCAACTTTTACTTCCACCAGCAGTGCTCGAGGCTCCCTTCTCCACATCCTCGCCAGCACCTGATACGGCTTGTCCTTGGGCCTAGCCTTTCCGGCAGGTGTGAGGTCCTATTTCACTGTGGCTTTAATTTGCATTTCCCTGATGATGAAAGATGTTGAGCATCTTTTCATGTGTTTGCCGGTCACCTGTGTCTTCTTTGAAAAAATGTCTGTTCATGTCTTCTGCCCATTTTTAATCTGTTTTTGTTTTTTTTTTTGCTATTGTGTTATATGAATTCTTTATACCTTTTAATATTAGCTCCTTGTCACATCTATGATTTGCAAACATCTTCTCCCACTCAGTAGGTTGTCCGTTCATTTTGTTGACGGTTTCCTTGGCTCCGCAGAAGCTTTCTGGTTTGTGTGGTCCCGCTTGTTTAGTTTTGCTTCTGTTGCCTTTGCTTTTGGTGTCCAATCCAGTAATCGTCGCCAAGACCAGTGCTAAGGAGCTTAAGCCTGTGTTTTCTTCCAGGAGTTTTATGGTTTGAGGTTGTCCGTTCTGAGTTGGTTTTGTGTATGATGTGACGTAGGGTCCAGTTTCGTTCTTTTGCCGGTGGCTGTGCCGTGTTCCCAGCACCGTTTGTTGAAGACACTGTCCTCCACCATGTGTATTCTTGCCTCCTTCACCGTAATTTACGTGACCATATGTGTGCAGGCTTATTTCCGGGCTCTGCATTCTGTCCCAGCTTTCTTTGTTCTAAGATTTAATTCAGTGACCTGAAAACAGTTTGACTCTTTCACGTGTTCCTTTTATACTTCGTTAGGTAGAGCTGGGGCATTCTTTAGTCGGATTCATTCTTCCCCACCATCAGGGGAACACCTTTCTGAACGTTCTCGCTGATGCCCCATGAATGGCGAGGCCCCATCTAGCTGTGGGGAACAGGCAGTATTCCCAGCAACTCGTGAGGGTTCCCTGGGGACCGTTCCCTCCAATTCCTTTGGATTCTCTCCGCCAGTCGGGCAGTTTCCTCACGTGCATGTGCTGACTAGCGCGCTGCTGAACGCTCAGGGGGCCCTGGGGGCCTCGAGTCCTTCCCTTGTGCAGACGCTTGCTGTCTGACACCACAGATGCTAGCCTCCTTGGCCTCCCAGCCTCCAGGCTCTGTCGCCTTAACCAAGAAGGCCTCTGGGATCCGCGTGGGTTTTCTAACCTCTGCCGTGGGCCGGAAACCTCCTCCAGGCAGGAGCGGGGACCGTCCTGTGCCTCACCTCGTGCGCTTGCAGTCCAGCAGGGTCCTTTGTCCCTGGGTGTCCCATGCCTTCATATATCCTTTCAGGTTTTCGTAGTTGTTTCTGGTGGGAGAGGGATACAGTCCCTGTTACCCTGTCTTGATCAGGAGCAGAAAGCCTGATGGCCACGTTTCGGTCAAGTTTGAAGAGACGTGACCCGTGAAGCCCGCTGTCATTTTACTCCTCCGGGATCCGCTCCCCCCAGGGCCCGGTGCTATCCGAGCCGCCACAGTTGCGCAGCCGGGAAAGCGACCTGGGAAAACCCACTTTCAGTCGCCATCGGAAAGATGTCTTTGGAGTGTTTCACTGAGTTAGGATACGTATCACACACTCCCGCTTTGGACAAGCATGAAGGTACCTTCCTTGGCTATATTTACGTGTATTTATTTAAGAACGGTGAGAGGTTCAGATTAAAAAACCCATCAAACATGAAACAAAAGCAGTGGAGGTAAGTGACGGAATCAGTAGAAGTCATCCCGTCATCGGTAAGTGACTTGTTACAAAATCCTTCCGCTCTCATCAGAAGGGAAGGTGTTAAGAGGAGGAGACCGAGCTCCAGTGGCGGCAGTGAGTGGACTCACGACGTTCGCTGGCCCAGGGAACGAGGAGCAGGTCGTGTGGGCATGAGCGGGCCGGGGACACGTTTCTCGCCGACCTGCCCTGACAGCGGAACGTGCAGCACCGGGGGAGGGGGGTGCCGTGCGGACCTCGGGTGTGCGGACTGGGGGGGCCCGGCCCCGAGGAAACCCAGAGGCCCGAGACCACCGCTCGGGCGTGAAAGAAATTTGACAAGGACGCTCCCATGAGTCACAGCCCGTCGCGGTGGCAGGTGGTGAGGCTCAAGAAGCTTGAACTGGCAGCGGTGTGAGCGGTTCAGCCCCCGCGTCGGAGGAGGACTGGCTGTGGAGGCCCCACCGCCCGGGGCCCCCTCACCCGGCCGCCTGGGCCCAGCCTTCCGGCGCTGTGCTCGCGGAACCCTCTTCTCGAGTCGTTGGACACGGTTTCCATCAATTTTGTCTTCTAGGGGGTGTGAGCTCCTCGCAGAGTAACTGAAAATACAGAGAAGGAAACTGGTAGCCCCAGTACGACGTGAAGGGAGCCCCGCGGGCACCTTGGCCACCGTTACTCACGTTCTTCCGAGCCCGGCTGCTGCCGCCAGTGGAGGTGCCACGTGAGCCACGCCAGGTGCTCAAAGCCACACGAGGGGGACGGTACGGTGGGAACATTTCCTGTGTGTGTGTGTGTAAATTTAGGGTTCTGGTCTCATAACTGAGGGGAAATAGACACCCACAAACACACGTAACGGGGGCGATCCAGAGACGAGATGAGGCGCCCCCTGTTGTGGCTGCAAAAGCCGTGAGGCGGAGCCTGGGCTTCTCTTCTGCAGGGGGTGAGCACCGCTGGCCCGGCCTCAGGCCTCGCCACGGCACAGAAGCTGGGCGCCTCCTCGTGTGCCCACCCCCAGGAGGCCCCAGGCTCCGCTCAGCGAGTCAGGGAACCCACGGAACATTTTCCCAAGTTTCTCTGATCCTGGAAACGGCGGGAGCCGCCAGTGACACTATATTCTCCACGGCCCAAAGGCCAGTGGTGCATGGCGGGGAGAGAGCTCTTTTATAAACTGGGTCAGCCACTGCTTCGTCCTGGGTGACAACTTGTGTCCGGGCTTCGGGTGTAAGAGTGTGAAGTGCTGGGAAGTGGAAAGGTGGGGTCTGCTTGGGACAGGACATCCCTGTAACCAAAAAACATTAAAAAATGTGCTTAGAAACAGAGAGAGGGAGAGCGCGAGTGAGGAAGGGACAGAGAATGAGAGAGAGAGAGAGAGAGAGAGAGAGAGAGAGAGAATCCCAGGCAGCCTCTGCCGTCAGCACAGAGCCTGATGCAGGGTTTGAACTCAGGAACCGCGAGATGGTGACCTGAGCCGAAGTCAGATGCTTAACCAACTGAGCCACCCAGGCGCCCCCAAAAAACATCTCTAAGGTAATAAGAATAATACACTTTCCAGAAAAAAATGCTTAGAAAACACATATAAGTATAAAAAACAAAAGTAAGTCACCCACAATCCAATTACTGATCAGTAGCAAACACTCCTAAGATTTTGGTGTTTCCGTGTATATGTGAAACATAGACATGTGTGTTGTGTTTTGTTTTGTTTTTAACGTTTATTCATTTTTGAGAGACCGAGAGTGTAAGGGAGGGGCAGAGAGAGAGAGGGAGACACAGAATCTGAAACAGGCTCCAGGGTCCGAGCTGTCAGCACAGAGCCCGACGCGGGGCTCGAACTCACGGACGGCAAGATCATGACCTGAGCCGAAGTCGGACACTTAACCCGCTGAGCCACCCAGGCACCCCCATATGTGTTTTATTTTTTACTGTTTACTTATTTTGAGAGAGAAAGAGAGCAAGCAGGGGAGGGACAGAAAGAGGGAGGCAGAGAAGCCCCAGTAGGCTGCACACCGTCAGCACGGAGCCTGATACCAGGCTGGGATTCACTAACCGTGAGATCATGACCTGAGCCAAAATTGACAGACGCTTAACCGACTGAGCCGCCCAGGCGCCCCTACTTATGTGTTTTATTATTGAATCTTTCATACGTACAATCATTTTCAAAACACGAACACCCTCTACTGACCCTATCTTAAAAACGTGATCAGAGCCCCTTGAACACCTTCTCTGATCCCACCCTGCATCGTTGCCCTGAAGGTAACTACCAACCTGAATTTAGTTATTCCCACAGATTTCTACTGTCACGTAAGTGTGCATTCCAAAAAATGTAAACTCCCGTTCTGCGTTCTGCCTGTGGTAAACCGTGTATAAATAGTACAGCGTATATCCTTCTGCAGATCGCTTTTTTCCATTCAGTAACATTGTAGATACAATGTAGTTTGTTCATTTTAACTGAAGCAGAGGATTCCATGGCGTGAATATGCCCAGATTCATCTGTTCACACCCTCTTGTTTCTGATGTCTTGCGCTGAAAATGCACTTCGGGGTATTCACACGTTGTGGACCTGTACACCATGAGAGGTACTTGCTCGGGTCTCGTGGAGTTGCCCTCCAGCGTGGTGGTGACCACTTGCACTGCCACCAGCAAAACGGAAGCTTTCCCTGTCGCTCCAGGTCCCCACCAGGAATCCCCTGGACAATGTCAGTCCCCCAACCTGAGTCGTAAGAGTGAGAAATTGTGTCTCATTGCCCTTTTGATTGGCGTTTCCCCAGCATTGGCGAGGTTGAGTGCACTTTCATATGTTCCTTGGCCGTGCATATTTTCTCTGACTTGCCTGTTCATGCTCTGTGCATATCTATTAACGTAGGAAATCCTTCCTCACCCAGGGTCATAAAGATATTGTCTTTTTTTTTTTTTTTCAACGTTTATTTATTTTTGGGACAGAGAGAGACAGAGCATGAACGGGGGAGGGGCAGAGAGAGAAGGAGACACAGAATCGGAAACAGGCTCCAGGCTCTGAGCCATCAGCCCAGAGCCTGATGCGGGGCTCGAACTCACAGACCGCGAGATCGTGACCTGGCTGAAGTCGGACGCTTAACCGACTGCGCCACCCAGGCGCCCCAAAGATATTGTCTTCTAAACATTTTTAAGGTGTGCTTTTCACAGTGAGGGTGTAAACCCACCTAGATTTGATTGGAAGAAGGTATGACCTGAAGTAGAGATACAATATCATAGTCCCTGTGGCCACCACTGAGATATTTACACAAAGACATACCATAAAAACGTAATTGAAGTGAAATACCAAAAGGAGTTTGCAGAAGCCAAAAGAAGGCAGAAAATGGCAAACAGAGAAACAAGGCACAAATAGAAAACACGTAAAAAATGATAAGACTTAAGTCCAAACGCATCAGTTCTTCCATGAGCTGAAAATGGCCTAAGCACATTAAAGACCGACGGTCAGCATGCTGTCAGAAAGGGTCTGCTGCTCTTACCACAGTGTGTGTGTGTAGAAAATCCCTATAGACAGAGACTGTCAGAGCACTTACAAGAAATAACAACTATCTTCTGTCCCCAAGAAACTCGCTTCAAATGTGAGCTTACAAGACGGCTTGAAGAAATGGCAGAGGACACACTGGCAAACGGAAACAGAGGAGCGCCAGACAAAGTCAACTGCAGAGCAAGGAAAATGCAGAGACCAAGAGGGACATGACAAGAAGACCCAACAAGCCTCAATGTGTGGGCACCTAACACAGGGTCTGCAAAGTACAGAAAGAAAACACTGGCAGGATTTCAAGGGGAATTTGACAAACTCCAGTTACACTCGGAGGTTCCAATGCTCCTGTCTTGGGAATTGACCAAACTGGTAGAAAATGAGCAAGGATATGAAGAGGAGAACAGCATCGACATGAACGTGTACACATACAGGTGTCCACACGCACAGAACATGCACACATATAGGTGTACACACACACACACACACACACACACACAAGCATATATATGCATGAGATATTTTTATATCTTCACCCAACACAGTAGAACACAACCCTTCAAGTGCACACGACACATTTACCAAGATACACTCTAAAGTCATTGAAAGTAATTGAATGACATAATGGTATTAAGCCAGGCATTGTTAACAGAAAGATAACATGAAATTCTCCCACACTTAGAAGTTAACCAGTCCACTTCTAAATAGTTCATACATCAAAGAGGAAGAGTCAAGGGAGATTAGAGCATATTTTGAACTAAAAGTGTCCAATTTATGGGATGCATATAAAGCAGTACTTAGAGGGAAATTCATAGCACTAAATGGTGACATTACAGAAGAAGACAGGTCCCAAATCCATTAACCAAGTGTCCACCTTAAGACGCTCCACGGGGAAGGGAACTCATAGCTCATGAGTTCAAGCCCCATGTTGGGCATGAAGCCTACTAAAACAAACAAAAGCAAAACCAAAAAACCCCAACAAATAAACCCAAAGCAAGCAGAAGGAAGGAAATGATAAAGATAAGAACAGGTATCAGAAAAATTGAGAACAGAGAAAAATCAGTGAAACCAAAAACTAGTTCTTTGAAAACATCAGTATGTTGATAAATCTCTTGCAGACAGAAAGAATAAAAGAAGACATAATTCACCAATATTAGGAAAGAGAGCATATCACTACCATCCACAGAAACATAAAAAGGGAAACTACAAACGACTGCACACACATTAATTTGACAACTTAGATGAAATGAAGCAATTCTTCAAAACCACACGCTTGCAAAACTCACTCAAGATGAGTTAGGTAACTGGGATAGTCCTCACAATGTGTGTGTGTTTTTCCACATCACCCAGGAATTAACTCCATTCTCACAGACAGTGACCAGGTGTCCCACCAAAGTAACTCAGTTCTGACTCTACCTGCCTGAAGAAAGCACCACAGGTGAAGGACTCAGTCCCACAAGCCCGCCCCCAGTTCAGACGCCAATCCAGGTTGTCTCCTGTGCTTCTGACTCACCAGCTATTATTTGGTTTCCATGACCCCCTCCTCTGGTTCTGTTAATTTGCTAGGGCAGCTCACAGAACTTGGAAGACAAGTTGACTTACTAGATTGCAGGTCTATTACAAAGAATATTAAAGGATATGAATGAACGGCCAGATGTAGAGATACATGGGGTGAGGTGTGCAAGGGTCCCTGGACCCTTCTGCACGTGATTCACCAACCTGGAAGCCCTCAGGACCCCCTCCTTTTGCGTTTTTATGGAGGCTCCAAACCCTCTAATCATAGTTGGCTCCTCCTGGCACCCAGCGCCCATCCTTAGGGCTCTTCCAAAAGTCTCCTCATGGACACAAACCCAGTTGTGGTGTAAAGGGGCTGTTTATGCGGAACAAGACACCCACTTCACCCTCATGGCTCCGAAGGGACTTCAGGAACTGAGGACGGGAGACCAACTGTTGTAACAAAAGATGTTCCCTTTTCTCTTAGAGACTCCAAGAGTTTTATGAGCTGTGAGCGCCAGGATCCTGGATGAAGACCAAAATACATATTTGCTGTAAAGCACAGTGTCATAGTCCCATAACCATCTAAAAAATTGAATCTGTAGTTACCCCTCCTGAAAAACCTCCAGGCCCCGATGGCTTCAATGACAAATTCCACCAGACACTTAAAGAAATAACACCAATTACATTCATTCTCTTCCAGAAAAATAAAACAGGAGGGAATATGTCCCAACTTATGAGGACAGCATTACCCTGATATTCATACCTAAGAGTACAAAAGAAAGTAAAAGGAAGGGAGGGTGGGAGAGAGGGAGAGATGGAAGGAAGGAAGGAAGGAAGGAAGGAAGGAAGGAAGGAAGGAAGGAAGGAAGGAAAGGGAAGGAGGGAGGAAGGGGGAGGGAGGGAGGAAGGGAGAACTACAGACAAATACTCCTATGAGCCAAATGAAAATCCTCAATCAAAATATAGTCAAATCAAATGTTATATAAAAAGAAGAATACACCACAACCAAGTGGCATTTATCATGAAAATGCAAGGTTGGTTCATCAGTTGAAGACGTATCACTATCATTTGTCATGTTAATCATCTAAAGGAAAAAGATCACACATCGTATCAGTTGGTGCAGAAAGAACATTTGACCAAACCCAGCACCCACTCATGAGAAAACTTCCCTCAAAGGGCGCCTGGGAGGCTCAGTGGGTTCGGCATCCAACTCTTGATTTCAGCTCAAGTTGTGATCTCAGGGTTTGTGAGATCAAATCCCGAGTCAGGCTCTGCACTGACAGTGTGGAACCTGCTTGGGATTCTCTCTCTCTTCTCTCTCTGCCCCTCCCCCGGCTTGTGTGCTTTCTTAAAACCAACAAACAAACCTTCCAGCAAAAAAAGGGGTAGCCGGGAACTTCCTCAACCAGATAAGGGGCATCTACAAAAACAGCAGCTTACATCACATTTCATGGTGAAACACTAGATGTTCTCCCTGAAACTAGGAGTAAGACAGAGAAACCTACTCTTAGGAGTCTCATTCAACACCATACCGGAAGTCGTAACCACTCTAAGGAAAGTTTAATAAATGTACACATATGGGGGAAAAAAAAGAAATAAAACTGTCCCAAATAACCTGTAAGAAAAACTTGTAGAACAAATATGTAAGTTTGGTGAGGTCGTGGGATGGAAGATTGCAACAGAAAAATCAAACTTAGAAACCATAAATTTAGAAAATACTATCTACGGTAGCTCCAAAAAAGCCCCATAAATACTCAGGTACACTCCACAGAAAACATGCACTGGGTCTGTGTGTTAAAAAATACAAAGTTTTAAAGAAAGACATCTCTAAAGACTTAAAAAAATGGAGAGACATACCATGTTCAGGGATTTTAAGATTTGACAGAATAAAGACACCAGTTCTCTTTAAATGATGTGTGGATTAACTGCATTCCCCAAACCCCACAAGATTTGCTGATATAGGCAAGCTGATTCTTACATGCAAAGTTGGAAAACCTAGAATAGTTTAAAGAATTTTGAAAAAGGGGCGCCTGGGTGGCACAGTCGGTTAAGCGTCCGACTTCAGCCAGGTCACGATCTCGCGGTCCGTGAGTTCGAGCCCCATGTCAGTCTCTGGGCTGATGGCTCAGAGCCTGGAGCCTGTTTCCGATTCTGTGTCTCCCTCTCTCTCTGCCCCTCCCCCGTTCATGCTCTGTCTCTCTCTGTCCCAAAAATAAATAAACGTTGAAAAAAAAATTTTTTTTTTAAATAAAAAAAAATTAAAAAAAAAAGAATTTTGAAAAAGAATAAAGGTATGAGCGTTACGTTACCTGATTTTTTTTTAATGTTTGTTTACTTTTGAGAGAGAGAGACAGCATGAGCAGGGGAGGGACGGAGAGAGAGAGAGACACAGAATGAGCCTGACGCAGGGCTCGAACCCGCGAACCGTGAGATCGTGACTTGAGCCGAAGTTGGACGCTTAACTGACTGAGCCACCCGGGTGCCCCTACGTTACCTGATTTCAAAACTGACTCTCAAGTTGTGGCAGTGGAGCCAGTATGGTGTCGGTTGGTGAAGGATAGACGTGTAGATCATGGAACAGAATCCAGAGCCCAGAATAGAACCAGACAAATAAGGGTAATTGATTTTTTTACAAAGGTAGAAAGGCAGTTCACCAGAGAAAGGGTAGTTTTTCAACAAATAGTGTTGGGACAACTGGAAATATATATGCAAAAAAAAAATGAATCGTGGTCTTAATTGCATAACTTACGCAAAGATTAACTCGAAATCAGTCATAGATCTATATATAAAAATATAAACTTTTTGAATAAAAACAGGGGCACCTGGCTGGTTCAGTCAGGAATATGCGACTCTTGATTTCAGGGTTGTGAGTTCAAGCCCCACGTTGGGTACAGAGACTATATAAACAAACAAACAAACTTCATCTTATTTCTATTTTGGAGAGAGAGAGAAAGAGCATGAGCAGGGGAGGAGCCGACGGAGGGAGGGAGAGAACCCCATGCAGGCTCCACACCCAGCACGGGGCCCCACACAGGGTTCCATCCCGCGACCCTGAGATCACGACCTGAGCCGAAATCAAGGGGCGGACGCTTAGCCGACTGAGCCACCCAGGTGCCAATAAACTTTTTTTAAAAAGGAAGAAAATCGTACTCACCTGAAGTTAGGCCAAGAGTTGGTACATAGCACATCAAAAGCCAAATCTGTAATAGGACATACGTCTCCTGGTCCACCGGGGGGCGTGCCACGTGCCCCCTGTACCTGGGTGGCCCCCGGAGTGCGGCCGTGTCGCTGCCAACCTGTGACCAGCCTCCACCAACCCCCGAAGCCCCTAGCCACCACCCAAACACCCACCGCCCCACGGCCACCACTCTGTGCGCCTCGCAGAGACGGGCCCAGATCTGGGGAGCAAACCCTGCCCGCCGGCACAGAATCGGTGAGGCGTTCTGCGAGGGTCAGGTGGGAGGCATTTTCGACTCGGGGCCAATGTGCCGCCATCCACAAAAGCAGCCTGTTCCGTATGTGAACTCAGGGGCCCAGCTGCGTTCCCATCTGTGACTGCCTTTTAAGCCCCCGGCCGTGTTGCAGGGTGAGGGTAACTCATTTGGGGCATGAGAAAACCAGAACGCCAGAAGAGAGCAGGGCCGTGGATGCCGAGGAAGAGGCTGGTCCGCCGAGGGAGGACAGGAAGTCATTGACAAATTGGAGTTTATCTAAAAAATGTTCGCTCTGCAAAAGGCACCATTCAGACAGCAGGAAGGAAAGTGGCGGAGCAGGAGACAGATGCCAAGTCGCGCGCGTAGAAGGGCCCCCGCAGACTGAGACCAGCCAGCTCAGTGATCTGAGAAACGACCAGGCGCAGAATGGGCTCGAGATCTGAGCAGACACTTCCACGAAGAAGCTACAGACACACAGATGCGCATGGATGCAGTGTGTGCGTGCGTGCGTGTGCGTGCACGCGCGTGTGCGTGCAAGTCAACGCGCAGAAACGTGCCGAACCTTGACAGCACGAGACAGCAGCACCCGCCTGTGGGCAAGGCTGACGGCATCCAGCGCTGGCGGGGCGAGGAGGGCAGGTGGCGGGCACACAGCGAGGCCGCCCCGCCGGCAGGCAGTCCGGCCGCCGCCTCCAAAGCGCAGCACGCACCTGCTCGTGAGTACTGACCCCACTGGTTTGAAAACGTACGTCCACACAGCCCGCATGCCAGCGCTCCCTGCTGCACTCCTGACACCTGCAGGCAGGTACTCTTGGATAAACACTGGAAAGTCACAGAACGGGACAGAATCCAGCGATAGGTGATGAGACGAGCTACCTGGGAGCTGGGCCGGGCAGGGGGGGGGGGGGGGGGCTCCACACATCCCACGGCGAGCTTTAGTGGAGGCAAACTGAAAACAGCAGAATGAACGTAACCCATCCAACTTTCTGAGGTGTTTGCATCTCATTGTGCGTAGACTCGAGCCCAGAGAAACGTGGCCTCCGAGGCGCTCGTGGCGAGCCGTGGGGGCTGCACGCACACACCCGCCCCCGGCCTCCCTGTGGGCCACACTCCCTGTCCCTGTGCCTGGAACCCCGTCGCCCCTGCTGTGGCCGCTGCAGGGAAGAGGGTGCTGGCCAGACATGCCCGGGCCCCAGCGCAGGGCACCAGCCCGGCCGGCTCTCTGTGAGGAGGGGTGTCCTCTGCCCCTGCCACCCCAGGCTCTTCCCAGCGCGTGTCCAGCCAGGGCTCGGGAGGGCTGTGCACACAGCGGAGCCACTGCACGGAGAGGAGGCCCCTGTCAGGCACTCAACCCCCACCCGGTGGGGACGAGGCTCCGACTGTCGGCGGGCCTGGGGCCTTCTCAGGCTTCTTCATTCCGGGCCCGTCACAGCACATTCTAGACAGAGTGCCCCCAAAGCTGAAGAAACGTGTGGCGAGTAGAAGCGTCCCAGAGGCACTGGCCCTGTGTGTGTGGGGGGGGGGGGGGGAGGGGTGTAGAGCTCCGTGCAGCCGGCAAGGCTTTGGTGACTTCTCCCGGGGGGCCCAGGGGCGCACTCGGGGCTGAGCAGGGCCGTGGGGAGCGTGTCCGCCTGGTTCCACGGGGCCCTGGCGCAGGGAGGTTTCTGACCCCCGGCCGGTCCCGAACACCTACGGCCCTCCCTCCAGGAGGAGGGGCAGATGTGCACCACCCAGATGGGATTTACACCGCCCAGTGGGTCCTTCAGTGTCTCGGTGACGGGTGCGGCCACCCCAGGAGACCTAGTCCCTGAGCCGCTCGCCGCCCTTGGCCCGAGGGAGGCCCGCGCTCGGCCCCACCCCCCAGACAAGCCAGGCCACGCGCAGGGCCTCTAGGGCGGGGGCCGGAAGCTAAGACCCGCCCTGGGGAAGCCCAGGGCCCCCCTGCAGGAGGCGGCAGTGCACAGATGGCCAGGCCAGCCTGGAGTGTGGACAGGCCCTTGGCCCGTGCTGCCACCAGCCTGGGGTCATGTTGCCACTGAGCGTGGGGCAGCACCCGTTGCCCCCCAGGTTTGCGGTCATGCTGGCCAGGCCCTCACGACCCTGAGCGGCCTGTCCGTCCTCGCAAGTGCACCCGCACGGGGGGCCGCGGGGGCTGCGGGTAGAAGGGGGTTCCTAGCCCGTGCTGAGACCTCAGTGGGTCCTGCTCAGGCTGTTCTTCCCACGCCTGCTGGCCCCACAGACCCCCTTCTCGCTCACCCCGAAGCTCTGGAATGTGTACATCCCGGACGGTGAGCACGTGCTTATGGCCACGGCCCACACTGTCCTCAACGTGCACAGAAGTGAGTGAGCCTGTGGAGGCGGCGGGCAGGGGCCTCGGAGGGAGGGCTGGGCGTGCAGGTTGGGCAGGGGACACTGCCCTGAGGACCAGCGGGCAGGGGGCCTTCCCCCACCCCCCCTGCTGTGGCACTGCCCAAGACGCTCCTGGGCACAGCCGGACCCCCAGCAGCTGCCCCTGGGAGGCCCCTAGGGCAGCAGGGTGGGGCCCCTTTTGGCCTGACTCCCAGACACTTCTTAGGACGCCCCTGGAGTCTCTGGAGTTTCTGCAGGACATGCTGGCCCAGACCTGGGCCCTGGAGGACGACGTGGTGCTGAGGCACCTCATGGCCCAGCCTCCAAGGGCCAAGTATGAGCCACCCCAGCAAGTGGGCCTCCCTCCAGTCTCTATCCGTCTCCTCTCCTGCTCTGGGATTGGGAGCCAGCCAGGGCTGGGCATCCGGGCACTCGCTGCGGGGGCTGGGGGTCAGCCGCCTGGAGGGCTGTTGTGTGTCAGGCCAAGGTGGCCGCGCAGGGAGCCACAAGGGTACCCTGGTGCCCCACCCCGCTCAGGACAGACAGCTGGAGAAACTAACCACCCCCCCCCACCATCTCTTGAGCAAAACTCGAGCTCCCCACGATGCCCCTGGGCCCGGAACAAGTGTCCCTGGCGCCCAGGCCCCCCCTAGCTTCTCCTAGCTTCGAGACGCTCCCCAGCCCAGCCACCCAACATGAGCAACCCGGACCCCCTCTCGGCCAGGCCAACCTCAAGGCCTTGGAGCGGCTGCAGGAGGGAACCTCCACGGAGCCCGCGGCCGCACGCCTGTCTCCAGATCTGGCCTGTCTGCTGCACCCCCCCCCCACCCCACCCAGAACCCTCTCTGGCCCCCCTGCTGCCAGAAGTCCCTCTCAAAGCTCCCAGTGAACCAGAAACTAGAACTCAGAGCTACAACACTGGGTCCCCTTCCCTTCAGCACCTGCCAGGGCCACCCCAGGGGCCACACTACACACCCGGCCCTGGAACCCCACCGGGACCCCAGTGACAGGGTCTGGCCAGCCCACCACACATGAAGCTGGAGCGCCCGTCCACCAGTGCTGCCCCGTGGCCTGCAGCTGATGCCCCTCTCTGGGTAGAGACTGGCATGGCCAGCACAGAGGCAGGGCAGCGCCCCGCCACTGCCCCAAGGCCGCCAACGTTCCTGCAACCCTCTGACCTCTGCGCCCACAGAGAAGCTATATGCTCGAGGGCCTCTGGAGGAGACAGTGATGAGTGTGGTGGCCCCGAGGCTCTGGGGGAGGAGCAGAGGCAACACAACCACCCCCCCCGGCCGCCCCCCCCCCCCCCCCGGACAACCAAAATGAAGACTGATGGGACCAAGCCCCCTGTGGCCCTGGCCGGTCCTGGATTCTGGCCCAAAGCCGGCGGGCCCTGTCAGAGCGGTAAGTGGCTGTCAGGGACCTGGGTATGGCCCACAGATCCACGTAGGTGACCTAAGGCAGCTCTGAGAGCAGCAGGCCACCCCAACGAAGGGGCAGCAGGGGTGGGCGGGTCGGCCCCACCCTCACCCGCACAGGGCAGCAGGCTCCGCCAGACCCCAGGTCCTAGCAGTCAGTCACCTGGCACCAACAGGGCAGAGGCTGAGGCCAAGGAGACGTGCTGGGGTCCTGTGCCGAAAAGGTCAGACGAGAGGAGCCGGTAGGTGCGGGCCTGGCAGGCCGAGACCCTCCCTCTGCCGTCCTCAGCTCCTGCCTCTCAGGGTCCCCAAACTCAGGAAATGTGACGCCCCCTGGAGTCAGCAGAAGAGGCTCCAAGGTGGCAGACTCCAGCACCCCTGCCCCCGTCTGGTCACTAACGGGGCCTCCCCCTCCAGGGGAAGACACACACCCTGGGCTTCAATCCCCCCTGTGCTGTTTCAAGTTCAGTGAGGTGTTTTTGTGGCAAAACACAGAGCCAGCCTGCAACCACAGCGCCCAGGGCTCTCAGCAAGAAGCGCCAGATGCCCCGCACAGAGACCGGCGGCTCGGCCCCGGCCGCAGGACCAGCGCCTGCCACGCGCCCCCGCGCAGGGGCCGCCCGGCACGCAAAGCTGAGGTTTCCCTGTGCCTCCCAAGCTCGGCCAGACGCCAGGGTCAAGACCATCAAATAATTTACTGCAACTCAGCCTGTGCCCAGCGGGCCAGGACGGGGCTGGGAGGAGAGTAACAGCGGGGTGCCGGTGGCGTCAGTTCACGACAGTCCGTGCAAAGCGTCCTGGGAGGTCTGCGGTCACTCTGTCCGGAGAGCCCGGGGCTGGCCGGACTCCGGGAATGCTTCCTTCCTTCCTTCCCCTCCTCCGTCCTCCGTCCGCACCTCCTCCCGGCATCCGGCACCTCCGGGCCCCGTGCCTGTGCTTGTGGGGCACAGAGGGCCAGCGGGCCGCCAGGGTGGACGCGGAGGGGACGTCAGGAGAGCAGGCACTTGCAGCTCATGCAGCCGGGGCCACCCTCGTCGGGCGGGCTCAGCTTCCGCACCTTGTGTTGCCGGATCTCTCGGACCAGCGTGTAGAAGGCGTCCTCCACACCCTAGGAGGAAGGGGCCGGCTCAGAGGGGGACTCAGCAGGGGAGGAAACCCAGGGACCCCTGCCTCGAGCTCATGCAGACTTCCAGCCCCTTGCCCGCCTCCTCCCCACCCCTACCCCGACAGGCAGGAAGCCCCAGGGCTGCCCCCACCGGGCGGCCTGATCCCCAGGGGCTCCCCCACAGGGCGGCCCCAAGGTCTGGCTCCGAGCTTGAACACCCCGTGTCCCACTCCTGTCTGACCTACCACCCTCATCCCCCGTAGCCTGCTAAGGGGTCAGGGCCAACAAGGGCCCACGGGGGATCTCTGGGGGCAGAGGGGCCAGGGCCCCAGGGTCACCGCTCCGGCCTGGCTCAGGGCAGCTCTCTCCAGGGACCTCCACCTCCCCCTGGAGCTGTGTCAGCCCAGACCCTGGGCCCTGGCCGCCCTCACTGCCCTGCCATCCGGGGAGACTTACAGCGCTAGGGGCCGCTGGGTCACGGGGGTCCCGGAGGGTCCCAGAGGGTCCCGGAGCTGGAGCCAGAGCCAGAGCGGCTGCCCTGTGTTGGGGGAGAGGGGGCAATAAAGCACTGCTCCCTGGCAGGGTTGGGGCGGGGCGGGGGGGGGGGGGGTCCCTGGCTGGCGGTGGGGGTGGGGAGCCGGCTCACCTGGCGAGTCTTGGCCGACGTCTCAATGTACGGGATGCCGTAGCTGCGGGCGAGGTCCTGCGCCTGCCGGGACTCCACGGTGCGCGCGGCCAGGTCACACTTGTTCCCCACCAACACCATGGGCACGTCATCGGAGTCCTTCACTCGCTTGATTTGCTCCCTGCAAGGAAGGAGGTGTGATCCAGTCACGGGCTGCAGGCATAGCTGCATCCAGGACCTTGAGAGCAAAAAGAGAGAGAGAGAAAGACGGAGAGAGAGAAAGGGACAAAAAAAGGGAAAGAGGGGGCAGGGAGGGCCCCTGGGGGCCGGCAAGCAGCTCACCTGTACTGGTGGATGTCCTCAAAGGACTTGGTATTGTTGATGGCAAACACACAGAGGAAGCCTTCTCCGGTGCGCATGTACTGGTCCCGCATGGCGCTATACTCCTCCTGGCCCGCCGTGTCCAAAATGTCCAGTAGGCACGTCTCGCCATCGATAACCACTTGCTTCCGATAGGAGTCCTGCAGAGGACAGAGCTTAGGGACCACCCCACCTCTCCCAGGAGGAGCCGCGCAAAGCAGCAGCCCCTCCCGGGGCCCCACCCATGCCCCGCCCCTAGGCATTGGGAGGGAGGGAGGCAGACAGAAGAGGAGCCCGCATCAGGACGGAGGGCTGGGAACAGGGGCAGCACGGCTCACCTCGATGGTGGGGTCATACTCGTCCACGAAGTGGTTCTGGATGAGCTGGATGGTCAGGGCACTCTTCCCCACACCTCCAGCGCCCACCACCACGAGCTTATATTCCGTCATCGTTCCTCAGGGGATCGCGGCACACGGCGCCCACAGGGGTGGTCTCCTGTCCCACCTGCCGAGGAAGCCGCATTCAGCCACAGGCCAGGCCCCACAGAGCAGGCCTGTTGAGCTCCCTGGGCTGGCCCGTCCCACCCTCTGGCCCCAGACAACCAGGTAACGGGGGTGGCAGCCAGAATGGAGGCCCAGCCGCCCACCTGTGGCACCTCCAGCCCAGGGGTGGGAGACGGGCCCCGCCTCCAGCTGCAGGTAATGGCTGTCAGAGAGGCAGGGAGCTGGCCCCCCAAAGGCAGGGCTGACAGCTGAGAGCATCTCCCAACCACGCACCCGAATTAGAAGTTGCTGGGTAGGCAGAAAGCCTGAACCGGAGGCCCTGCAGGCGGCGGTTCCCAGTTCCCCTCCCTGCGAAAACAGGTCTTGCCACCGTGGAGCGCCCAGCAGCGTGCCCAGGCAGGCCAGTGCCCGCCTACAACCCGCTCCGGGCCCCACGGAGCGTGTTGCTGCATTTGACAAGTATTTACTGAGCGCCTACTGTATGCCAGCTGCTGCTCCGGGCGCACGGTGACAGGCAGACAAGAACCCCCTGCCCTCTGTGGGCTCTGCCCGCACTGCAAGGAGACCGGCACACGTTAAAATAACGGGAAAACCCCGGTATCCTGTTGCCGTACGAACTTTGGAGAAAAGAAGGCAGATGAGGCAGCCGGGTGGGGGTGGGGGTGGGGGTGGGAGGTGGGGGGAGGGTTCCCGATACGCAGCTGACTGAGAGGAACAGACCCAAACGACGTGTGCAGCGGGCGCACAGGTGACAAAGAACGAAGGCCAGGGCCAAGGCCTCCGGCTGGGGTGCCCCAGTCTGTGCGGTTTCACGAGCGGACGCCCTTGCGCGGACAGCGGGCAGTGATTTCCTGCACCCCGGCTCGCCGGCTGCGCGTGATGGCCGCCTGGTGCCGGAGCACTCGGGGGGCAGCCTCGCGACCGGAGGGCGGGCGACCCCGCGACGGCCGCGGCCCCGCGCAGGGCAGGGCCGGGGACGCGGACGCACAGCGCCCCCGCCGCCGCCGCCCGCGGCTCACCTGCGCCCCCGCGCGCCCCGCCGCCGCCAGCCGCCCGCCCGGCCGCCCGGCCGCCCCGCAGCCCCGGCCGCCGCCCGCCGCCCGCCCCCGCCGCACTCACCGCTCACTGGCGCGACTGCCCCCGGGGCCGGGGCCGGGGCCGGGGCGGGGGCGGGGAAGGGGGCCGGGGCCGGGGCGCGCGGGTCGCCCGGCGCATGGGCTCCGTCCGCGGAGGGTGCGGCTCGGGCTGCGGGCGGCGGGGCGCGCGGGCGGCGGACACTCGGCCGGGCCGGCGCACGCCCCGCCCCGCGCCCCGTCCGTCAGCCCGGCGCGGCTTGCCATTGGCTGTCTGCGCCGGGCCCCGCCCCGCCCCGCCCCGCCCCGCTCCGGTTGGCCGGCCGGCCCGCCTGTCAAAGGCCGCGGCCGGGCGGGGCTTCCGGGAAACGGCGCGGAGGGCGGTGCCGGCCCTGGAGGCCCTCGTGGGCCGCGGCCTAGGGGGGCTGGGCTCGGGCGGGCGGGAGGACGCTGGGGTCGCGGGTCCGGGGACGACGGCTTCCCCCGAAAGGGTCGGGACTCTCCCGAGGAGACAGCAGCCCCGCAGGGGAGCGCGGGTCCCTGGCCGGGTGTAGACTGGGGCGGGGTCGCTGCGGTCCGGCTCGAGCCCCCTGCCCTGGCGGGGAGGACTTCCTTGCCCCCCGACGCGCAGCCCGCCGAGGGGGCCCCGGAGCGGAAGGGTCAGTCCGCGGGACGAGCCTCAGGGACGATGGGACCCACAGGGTCAGCACCGCGGACGACCCCCGGGCTGGGGGCCGGAGGAAGGCGGAGAGGGCGGCGGGGACGGGGGTCAGGTGCCTGGAGCAGGCCCGGGCCGCGCCGGGAGCCTCTGGGTCCCCCAGCGGCCGCGGGCTCGGCTGCCCGACACCCGTCTTCCCCGCAGGTGGCTCCGGAGCGGGCGCCAGCAACCCTCCCAGGACACCCGGCACCTCCGGCGGAGTCCTGGGCGCGGCACAGCCCGTGCGCCCAGGGCCAGGCGGTGCAGGGGCGTCTCGGCTGGGCGGGGACCCATCTGAGCCCGCGGAACAGCGAGACCCGCTGTCTTTTCAGCTACTTCTCAGCAGCGCGCAGCCCCTCCCAGGGCTCCGCGCAGCCCCTCTCCCGCATCCCCTCACCACCAGCCTCGCCCAACTTGGGCAGGCCCCGCAGACCGGCCCACCTAGCTCCCCCAGCCCAGAGGCTCCAACGGTGCAGGTAACAAACGGCACCCAGCAAATCCAACCGAAAAGTTGCCCAAGTGGGTGACACCCCAAGCACAAATATGCACGTCCTGTCTCCTCTCAAGAAAGACATGTTTTTAACATTTTTTAAAATTTCAGTGCAATGTATCATTTTTACAGAAAGCGTGATGCGTTCATCACACGTGAGACCCAACCTCGCTTTGCTCAGACGGCACCCCCTCCCTGCCCCTATCCCCTCCCGTGCCCGCTCCGTGCTGTTCCCTGGGAGCTCACCCCACTGCAGGCCGTGACCTTGGAGGGCCCCTTCGGGGACCACCCCCGCCCCCATCACAGCACCGATCCCACCGGCCGTGACTGTATCCGGCTGGCGGTCCCGCGCACTGCACCGCTGCTACAACAGAGCCGGGCCTGCGCCTGACGCGCACAGACGCGAAGTAAAGGTGCACAAATGGAAGCGGGTGGTGGCGTCCCTCTCGAGCGTGGACACTCCAAACTCCCCTCCTGGTGTCCATGTCTGCATTTGCCTCGTCCTCTGGGGCTCCTTTTGTTTTGGCATCCGTCACGCTCCGAGGCGGAGGTAAATCCCGCAGGGCCAGGGCCAGGGCCTCACGGGCGACCCTCTCAGCTGGGAGAGGTGGGTGCTGGTCTGCTCCAGAGACCCGCTTTGCAGGGCCTGACACCTGGCCTGTCTGCGCCCCACCCCGCCGTCCCCGCTTGATGGCGTCTCACCTCTGCCCCGGCTTCCCTCCCAGCCCAGGGGGCGCCCGCGGCCTACGGGGCCCGACGCTCCGGATCCCGATCCGGATTGGCTGCTGCCCCGCCCCCTTCGCCCTGCCTGAGCAACTGTTGCTAAAGGGGCGTGGCTCGACCTGGGAGTCAGGGAGCGTCCCGCGGCCTCATGAATATTTGAGTATTCAAATGACGCTCCGGCCCCGTTGCCATGGCGCCCAGGGCCCGCAACCCCGCCCCCGGAAGAACGACCGACCCCGAGTCGCAGCGAGCCCCCGGCGGCGGCGGAGGGCGCCCAGGGCGGTGGCACACAGACCAACCCCTCAGGTGAGAGCCAAACACGCCTTTGGGCCCCGGGCCGCAGGCCTCGCTGTCTCCCCCGTGCCTCGGGGCAGACAGGCCGAGGAGCAGGCCCCAGGATGAGGCAGCAAAGCCAGTGGGGAACTCAGTGGTACCCCAGGTGTCAAATCTGGTCTTCCGGGGGCCCTGCGCAAAACCAGTAGCCGGGCTCCCACTCACCGGGATAGGAGGGGCCCCAAGCCCCGCCTCTGGGGAAGATTGGGAGGCAGGGACCCAGACTCTGCTCTGGGAGTTTCCGTGGTGGAGACCCACAGGGGACCAGGCCCTGCCCTCAGAGCTCCTCCCGCTGTGGTGAAGGCCTGGAGGGCGGAGGGGGCCCAGAGAGCTGATGAGCCAGACCAGGGACTGGCATTAGCCTGGGCTATGGGGACAGACAGCCCCGTGGGTTTCCAACCTGGGAGGCTTGTAGGGCTCGCAGAGTGGCAGGGCAGGGGCTGGGAGTAGAGAGCCATGAACAGCACAGACAGGTTCCAGCCAGTGCACGAATGTGAGGGGACAGTGTTTACAGGCCCTGCTCCTTGGACCCCGAGACCTTTGGGCTGGACCGGACCGATGCTCTGGGCCCCGTCAGGGGTAGGACCTCTGCTCACCTGCTGTCAGGCACAGAAGGAAGGAGCAGTGGGCTTGGCCCTTAAGGCTGCCAAGGGCATCCTGGGGCTGCAGCCTGACCAGCCCATGCACTCCCGTCTCCACAAGGCTGGCAGGCCTGGGAGTGGGGTGACCGGCACATTGCCAGGAGGCACAGTGGTGGGGTCCTCCTGCCAGGCTTAGGGCTTTTCACCAGCTAGAGAAAGGCAGGCAGCAGAGGAAACTTTTGGAAAGAAATCCTGGCTGGAAACCCCATGGCCTTAGCCTCCCTGGATCCTGGGTGTTTGTGTCACTTTCCAGGCGAGGTCACTGAGGCGCACAGAGCCAGGGCTCGGCAACCCTCCCAAGGCCTCTGTCAGAGCCCAGCTGGCCACCCTCCCTGCCCTAAGCATGGCGGAGAGGATGCGTCTTGAACGTCCACAGAGGCTGATAGATAAGAACAGTGGCTGGTGACTAGCGCAGAGCCCTGTACGTTGTGGATGCAGCGGGCAAGCATCCTGCCCGCACAGAGCCCGCGTTGTCTTGGGGTAAGGTGCTCACTCAACAGGATGAGTTGTAAAACGCAGAGGACCATAGAACGAGTCAGACTTATAAGGAGAGTAAATCCAGGAAGGAGAGGAGGGAATACAGGGGCAGGGGTCAGCGAGGCCTCAACCCAGTTGGAGGGAGGTGGCCAGAACATCCCGGGCAGACTTCTGGCTCTGCCCCAGAGACGATTCCCAGGTCCGGGGCTTGGCGGGTATCTGCATCTTTAAGGACCAGTGCCAGGCGAACCTCGTGCAGGTGGCTCAGGGACACGCTGAACAACGCCTATGGGGCCTGGGGCTGGGGGTCCTCAGGAGGGACAGCATGCCAGGGAGCCCAGCCCATGAGGGACAGTCCACTGTGGCAGACCCGGAACCCCTTTTGGAAAGAGGATGCAGCCAGCCACCACCTGACTTCTTCTTCAGCCGGTCCAGGTCCCTCATCAGGATGACTGAAAGCACCTGAGGGCCAGTCCCCACACTGGCAGCCCCATGCATCTCGGCACCTGCTCACTTCTGAGCCCTGTGACCTCAGTCCTGCCTGTCTCAGATCCCCTGGGCACAGTGACCTGGCCAGGAGACCAACCCACCTCTCTCCTGCAGGTGTCACTTGGGGACACATGCCGCCCCCTTGCCTGAATGCTTGACCCGTGGTGGAAAAAGGCAGCTGCCTCAGGTGAGGGGGCTCAGCGGGCACGGGGGGCGGGGAACGCCTGAGAGCCTAGTCCTGGGCCCCCATGCTTGGAGACCATCGGGGGAGACGCACAGCACAGGGCCTGAGGCAATGGCTTGCTGCTGGTCACAGCTGAGCTAAGGCTGAGCAGGGGACTGGGGGGGGGGGTGCGCAATGATGCCCCCAGGCGGGGGGAAACTAAATGAGTGACAGCCCCCCAGAGCCGGACAGGGGGAGCCCCACAGGGGCTGGCTGTGCAGGGGTTTAAGCCAGGCTGCAGATCTGAGGGAGAGCAAAGGCTTGGCATCGTTGCCTTCTGCCCATCCCCAGCAGGTTGGATGTGAATGGACCAGGCCTGGGACAAAGCCCGCGGGCCTTGGCCGAGCACAGCCGATATCCTGGTGCGGGAGCTGAGCTGGCAAGGCCCGCACAACCCCTGCCCGAAGAGCAAGGACCCGGGCAGCCATGACGAGCAGTTGGTAGAGGAGTACCTGTCACCTGCCCGACTGGTGAGTGCCAAGGGCTTGGGGGCTCAGGCCGCAGGGCTCCGCGTGGGGCAGCATCCCAGGGCTGGTGTCCGGCCTGCCCTCGGTCCCCAGCCCTCTAGGCTTGCCTGGCTGACAGACGTCCTCAGCCCTGCTATGTGACACAGGTGCTTGGTGACACAGATGTGCCCCCGCCATTCAGGACCCCAAAGGGAATGAGCCGGGCAGGAATCCCACAGGTATTTGCCTGGTACCCGCTGTGTGCTGGGCTCCAGGGACCCCTCTGTGAACCGCTCCATGAACCTGAGGAGCCCCTCGTTCAAGCGGCTGTCATCCCGGCAGGAGACACGGGGGGGGGGGGGAGCCGTCAAATGCCCGGCACACAGCAGGTGCGAACCACCGGGGATAGATAGATAAAACACAAGCTCAGTAGGGGAGCCCTGGCGTCCGGGCCCAGCTGGTTAAGTGGGGGCCACTCCGGGGTCCCACCGACTGCGTCTGGGGCAGCTGCTGAAGGCTTTCTCCCACATCTGGGGCTGTCAGCCCCGCCCCTGTCCTGAGGCCCACCAGGACGCGGAGAGCCCTCACGGCTCCCGATTCCTGCCCAGCGACCCTTCTGGGCAGCTCTGCACGTCACCCGCCGCTGGCCATGCCGAGGGGGCAGACCCCGCCAGCTGCAGGCACCGCCACACCCACCCTTGCACGGGGTAAGAGGGTGAGAGGCTCATGGAGAGGGGTCCCTTGGAGACCCTGCCGTGACATACTCACCGACGTGCAGCAGAAGGAAACCTGGCTGCCCCAGGCCCCCACCTGCCTCCCCGGCCAACTCAGAGATCGGCGCGGGTGGGACTCGCCTGCCAGGCCCCTGTCCCCGCACGGGCTCCTCTGTGCGTGCAGCCCCCAGCCACCCTGCGAGCCCAAGACTTCCCAGTGCCTTGGTCCAGCATGGAGCACATCGGGACGGCCCCCCACCAGCTCCTCAACAGCACCCCCTGACAGGGCCCCGGGGGACAGAGACGGATTCACAGCTGCAGGCCACCTCCGTGCTGGCCAGCTCTGGGGTCCTGTGTCCCTTGGTGCCAGTGAGGTCTGGGTTCAGACACAGCGGGCGGACGTGTTGGAGGGGGCCAGTGTGCACAGAGCTCGGGGTGGTGCTCCTGTCTCAGGCACGCCTAGGGCCACGGGGAGCCCGGGCTGCCCTGACACGACGGCCTGGCTCTCGGAGGGGACTCGGGCACCGGTCGACCTGGGCACAGGGCTGGAGCGTCCTCTGCTGGACAGAGCAGCTGGCTGGGAGCAGAGCAGGGGCAGGGAGGGCCAGGGAGGGCAGTGACCCTCACCTCCCCCACGAGGACCTAGCCTCGGCACCCACCGAGCACCACACACCAGGCGCTGGGCCGGGGCCGACTGAGCGAGCCCGCCGCGAGCACCCTCAGGGCCTGGAAGTGAGCTCGTGCCAGAGGCCGAGGAGACAGGACACAGGCTCTGGGCCAGGCGGCTGCAGTCCGGGTGCAGGAACCCCCCCCTCCCCGCCCCCCGCCCCAGCATCCGCGGAGCCACAGACACTCCCGGTGCTCAACGGAGTGTCTGTGTTTCATTTCCCTTCGTTTTGTGTTCCTTCTCGGCTGACAGTGCCCAACAGGGAGGATGTTTGCAGGAGTACGTATGGCCACCGTGTCTTCCTCGGATGGCCGGCGGGACACTCCCCAGAGGGCCCCGTCACACAGAAGGCTTTGTACAGCCTGGGATCCCCGCAACCTCAGGCCCGGGCGGGGTGCGAACGTGCCACGAGGCTGTCTCCTCAGACCCACGTGGACGCCCACCTCAGACTGCTCCCGGGTGAACCTCGCTGACGCTCAGGCGCCCGCCAGCAGTCCCCAGCCCCTTGGCAGGGGGATCGCTGTATCCCGTGTGTGTCGTCTGTGGCCACATAACGCTGACCGTGAGCCTCCCAGACTCTGGCTCCAAAGACGGGTGTCCGTCCTGAGGCTGCCCTGCTCCCAGCCGCACCGCGGGCTCCCGCTGGGATCCAGGCTCGAGGGGCCACACGGGACCACCCTGCTCGGGGCCGACGCCGGGGTGAGCAGCGGGCGAACCCCAGGTGCAAACTCGTGGGCTCCCTCCGCCAAGCCCAGCGTGGACGAGGCCACCTGCTCGTGTTGTCGCCCGCCAGGGAATGGGCGCGCCGTTCTAATTCAGGGGAGGAGTGACCGGCGTGAACGGCAGCCTACCCACCCCCACATCCAGACCCTGCACACTCCCCGAGTCCCCACGCGCCCCGTCTCAGGCGAGTCCAGTGTCCGGGGAGGAAACTACACCGCACACATCCGAAGAAGGGCCTGTCCGTGAGACCCAGGCGAGCGTGAGGACCAGCGTGGCCCCCCAGCCAGCCTGCAGAGGGGGACACAACAGGCTACCTCGCCAGCCTCTCCCAGTTGAGGGGGGGGCCTGGTCTGGTGGCACTGACCCCCACCCAACAAATGTCTGGGTGCCCTGTGCTGGGAACACGCATTGATTGGAGATCGTTCTGTCCCTGGTGTGGCTTCTGTCCATCCTGGGGCTCCCTTCTCCGCCTGGCTCCCGGCTGGGGAAAGGGCCGCTGTTGCGGACGACCTCCGTGACCCCCAGTCCGGGCCGCGGCGGCCTGGTCATCAGGGGCCCACAGCCCGTGCGCCTCGCCGTACGAATGAGTCCGGCCGACGCCAGGACCGAAAGCCACATTTGCGATTGTGTCCGGACACGGTCCTCTCTGCGGACTCTGTCACTGCGAGCCGGGACCTCTCCTGAGAGCCCGGGGCCTCTGCGGGTGCGGTGGGTGCCGGGCAAGCTGGCTTCGTCCCTGAGACTGGCTCACTGGGTCGTCCTACCTGCAGGCCCTTCTCAGCTTTCTCTCTTGCGGATTGGAATCGAGAGGCCGTTTTATTTTTCAGACCCACGGGCTCCAAACCTCCGGGGCTCTGTCCCCTCCCTCTGGACAGCCCCCTGTCAAGGGCACTAAGAGGGCTCGGCTCACTCCGCCCGCAACGTGCTGGGACCTCTCCACTCAACGCGATAAGCTCCTCGTGCACGTTTTCTGCCATCCAGGCTACCGCAGGAGACTGTCTCGCATGGCACAGGCGTCTGCCTTTTCAGACCCCCAACCCGGTCCCAAATCAGTCACGTTGTTTAGTCGTGTTGTCGTGCGGACCGTGGGAAGCGTGCCTAGCTCCCGCGTTCTGTATGAATCCGCTATGGCTGCTACGCTCCGTGACAAACAACACCCAGCCGCCGCGGGTGGGTCCAGGCATGCTCGTCCGCGGGTCCGGGGGGCTGTGGTTCAGCCACGCTCAGCAGACTGGGCGCCGAGCTCCGACACACTGGGTCTGTTGCCCGGGTCTCATTTGGACACTGGCACCCTCAGGGCAGGCCCTCGTCTGCAAAGAGCCCCACCAGCCAGAGCCATCCCTGGCCAAGGTCAACACAGATGAGGCACGGGCATTTCTGCCCCCTGTTCCAGCCCCACAGCCGAAGGCAGAGACTGGGGAGGAGTGACCGCGGTCCAGGCCCCAGGGCTGACTCTTCGTTGATTTTTGCAGCGCGCCCTGGCCCAGGTAGATGACCTTCGACTGGTGGGCATGCTGGAGATGTGCGTCAGCACCCGTGAGAGCAGCCTGGGGAACTTCGGTGAGAGCCCCTCCCTGTCCACACCCCACTGCTGGCAAGGTCAGACTCCGTGAGGGTCCGTTCGCTGGAGGGCTCCCTGCCGGGCTTCGGTCTTTGGACCACCGCACCCCACGGGCCTGCCCTGCATCCCTCTTTCAGGGATCGGGGACCGTCTTGCGGGGTCGATGCCGCGTTCTTGGAAGGAGTCTAGCTCAGAACCCTTTCCCTGGGGGTTTTAGGGCGCGCAAGGACACGGGCTCGGGGGTTCCTGTGCTCTGGAACGGAGCCGCCAGTCGATGCAGGTTATGGTGTGGGGTGCCTGTGGCTGGAGCTGGGATGTGGCTCAGGGATAGGACCCAAGCTGTGGCGGCCCCGCCACACCAATGGGGCGCCCCTCCTCCGAGTGGACTCCTGGAGTCCTGGGGCCTCTTGGCCTTCCGGACGGGCCGTCTGCTCAGGTGCCCCCCGCCCCGTGTGAAGCACACAGCCGCGAGGTTGCCTCCAGGACTCAGAGCAGCCATCCTTCAGCGGCCAAGGGGCACGGGTGTCTCCGGAGGGTGCAGAGAGGTGAGTGAGGGGTAAGGCTTGGTCTCTGACCCTCCCTCCTCTGGCCCCCAGGGGTGCACCTGCCCAACCTCAGCCAGCTGAAGCTGAACGGTAGCTGCCTGGGCTCCGTGAGGTGAGCACCTGCCCTGGGATCCCGGCGGGGGGGGGGTCCCCACCGAGAGCCTCCTGGCGTCCTGCTGCCTCTGTGTCCGGGCCCTAATGCCCGCCCTCCAGCCTCGCTCTGGGACGTGTGGCACGTGTCACCCACCCCCAGTTTGTTGGAGGCACCTGCCGAGAGTGACACCCGCCCCTCAGAGCCTGTAGTCAGCTTCAGGCTGGTCACACCGGGTCTCCAAGGACCCACCGCGGGGTGCCCGGAAGATGCTCCCCATCTTTGGCAAAGGGTCCCCAACAAGCAAGGGGTCTCCGGTGGGTGCCCCAATACCACCCAAGCCTTCAGGGTTTCAGGCGTCCCTGCGGCGGGGCACGTAAAACGTAATGGCACGTGAGTCATCAACTGAAGAGACAAAATTCAAAAAACTAAAGGCAGATTAACGTCCTTTGTTTACGTCATTGGCCGGAAAGAGCAAAGCTGAAGCAACATCAGACTGTTTTTGGTGTCGGAGCAAAATGGGTTTTACGTAGCCAGGGCCGGCCAGCGTGAGGCAGGGGGTCCGGTCAGAATTCTGGAAAACGATCCAGACGTTTTAAATGGGCTCTCAGCACCCAGTCATGTCTAGGGGAGTCCAGAAAGGTATTTATGAAGCAACCTCCTTCGAATGCTTTCTTGATTTTCCTTATTTATTCTGTGATTTATCAAATAAAGGTCAGGTGCAGCCCCAAGGGCCAGAGCAGAGAACGGGCCTCAGGGGGCACAGAGGGCACCGTGTCTGTAGTGAGGGTCTAGAAAGTGGGGTTTCAGGAACGTGCCTTGAACGTGCGGCTAAGCAGTGTTCTGACAGAGAAATCAACAAAGACAAAAAATCCTGTTTACTCCTTCCTTGTTGAGGCTTCAGATTAGCTCAGCGAATAATGAAGTGTATAAAACTCATAAACGAGAGGATGAAAACTACAGAGAAGTGGAACGTATTATAAAATTAAGAAATATGATACATCATTTGTAGCAAAACAAAATAATTCAATTCCAAGAGAACAAAAAAACCCCAATTCCAAGAAAAATGATTAGATCATAAATTGCAAGAAAACACGTTCTGTCCCTTGATAACAACAGCGACAAGTGTAGCAAGTCTTTTAAGTTTTCTCTTCCTGAATCCTGACACTGGGCCACATGAGGGTTGCAAATCTCCACGGGCTGAAAGCGGACAACAGTTTGTAAAAGGAAGCTATCTAATTAAGCGTGGCAATCCAGTCAATTCATGTGCGGCTTAGCTGATAACAGCCATACTGAGGGCATTGAAATCTCCGGCCGGGGTGGGGCGCCCAGGCTCAGTCAGAGGAGCGTGCGACCCTTGGTCTGGAGTCGTGAGTTCGAGCTCCACGTTGCGCGTAGAGATTACTTAAAAAAATAAAATCTCAGGCAGTATCTTAAGGGCTGGAAAATGATTTCGACGTAACGGCTGTCCGTTCGTCGGCGGCTGAGAGGGAATTCAGCAGCTGAAATGTCGCGGGCGTGAGGGCGGATGTTCTTGATCACACGGGCTGAGCGTGGCTTAGACTCTGCGGGGCTCCTCAGCCCGCCTGCCCCCGCTGACCTCGCCTGTGGCGGCCTTCGCTTCCACAGAAACCCTTCGTTTTACCCGGTCCGTCGATTCCGGCTGGTGATTTGGGTCTCATCCAGGAAGTTCGTCCACGCCCCCGAAGTCGCGGGATTATTCTGCCTCTCCTTCCCTTCACTCTTACGGTCTCTACCTGTGAGGTCGCCTTCAATGGCGGCATGAGATCGGGACCCAGTTTAATTCCCGCCATACGGTGAGCCCCTTTTCCCGACGTCGTCTCTCCAGCAACCCACCGCCTCCCTGCAGACCACTCTGCCGCTTCCCGGGTCCTCGCGCAGATGTGGACGTGGGAGCTGTCGGCGGCGTCTGTCCGTCTGTCCTGCACCAGTGCCACGCTGCCTGTACCCCTGGGGCTGTGAGGTCACGTGTCCGTGTCCGCCGGCCTCCTCGTCGCCTTCCTTTTCCCAAAACGACCGGGCTGCTCCCGAACGCGTCTCGTATTTGACGTTTACGATCTGTTTGTCGGGCGTTGCCCGCACGACTCTTCCCGAATTCTCTTTGCAGCGAAGAAAGATTCACCCGCTACTTCGGGTGTATTCGTTACCCATACACGTTCACGGAGGTGAATAGCTCTCCGCCCGTGTGCTCTCTTACGTTTTTAACGGAGTCTTTAAGCTTCCCCTAGGTAGGAAGTTTGTCATCGGATAGAAAGCCTTCCGCCGCAGGTCACGGGACGCTGTATCCCCCAGCGCGCACCCGGGCCGAGCCCCGTTCCAGGCCGCGGACGAGGCGGCCGTGACCGGCACGCCCGAGCAGCAGAGATGTAGTCTTTCCCGGTTAGGCAGAGCAGAAGTCAAGGCGAAGGTGGACGGCCCTGGCTCCTTCTGGCGCTGCGAGGGAGGAGCCGTTTCGTTCCGCTCCGCTGGGGGGGCGGGGGGGGGGGCAGCTTGCTGCTGTCTTCGGCGCCCCTTGGCTCGTCGGCGCCTCCGCCCCGTGTCTGCCCCCACGTTCACACGGCATCCTCCCTGTGTCCCCACCTGCGTCCCCACGTCCCCTTTTCATAAGGACACCAGACGATATTAGCGCCCACCCCCGCGCCGCGGGGAGCTCGTCTTAATAATTACACGTGCTACAACGCCTTCTCCAGACAGGGTCGCATCCTGAGGTGCTGGCAGGTAGGACTTTGACTTACGTGTTGCTGGGAGGGGGGACACCCTTCATCCCGTAACGGGCAACGTGCCCTCCTGCGTCTGACAGTAAGAACAAGCAGGTTCCCAGCGTCCCTCCTGCGTTTCTCTGTGCAGAACCGCGTCCTGTCACACTCCCCGGCACCAGCCGCCAGGAACAGAATGTGATCGTGAACCGAGGCGGCGTGAGCTCAGCCAGGAGCCACCCCTCCCGTCCCCACTGCTGCTTGGGACGGGGCAGGACATCGGCCTCCCTGAGACCAGAACTAAAGGCCCACACGTTTACGGGATTTTTGCAATCACGCGTGGGGCTCCGTTTCTCTTGTATTTTCTGGTTGGTTACTATAAACGTAGAGAACTACGCTGATGTGGCGTAGATTTCTTTTCCATCAGTACAACACTACCGACTCTCATACGTGGGTCTTGTCTCTGGCAACCTCGTGTCTTGATTTTCGACGGAGCAAAACTGCCAAGCTCTCCTAGAACCCCAGTAATTTGTTAGTTCAGTCGGGGTTTCTGTCTTGAAGATAGAAAGACCGGCAACTTTCCCTTCTAGCCCACACGCTTCGTCTCACCCCGTAGCCTCGGCGGGCCCGCCCCCCGGCACGACGTGAAATACGAGCAAAGACGGCGGCGGGCACGCTTGGTTTCTGTCTGTCTGAACGGGCACGTGTCTCAGTTTCTCTGCGTCTGTCCACACGATCACGAAACGATACTCCTGGACCCCATCGGTGGTGGTGATCCTTCCCTGTGCGTCTGCGGTAGGACTACTGGGCCACGCTGAGTTAACATCACTGTGACTTTGAATTCTATTTGCTCGGCAGTCTTCCTGTCCGTGCTCACGAGGGCCAGCCCTTCACCTGCCCTGTACTTCCCTGGTTCTGGGATCAGGGGTTGACGCCTACGTTGCCTCCCCCTCTAACTGTCCTTTTCGACGGCTCTATTTTTTAAACTTCTTGTGTACAAAACCGTTGTGGAAGATCGACATTGTCGACCCCTTGGTGGCTCATTAGAACTTACTTTTAAAACCGGTAGGGGCGTCCGGGTGGCTCTGTCGGTTGAGTGTGCGACTCTTGCTTTTGACTCCGGTCACGATCCCAGGGTCGTGGGATCCAGCCCGTCGGGATCCTGACAGCACAGAGCCTGCTTGGGTTTCTCTCTCTCTCTCTCTCTCTCTCTCTCTCTCTCTCTCCCTCTCCCTCCCTCCCTCTCCGCCCCTCCCCTGCTCTCTTTCTCTCTTCCTCTCTCAAAACAAATAAATAAACATTTTTAAATTAATTCACGAAAACCAGTCCAGGTCTGAGGACTGTGAGGGTTGGGGGATGGCCATCACCACTTAATTTCTTTTTTTTTTTTTTTCAACGTTTTTATTTATTTTTGGGACAGAGAGAGACAGAGCATGAACGGGGGAGGGGCAGAGAGAGAGGGAGACACAGAATCAGAAACAGGCTCCAGGCTCCGAGCCATCAGCCCAGAGCCTGACGCGGGGCTCGAACTCACGGACCGCGAGATCGTGACCTGGCTGAAGTCGGACGCTTAACCGACTGCGCCACCCAGGCGCCCCACCACTTAATTTCTTTAACCGAGCTTCGTATTTCCTTGCGTGCCCGCTTTATCTAGGTTTTCAAAAATGTTGGTCTATATTTTGTTTACAGTGTCTTCTGTTTGTTTGCCACGGCTGCGCTGGCTGTAATTCTTCCTCCTTTGAAATGCCGTGTATTTGTTGGCATCGTCTCCTCACCTTCGCTTTGCGGGAGGTTGTCCGTTAACTTTTTGCGGAGTCGGCTCTCGGCTCTGTTGGCTTTCTGTACAGTCCGGTTGTTACTCGTCTCGCCCGCATCTTTATTGTGTCTTCGCTTCTTGTTCTGTTTGAAATGTGCTGTTGTCCTCTTTCCAGCTCCTTGAGCGAAATGCGTAGCTCTGTTGCGGCGATCCTCCCAGTTTTCTGAGAAACACACTTGAAGATGCAGCCCCGTCTTCCTGGACAGCGTCAGGCGTGGTTCCACAAATTCCGCGTGCTTTGCTCTTTGTCATTACTTCCAAATGTTCGGTAATCTTCCTACTGAATCTGAGATGAGGCAAAATCGGCCAGTTATTCCCCCGTGCCCACTCTTCTGTAACACCGGAACTCCCCGCTTTCAGCTGGGCACGTAGCCACCTAGCCCCCCCCCGCAGCCCGCCCTGGCCGTGCCCCTCGGGTCTGAACCACAGGTCACAAGCAGACTCTGGAAAGAAATGGAATGGAACAATAATGCCATCTCAGAAATGAAGACACACTCCAAAGAGGTCCTGCAGGGAACCCAGCACAACGTGCCGCGTGGAGAACAGGAACGGTCAAAACGACCACACCTGTCCGTAAACGGCGTCTGGACGAACCACAAGGGCGGAGGGCAGGCGGAGGGTCTGCTGGGCACGTAACTGTAATCGCTTCAGAAGGAAACCGAAATAATGGAACAGAACAAATAGTTAAAGGTTAAAGAAAACTTGTGAGGGCGCCTGGGTGGCTCAGTCGGTTGAGTGTCCGGCTTCAGCTCAGGTCAGGATCTCCCGGTTCGTGGGTTCGAGCCCCGCGTCGGGCTCTGTGCCGACAGCCTGGAGCCTGCTTCGGATTCTGTGTCTCCCTCTCTCTCTCTCTCTCATTCTCTGTCTCTCTCTCTCAAAAATAAATAAAAGTATGGGGCGCCTGGGTGGCGCAGTCGGTTAAGCGTCCGACTTCAGCCAGGTCACGATCTCGCGGTCCGGGAGTTCGAGCCCCGCGTCAGGCTCTGGGCTGATGGCTCAGAGCCTGGAGCCCGTTTCCGATTCTGTGTCTCCCTCTCTCTCTGCTCCTCCCCCGTTCATGCTCTGTCTCTCTCTGTCCCAAAAATAAAAATAAACGTTGAAAAAAAAATTAAAAAAAAAAATAAAAGTAAAAAAAAATTGTTTTAAAAAAAGAAAACTTGTGAGACACAAAAGAGGACTTTCAACCACACGTTGAAGGGAAAAATCGAAGGTGGCCAGCTAACACTGGAACGCACCCTAACGAAGTTACTGGACGTGAAGATGAAATCTGGAGGCGGCCGAGGAAAGGCATCACCTCCTCCTTGAAGGTGAACCAGTCATGTGGTTTCCCGGGGACCTCTCTACAGAAACACTCAAGGCCAGGAGGTGGGGTGACGCCCACATGCCCAGTGGAAAGAAAGCAGGAACGGGAATTCCACGCCCAGCCAATGCTTCGGAATAAGTTACAGATCAAGGAAAATAGTTTGATTGGCCCCTCTCGAAGAAGTCACTAGACACAGACCTCAGCCAATTAAGAGATGATGGGAAGATACACTGGCTGCAGCGGACTGGGGGTGAACGTGGAGACCCCGTAACGGGAGTGAAGTTCACAAAGGTGACGTGGAGGTCGGGGGGACGGCAGCCAGGTGAGGCTGTGGGTCAGACATCACCATGGTGGGGGGAGGGGGCACGTGCACTGGAAGGTCTGAGGAAGTCACCGAGCCGTGCAGAAAAGCCATCGGATGTCACGGGGCTGGGAGGAGGACACAGGAACGGGAAGAGCTAAGCAGGGAGAAGGGCAGACGCCAAGTCCCGAGGCGAGAAAACGCAGGGGTGCGATTTCAGGAGCACAGGAGTCACGCTGCAGCGACTGGTCCCCACCCTCACCCCAGGCCCCGGCAGGGAAGCCCCCCCACGTCAGGGTCCCGGCAATGCAGCTCTCCTAAGCAGCATTTCAGGCCCTCGCCCCCAATTCGAATGCCCAAGAAGCCATTAATGGTACAACTAGAAATATTAGGGTGCCTGCAACACGACACGCAAAAGTCCCGGGGGAGACTAGGCAATAGAGGGAGGAGAGTGAAACCCCCAAACTTCAGCAGATACTGCGAGAGACACGGAAGATGTGGCTTCTTGGCATCTTCAAAACAAGAATAGCATGCTACGAGAAAAGAGCAGAGGACAATGAGGGGCACTTAAGAGTCAGACGTGGCGGCCAACATAAAAACATCAGTAGCAATGTTGGAAAATGGGCAAATCTCCCAGAAAGCAGAAGACAAGGCAGAGAGATGGAAACAGCGGAGAGAAGATAAGAACACGCGGGTCATCCTCAGACAACCGAGGAAGGACTGGTAGAGCTCCAGATGTGAGAACGGGGAACACGGAGAGAGAAATACAAAAGAAATGCCATCAAGAACCTCCCCGAACCCGACGAAAGGATACACCCTGTCAGGGGGCACCCAGGAATGAAGGGCCCCTGCAGGCAGCAGTGGGCCCAGAGAGCCCCAGCGTTGTTCTAAGATGAGGCGGCACCGGCCTGCCCATCCGCAGGGGAGTGGCGGCAGAGGGAGGGCGATGGGCCAAGACAAGGCTTGGGCAGGGGACGCCCGGGCAGGGGTGGGGGAGGTCTTGCAGGCACAGCTGGCTGGCAGAGGGGGTGTAACTTGGGGCAGCCAGCCACAAGCGCGGCCCAGAAAGGGAGTGGGGCTGATCCCACCGGGGCAGGGCCGCCTTGCCCAACGCCCCCTCCCCGCTGCAGCAGATGGTGGGTGGGTGCGGCTCAGCCAAATAACCCCGCCCAAAGGCGCCTCCCCTCCGCCAGACCCAGCCCTCCGGGGGGCAGGAGGAGGTGGCTTCTGCCGGTGCCCCGACCCGGGAGGCTGCAGCAAGGAGGGAAGGCAGGGAGGCAGGGGGCTCCGGGGCCCTTTCCTCAGCCTGGAGGCTGCCACGCACCAGCCACAGGTCATGGGCGGCCCTGCACCTGGAGAGAGCCAGATGCGGGTGGTGGATGGGCTCGCGGCATAGCACAGGGCCTTCGTGGACGCACACGTGGCCCTCCAGCCCAGGACGGCGCTGACCAGCCGACCCTGCCCTCCGCAGAGACCTGGGCACCTCCCTGGGCCGCTTGCGGGTGCTGTGGCTGGCCCGCTGCGGCCTGACCGACCTGGATGGCATTGGCTGCTTCCCGGCCCTGAAGGTGGGTCTGTGGTGCCCCGGGCTGGGGAGAGGGTGCCGGCCAAGCCCTGGCTGAGGCCCCCTGCTGTCCCAGGAGCTCTACGTCTCCTACAACAACATCTCCGACCTGAGCCCGCTGTGCCTGCTGGAGCAGCTGGAGGTCCTGGACCTGGAGGGTAACAGTGTGGAGGTCCTGGAGCAGGTGCGTTACCTGCAGCTGTGCCCGAGGCTGGCCACGCTCACCCTGGAGGGCAACCTGGTGTGCCTGCGGCCAGGGCCCAGCCCCTCCAACGAGGTGCGTCTGGTGGGCGCCCGGGGAAGCACGTGCGCGGGATGGGGAGACGCTCTTGGCCCTCCCACGGCCCCAGGGGCCTCTCCGCCCACCCGGACGCTGGTCATGTCCAGGCAGGGCGGCGGGATCGTCCCCAGGCGCGTCCCCCCAGGCACAGTCCACCTGCACCCTGTGACTTGTTCACCGGGAACTCATTCTCTGGTATCGCTGGAGACCTTCTAGGCCGGGACCAGACCCCACGGGGCCACGTGCACACAGGCCCCCAGCCCACGCACAGACCCCCGTGAGGCCCATGCACACACCACATGGAACCACGCGTGTCCGGTTCGGTCTGCACATGGAATCACACACGCACACTCACACACAGCCCCGTGCACGCCCAGTCCAGAGCCCCCCTCATCTCCCGCAGGCCTGTGCACACCCCACACAGCTGCCCACACCCCCGCACTGCCCGTGCCCAGAGCGCACTCTTCCCGCCCTGCTAGCCTCCACGGGGTGGTGGTGCCCAGCTAGGCCACAGCTCTGGGCTCAGGGGAGCTCCACAGGCCAGAGGACACCACTGGACCTTGGCTGTGAGCCTAGAGGGTGAGTTCACGTGCGGGGGGGAGCCCGGGGTCCCCGCAGTCCCTGGTGGCCAAGAGTGACCCAGGCCGGCACCCACAGGAAGGTCTGGAGGAATCGGCCACGGGAGGGGCCCCGCTAGACCCAGGCCCGCCACGCCCTCCACCCTGCAGGTGCCCCCCGGCTACAACTATCGGGCAGAGGTGAGGAAGCTCATCCCACAGCTGCGGGTCCTGGATGAGGTGCCAGCCACACACACGGCCGTGCCGGCCCCCCGGGAGCTGCGCCAGGACTGGCTCATGGTGAAGGAGGCCATCAAGGAGGGCAGTGTCTCCGAAGGCCTGTTCCCCGGGCTGGGTATGGCGGCCACTCCCCTGCCCCCTGGCAAGGGCTGCCCTACCCCGCCTGGAGACCTTACCGGCTGGAGCCCCAGAAGACGCCCCCCCCACCGCCCCCAGGAAGAGAGCTCTGCACCCCCCAGCACCCCCCTAGGCCTTTCAGAGATGAGCAGCCATATTTCACATCCCTTCTCAGCCTTGACCTTCTGTCCCCAGAGCCCCGCATACCTGCCCCCAGGCCAGGATAACCTCCCTGTGAGCAGAGCAGCGCCTGGTGGGGTGTGGGCCTGCAGACACACAGACACGTGTTAGGGGGCCGGGGTCCCTGGCCTGTGGACAGTGTCACGGGCTGGCCGGCTGGCGTGTGCTTCCGTGACCTCTGATTCTGACCCTCGGGTAGATCATCCCCACGGAGCCCCCATCCGGACACTCGGCTCCCAGCTCTCCTTGCCTGAGACCCAGCCACGGGCCCCCAGGCCACGGCCCCTCTCCCTACTGGTCACTGGGGGTCCCCTGCCGGGAGGCCTGCTTCCCAAGGACCCAGCTCCACAGGACGACACGAGTAACCTCACCCACGGTAACTACCCACCTCTGCACAAAGCTGACCCCGCAGCCCCTCAGCCCCAGAACAGACCCAGCCACCCCTCTTCTTCAGGTGGCAGCCGAGTCCTCTGCGGAAACCCCACCAAAGGCCTGCGGGAGCGTCGACACCAGTGCCAGGTGTGGCTTGTCACCCCCAAGTGGGTCACAACTGCAGTGCTACCACAGGGGACCCGTGTGCTGGCCTGGCAATGCCCTGGCCTACAGTCACTGCTGGCCAGAAGTCCCAGCCTCCCCAACACCCTGCACAGCCAGATGAGTCCTGCCTTCAGGGTGCCCCCCACCTAGCCCCCTCGAAGGCTGTGCCCCCAAACCAGCCCCTTCTCTCCTCAGGCCTGGACACCTCCGGAGCAGCTGGCCCCACAGGAGGACCTGGCTGCCAGTGCCTCCACCCCAGGGCCTGACCCTGCAGACAGCAGTGACCTCCTGGCCTTGGCTAGGCTCCAGGCCCGGAGGGAGCTGCGCCTTCGGTGGGTGCCCCTCCCCCTCCCGGCCCCCAGCCCTACCACTGCATGTCCTGGTTTGGTGGGAGGTCATGGCAGGGGAGGGGGGGCTGCCTAGGTACCCCGGATGGCTGGGGCAGCTGGCCGTGGGAGCCTGAGGCCGGGGGACCACCCCAGAGCACATTCGTTTGGGAATGGCCCTAAGGGCAGGGCTGCACCCCCTCCCCCCTCTGGTCCCCTCCCCAGTAGGTACCTGGAGTCCCAGCAGGAAGGTGCCACAGCCCCCTGGGGCCCACGGGGGGCGCCCGAAGAACAAGAGGACGAATCTAAGCCCAGGACTCCCTCTGGCCCCCAATGTCTGGTCCCAGGTACTGAGAGTGACCCCACTCACTGCCCCAGACCAGCATTCATCGGCTTGGGTCCCCTTCCTCAGCTGGACTCTGAGAGGGGCTGTAACGGGGAGGGCCTCTCCTGATGGTGAGGACTTACAGTCAAGGGTTCCAATCCCAAGTCCTCCTCCCCTGAGCGCTCGGGATAATAATGCCCCAAGGGCTGGACAAAAGGGGGTATGAGCAGGGGCTCTGGACTGAAAGAGAGGGTAGGGTGGCAATGAGTGGCCAGGACAGGCCCACTGGGCAGGGAGCAGGGCACAGGCCAAAGGAGGGGAGAGGCCGCCAAATGGGCCAGGGGACTGAGGCGGGGAGGGTGCTGCCCTTACCCTGCACACAGGGCCTGTGCTGGGCCCAGGACGCGAGAGTCCTGCATGGAACAAACGTGGGGGGCTGTAAAGACCCTCACGCAGCAGGGCCCAGGGAGGCTTCCTGGAGGAAGGGTCTGAACTGACGCGTAGAACTGAGGGGGCAAGCCTGGGAAGGGGGCATTGTAAGCAGGGGCAGCAAGTACATAGGCCATAGGCGCTTTTTTTTTAATTTGATTTTTTATTTTTTTAAATTTACATCCAAATTAGTTAGCATATAGTGCAACAATGATTCCTTAGTGCCCCTCCCCCATTTAGCCCATCCCCCCTCCCACAACCCCTCCAGTAACCCTCTGTTCTCCATATTTAAGAGTCTCTTCTGTTTGGTCCCCCTCCCTGTTTTTATATTATTTTTGTTTCCCTTCATAGGCCATAGGCTTAAAGGTTGGCTGAATGACCCTCCTGTGGGTTGGGGAGTCAAAAGGGCCAGGATGGAAGAGGGACAGGACAGACAAAGCCTGTGCCCTTCCCCGTGTGGGCTTGTGCCTGGGCTGTTGGGGGGGGGGGGGAGACAGAGGACAGGCAGGGCAGCCAGCGGGAGTGGTAACAGACAGTGGGGACCCAGGGACAGAAGGGTGCCAGGGCCTCCCACTCCAGGCCAGGTCCAGGGAAGCACTCACTGGTCACGGCCACACCTCCCAGTCTGCCCTGAGGGGGGTGCCAGGGCCTCACTCTATAGCGGAGTGTTAGGAACTGGCCCAGGGCCACTCTTGGTGCTGCGACTCAGTGACCCAAAGCCAGAGCTCAGACTTTGTGGCCTCTGCATGCCCAGAAGTGGGTGTGGCCCCAGCGAAGTCACAAGGCCGCAGAGCCACAGCCTCCCAGGGGAGCACAGGAAGTGGAGGAGAGGGGTGCCGCTGTGAGGGGGTGAAGGGCTGGGGGAGGGGTCCCAGGGGACACTGCCACCTTGCTGTGGTGGCCCTCGCCCCATCTACTGATCCCTGTGGGGACCCTTGTCTGACAAGCTCTCTTTCCTTGTTTTCCAGAGTCTTCTAGGACCTCAGGCTGTAACCTGATCCCCTCTCCCCCTAAGTTCCCCTTGCCATCTGATTCCAGCAACACCTTCTGGGGGTCCCCAGACCTGCAGTTCAGGAGGCGTAGGCTCAGAGCCCTAGGCAGCTTGAGGCCCGGCCTGGGTCAGGGGCTAGCTGCGGTGACAGCTCTAAGAGGCCTGGAGGTGGCCTCGGGGCCGAACCCTCGAGCCCAAGGATGTCCCAGCCCAAAGCCAGCCCCGGATCCAGCAGCCAGACCTCCCCGGCCTCCGGTGCGTGCAGCACCTGAACCCTATCACCCCAGCCCAATCCCACCCCTAGTGTAACCCCCCACCCGCTGCCAAGCTGGCCTGGACTGCCGGCCAAGGAGCCCCAGTGTGGTCGTGGGAGCCCCATGTGAACTCTGGCCTCATGGAACCCAGAGCATCTTGGAGAGTGTGTTGGGGGGCGGGAAACAGGCTTGACATAAGAGGGACCCTTCTTGGTGGAGGGGAGTGGGGGGGTTGGGACTGCCAGGGGTGGGCACAAGGAAGAGCCCAGGATAGGAGAGCCCAGTTCGCCACCGCTGGCCCCGCTGCCCGCTCCTTCCATGGGGCCCGGCCTTCCCAGGAGGAGTGGTCAGAGCGGCGAACCCGGAGGACACAGGCTGGGCCCAGGCTGAGGTGGCCGGAGAGCAGCCAGGCCCCCCTCGCCCCCCGACCCTGGGGGATTTGTGCGGGTCCTCGCCCACGCAGGGACAGGGCAGCCAGTGCCCTTCCCTTGGGATAGGGCACCCCAAAACCAAGCGAACCCGCTTTAAGGACGCTCAGGTGTACATGAATGCGGTTTACTTCGTAGGCGACGTTGGTTCAATAAATTGTGCAGCTGGCACTGCTGGCCTCCCACGACTTTCTCCCAGCGCGGCCCATCGGCCTTGGGCGCCCACGCCCGCGCTGCCCTCCACCTTCTACACCCGAGCGCCCGGGTCCGCGGTGACCGGCGGGCAGGGGAGGAAGCGGAAGCCGTATCTGCTCTCAGCCGTGCTCTGCACTGACAGCGCTACCATCGGGCAGCCCCGGTCCACGCTCCTCCGGCACACCTGGGGGGGGCGGGGCCTGAGCGGCTCGGGGGCGGGGCCTGGAGGGGCGGAGCCCAAGCGGCGCAGGGGAGGGGAGGGGAGGGGAGGGGAGGGGAGGGGAGGGGCGGGGCCGGGAGGGGGACCCCGCGGGAGCTCGGGTATCCCGCCACAGCCCGCACGCGCGCGCGCTCACCCGGACCCCGTGCTCCTTGCTAGCCCCGCAGTGCTCCTTCCTAGCCCCGCAGTGCTCCAGGCACAGCCCGGCCTCTGCGAGGGACAGCGACGGGATGGGGTCGGCCGGACTCCCACTCCTCGGCGGTCCGCCCGCCCTCCGCGTCCCCGTGCGCTCACCGGGCAAGGCGGGCAGGAGCTCGGGCGTGCGAGTCTCGGCGGCCTCGGGCCGCGCCGGCACCTCTCGCGGGCGGAAGAGCTTGCTGGTGCTCAGCCGCGGCAAGAGGCCCCGCGTCCTGGTGGGGCAGGAGGGTCGTGAGGTCCGGAGCCCGCCCGCGGGAAGGGCAGTCCTGGAGGGGAAGGGGCCTGGGGAGGCGGGAGCCAGGGGCTGGTCCTGCAGGGCACGCCGCGTGGGAGCGCTCTTGAATTACTGGGCGGCGAGGACGGGACCCGGGGAGGTGGGTGGTGGTCCTGCACGGGAACCCGTCTGGAGAGCGGCCTCAGAGGGGATTGGACCTGAGGCAAGGGAATGGTCCCTTAGCAGGGAGTCTGGGGGGACGGTTTTTGCGGGGGTGGGTCCTGGGTGGCAGAGGAGACCCAGGGACCCGCGGTGCCCACCCGGGCCTCCGGCGTCTGGCTCCAGCCCCCCGCACCCTGCCCGCGCGCGAGTGTTGAGGCCCGCGACTCTGCTCCCCGGGGTCGGCCCCAAGCCCGTCCTCTGAGAGCGGGAAGCGGTCTACGGAGAGGTCGGTGTTGTCAGCGAAGATCCTCGAGACCGGGGTCACGCAGTGGGGGGCCCGGTGCTCGCTCAGGACCTGCGGGCCGGCCGGGAGGGGCGCAGCGGTCACCCCCAGCCCGCGGGGCTCTCCGCCCACCCCATCCCGGTCTGAGACGCACCCTGACCTCGCCCTTGGGGTTCAGGAGGAGAGTCACGCATCCCCGGCCGGAATGGAAGTGGACAGGCTCTTGGCCCAAGGACTTCGGCGGCTGCTTCTTGGTGCTGCTGGGGCCCTCGCCCCAAACCTGCCGGACAGCGCGGGGCGGCGGGTGAGGGGCGGTGGGGGCCGGAGCAGAGGCCACGAGGGCTCGCGGGGCGCGGGGCGCACCGTAACGTGGTGCCCTGGAGCCAGCAGCGTGCCGGGCGGGAAGCGGTACATGCACACCGGGAAGCCGTACAGGAGCTGCCGCAGCGTGAGGCCGCCCAGGTCGGCGGTCTCCTCCAGCGACTGGTTGAGGACGCGCACGAACCTCTCGTTGCGGCTCACGGCCACGATCTTCAGGCTGGAGTTAATGGGGCTGGGCGGGAGAGCAGGGAGGGTAGAGGCGCCCCTCCGCCGCGGTCCCGCTAGGAGACCCACCCCTGCTGGGATCCCCCACCCCCACCCCGTGCCGCCCCCCTCCCCTCGCACGGAGGCGGCGCCTGGGATGCCGGTGCTCCGAGTCTGCACAGGACTCCCCTGTCAGGACCGTCTTGCCAGGTGGGTCTGGGGGGGGGGGTTCCGGGGATCCAGGGAGAGACCTGTCGGAAAGAGGACCTCCATATGGAACATCCTCTGGGGACGTCGAACACGAGGCCAGACTAACCTGCAGTGCCCTGAGGCCGCACGTGGGAGAGGAACAGCTCCAGGGGTCAGATCCACAGCAGGAGGCACGGCCCTGGGGGCTGAGGGAAGAGGAGGGACAGCTCAAAGTGCTGGGGAGGGGTGGGAGGGAGCGAGCCAGAGTGCAGAGGAGGTAGCGTCTCACCCAAGGCCACCCACACCCCTGGGGATGAGGCAGGAGAGGCCCCCAGCGGCCTTGCGCTGAGCTGTTGGGGAGACCAAGCTGCCGGAGACGGCCGTCTAGGGTTTGGGGCGGAGATCCCAGCCTCACGGTGGGGGGAGGGAGGAGCCGCCAGGGAGACCCCCGTACCCCACCTTCAGGCAGTGCCCGCATTTCCCTGCCGAAGCTCCTCCGGTGTGGTTTTGTCAACTCGGAACTGCGGCCCGCAGCGCAGGGTGGCTGTCCCGTCACCTTCTGCACACAATGAGGCTCAGCCAGCCAGCCACTGCCGGGGTCGGAGTCTGTGCCCCCTGAGCTGCTGGTGCCCACAGAGGGCAGGGAACGCCACTCGACGCTCTTGAGACGCTGTTCCACACACTCTCTACGCAGCTCCGAGCCCCACTGGCCAGGCACTGGGGCCGGCGGGGATGGCAAGGCCCGGGGGTGCCTGTGGGGGCCACAGTCTGCTGACCTGCTTGCTGCCTGCTGGCTCTGGCTTCTGAACTCCAGCCCTGCCCCCATCTGACCTCCCCAAGGTGGGCGGGGCACCCCGAGTTGTGGTTCCAGTCCCTGGGACCCAGCCTGGGAGAAAGGCCATAGATGGACCGTGATGGCTCAGGAGCCCTTTCCCTTCAACCTTCACCTCCTCCTGTAGATCAGAGAATCGACCTCGGGAGGTGTCAGTGGCTCGTCCAGGGACACTAAGGGGAGATCTTGGACTCTGGTGCACACATGCCAAGGCACGCCCTCTCCTCCCTTCACCCCCGCAGGAGTCCCTGACCAGCACAGTTACTTTTGATCTGAGCTGGACTTGATGTCGGCGAGGAGGTTGGGATACCGATGGGCAATGCTGTTCCAGTCTACGTCCTCCAGCCGGAAACCCTGGCCAGGAAGCAACGGGAACATGGCTCTCCCCTCCCACGGGCCCACCGAGCCATGAAAGCACACGGGGGCCTTGCTTACCTCTCCAGTAGAGGGGACCCGATCATCCTCAGAGAGGTCACTGGAGTCCATCAGCGTTTCTGCAGTTACCACCTGCAGAAGGGGAGTGGAGGCCAGTGGGCGGGAGCCGGGGAACGAGCCTCTCCCCTTGGAGCCTCACCAGCACCCCAGGCACACATTTGCTGCGCATCGGGTGGGCGGAACCAGGGGGTTCCTCCCTGCCTTAGACCACGGTCCTGGGGGTCAGGCTTCCCGGGCAGGCCAGGGCCCCCCAGCGGAAGCACCAGCCTGGAAGGGACACCCTGGCTCTCCAAGGGAAGTCCCAGGAGGGCTGGGGAGGGGGACGTGGGAGGCAGGAGGGTGGGCCGAATGGGGCTTACCTCCACACTGCCGGTGGAAGATCGCAGCACGCGACCCACCCAGGAGGAGCGGGCCAGCTGCAGGAGGCAGGACCTCTGGAACGCCTGCAGCTCAGTCTCCAGCTGGGACTTCTCCTGCTCCGGGAGGGTGCGTGGGTGGGGCAGGGCCTTCTCCCCACCCCCGGGGCCAACCCCTACCTGGCCCCTGATCCTCACCCCAGCCTGGGTCCCCTGACCGACTCCTGACCCCACCTGCCCCTCACCAGTTGGGCCTGTTCCTTCTGGCCTTTCAACTCCAGAGTCAGCTTCTGGACCTGGTTCTGCAGGAGCTTCTCCTGCCTGTGTGAGCACCTGGGGGAGGGGCCATCTCAGCAGCCCCCACCTCGAGGTCAGTAGCCAAGGAAGGGAGGAGGAGGGGCTCGTCTTCACTGACAGTGGAGGCCTAAGGGCACAGAGTCCCACCGCGCCAGGCCAGGTCGGGTTCTGAGAGGTGCGGGTCATAGGTCGAGTCTAGCTTCAGCAGCCGTCGACATGTTTAGAGTCAGGGTCTGGGCAGGTTTACAGCATGTTCACTCTTTCGGGGTTAGGTCGGGGGGTCAGAGTCAGGTAAGGATAAGGTCTAGAGGCAAAAGTCAGGGTAATTATCAGGTGGGAGTGTTGGTCAGCCCCAGCGGTTGGGGATGAGGGCAGACAAAAGCCATTTCAGGCCAGGACAGAGGCTGGGTTGGGCCGAAGGACTGGCACTTTGCCGCTCACCTCTCGGGTGGCAGTCCAGCCACCTCGTACAGGATGTGGCAGCGCCGGGCGTTCTGGCGGTTCTGGGTGGTCCACCGCAGAGCCTGGATCTCCAGTTCCCGCTGACCCCACAGCAGCCGCAGGGTGCGGGGGTCCGAGGACTCAGGGGCCAACCTGCAATGCCAGCACCCTTGCCACTTGATCAGGCCCTGGCTCCAGCTGACCACCCCTCCCTCGCTTCCTTACTGCAGGTTGACGGGGAAGACCACGGGCGTGGAGCTGGGCTTGGTGTCCTTCGGGCACGCAGGAGCCACTGGGTCTTTGGGTGTGCCAGCTGGAGGCTCCGGGTGGTCACTGACCGGCTCTTGGTCCGCCAGGGATAAGGCAGCCTGTCTCTCAGCTTTTTCAGCCTCTTGGCAAGGCTCAGGGGCCATTCTGGATGTTCCTGGGGGAGCTGAGATGGGTAGTGTGGCTGTCACCCTTGTGTCCCATGGGTCGGTACCACGTGGGGCTCTTCTTTCACGGCCACAAGCGCGTGCCTGTGTCTGACAGCCCTAGACAGCATCACTCCAAAAATGCGCTTGTGTGTGTGCGCGCGTGCGTGTGCATGCGCACGTGCGCGCCCCCAGGACACCAGATTGCCGGCCACATGTGTGTCTATGTCTGTGTGTTTCTGACCAGGACAAGGCAGCAGATAACTGTCCCCCACCCCCTTCCCCAAGCAACATGTCACCAGGGTGTTTGCACATTTCCTGTCGTCTCTCTGTCACCCTTGCCCTCTACGACCTGAGGTCCTGCCCTCAGCCTAAGGCAAAGGTCCCCAGAGGTGTTAATCCTTTGCCCGTGATGCCCCCAGACCCAGGGCCTTACCCCCAACACTCACCTGAGGCCTGAAACCCAAGCAGGCCTAGGGAAAGAAAGGCTTTACAGTGTTGCCATGGATACCAGCACCAAAAGGGGAGGGGCTGTTTGTTACCAGCAGCTTCCAGGGAGACCCCAGACCAGGACCCTGAGTGAGTCCTGGACCCACCTCCAGATCCTGCCTGAAGGAGAAGTGGTAAGAGGCTGGGTTGTCGGCCAGTGAGCCTCAGGAGGTCCGGGGAACCGCAGAGCGACCAGCCAGGCCGGCCGTGGCCACACAGTCCACCACCCCCAGCCTGACTGCCTGACTGTGGCACTTGGTGGGTATCGGGGGCATTGCTGCCCTGTATGTGGGGCTTACTGAACTCTAACCGGCAGTGAGGCCCTCCTGAGTGTTTCCCACAGCTTCTTTGTCCTCAGAGGCTGATGCCCACCTACCTGGCCCCCAGGCAAGAAGCCCCCCCTGCCCCCATCCATCTCTACCCCCTGGGTCACCTCAGGGAGCCCCGGGGAACCTCTCATAACCACGATAACTGTTCCCTCTGCCCCACACCAAAAATGAAGCACCAGATCTGACACACAAACTGATGCTCTCCAGCCTTCACCCCGACCCCTTTCTAACCTTTTCTTTTTCTTCTTTCTTTCTTTCTTTCTTTCTTTCTTTCTTTCTTTCTTTCTTTTTCTTTCTTCCTTCCTTCCTTCCTCCCTCCCTCCCTCCCTCCCTCCCTCCCTCTCTCTCTCTCTTTCTTTCTTTCTTTTATTCATTCATTCATTCATTCATTCATTCAGACTCTCAACTTCGCGTTTTTGTAGGACTTCCTGTGCTGCGGAACATACAGGCTGGCAGGAGGACCCCCGTGGCAGAAACAGGGCTCTGAATGCCTGGTCCACAGACAGCATTGAGGCTGTGAGGCACCCTGGCTGCCGAGCTGGCTTGGGTCCTACCAGGCTGGAGTGTGCCCGCGGGCGTCCACAACTCGAGAGGGCACCGAGCTCCACTGGGGGCAGGCAGGGGTGGGGGAAAAGAGCCCAGGGTCTATGTCTTGCTTTGTCCCCAGCAACCTGAAGGCGGCCTTCTCCCCTCACCAGGATTGCCAACCTGGCTGCAGTGGCCCGCCAGCTCCACCTCCCTCCCGCGGGGGCTCACGGTTCCCCGACCCCTGTGCGTCCCGACGACGCGCCCTAAGGGAGCAAGGTCGGTGGGGCCCTGGCCTTGGGGACCCCGCTGCCCCTCTCGGCGCAGAAGCTGCAGGGTCCCAGGCCGGCGCTCCCTCTCTAGGCAAAAGACTCATCAGACTGGGAGGTTTCTGAGGAGGTCGGCCCGGGAGCGGAGCCAGACACCTGTCCCACGCGCCGCCCGGGGGCCAGGGACGCGCTTCCGCGTAGTTCGCGGTCCTCAGGCGTGCGTGGACCAGGCTCGGCCCGCCCCTCCGCGCTGCCGAGCTCCGCCCACACCTGGGCGCCGCTGGGGGCGGGGCGGGCGGGGAGCCAATGGGAGGGGCGGGGCTCAGAGAGGTAGCCAATGGGCGTGGGCGCGGGGCGGACGAGGCGATGGTGGGAACCAATGGGGGCGCTCGGGGCGGGGCGCTCGGGCTGCGGGCCAATGGAGCTGCGGGCCGGGGCTCGCCCGCCGCGCTGGAGGCGGCAGGTTGCGGCGGCGACGGCGCCGGCCGCCGGGAAGCAGCCAGTTCGAGCCTAGGTCCGGGAGGCCGGCGAGCGCCCAGGTGAGAAGCGCAGGGCCCCAGATCCTCCCGAGTGCGGGGCACGGCCCCGGGCGGCAACTCCGACGGAGGGGCGCGGGCTGGGCGGCCGTGGGGGGCCCCGCAGCACCTGCAACGGCCCCCGCCGCAGAGACGGCAAGCGCGGCGGCTGTGGGGAGCGGGAAGGGGGCTGCCCGCGCCGGCAGGGACCGCCCAGGCGCGGTTCCGTGCCTCCGGAGGGCCGAGGTCTGCGTCTCGGGCGAGGGGGCGTTCCCATGGCAGAGGGAAGCCGTGTTTTCGTGAGGGCGCCCTTGGGTGCCTGAGGACGGCGTCCCGTGGGAGGGGCAGTGCCCTTCGAGCCAGGTGACTGGGGAGGCAGGAAGTCCTGGATCTGGTTAATGATTCTCCTCGTTCCGGGATTGGGGTGAGGCGAGAGGAGGCTGGGCAGTGGAGGAGCCTCAAAGTGCCCCTTGAGGGCGGACTGGTTCCCCCTGCGGGGGGTGGGGGGGGGTCTCCACTACTCCCACCCCAAGAATGTGTGGCCTACGGGTGGGGCTGGGCACAGGAGAGCGGGGCTGACGTCAGGGGGACAGTAACCCTGAGCCAGTTCTGGGGGAAGAGAGGAGAGAGCCAGGCTGGGCCTGACTGTGGCCTTCACCCTCCGTGCAGGACAGGGATGCTCTCAGGGCTAGCAGCCATGGAGCTGAAGGTGTGGGTGGATGGCATACAGCGCGTGGTCTGTGGGGTCTCAGAGCAGACCACCTGTCAGGAAGTGGTCATCGCGCTGGCCCAAGCAATAGGTGAGTCCTTTCCGGCGCGGATGGCCCAGCAGGTGCACCCGAGACTGGGCCTGCTCCTATGGCCCCTTTCCCCCAAGGAGGGTGGGGCTGGTTGCTGATCCCTGTTGCTCTCCCTCAACTTCTCAAGCCAGGTGGATGGAGGGTGGGGGGATCTAGGCTGACCCCTCTCCTCCTACCCCAGGCCAGACGGGCCGCTTTGTGCTCGTGCAGCGTCTCAGGGAGAAGGAACGGCAGCTGCTGCCCCAGGAGTGTCCAGTGGGTGCCCAGGCCACCTGTGGACAGTTTGCCAGTGATGTCCAGTTTGTCCTGAGGCGGACAGGGCCCAGCCTCGCAGGAAGGCCCTCCTCAGACAGCTGCCCACCTCCTGAACGCTGCCCAGTCCGGGCCAGCCTCCCCCCGAAGCCACGGCCAGCCCTGGGCCACGAGCCCCGCAAAGCACTGACCTTCAGCCTTGGGTGCCCTGGGCTGGCCCCCATCCCTGCGCTGCCCGAGCCTGTGGCCCCCGTAGCACCAATGCCAGGCTCCTGTGCAGACCTGCAGGGCCTGGAGCGAAGGGTGCGGAGGAACGCACTGGAGCTGGGTCAGGAGGCCTTCTGGGAGCAGGAGCTCAGGCGGGAGCAGGTGCGGGAGCGTGAGGGGCAGGCACGCCTGCAAGCCCTGAGCGCCGCCACTGCCGAGCACGCCGCCCGGCTGCAGGCCCTGGATGCCCAGGCCCGTGCCCTGGAGGCTGAACTCCATCTGGCCTCAGAGGCCCCCGGGCCCCCCTCACCCACGGCATCTGCCACCGAACGCCTGCGCCAGGACCTGGCCGTCCAGGAGCGGCAGAGCGCGGAGGTGCAGGGCAGCCTGGCCCTGGTCAGCAGGGCTCTGGAGGCTGCCGAGCGTGCTCTGCAGGTAAGCCCCCCTGGGCCCCGAGCGCCTGCTGACATCCCCAGCATGGGCAGCTTGGGGGGCGGGTGTCAGGGTGTGACCAGGGGGAGCACGAGGCCGTGGAGCCCTGCGGCCGTCTCCTGAGGGTGCCCTGTGCCCCAGGCCCAGGCCCAGGAACTAGAGGAGCTGAACCGGGAGCTCCGCCAGTGTAACCTGCAGCAGTTCATCCAGCAGACGGGGGCTGCGCCGCCACCACCCCCGCAGCCAGATGGGGGCCCCCCTGGCACACAGGTCAGCGCCGTTCTGGAGGGAGGCTGGGTGGCGGGGGAGGCCTGGCCCAGTCCTAAGCTGATCTGCTCTCCCCATAGGATCTTCTGCCTCTGGCCAGAGAAGAGCCTTTCACCAGAACCTCCCACGGTCCTGCTCTAGTGTCCAGCCTGAGCCCAGAGAGTATGTCTGTCCCCCCCATTCTGGGTGGGTCAGGGTTCTCCTGTGGCCTCCTCAGTCCCTCAGCCTGTGTCCTCCCCACAGTTGTCCCCATGAGGCAGAACTCCTGGAGGTAGCAGCTCTTGCCCCAGAATGGACATCCACTGCCAGCCCAGCCCTGGGCTCCCATGACATGAGCGTGGGCAGCCAAGGCGGGGCCCGACTTGGACAACGGCAGCATCAGGGGTCCCAGAGGGCTTATTGCCCATGGAGTGGGAAGGCCTGGTGCCCTGGGCCTGAGACAGAATGCCTCAGAGCCCAGGGGGTTCTGCTCTGGGGGGCAGCGGGAGGCTGAGGGTGCTTGCCCTAGTCCTTGCCAAGTCTGCCGGCCCCTTGGAGAAGCAGGGGGCACGACCGGCTCAGAATTCGCTAGGCCCCAAAGGCCATGGCTCCTTGTAGGGGATGGGAGATGATATGTGGACACTGCTCAACTCTGGGTGTGTGCTTGCATGTGGGAAGTGTCCTTCATCACACGTGTGTGCACACACACACAGGTATGCTGCCTCCCCTACCCTGACCCTAAAGCCTCAATAAACTGCCCCAAATGGCTCGAGTGTGTCCCAAGGTTGCACCGGACAGCGTCCGTGGGGCCTGAAACCGAGACTGGCTGGGGTCACTGGGCAGTATCCCCGAGCTACCCGGGGCTGGCCGCAACTGGGGCTCTTGAGCAGGGCGTCTCCCAGGGGCCAGCGGTCAGCTGGGCCTAAAGCCTGGGGGCGTTTGTGGGGCCTCACCTTTCAGGCTGCTCTGCCCGCCCACCCCCAGGGGCTCTCCTTGGCAGCGCAAGCCTGGGGTTGAAAGTCGGACAGTACGACTGCACCGCCTGCAGCAGCCTCAGCCCCGGCCCGGGTTCCTGTGTGGACCTCTTGTCTGCCTGGTTCCCCTCTTCTGGCCTAACCCTCAGCAGGAGCAGGAGCTGCCACCCCATCTGGGTGGCTCCTGGACATGGGGACTTAAGGACATGCCAGACCTGCCTGTCAGGTTTACCGAGAGCTTGTGGGGGCAGCTCCCCAGACTCCTGGTCGGCCAGGACCAAGGAAGCAGCAGCCCTGCCCAGAGGAGCTTTGTAGGCCCCGAGAGGGCGTGGCTGCCCAGCCTTCCCAAGGGCCCCCCTGCTTCCCAGCTGGATGTGAAGCCTCAGCTGTGTGCCTGCGGCCTCCAAATTAGGGCAGAGTGACGTCCAGGCCACAGTCCTGGTCCTGGTCCTGCAGTCACACCTCTGAGCACAGTGGCTGAGACTGGAGCTCTTTGTCGTGGTCAGCACCCAGGTGCTCAGTGCAGCCACAGGCATGGGGAACAGGAGAGGGGGGCATCCTAGATGATGGGGGTCTTTGTGCTGAGTTTGGGGGTTGGCAACTGTGGGACAGACTCAGCCTTCTGGAGTGGCCCCTGAGCTGGGCCCGGTGTTCCCCACTTCCTTTGGGGCCGACCACGGGGGACATGAAGTCCTGAGTACCAGGAGCAAGGAAGCCACCAAGAGGCAATGCCACCTTGAGAGCACAGCTTGGGGTGGGGGTGGGGGGGCAACTAGGACTGGGCACTTCCTGCCCAAGGTGGAACAGGATAGGGAGTGAATGGCCAGGCCAGGCAGCAGCAGGGGGCTCCTCACTCTAAAGCCCCCAGCCCTAACCCAGCTCCCACCTGAGCTCACTGCCCACCTCACAGCAGCCCGTTCCAGACAGGGCTAAGCGAACAGGCACGTGGGATATAGTCTGGAATGCAAATGCTGACTGTGCTGTGTCCTGGGTGAGAGGGCTGGGGCCACGGGCAATCAGCACCAGGCTCCAGGGGTCTGCTCTCCCCGCCCGCAGCCCTACCTGTGTGCAGAAGGGCTAGGTGTGCCCCAGGGGGCCTGTCCTGAGCCCCAACACAGGGTCATCTCCCAAGCTGAGTGCACTGGCCAGCAGAGGGCAAAGCCAGGTGCCATCTGGAGACGAGGCCACGCCCTCCCAGGGTTATCTGCTCTCCCACCAACCAAAGGACGTAGGCCTGGTGCTCACAGAGCTCACCCCACCCCACCCCTCCGCCAGGCTCCTGCGTCTGTTTTCAGGGAACACCTGTTCAGAAGCCCTTTCCAGGGACCTGTCCCTGGTCTGCTGCTGGTTGAGGAAGCTGATGAGCCCTCTTTTGAACCTTGGAGGGGTCCTCAGGTAGCACCTGTGCTCTAGGGTGGGGAAAGGGACAGAACCTTCTTCCTCTAGGTGTTCCAGGAGGACAAAATCCCACGTCCCCGAGAAGTTGCCAGAAGTGCTTCAAATCACTAAGCAAACCTTGGAGTTGCTGAAGTTTACTTTTGAGCTTTAAACTGTACTTTGAAAACAATGATGTGAGTTATGTTGAGGTAAGAAGAGGCCCAGCTCCCACACACACAAACACACACATCAGTCCATGGCAGGGCAGGTCCAGGCCAGGCCAGCTCCCCAGGCAAGCCTGGTGTGAGTACACAGGCAGCCGTCATCACGAGTCTCTGGAGGGCCAGGCTGTGTTGGGGGCTGGCACTGGAGCCCCTCCTGACCTCAGGGTTCTTGCTCCCCCCCCCCCCGGTGCAAAAGTGGCCTTTTGGGTTGGCTGAGAACACCGGGGCTCACTGAAGGGTCACCCACAGCAAGTCATTGCCCTGTGGCAGCCAATCAGCTCCACTGGTTCGCAACCCCAAGGCTATGCACGCCTCCCTGTCACCTGCAGAACGCGGCCCTACTAGACCTGCTGGGTGTGACACTCGGTACACCACAGTGACCTTTAGGACAGGGTCCCTCCAAAAGTGAGCCCAACTCCATGCCAGTCCTCAACTAATCCCGCCTCTCCCTCAGGCTGTTCTGGTAATCACAGACCCAGTTCCAGCCGTCAACCCCCACTGTCTGCACTGTCTGGGAGAGGACACCAGGCCTGCGGGAAGTGTCCTGGCACCTGCACGCCAGCAGACTGCTCTGGGCATGCCCCACAACCAGCAGGTTTTCACAGTGGACTGAGAACCCACGGCAGAGAAAGCAGGCCTGGAAGATGGGCTGGGGGCTCTGCCAGGTACCCCAACCTCTGGGAGGGGCATGTTGCTGGTCGCCACAAGCAAGCAGGTCCTCCGCATCCCAACTCTTTTAGCGGCCTCGTTTAAGAGGCAGAAATGCACAGAAAAGCCAAATCTGGCACCATCTTCCTTAAGAAAGTTCCCAGAGGTGGCCCTCAAGAGAGAGGCCAGTAGTAGGGGCTCCGGTCCTGAGTGCCAAAGGTCTGACCACAACACCCGTTGCCTGCCCAAGGCTGCCCTCAGCTTGGCAACGTTCAGAAGACCGTCCCGGTAACTCTGCACATCCTGGCACCTGAAACACACAAGGAAAAGAAAGTTCCCTCCTAGGGCGCATCTGGCCCACCTGAGCCCCCTCATACGGAGGGCAGGGAAGTCCCAAGATGTTTCCCCTTTCCCCCCACCCCCCTGCTGAGCGCAGACACGCAGACCTGGTCCACAGGGGCGCCCTGGCCTCTGCTGGCCTTGGTGCTCACCCTCCCACCTGGTGTGGCTGTCCCCTGCCCGACAGAGCAGGGTCACAGAGGGGCCGGGGCGGTCGCGCTGCCCAGGGACAGATCAGCCGCTGTCACACGCACAGTGGGTCCGGAGCAGCGCAGTGTGCGGTGGGCAGTGGCTGCCCTGCGCCTGGAGGGACCGCCGGGTGGACGGAGGGGGCCGTCCCCCACCCCCGACCCCCCTTCTCCTCCAACTTGTGCGTCCTCGTCCCACCGCACCAGCCCGGCCCGAGCCCGCCGCCCGCCAGTCTGGGACCCCTCGCGCGTCACCTGCAACCCCGACGCAGGACCGTCGCCAGCTCTCTGCCCGAATTCGGCGGCCGCCGCTGGGCCCCGACTCCCCCTCCCGCCCCGCGCGGGGCGCCCGGCCCGCGCCCCGCGCCGGCCCGTATGCAAATATGAGGGTCTCGCAGCCAATGGCCCGCCGGGCAGGTCCCGCCCTACTGCGCCGCAGCCAGTGGGCGCGAGGTGGGGGCGGGACGCCACGCCCACCGCCGCGCGGCCCCTCGCGGGCGCGGCCGGCGCGTTCCTTTCCGCACGTCGGCCTCGGGGCGGGGCCGCCACCTGCCGGGCGGGGCCTGCGGGCGCCGCGCTGCTGCCGTGCGGGGCGGCTCCCCCGCCGGCCGGGGCGGGTGGTACGGCCCGAGGCGCTCCCCCGCCCTCGCGGTGGGCCGGCTGCTCCCGGGAACGCGCGGGGCCCCGCCGCACGTAGCCCGGCCGCGCCCTCGGGACGCACGTGCGGCCCGCGCTGCCCAAGGCCACTGCGGAGCGCTCTGGCTGGCGGGTGGGGGGCTCCGGGTCCCTCCGGCGGGACCCGTCGCCTTGGAAGGCTCGGAGTCTGAGTCCGGAGGGGACACAGAGCGGTGCGCAGGGCCATCCGTGGCCGTGCCCGTCCTGTTTGGGCTTTGAGAAAGTATAAATCATGAGAATGGACTGTTTAAGATCTGAAGTTACTGACTCCTGGGTGGTGCCCCACGGTGGCCCTGGTCCCCTTCCCTTCATACTCAGCTCCATGCCTCCATGGCCAGGGGATCCCTGCGGCGGAATCACGGGCCATCTGGATCCCTGATGGGGTAGAGAGATGCTTGCTCCCTTTTTGTTCCTGACACAGCAGTCCTCCAAAGTAAGCCAGAGGGGGCCACTTTCCCTCACCTCACTCCAATCAGTCCGTGTCTCCCGCACCTGCCTCACACCCAGGCCCTCCCTCCCTGGAGGACTCTACTCACCTGGCTCCAGGCAGCTTCAGAGAAACTCTTTTCTCTTCGGTGCCATTCTGGTCCTTCACCCAGGGGCCGTGCCCCCTCAGCCTCAGCCATCGTGGTCCCCTAGTGGCTCTCCTGTGGCCCTCCTGCCCTCTAACTCACCACCTGTTCTTAGTTCCTTTTTCCACATCCCACATGTGCCTAGGCTGGAGCCCATCACCTGTCACAAAACCTGGACGCCCGAACTGCACACTTCCCATCATCAGATCACTTCATTTCTTCCTTCAAAACCACTGCCAGGGGTGCCTGGGTGGCTCAGTTGGTTGAGCATCTGGCTCAGGTCATGATCTTACGATTTGTGGGATCGAGCCCCACATTGGGCTCTGTGCTGACAGCGCAGAGCCTGCTTGGGATTCTCCCTCTCTCTCTGCCCCTACTCCACTCGTTCTCTCTCTCAAAATAAATAAATAAATAAATAAATAAGCCTTAAAAAAAATTGCCTGATTGGCTAAGTGCTGAGGTGCCAGGAAGGCATCTGCCCCGCCTGGGACATCAGGAGCCTGAAGCCTGGGGATAGAAATTCAAGTGCATGCTGTGGGTGTGGGTGGGGAAAGAATACAGAGGAGCAAGGAGCTGGCTCAGCTCTATCGGGGGTCAGAAGTGGAAGGGTAGCAAAGTCTGGATCATGTAGTCTTGAAGGAACCCCTAGGAATCTGCAGGATCATTGAGGAGGCCCACACCTTCAGGACAGGGCAGAGGTTTGAAGGAAAGAAGTCTGGGACTCAGGGACAAGGAAAAGCCAGAAGTCAGGGTGACTCTGAGTTCCTGTCTTGCCTTTATTGGTACGACCCCTAGCTGTGCCCTCCAGTCCTACTGCTTCCAAATGCAACTCTTATCACCCTGTGTAGTGGTTGAATAGTGTCCCCACAAGAAGATGTCTGTATCCTAATGCCTAGACACTGTGAATGTTACCTTACTGAGAAAAAGGGTCTGTGCAGCTGTAATTGAGCTAAAGCTCTTGCGATAAAAATCATTCTGGGGCGCCTGGGTGGCTCAGTCTGTTAAACGTCCGACTTCGGCTCAGGTCATGATCTCACGGTTTGTGAGTTCGAGCCCTGTGTCGGGCTCTGTGCTGATAGCTCAGAGCCTGGAGCCTGCTTCCGATTCTGTGTCTCACTCTCTCTCTGTGCCCGCCCCCCCCTTGCTCATGCTCTGTCTTAAAAAAATTTTTTTTTAAATTAAAAAAAAATTTTTTTTTAATTAAAAAAAAATGACGATGATGATTGTTTAATAAATTCCTTAAAAAAAAAACATCCTGGTTTACCTGGGTGGGCCCTAAATCCAATGCCAAATGGACTTATGAGATAGATGAGAGAAGAGATACAGATACACAGGAAGGAAAGCCATGTAAAGACAGAGGCAGAGTTGGGGTGATGTAGCCCGGCCACGCCCTCGGGACGCACGTGCGGGCCTGTACTGCCCAAGGCCACTGCGGAGCACTCTGGCTGGTGGGTGGGGGCTCCGGGTCCCTCTGGCGGGACCCGTCGCCTTGGAAGGCTCGGAGTCTGAGTCCAGAAGGGACACAGAGCAGTGCACAGGGCCATCGTTGGCCGTGCCCGTCCTGTTTGGGCTTTGGCTACAAGCCAAGCCCGGAGCACCAAACCCCGGAAAAGGCAGAAAGGATTCCCCCTACAGATTTCCAAGGGAGTGCAGCTGCCTCAGAATTTGGACTCGTGATTTCCAGGACTGTGAGAGAATAAACTGCTGGTTAAGCTACCCAGTCTGTGGTCACTGCTTAGGGTAGGACCAGGACACTAACACACCCACCTTCCCAAGTCTCCTCTGGTGCTGTGTTTGTGTGTAGGCCTGATGGCAGGGGAGAGGGCTGGCCTGGGCTGGACACAGCCAAGGTGGCTCCCAGCCCAGCTCCACCCTTCTGGCACAAGGCAGAAGTGTACATTTCGTGTATGTTCCTGCTTGTGCTTTGGAGTGGGAAGGCAGCGTGCAAGCAAGGGCTTCAGAGTGCAAATCTAGAGGGGCATGTGGGCAGGGTGCACACATGTGTCCTTGCTTGGAACTAGCATGTGAGAGGTGGCAGGTGGGTGGCTAGTCATTGTGCACTGTGGTGATAGTACTGATGGGGGTACAGTAGGTGTACCTACTGTGGGGGGGCATCAGTAGGTGGGAGATATAGGTACGTATGTGCCTATGCTCTCAAGAGGTACCACCTATATTCAGTTTGGGCCCAGACCAATGGCTCTGGGCACTTTCCTGAGAGCACGTGTCACATGTGAGCACAGGTTGACATGACTGGGTAGGCTGTGCTCTGCCCAGGGATGCCTGCTGAGTAAGCCTTTTTCCCATTGTGGGTGCATATGTTTATTATGACAAACGTTCAGCAGCCCCTGGGGAACATCTGCACATAAAGGTAGGAAGAACTGCCGCCTCTTCAAAAGGGCTCCAAGTTGGCTATAAGCTGCTGCTTCAACTCTTTCTAGGAGGGTCAGCAGGGTGCCCCTACCATTTGGTAACCTCTGCTGGGTAGCGTCCTCACATCCAATGGTTTTTAGCAGGCAGGCATGTGTATGTAGAAGGGCCAGCACATGCCAAGCTCCAAGCTGAGAAGGAGGGGGCGGGGAAGGTGCCTGATGCAGGGTAGTTGCGATGCTGGACCCCACCTGAAGTGCTATCCCAATACTCATCCATCCAGCTCTCAACCTCCCTGTTTTACAGCCAAGGACACTGAGGCACAGAGAGGTTGAGAAGCTCTCCGAAGGTTACGTGACTGATACACTGGGAGCCCAAGTGCCCAGGTTCAGGCACCTGGCCTGGGGGACACCCCAGAGGCACTATACTGTAGCAGCCACCCCTCCAGACCCCGACCCGATGGCCAACAGAGAGGAATCACTCCAGAGTCCCCCACCATCCATTCTTCCTTTCTGCAAAGTCATTTACAGGGTTTGTAAACTAGCCCTTGCTTCTCCAGTTGTAAACATAGAAACAACCCTCCCTTGACTGGCTCCCTCTTGGCCACCCCTGCTCTTCCTTCCTTTTGCAGTGGAACCACTTGCAAGAGTTGCCGCTGCTGCTCTGGTGACCGGTCCCATTCTCTTTAGACTCCCTGCGGCCCTCCCCCGCCTCCAACGCTGCTGTCCTCAGGGTCACAGGGCCCCCACCTCACTCACCCAGGCCCCTGCTTGATGGGCCTTCCTTTTCCTTCCCTAACTTCCAGAAGCTCCCTGCTCCTGGGTTTACTTCGCACATCCCCCAACACACCGCCTTTCTTCAGAACCTACCAGGAACTTCTTGCTTCCCGCACCTGCGCTGCCCCCACCCGAGCCCGAGCCATGGTGGTCCCTGAACTGCGGTCACCGAAGTGGCCTCCTGACCGGTTCCCTTGGGTCTGCCATCGCCGCCCCGCGGAGCCCGTAAGCCAGCACACGTCATCCTGCCCTAAATGCTCCTTCTGGGCCCCTAGCGCCTCTGGCCACTCCCCGCACTGGGCCCAGCCATCCCAGCCTCCTTCCCGAGGTCCGGCGGCTTCTCGGTGCTCTCCCCACAGCGGCCCAGCTCGGCCCCTTTGAGGTCCAACCTCACCACTTAACACTGGCTAGTCCTCCCAGGCTCCTGAGCCCCGGATCCTACCCTGCTTTATCTTTCCTCCTAGCACGAGTCAGCTTCTCCCACACCACACGGTGTAGTGATTTACAGTGCTCGTGGTTTCCTGTGTCCGGGCCGGACGCGACGCGGGGCTGCGGTCTCCTCCGGCTGTGGCCAGCACCCGGAGGAGCCCGCGCACGTAGGACTCCGTCAGTGTTCGGTCGGGACAGCAGGCGCCCGGGGCTGGGGGCGTGGCCACAGGCGTGGGGCGGGGCTAGATCTCAGGGGCGGGGTCTCAGGTGTGCCGGACCGCCGCTTCCATTCGCCCTGGGCCGCGGGCGGGGGCTTGGGCCGTACCAGCTCCCGGCGGGGGAGGGCGGCCAGGAACAGCCTACCGTCGGAGGCCTAGACACCACAAGTTCCTCCAGACACTGGTCTTCCTTGGCGGTGGTCCAGCATTGAACAGTGTTTCCAAAGTCTCGGGGCCCTCGGCTGCGGCGAGCGGCGCCATCCGCCACCTCAGGCTCTTCTTCCCCTCCCTTGTCCCAGTGGTTCCCGCCAACGGGCGGGGCGGGGCGGGAGGGCCCCGGAAGCCGGCACCGTGCACTTCCGGGTCGGGGAGCGCGCGGCGGTGGCGGCGGCGGCGGCGGCCTAGTCGAGGGTGTCGCTCGGGCGGCGGCGGTGAGCGCCCAGGCGCAGCCGGAGGGGCACGAGGTTCTCGGGTACGTGCGGGGCCCGCGGCGGTCCCGGGGTCCCTGCCGCGCCCCGGCCGCGTGGGCCGTCCTCGAACGCCGCGCGCTTTGTCTGAGGCCTGCCCCGCGGTGCGAGGCCTGCGCCGCGCTGGCCCCGGGCGGGCGGCGGGGAGCTCGGCGCGGGCGGGCGGGCGCGGGGCAGGGAGGCCTCGCGCCGAGCCTGGGCGGCTCCTCGGCCTGCGGGCGGATTTCCGGGTGGCCCGCCTCAGGTCCCCAGTCGCGGGGAGCGCACCCCGCCCCGTCCGGCGCCCCCCCCCCCCCCCGCCAACTCCGCGTTATCGCTTTCCCGTCTGAGCGAGGTGTGACCCTTTGCCAACTCGTTTCCAGCTCCCGGTCGTCACTGCTTTCGTCGGCAGCCCGAGTGGTTCGCGGGATGATTTCCTGTTAACTTACGTAGTCTTCACAACAAACCCCGGGAGTAGGGGTCGTCCTTCCTCTTCTACAAGTGAGCCGAGCCGAGCCCCGGAGAGGTTAAGTAACTTGCCAACGGGGCGCACAGCTGCTGAGCGCGCAGCCAGAGCGCCGAGTTAACGCAGCCCGGGACTCTGGGGCGGCGCTCTCTTTAGCGGCGCTCATGTTACCCCGTTGTCAGTTCAGGAGACTGCATGCCATTCTGGCGTCTGCCTGGCGCGCCGCCTTCTAGCCAGTGGTCATACGGGTAGAACGTGAGGCTGAGGTGAGGTTTGACTTGGCACTTAGCACACCCTCCCTGTCCCAGGACCACCGGCAGGCTTCGTGTTTATGGGAGAATGTGGAGTCCGAATAACAGTAGCTTGCGTCTTCCGGTGCATTCTCTGCACCCGGCCAAGTGGCAAGGCTCTGACGGGGCAAGCTTGGCTTTAGTCCTCTCTGCAGCCCCCCAGCACGGACCCTCCGTGGCCATCTCAGCCCTGCGAAGACCTCAATTGGCTCTAGCTTTTTCACTTCCGTTGCAGTTTGCAGTTCCAAGGTCTCCTGTCCTCTGTGGCAGACGGTGAATGGAGAATGACAGCCCTGGCCCAGTGTGCAGTGTTGGACCTGGCAGCCTTGCCCAGGGCCTGGCGACGGGCACTCTTGCTTCCGGTCTTGGCATAGGTGCCAGTTACCACCGAAGCTCTTGCTTCCTTAGTGACGGTTGGAATTGTAGGTGCTTTGGGTTCCTGCATTTGAAAAGAGAGAGATACTTTTTCTGGCTTAATTATTCCCCCTGGATGCCCTGAGTCTAGAGTTTGAGCAGGAGAACCCCAGAGCACCACCAGCACTGCCGAGGGCGGCCAGCAGCCGGGAGGGGGCCGTGGGCCTTCCTGCCAGACAGCTTCCCGGCCTGTTATCTGGAACACAGGGGCAGAGGTAGGGACGGTGCATCTGGGCTGGGATGTCTGGGCTGGGGCTGCTGGTGGGCCATTAGGTCCTAAGCTGGGGTCCCCATTAACGAAGAGTTCTGATTGCAGTTCTGACAGGGAAAGGGCTGTAGGGATCTCTAGTTGTGGCCTCTGCCTTGGTATTTGCACAGGTGTTTGCTCTGGAACGTAATTTCAGGGGCCACCTGGGTTTTTTTCCCCCAGTGTCCTAACTGTCGCGTGACGGAACAGGAAGGGACGATGTTCAGCCTCCTAATCGACCCTCCCCTGCCCTGGTAGAGCTTTCCCTCCCCAGCAGTGGTGGGATTACAAGTCCACGGGACTGAACCCCACAGGGGCAGGGACTCAGGGATTCGACCCCATTCCTGGGCTGGCATTTCTGGCAAGTCCCCGGGTACCAAACCCCATTATGGCCTTGTTGACCTCTTCAGGCAGCCCTCGGAGGCAGGCCTTGCCACTGCCCGTTCTAGGTGGACCTGGGTCGTAGCGCACCGGAGAAGCTAGGGGTTGTTTTTCCTTTTGAGCTGGTGCTTGTGTGACACGTCATCAGGGTAAGGATTTGCACCCGGAAAACTGCCCTCAGCTGTGCTGTGTTGTGTCTTCGGTGGCCTCAGGGGTTACATTTTCTGGTGTCTAAGGGTTCACTGGAAGGTCTACGTGTGATGGTATAGTCGACCCTTGAACAACACAGGGATTGGGGTACCCGTCCCCATGCAGTCCAAGTGCCACATACAACTTTTGACTCTGAAAACTTTATTGTCAATAGTCTGCTGTTGACTGGAAGCCTTACCGATGACAGAAACCACTGGGTGACACGTGTTTTGTGTATGTCACAGGTCATGTTCTTATAAAGTAAGTTAGAGAAAAAAATGCGGCCAAGGAAATCCTGAGGAAGGAGAGCACATTTGTAGTATGGTACTTATCCAAAACAGTGTCACGTGTAAATGGCCCGGTGTACTTCAAACCCATGTGGTTTGAGGGTGAGCTGTATTTACCCCCCTTGTGGGGCAAGAGAGTGTGCTGCACACAGCAGGGGCGGGGTAGGTACTGGAGCAGCTGTCCCAGGATGACTTTGTGGAATCCACATGTGGGAACGCTCACGACAGTGGCCAGAGCGTTCTAGGCCCTCTTCCCTGAGCCCTGAAGCCATTGTGCCCACAGAAGTGTCATTCTCCTGGAAGGTCTGTGGCATGTCGTGCCCCATAGTCTGTGTGCCTCTAGCAGGAGTCATGGCCAGGACTTGTAGGACAGGCTGGGTCCCTGCTGTGTTGCTGAGTCACCAAGCACCGAGGGTGCAGACCAGACCCTTTGTTGAGTGGGACTGTGGCCATTTTCTTTCTGTTTTTTTTTTTCTTTTAATTTTTTTCTTAACGTTTATTTATTTTTGAGAGACAGAGACAGCGACAGAGCACAAGCAGAGGAGGGGCAGAGAGAGAGGGAGACACAGAATCCGAAGCAGGCTCCAGGCTTCGAGCTGTCAGCACACAGCCGGACGCGGGGCTCAAACTCACAAACCCTGAGATCATGACCTGAGCCGAAGTCGGACACTCAACCGACTGAGTATGGCTCATTTTCTTAACCTTAGAGCACTAAGTACGAGAAAGGTGGTAGCTTTAGGGGGTTAATAACTCCACAAAACCATCTCTTAATGCATTATTTTCAGGTGGAAGCAATATAAGGCAGTTGACAGTTTCATCACGTTAACATGCCCTCACTGTTTTAGGAAACGTCATCCTAGAATCTGGGGTTTGTTTAAAAAATTTTTTTTGAGTTTATTTATTTTTGAGAGAGAGAGAGCATGAACAGAGGAGGAGCAGAGGGAAAGGGAGACACAGAATCCTAAGCAGGCTCCAGGCTGTCAGCACAGAGCCCGACACAGGTCTTGAACTCACAAACCACGAGATCATGACCTGAGCCAAAGTCGAATGCTTAACCGACTGAGCCACCCAGGCGCCCCTAGGATCTGGGGCTTTGTTAGGGAAGCTAGGTAGGCACTCTGGAATCTGAACCTGACCTTAGCCCCACCAGGAGATTGTTCTCTGGGCGCATGTGTACAAAGGTGGTGGTGATAGCCCCTCTCCTGGGTGCCATGGTGCGTGTGAAGCTCTTGGCGGGTGGCCCATGGCCCGTGGGAGAGAAGCCTGCACGTGGGATCCGCGAACGAGAACCTTGCCTGGCGCTCGGGCATGCTGGCCTAACCCAGCTTCCTGCTTTGCCGCTCTGCCTTCTGGTCTTTTGTGCGACCCCTTTCCTCTGACCGTGGAGAGTGGACTTGGCCCAAAGCACACTGTGCACGGAGAGGGTTTTCTTCATTACGTCTTAGTTAAGTGTGTCCTCCAAGAGTCATCTGGGAGACGAGGTGAGTGTGTTGTTGAGAAAGGAGCCCTTATTTGGGCTCCAAAGTTGGAGGCCTGGTGAAGGAGGTGGATTGTGTCTTCTGCATTTGCAAGGTCGTTTGTCTCCGTCTTCTGTGTCATCTTTGCAGCGGTCTTGCAGAGTAGGCAGGACAGGTGTCCCCACTTGGAGATCAAGAGCCCGAGAGCAAGTGGCCGTGGTGGCCGAGTGGTGGAGCCCGACCTCCACAGGACCTCCGCACGCCGTGCTGCTCTTGGGCGGTTGCGTCTCGCCAGTGCCCTGTGGATGCTCTCGGGGTGAGGTCAGAGCAGCCCCGGCTGACCCGCAGCCTCCCAGCGGTGGTCTGATGAGCCGAGGTTGGGCTGGCCAGCTGTGGCTGAGAGTGACATGGCAGGGGATGCAGGGAGGGGGTTTTGTTAGTCACCTAGGCCCTTCTGGCACCCCCCACCCCCCTGCATCAAAAACCCCGCTTTGCCTCAGCTTGTGATAAGCCATTTCATTCGTGCCCGGTGTCAGGATTCTTCAGGAGTGTTAAGGTGTGGTGGGTGCCTGACTGAAGAAAAATGTTGCCAGACTGAGCTAAATTAGGTCCATTATTGAGATTTGACTTTGAACATCACTCTGTAGATGGGAATCGTTATCTTTTTTTGCACGTATGCACAGCTTTGTGGTTAGAATTGCTTTGTTTCTTTGTTTTTGTTTTTAATTTGAGAGAGAACCTTAAGCAGAACCTTCATGCCGGGCGTCCCACCACCCTGGGATCATGACCCGAGCGGAAATCGAAATCGAGGGTGGGACGCCCAGCCCACTGAGCCCCCCCACGCGCCCCTAGAGTTGTTGTGTTTGTTCTATATCTCACGGCTTCGCCTCGTGTCTTACAGATGAACACGTGTCACTGGAGTGACTGTTGGGCTTGCAGATGGGGGGAGTGTTGCATCCTGGGACAGTTAGGAATTACCTGACTTTGGTTAATTTCAGAGCCAAACGCCAATGTCTAGCGATGGATGACGACAGCCTGGATGAGCTTGTGGACCGAAGCCCAGGGCCAGATGGACGCTCGCGACTCAACCCTGCTGTCCTGGCCAGCAGCGCTGGTGAGCAGGTCCCCCACTTCTCCCCCGGAGGTGGGCCAACGGGTGTTGGAGCTGGCGTTGGTGGCTTGCGCGTCTCCAGGTTGTTGGCTCTGGGAAGAGCTGGAGTTCCCTTTGGAGGGTTGTTGACTCGTGTTAATTTCAACTCTCAGTCTTTGTTAAAAAGTTACTCTTTGCTTTTAAGTTGGTTAGTGATACGTTTTATTTGTGTCGGGACAGATGCTAGTGGGGAAGAATGTGCTTTCCCTGCATCTGTCCCCTTCCAGCCCACCTTCCCCAGCCCCACCTGGGCAGCTACGCTTTGGCTGGTGCCTGGAGCACCTCCGGGCAGCTCTGAGCCAGCCCTGGCCTTTTGCTGCCTTGATTGTGTGACACTTCCCCTGGGCTTGTGTCTTCATCTCTTTCGCCTTAGAAGACAGCGGTGACGGCAGCAGTGGCAGCTCTGAGGATGACACGGGCAGTGAGCGCAGCTACAGCACCGACGGAGAGGACGACGGAGAGGACGAGGAGGGCGGTCTGGAGGACCAGTCCGGTGAGAGCGCTAGCGTCTGAATGGCTTCCTGGTATTTCCTCTTGCGGGGGCATAGTGGAGCCCGCTGAGGGCCGTAGAAATTACGAAGAGGCTCCTCGGCCGCTCGTCGGGCCTGGCAGTCCCCTAAGGCGAGCCCTCGCTTTGGTTGTCATCCTCTGCGTCAAGAGTTCAGTTTGACGACACAGCCTCACAGGCCTCTTCCCTGGTGACGGCAGGAGACTCAAATGTCTAAGAGGGCGGAGCATCACGAAGTGGGGTCTTTCCAGGACCAGCACACGGGGGGTGCACTTGGTGGCCCCAGCTCCCACACCCGCAGGTACAGGGCAGGGTTAGCCTAGCTGAGGTTCGCTGTGGCCCGGGGCCACCTGGCCAGGACTCTCAACAGGTCAGTGGCGTCATCTGTGGTTTGTTCTCGTTCTGACCAGAGCCCGAGAGCGCTGGCAAACGCAGGAGATGACTTCATTGAGGAATTCACAGCGCGGGTTTCCTGGTTGGCATTTGTGCCCTTCAGCTGCTGCGCAGGGAACGTTGCTTGAAGCGACTCTGGTTAGGCTGACAGCGCCTCCTTCACTGTCCCTTCTAGCTGCCCTGGCTGTGCATGGCCTGCAAGGGCCCCAGGCCGGACTACCCTGTCCAAGACCAGCTGTGATCACCTTCCTCTGAGGGAGGGCACGTGTGGCCCTCTGCTGACAGGGTGCTGGACTTTGGAAGTTTGGCTCATGGCTGCTTTCCTTCTGGCATAGTCATTAAGTCAGGAGAGGCATGGTCTTAAAGCAAATACCATGATCTGTGTATTTGACTCTGGCTCCCGTGGTTATCAGTGTTAGAATGTTCCAGAAAGGGAACCTTTCATGTTTGCGACAGTGCTCATGAGGGACCAGGACTGAAGTGGCATGAGCCAGTGTGAGTTTGCAACTTTGTGTGTGTTGGTGACCTATTCTTCCAGAGTTAGATTTTTTTTTTTTTTAAATGTTTATTTATTTTTGAGACAGAGAGAGACAGAGCATGAACGGGGGAGGGTCAGAGAGAGAGGGAGACACAGAATCTGAAGCAGGCTCCAGGCTCTGAGCTGTCAGCACAGAGCCTGACGCGGGGCTCGAACTCACAAACCATGAGATCATGACCTGAGCCAAAATCGGACGCTTAACTGACTGAGCCACCCAGGCGCCCCCCAGAGTTAGATTTTTTAATAAGTTTTATTTTTTTCCGGAGAGAGCAGAGCGCTAGTGGGGGAGGGGCAGAGAGAGGGCGGAGCCCAGACGCAGGACTCAAACACACAAACTGGGAGCGAGATCATGACCTGAGCTGAAATCAAGAGTGGTACACTCAATCGACTGGGCCACCCAGGCGCCCCCAGAGTTAGGTGTTGAATCCTGTACACAGGGATGTGAGGTCCTGCCCGAGTTTGCAGGTCACGACTCCTGCTCTTCTGCATATCCCCCAAGATTGAGTTGGGGCGTTGGTCTCAGGCACAGACAGTCGGCGCTGGCAGGGCTGAAGCCAGAAGACATCCTCCCTCGAGCAAAGGTCTGAGGGCCTGTTGGATGCCAGAGAATCTGGGCAGGGCCCGAGGGAGCACAGGAGCCAGCTCGGCTGGGGTCCCTGCTGCTCCTGAGCTCACCACTTAGCAGCAGACACAGTGGCACAAAGAAGCAGTTATAATAAGGGTCATACGTGTCAAGAGTGGGTGTGCAGGGGTGTCGCGGGAAGGGCGCTCTGTGGCCCTGGAGAAGCAAGAGACTTCCAGAGAGGCCCCGTCTAAGCTGTGATCTGAAGGACAGGAGAGAAGGAGATGCGGGACCGGAGCCTGCAGGTGGCAAGGAGCCCCAGGAAGGGAGGCCTCGGGGCCCTGGGCGTGGCTGGCGGGCCTGGAAGCGTGATCGTGTGCCCTTCGGTCTTTGAAGCGAAAGAGGTGCCGTGTGGGAAGTGTGGTCAGACCTTGAGAAGGGAGTTTCCTACAAGGGCACTTCCTGCACCCCTTTAGGCCTGGCCCTTCCCAGGGGTGCTTTTTCTACTTGTTGCTTTTCTTGCTCTAGTGTTTGTTCCTGAAAACCGCTTGACTGCTGTCTGCTGAGTTTCCAATTTAAGTATTATCTGCTTAAGTCTTACCATAAAACCTGAGGACTTAAGGCTCTGATCTGCGTGTGGCCTCGCCCCTGCTCCCCAGGCTGCGCACTCCCGAGCGCCGCAGGGAGCCGTCGTGGACGAGGGAGTGTGAGTCACGGTGGCCGGCTCCGGGCACGGCCCTGGGCCACTCCAGTCTCCTCCAGCGGGGACCGTGCCCTTCTCCGGGACCCTGTGTTCCTCGGCACTCGGGTTTTCAGGCCCACTGCCCACTGCCAAGCCAGGCTGGCACCCTCATCTGCACTGTCCTCGGTTTGCCCCCCCGACTGGTCGGGAGCACCTCCAGCAGCCCCTGAGAAGGGGTGGGCAGAGGTAGATGAGTCGGGGCCTCACGCATCTGCACGAGTGTCCACCCTCATCAGTGCTGGTCACTGTCCCTCAGAGACTTCGGAGGCATTGCTCTGTGAGCCGAGGTGCTGCACAAGGCCCAGGTGGCCCTCAGGTGGACAGTTCTTTGCCTTTCGGAATTCAGTAGGAAGAGCCTGGTCACCTGGCTTCGACCTGCTCCTGCTTCCTTGGCCCTTTCCAGCAAAGCAGGAAAGCGGAGCAAAGTCCCGTGTTCACGCAGCTTTCTGCCTGGCCTTTTCCAAAATGTTGTACGTGCCAATTTCATCAGTTTCTTTTCTTTTTTCCCTTGCCGTGTAACGAATCGTCACCAACCTGGCAGCTCAGGACAGGGCGCTCACTGTCTCCGTGTTCGCGGGGCCAGCTGTCCAGGTGTGGGTTGCTGGTCCTTCGCGCAGGTCTCACCAGCTGGCGTCAAGGGGTCACAGGGCCACGATTCCCGTCTGAGGCTCAGGGTCCTCCGCCGGGGTCACTGCTTGTTGGCAGGACCCAGATCCTTGCGGGGGTAGGGCTGAGGTCCTGACTGCTGGCCGGCTGCCGGCCGGAGACTGTCCTCACCGCCTAGAGGCCTCCGTTCGTCCGCACGGCACGTCACGCCAGCCGCGGGAGCACATCCCCCTGACTTCTTTCTCTGCAACCATCTGGGGAGCACGGCTGTTAGAGGAGTCACCTGAATAGCTTGAGCCCCCAGGGATTGTTCCCTCCGCCATGCAGAGGGAATTGAGTCACTTGGTGTGTCCACACTTCAGCGGATTGGATGGGGAGGAGTGCTAGGGCTCGTGAGGACCCTGCCTGCCACACCTCTGGTGCAAGTGAATTCGGGTCTCTATTTTAGTGGAGTTTGGGAGGGAGAGAAAACTAAACGCACGTGTCAACTGCTGTGCTGAACTCAAAGTGTCTCCTTTTCTCCTGGTCAAGTCCCAGCCTTAGAACTTCTCAGAAACCGATCAGAACTGTTGTGGCCAAGTTGCCTAGTCAGGGATCTATGTTCCCTACATCCCCAAAGAAAGAAAAACGAGAGCTATAAGAGCGGTGTCACTCGGAGACAGATGGCTTGTTAACATCATGTTTTGAGAAGGGTTTTGGGGTCACATGGCGCCGTCTGGAGGCTGCTGTGCCGAGCAGGGCCACCGCAGGGAACCCAGTTGTCAGAAGGGGGTGGCCCCTGGGACCTGCCCTGATCGTGAGGGTTCTGATTCTGCCTCCAGGTGGGGGCTAGAGGAGCTGGTATGGCCACTCAGCCAGTGTCACATCCCCTTAGCTTGGACACAGCTTCAGGGTGAGGTGCTCGGGGATGGTTACACTGGGCAGGGCTGCAGGAAAGGGATCTGTCCCTTGAGTGTGGGGTTTGGAAACACACTTTCCCGAGTGCAGTTGTGGGCTGCTTGCTTCCAGTGTCCCGGCTCACAAAGTTGTGCTCCTTCTTTCTCAAGGTTCTGAAGATTCTGAAGAAGAAGGAAGAGAAGAAGGAGCCTTGGAAACGTTAGTGGCCGTGGCGGATACTCAGGGGACGTTGGAAGCCAATGGCGCATTTAATTCTGATGATGATTCCGAGAGCTGCCCGATTTGTCTCAATGCTTTCCGGGACCAGGCCCTGGGGACACCGGAGAACTGTGCCCATTATTTCTGCCTGGACTGTATTGTGGAATGGTCGAAGGTGAGCGAGGCTCTGAGGTTCTTCCTTCAGGATGGCCTCTCTCCGTTGACTTTTTGTTTTCATTAAGTTTATTTATGGGAGAGGAGCAGAGAGGGGGGGAGAGTGAGAGAGCCCCAGGCAGGCTCTGTGCTGTTAGCACAGCCCACGAACTATGAGATCGTGATCTGAGCCGACATCGAGAGTCAGGCTCAACCGACCGAACCACCCGGGCACCCCCCTCTGTCCACTTGCAAGTGACCCTGTCAGTTGCTAGCCTTTTGCTGGCGCTTCTCTCTCCTCTACAGTAGAAATTGGGGCCACAGGGTTGGGTCCTAGACCGGTCTTTGCTTTGTTGGTGTGCCGTTGGGGTTGCTGATAAAACTCACTGTGGGGCGTTGGATGAGGAGAATTATTTATGGGTTGGTATCCCTGGGGGACCTGTCTGCAGAAATCCTGAATGACCTGGGCGCGGTGCGTGGCCAGCAGAGTCAGCCTAGTATGCTGTAGTCTCACAAGGTGGGGTCATCTCAAAGAGGCAGAGAAAGCACGCGATTCAGTTTGGCAGTGAGTCATAAACGGCAGTGAAGGGAGTCATCCTTGAAACAGTCGAAGGGAATTTACCAGAAAGACACGGTGTATTTCGTGATGAATTTTAGAAGCAGGAGCCCCCTTGTATTAAACTTTCTACCGTGAGACATTTCAAAGAAGTAGAACGGTACAGGAGGAGCAGTGTGGGCCCCCCACCCCCATCTTCAGGAACCGTTAAGTCTGCTTTCCGTGTTTTGTCTCATCCTCTCCCTCCTCCCCTGTAAGTTCACCAACATGGACACAGTGTGAGGGTGGCAGACCTCCATGCCACCACCTCACTCAGCGAGATTAACAGCAGCACCGTAGCCTCTAACCCCAGCCCTGCTCCCCGTTTTCCCAGAGAGCTCAGAGCGTCTCCAGTGGGAGTTTGTGTGACCTGTCTGCATGGCCACGCGGCTGCTGGCTCCCTATGGTGTCTGTCGATGGAGGGCTTCCCCGTCCTGATGCCACTAGTTCCTGCTCTGTGGCGCTGGAACCATAGCACACGTCAGATCAAGGTTTAGGTTTTTGTGGCGGGCAGAGCCTTGGAAATGGAGGAACACCACCAGGTGGTGGTTGTCTCCTAGTCGGTGTTGTACTGGAATAGTGCGAGGAGAAAACAAAGGTGTAAGTGTCATGTAGGAGAAATTATCATTTGCAAGCAGTAAGTCATCGATACAGATATCTTACCGAGGAGCTGCTGTAATGTGGAGTTCGGCAAGATTGCCAGACGCAAGATTAATACAGATTAAAAGTTACAGTATACATAGAAGTAAGTCCTGAAAAGACACGTGAGACCTTTAGAGAGGTTTTCTAAAACCTTTGAGACTGACTGAAGAAAGCACTTTCTGGAAGGGAAATCCCACCTCAGAGAGATGGCAGTCATGTACAAGTTCATTGCCACCCTAACCAGAGCATCAGGGCCTAGCAGGGCCGTGAGATTCTAGAGGAGAGAAAGCAAATGCCAAGAATTGGCAGTCCTTTTGAAAAAGGGCAGTCGCGTGCCGGGTGTTAGGATCTGTACAACTCCAGTGAGTATACCAGGTTGGTCCGGGAATGGAGACCAGGCCCCGGGAGCGTGGCGGGGACTCGTAGGGACAACCACACACGGCAAACAGCAGGTAGCATCTCACACTGCGGGGAGCGGGGCTCTCCAGGCATGTGGGAGAGATGGAGAGGACGGGGGCCCGCTCGTGCCCCGCCCCCCCCCCCCCCCAGGGTTGGAAGTTAGCAAGTGGTGCTCTGAAGCCTTCGTGGGAAAATGCGGGAACTGTCGGGACAGGGAAGGAGGCTTAGCGCAGTGTAGACCAGAGACCCGGGAGGATGGGAGCCCCTGGACCTCCCAGAGTGGAGGTGGTGTAACGTGTCCAGCCACGTGACTCATGCACCGTTGCCCTGTGAGCTGGCAAGAGGATGGGAGTCCGTCTGCGCAGACCCTGCTCGGGTGGGTGGGCGGCTTGTCTTTACCCGCCGCGTGGGACACAGCACGGGCACCGGTGACCGTTCGGACACACCTGCTGGTGAAGAGTGGGCGTGTGCAGCTGGAGTCCCGGTCCTGAGGGCAGGCATCTGGAGCCCCAGGGGACGGAGCAGGGGTGGGTGGGAGGGGCTGGAGGGCTTGGGTGCTGACCACACAGATGTCAATTTGTCAGGTTTCGAGTGCATGTTGTTGGGTATGATCTGCACGATAGAGGTATTTTAAAACAAACTTCTACGTGTCCAAACCGTGTTAGTAAAGAAGAAACATTTGTCACATTTGATGGGCAGCCGGCCACACTATGTGAAGAAATACCAGCATTTACTAAGAAACAGATGTTGAGCAACCTCGTGCACGCGGAGAACCGCGGCCCAGGGGGTAGGGGATGCAGAAATGGCCAGCATCCTGGCTGGCCTGGCTGGAGGCCAGCCCAGGACGGCCCCCATCCCGCTTTGTGCCTAGCATTTAGCACGTGCGTGCCACGCGTGCGCGTGTGTGCGCATACGTGCGTGCATGTTATGTGTGCGCTCACAGCTAGCCTGCCTTCCCTCCTCCCCAGCAGGAGAGCAGCCCTGCACGGTGGGGGCTTGTCTTTTGGCTTCGCTGCTGTGCTCCCAGCCACTCGGCACAGGGCACGTGGACCGTAGAAAGTAGATTTTCAGTGTAAGACGAAGTTCTCACTTCTAAGGGAATGTTTTATTTCAAATGTGGTATTAATCGTGAAAACGATCCTATAGGATCCCGATGCAATTTTTATTTCTTACAGAATGCCAATTCCTGTCCAGTTGATCGAACTATATTTAAATGTATCTGTATTCGAGCTCGGTTTGGCGGTAAAATCTTGAAGAAGGTAAGTGCAGATGCTGTGCTAGAGGGCCCCACCCCACACCTTATCATGTTGGTCCCTGTCTAACAGGAGAACGAGCGCTCACAAGCTGATTTGCTTTCCTGAAGTGAGTAGATACTGGTTAAGTGCTTTTGAGAAACCTGCGGAAGTGTCTGGAGCGCGAGCAGCGGCCAGAGGGGTGTGCTGTCTTGTCGACGGGCCCGCGTGCGGTGGGCGGTGCAGCTGGCGTGTCCCTCGCACTTCCTCTCCCCCGCTCCCACAAGCCTTCTCTACAGCTCACAGCTTCTCTTCGGCCACGGCAGCCACGGGGGAGGCCAGACCTGGGAGAGGACGCCTGCTGTCTCGGGACCACGCATCTGCTGGTGCTGGGCCGGGGCGGGGCCGTGTGCCGGGGGGGGGGCTGGGGACAGGAAGTGGTTCTCCTTTGTTCTTTTGCTTGTCTGCTCGTGAGAGGCTTGAAGGGCCTGTTAACATCTTCTGTTGCCGAGGAGAAACGTTACAGAGACTCGAGGACCCGCCTTCGACGTGTGTCGTGCAGCTAGCCATAGACCTGCCATTTTATTTACGTGGCGCACAAAGCCATAGATGCGCGGGGACTTGGCTCTTCGTGTGCAGATTTCTCGCGGGCACAGTGCTGGGCTGGAGGTGGCGGCTCTGCTTCTGCTCGTTCGGGCCCCCGTCACCTGTCCCAGACACTGTCCTCCTTCCCTGGAACCGGGGCCTCCGTTTCCGTGTAGCCGGTCCTCACCTACCTGGAGCATCTGCCACCCAAGTGCATGTCCCCAAGCCCTTCCTGTGTGTGCGGGGACCTGGGGGGTGGGGAGTCCAGGGGGCACACCGGCTAGTGCGGTTGGGGAAGATCGGAGAGTGACTCCAAGGCCAGTGCAGACGATGCCGGAGGCTGGGGAGGCCCCCGAGTCCCATCCTGGCCCCGGAGTAAAGGGCGAGCGAGCGGTGGGGTGTGTGACCTGGGGTGCTGACGCGGACGGACGGAGAGAAGCGCGGAGGCCGTGTTGTTCCGGGGCGCGGGGAGACGGGCAGGGGAAGGAAGCGTCTGAACACCTGGTGCGTCTCAGGCCCTGGATCACGGAGTCTCGGTGGTCGCGCCTCCTCGCCTGCCCGTAGTGGGCTGTTCTCCGTGCGCAGCTGTGACCACCGCTGCCACGGCGCAGCAGCGCGCTTGACCGCCACAGCCACGGTTCTCGAGAGAATGAAGGCCTCCGGCTTTTATTCTCTTCCCTCTTCACGTCTCCAGCGCCGCTGCCCTGGGTGTCCCCACCTGCTTGGTCTGCGGGACCTTTCCACGGGTCGTCCTTTGTTTTCCGTTGGGTTCGCTGTTTCTCTTGGCTGACTGCCTGCACGTGGTTGCCGTGTGCACTTTGCCCCAGAGCCTCCGGGCCCACGGAGCCTGCATGCGTGTCGCGAGGCGGCTCAGTGTGCTCTGCGCCGGCCCGGCAGCCGCGCCTCGGATTTGGGCTCCGCTTGTCGCTGACCAGCGGGGCTTCTCTGTTCCAGATTCCAGTGGAAAACGCCAGAGCCGGCCGGGATGAGGAGGAAGACCCCACCTTTTGTGAAGTGTGTGGCAGGAGCGACCGGGAGGACCGGCTGCTTCTCTGCGACGGCTGTGACGCAGGGTGAGCACGGCGGCTTCCGCGGCAGACGAGGCCTTCGTGCCCCGCTCCCTGCCGAGCCCAGCCTCTGAGACTGGAGTGTTCACGTGTCAGGGGGAAGTCCTGCAGGGCTGCTTCTGTGCTTTGTACCCACAGATCTTCTCTGTGATGCTCGGGGGGCCACGCCCCCCGGTATTCAGAACGCTGAATCCCAGGCCGCTGGTGGGTAACCAGCAGGTCTCCCAGGCTCTTTTGTTCCCGCTATATTTATTTATTTATTTATTTTTTTAAATTTTTTTTTCAACGTTTATTTATTTTTGGGACAGAGAGAGACAGAGCATGAATGGGGGAGGGGCAGAGAGAGAGGGAGACACAGAATCGGAAACAGGCTCCAGGCTCCGAGCCATCAGCCCAGAGCCCGATGCGGGGCTCGATCTCACGGACCGCAAGATAGTGACCTGGCTGAAGTCGGACGCTTAACCGACTGCGCCACCCAGGCGCCCCGTTCCCGCTATATTTATATCCTCTACCCGTCCCCCCAAGATACTCTGAGGAGACTCACAAAGATGCACGTGACGCATCGAGACTGCGGAAAGGTGCGGGGCACGTGAGAGATTGGGGCTGGGGGCCCAGAGAAGGGCTTGTGCAGGACCCCTGCTTTCTGTGAGGGCAGGTGACCCTGTGTCCAGCAGGCCCTGGCTCCCGGGAGCCTTTCTTGGGCCTCCTTCCAGCACAGGAGGCATTGCTGGGTGTCTAAGGAATTTTTCTGCCACCAGGCTGTGGTGAGAGGGCTGCAGAAACTTCTCCTTTGGGGCACGAGTGGCAGAGAATCCCGCGAGGCTGGCAGGTTTGGAACTTTCTCTTGGGTAACAGGTAGCTCCTTTGAGGCCGGGACTGAGAAGCAGCAGGAGGTAGGAAGTGTCAAGCCCTGGTGGGCCCAGAGCTGGCTCTGGAGGCGCAGAGTTTATTCCCTTTGACTGCTGACCGGAGCCCACCTTCCGGGTGCCTTCCTCCCCAGACAGATGCCATGTGCTGTGCGTTTTGTCTTCCTGAGGCACCTCGCGGGGGCCTCCCTCTCCAGTCCCACCTGCTAGGCTCAGATACGCGCGGTCTGGTCTCCCTTCTTGCAAGGCTCTGCCTGTGCGCGTGCTGGATCAGTGCTCCAGCGTGGGGTCTCTGGGAGTCGCCTGGTCTGACAGCCCCCGCTCACTGGTGGCTGTGAGTCTGGCGGACAGGAGAGTGCTGCCTTGGGTGACAGAGCCAGCGCCCTGCTCTTGCTGTCCCCGTGCTAATTTACTGACGGGACCGAGTGCAAGCAGGAAGCTGAAGAAATGTGGTTTCGTAGGGACCTGGGGCCAAGAGGGTAGCTTAGCCCTCAGAACTCTGCTCACACCTAAAACAGATCCTTTCCCGGTGTGTTCGTGGCCATTCTGGGCATGTGAAGGAAGGGCCTAGGACAGCCGGATGCTGCAGGAGAGGCCCTTCGAGGTGGGAAGAAGGCCTGCTTGTGGCCCTTGTCGCTAGCCCTGCCTCTGCAGCCCACGGCCCCCCAGCCGAGTGCTAAACTTGGGTGTCTTCTGCTGGCCTTGCGGACAGCACTCTGTACAAAAAGATGCTGGTGGAGCTAAACGTTACGGCTCCTTAAGTGTAGGTCTTACGTGTCCAAACGTCCTCAGGCTGTTAATATTTGCAGTCTGCTCAATTTGTTTTTTTAATTTTTTTTTATTTTTGAGAGAGAGAGAGAGTGGGAGAGGGACAGAGAGGGAGAGACAGAATCCGAAGCAGGCTCCAGGCTCTGAGCTGTCAGCACAGAGCCTGATGTGGAGCTCGAACCCATGAGCCGAGAGATCTTGACCTGAGCCCAAGTCAGACGCTTCGGTGACTGAGCCCCACAGGCACCTCTGCAGTCTGCTCGGTTTTCGTTAACGGTTGTTTTTTAACTTAAAAATCAAGTCTGAAATTACTATTCTGAAAATAGAGTCGTAAGGTTTTCTGTAGATAACAGGAACGTGCCACATCCTTTCGTTGTTACAGGAAGTAAGATAAAGAGCATCTCTGATTTTTTAAACTTCTCTGTTTAACATAGAGGCGCAGTCACTAGGGAGACAGTTGACATCACCGCATCACGTAGCCACAGCTGTCCTTGCTGGGTAGGCGGTCCATTCTCGGGGGCTGTGACTGCTGGGCAGAGCAGCATGCCTGGCACGGGAGCTATGCCCCCATCCTCATGGGCATCTTGTGGCCCTCACTGGGTGTGAGTCTACCCCGTGGGGTGACTGTGCTGGACGTAGGCTGGCCGGGTTGGGCACCCGTCACACGCACCAGTGGCCTCTGCTTGAGGCCCTGGAGCTTGTGTGAGGAGAACGTAGGGTGGCCCATGTCAGATCCTTGGAATGCTTTGTGAGATTTTGTTCCCGAGACCACATAGGGGAGGGTCTTCTGAGGCTGGAATCTACTTGGGGTTTTGGGGCGCTCCCTAGGACTTGACGCTGGGCTGAGTTACACTCTAGGAGGAGCCCCCTCACCCCCATCCCTGCGGTTCTCATGTGAGGTCCTGGCGAGGGGTTCATGGAGTGAGGGCTTCCGCCTGGAATTCTGTGTCCCTGGCTGCTCGTGTGCCAGCACCGTGAGCAGTACGTGGTCTGTAAGCGGAGTTGAGTCTGCCCTCGTGTCTTCGGGGCAGGGTGTCCGCATGGGGTTTTGCCTGGCTCAGGGCTGTGTGGGGTCTTGGGATGAAGTTTGGAGCAGGCTGGCGCAGGTGGCCCATGCCAGCGGTGACTCCTCCCAAACTGCTTTCCATGAAGACTGGATTGAAGCACCTGGAAAACCACGCTTAGGCTACATTTCCATTTGCTTTCAGCAGACAGAACCTTTCTTTTTCCCTGAGCTTCTCAGACTGGAGTATGAAGTGTAAGGTGTCAACGTTTGAAACTCTCGGGGCTGCTGAGTGACAGCCGGGTTGGGGGAGGGCAAGCTGACGTCTGCTACCCGGAGATGAGCCTCCAGCCACAGGCAGGCGCCAGATCCCTGCCACGGTCAGTGGCAGAGCCCCCACAGGACGCAGTGGCCCGGGTCAGGTGGCCACTTTCTTAGCTCGGTCCGTCCACGTAGTGTGCCTCCCCTGCAGGGTTCAGGGGCTGTCAGGGCCCCTTTTGGTGAGCAGAGATCCCCGGCATGCCCCCGGGAAGGACTGCGGGAGTATCACCAGCCTGCTGTCTCCCATCTGAGCACACCTCTGGGTGGGCTCCAGGTGCCTCAGGGTCAGGCTCTGGGGAGGCGACCCAGGCTGCCAGCAGCACCTTCTTGCTGTGTGCTCGTGGTGTCCCCTCTGCTGGGGAGAGGGAGCTCTGGGTCCCTCCCTTTCTTCCTAAGGACCTGGGTCCACGGTGCCCACCCTCATGACCTCATTTAATTCCCCCCTTCCCCAGAGGCCCCATCTCCAAATACGGTCACACTGAGTGTTTGCTTTCAGGGGACACAGTCCAGTCTATAGCAGGGTGCACGGCGGCCTTGGGGCACATTTGGATGACTGTTGTGTGGCTCACTCAGTTACGGCAGGGAGACTGACGCTTGTCTGCCACCCTTGTGTTCCGGTAGGTACCACATGGAATGTTTGGACCCTCCTCTCCAGGAGGTACCAGTGGACGAGTGGTTCTGTCCCGAATGTGCTGCCCCTGGAGCTGCTCCCACCGCTGGTAATGTTTCCTTCTCCGGCAGGGCGTGCTGAGGGGGGCGGGGGCTTCTCGTCTTGTGGGAGAACTCGCAGGGCTCTCCGGCAGGGCAGCCCAGGCTCCAGGGGGATGCCCCCCGCCTCCCACTCAGTCCCCCTGCCAGGATGGGGGCGTGGCAGCCCCACATCAGTCCAGGGTTTTCTTTCTTCCCAGATGCAGGTCCCGTGACTGAGGAGGAGGTCTCCCTGATCTTGGCTGACGTGGTGCCCACCACCAGCCGGCTTCGGCCTCACGTGGGGAGGACCCGTGCCATTGCCAGGACACGACAGAGCGAGAGAGTCCGAGCGACCGTGAACCGGAATCGGATCTCCACCGCCAGGAGAATCCAGGTGGGTGCGCACGACGCTGTGGCTGCGAGGCTGCTCCTGGCTCAGCCCCTCTGGGTGCTGCCCGCCCCCGTCTTGGTGCACCGTGGCTGCCCAAATGCCCTGGGTGGCGGGCACAGCGGAGGGGTGCGGACGGCAGGGTGGGGCCTGCACCTGCGGGCGTGTCCTGGCTGCCGTGCGGGGAACCGAGCCCGGCGGGCCCAAGGGAGCAGGAGCAGAGAGCTGGTCTCGTCCAGTCCACGGTCCTGCAGGGAGGGCCCCACGCCGACCCTTCCCGCCTCCCTCCGGGTGTGCGCCCCGTCCTGTAGCAGCACCAGCCGGGGTCAGCAGTGCCTGTCACAGGTCGGCGTGCTCACCCGAGGGGGCGTCAGCCGATGGGGAGGGGCGGAGGACTTTGTGGGGGCTGCTGCCCCACGCCGTCACCCGCTCCTGTGTCCACCTGGGGCCCTGCATCTGGCTGCTCTTTCCTCTCTGTCCCTCGATCTCTTCTCTCCGGTCCCCGGACTGTGCCCGCTGGCTCTGCACCGGCACGGTGTGCTGACTCGTTGGCTCCTTGCGGCCTGCCTGGCCCTCATTCTTTATTCTCACCCTGAACTTGCTTCTCAGGAGCACCGCCCCCCCCCCCCCCGCCCCCGCCCCGGCCCCGTAGTGCCCACAGGAGGCTCTTGGTGGCCGTCTGGCTTTTGCGGTTAGCCTGGCGGGGGCGTGTGCAGGGTTGACCCTCGAGGGCTCCCCGGCAGGGCTGCCCAGAGTCCTCACGGGGCACAGCGGGCGGTATGAACAGCCTGAGGGCAGTCGCCTTGCTGACGGCACCTTCCTTCTCGTGTAGCATGTCCCACGGTACCTCATGTCTTCTCTGCTGGATGAGACCATTGAGGCTGTCGCTGCCGGTCTGAGCACTGCCGTGTACCAGCGCCCCGTGGCGCCCCGAGCCCCCGCAAAACGCAGGAGGAGAGCAGGTAAGCCCGGGTGTGCTGGCTCAGCGAGGGCCGCACACTCGCCCCGCAGGGCCTTCCCCCGGAGTCCCTCTTGCCGCCGTCACCTGGGTTTTCAAGTAGCAGAAGTGACACACGGACGTCTTGTGGGCCAGCTGGGTCTGGTCCGCGTCATCCTTGCGAACACCCACTGTGGGCGGTGAGGTCCCTGCGGCCGTGCTCTCTGCGTGCGTGTCGGGGCCGCTTGGCCTTCGTGTCGTTGGTTAGGAAGCTTCTGGAGAATTTGGCAGAATTGCCTTTTCTTTTCCCTAAATGCCACAGTAGATCAGGAAGACCCCGGTCCCGGACTTTGCTGTGTGGGAGCAATTACAATGATTAATTCGTTGCTTTCTTGCCACGTGTCTCCAAGCTGTGCGTTCTTCAGTCAGCACTGTGCTCCCAGGGGTCCCTTTCCTTCTGCTCCATCACGTGTGACCAGTGCGGCCTCACGGACACTTGTCTTATTCACGGCTTATGATCCGAGGTCTTTAAAGTCCGCTTCATCGAGATAAGAATGTGGTGTGTCCGCTCCGTGTGGTTCCAGGTTTGATAGACGTAACGTCCAGCTGGCTTGGCCCTGCCCGTCCCAGCCCCTCCAGCCAGGTCCCAGCCCCGCCAGCCGGGTCCCGTCCTAGGCGGGTCCCGTCCCAGCCAGTTCCCGTCCCAGCCCCGCCAGCCAGGTCCCGTCCCAGGCAGGTCCCGTCCCAGCCCCGCCAGCCAGGTCCCGTCCTAGGCGGGTCCCGTCCCAGCTGGTTCCCGTCCCAGCCCCGCCAGCCAGGTCCCATCCCAGGCAGGTCCCGTCCCAGCCCCGCCAGCCAGGTCCCGTCCCAGGCAGGTCCCGTCCCAGCCCCGCCAGGCAGCCCTGCTGTTCTCCTCAGCGCTGGGTGTCAGTTTGGTGTGTTTTCAGACTTCACGTAACGAGACCTTTGTGAGGTGCTGAATGTGCTCCAGCTTAGCGTGTGTGGTTGTGGGTGCCAGTGGCTGGCTGGCTTCTGCTTGTTGTTGAGGGAGCCCCCCCCCCCCCCACAGTCTGCCCCCCTATACACGGAAAGGCTGCACTTTGTCCCCTTTGCTTGCTGTCGAGGGTCGACTTTGTGTTGTGATCACGGCCGTGGAGGACAAAGGCGCGAAGTCCTGCCCGTTCGAGTACCCGTCTCCTGTGGGCAGGGTTTCATTTCGGGTCAGCGCAGGACCCGGCTCCTGGCTCATTGGGTAGATGTGCGTCCCAGGTCGCGTAGCACTTTGTACCCCTGTCGGCAGTCTGTGAACCAGAGTGCTGTGCGTCCTCGCCCACGCAGGGACCGGGCGGCATGTGTCCTCACCATGCCAGTGAGCTTCCTTGTGAGTCGGTGTGTGTTGGACGTGCCCTGTGTCCCCCACCGTCAGGGCGGAGACCCGGTGCTGTCCCAGCTTCCTGCTTGGGGCTGTGCTGGAGTGGCCACCTGTGTCCGCGTGTCTCGTGTGGCCTCTCCCCTTTTTCGGGGATGCTCTCTCCTGTCCGCCGGAGCAGGACTCACGATAGCAAACTGAGCTCCATGCGAGTTCTCTGCCAGGGGTCGGTCATCGCTCCCGGCTGTTGGAGCTGGGGAATCCACACCACGGTCATACCGTTCCTGAGGTTTTCCTCGTGTCTCCCGTCTGTGTCTCCTGGTGTTAGAAACTCGACTCCTCAGGGCCAGCACCGTGCCTGCTCGCTGATTCTCCATTAGACAGTGGCCTCAGGGTCATGGCTGGGTTGTGCCAGCGCTGAGCAGGCAGGACTGACTGCAGGGGTTTTCCTCCGTCCCTCACGCGCACACCACCAAGCCCCTGGCGTGCACTCTACCTGTGTGCGGGCAGCTGCGTAGATCTGTGCTTGGTTGTGCCTTTTTGCTGTTTTGGTTTTCTTTTGTTGGCTTTGCTAGTGAGTTTTAATGCTTTTTATAGACTTCTGCCAAAGTGGTGGAAACATTGGGACGAACGAGTGGAGTCCCCACGGAGCCAGCCTGGCCTGGCCTCCCTCTCCCTCACTCACCTGCTCCCTCCCAGGAGCCCTGGAAGCACGGCCTTTGTGTCTTGTCTTTTCCTTCCTTCCTTCCTTCCTTCCTTCCTTCCTTCCTTCCTTCCTTCCTTCCTTCTTCTTTTCTTTTCTTTCTCCTTTGGTTTTTAAAAAAAAATTTTTTTTTAATGTTTATTTGCTTTTGAGACAGCACGAGCAGGGTAGGGACAGAGAGGAGGTCACAGAATCCAAAGCAGATTCCAGTCTCTGAGTTGTCAGCACAGAGCCTGACGTGGGGCTTGAACTCACGAACCATGAGATCATGACCTGAGCCGAAGTTGGACGCTTAATTGACCGAGCCACCCAGGCGCCCCATGTCTTTTTTTTAAGTTAAGCACAGTATCACTGTTGCACCTGAGGAGGGGAACAGTAATTCCTTAACCCCATGAGTCTGTTAGTATTGAAGGTTCTAATTGTATCGTAAGTGAGGTAGAATTTTTAAAAATAGTACATTTGAATCCAGAGCCAAACAAGATCCACGTTGCACCAGCAGCTGTGCCTGGTAAGTGTCCCTGTGTCGTCTTGATAGTGGGGTTGCCCCTACGCGCTGCTCCCCGGTGGGCAGAGACCGCGGGCCGCTGGTGGAGCTGTGCGTCCTTAGCTCTTTGCTTTTGCATTTGCCAGCTGCCCGGGGAGGGGGCGGGGGGGTGGGCAGCAGTGACTGCTGGGCTCCCTGGCTGCGGTCTCTGCGCTCCGCGCTCCGCTCAGACCCGCGCTCGCACCGAGGAAGGTGCAGAGAGCCTTTGCTCCTGGCACTGGCTACTTCCCACTCCTGCGGTTTTTGTGGGCAAAGCACTTAAGGCGTCGGCTTGTTTCCTTTATTGACCAGTTCTCAGAACCACCGCGTGGCTAGTAGCCTCCTCAGCAGCGATCACGATCGCTTAGGATTTTTAGCCCCATCGTGAACTTAGGGAGCTAGGTACATTTGATGCGTATTAAAACGTATGTACGTCATGAGGGCCGATCCCTCTGTCTCCTTAGAATCCCCTCCTTCCAGGCTGAGGTCCCTGCGGTTTTCCAGGGGGTGTTGGAGTGTCCTAGAATTAGGGTCCCCCAAGCCCGTGGTGGCACCCCTGAGGAGACGGACTCACCTGAAGCCTGGGTGTTCGTGCGCTTTAATCTCTAGGATGTGTTACTGGAAATACGTGGCGGTTTTTAAGTCTGTTGGAAGGAGTCCTCTGGGCAGATCAAGCAGACACAGATCTTTTGTTGCATTTTACTAACTTGGTTGTCAGGGGGTTTTTTGTTTTTTGTTTTCCCCCATTTAATTTTGTTTCATAATGTAAAATATTTACTGGTGACAAAAGTCAGATTTACGGATCAGAGCAAACTCCAGAGTCACACTCTGTCCTTGCTGTGCACTGCATTCCCTCTCTTGCTCCTTTGTGAGGAAGCACTGTTTTTTCATGATTTCTCCATTTACAAACCTGAAGCCACTACGTATAGTTGTCTGCGTGCCGGGTCCTGGCAGTGCACGGCACGTCCGTGGAGGGGGGACACGTGGGGTGGGGTGGAGTGGGGGCCTGAGGGCGCACAGTAAAGCACAGACTCTCAATGTCCTCTTTGTAGGAAGACGGAAGAAGGTGTCAGGAAGAAGGAAGACCCAGTCCAGGTCGTCTGTGAAGACCAGGGGCTCCGGGACGAGGTCTAAGAAACGCCAGGGTCGTGCCAAGAAGAGAAAAGGGAAGAGGTCAAAGGTAGCCCCTCGGATAGCGGGGTGGGACTCAGACGAAGCCTCCTTTCTGTGTTTACTTAGAGAGTCGCTGATAAACATGACCCTTTTCTGCAGCAGAGAGTAAAGGTGGGGCTGGGACAAGAGTTTTGCCAGGACCCTTTGGAGCTGGGCATCCTGAGGGAGGGGTCGTGTGCAACTCCGGGCACCCCAGAGGTGGGCCCTGCGGGGTGCGGAGGGGCAGACAGGCCAGAGGGTGGGGAGCGGACGCCGTCCCAGGCTGTTCCTTATCCTCGTTCGCGTGTCTGCCGCGGGCCTTCTGAGTGTGTGCGCGCCTCCCCCGGTGAGCGCCCGCCTGTGCTGTGCGTCCTGCTCCGTGGTGTCTGTCCTCACCCCAGCTCCCGGGCTGGACGGTTAAAGCACACCAGTACATAAAACATAAAAAGCTCAGTTGCAGCCAAGCGTTTGCCGCATCCGTGTGTGAATTCCTGCTCAAGGTCGTCGCCTTTGCCCGGTTAACACACGCGCACGTGGTATACGCTCACATAGACGTTTCTGTTAGTTTTCGGCGGGGCATTCGAGCACCTGCTGTGGTGGTTCGTCCAGACGGAACTCCTGGAGGGACGGGAAGCCGAAGCTGCGGCCGCACCCAGTGGGTGCTGGCACGCCCGCTTCCCGCCGTGGAGACGTCAGCCCTCTGGCTCACTGCCCTTCACGCCCCGAACAGCGCCGACCGCGTGTGTCAGCGTCTCCCTGCCAGGGTGCCCCAGGGGTTGCTGCCCGCACGTGCTTGGCGTGGGAGCACCCGTCCCCCCAGCCCTCGTCCTCGGGTGGATGGACATCACCGGACGGTGGTTTTGCGTTGTGGGGGTCGGGGCTGTTGGGATGTAGTCCTCAACTCTGGGGCAAAACCTCTGAAACACTATTGTTCCCCCAGTGGAGGCTGTCAGCTGGGGTTTAGCGCTTACTCAGTCTGGTGTGTGTTGTGCAGACTAGTCCTTGCACTGGTGTTTCTAGAGCCTCACTCGCCCTTCCTGGTTTTTTTGTGACTCCGGTTCAGAATGAAGCCACAGCTCGGTCCCGCATTGCACGGACGCTGGGCCTCCGGGGTCCCGTCCGCGGGGCCTGCACCCCGTCAGTGCACAAGCCTGCGGACCCCTCTCTGGGGCTGATGCGTGCAGACATCGGGGTGGCCACTCTGTCGCTCTTCGGAGACCCCTATGAGCTGGACCCCTTTGACAGGTAACCGCAGGGAGGGGCTTCCCCCTCTTTTAGTGGACAGTGGGCCCCAGATCCCACATTTGTAAAGAGAGGGTAACGGTTCCTGAGTCTCCCACCCTCGTCGGACCTCCCCAGGTGGTGCCCAGAAGGGACACCGGAGGTCCTCAGCCACTAACAGGGAGAAAGCTGTTCTGCGTGTCGGTCCCTGCTGCCCTGGGCCCGCCCAGAGGTGCATGCAGCTGCTGACACGAAGCTGCTCGTGGGTCCCGTGTTCGGGTTTGGGGCACAGGTGCCACCATGTGTGTGCTTGACAAGGGGTCTCCTGGGCCTTCCGTGGGGGTCACCGCTCCTGTGGCCCGTGTGCTCTCTCCAGCAGCGACGAGCAGTCTGTGGACCCTGCTTCCCCTTTGAGCGCCAAGAGGAGGGTTCTGTCCCAGTCGGCACTGCGCTCTCACCGGCCCGTGGCCAGGCCCGTGTCCGTGGGGCTCTCCAGGTGTGTGCCAACAGGGACAGTGGTCGGGGGGGGGGGGGGCTGGCGCACCTCCTTTCCCAGGGCCCCTCCCTTGACCGTTTGTCGAGGACGTGCCACCGTAAAGGGCACGAGGAGCAGGAGGAAGGCTGCAGGTGCTTGAGGCTGCTTCTGCCTGCCCATCTCTGTCACGGGACTGCTATCCAGGGCGGCCACCCCTGGCTGGGTGCCTTCCTTCTATTTCACTCCCGATTTAAAAAAAAAAACAAAAAATGAAACAAAAAACCCAACGAAACCAGTAAATAGCCTGCCTGTTGGTAGCAGTTGGGGCCAGAAGCACCAGAGGATTCCACCTCCGGGCAGCCTGCTTGCTTGTCGTTTGTCAGAGCTGCTGGGGGCAGGGGTGTCTCATGCCCTCCCCACACTGAGGTCTGGCAGGGCTGGGACCTGGGGAGGCAGCAACGGGTCTGTACCTGCAGGAGGAGTGTTCCTGCCGCGGCGCCCGAGCCAGAGGTGGACGAGGCCCCCGTCCCGGACCTAGTGGGGAGCATCCTGTCGGGCCAGAGCCTCCTGATGATGAACGGTGCAGACATCACCATCCACCGGGACGGCTCCCTCAGTGCCAAGAAGGCAGGTGAGGAGGCCTCTGCACGACACCCAGTGGAGCCTGCAGGGGCGCCCTCTCTGCCTCGATGCTCGGGGCGGTTGAGAGGGGCATGTGAGCCACGGGTCCTGACGAAACCGTTGAACTAAAATAGGTTTCTGTTCAGAACGTACCTAAAAGCAGTTTTCTACGTGAGGTCATGCTTCCGTTAAGTCAACATCGCTTTCTGAACAGAGTTTGCAGGCTGAGTTTAGATGATGGTGGGGTCTCCGGGCAGCCCACAGACCCTGCGTGGCTGGCATGTGGCTGGCATGTGTTCTCTCAGAGCCCACGGAACCGGCTGCTGTGGAGCCCTCCCCTGCACATCCGGGCCCTAGAGGGTGTTCGGGGTTGGGGGTGCCCAGCCATGGGGGGCAGGGCAGCGCAGAGCCGGGCGGCCCCTCCCGGGCCTCCCTGTGTAACAGGCACAGGCGCTTCCAGCGGCCAGTGAGCACTGCTCGTGGGTGTGGCCGGGGGCCTCTCACCCTGTGCCCCCAGGAGCACAGGACTCTAGCCCAAGGCGTGAGTAGGGATAGGAATTTAAAAGCCCAGCTTCTAAGAGAAAGTCATCTCGATCTGGACCAACAAAATGACCGCTTTTTAAAGGAGGTAGTGGAAACTGATGGCCACTCACTCTCGTGTCTTTCAGCACCCGTTTCCTTTCCGAGAAGCTCAGGCGCTCCACCTCGAGGGGGCAGAGGCCCCGGGGCCTGCCTGCTGCCCGGAGCGCCACGCTCAGGCAGCGGGCTCCAGAGTGCGGGGCTGCGCTGCCACGGCGGTCCCACCCCCTCCTGCGTCCCCGCTCTCACCCCAGCGGCAGCTGTGAGACTGGACTCCTCCGTGACCCCTCCGTCAGGTCAGGCTCAGAACCTGTCAAACGTAAGCAGGCCTGGCTTAAAGCACAGTGACGCCCCTGGATGTGATGGCGACAGCAGGCACGCTCGGCCCCTTAGTTCCGTGTCCTCTAAGACCTCGGGCAGCTGCTCTCACTTGCCGCGTGCCAGTGCGCTGCAGGGACAGGCCGTGAAGCCAGCTCCCAGGAGGCCCAGCATCTCAGAGCTACCCAGGATACCGAAGGTCAGAAGGGAGGACGGTGGCGGCCGGCGGGCGGATGCGGCCCCCGCCAGCGAGCAGCGTGTTGAGATCCCCAGCTCCTGCATCAGCCGGCTCACGGGCAGGGAGGGCCCCGGGCAGCCCAGCCACGGCGCCCGTGCAGAGGGCGAGCCCAGCAGCAGGGGCCCACAAGAGCCTGGCACACACTCAGGGGGTGGATCCCAGTCCCCCGCCACGCTGGGACCCTCAAAGGGGAAGGGTGTCAGCTCGACCTTCGAGAGCTTCAGGATCAATATTCCCGGGAACACGGCACATTCCGGCAGACTCTCTAACCCCGGCTTTTGTAACACGTTCCGGCCTGTCGACAATAAGGTGCAGAGGAAAGAGAACCCCGCTCCCCTCTTCTCCATCAGGAAGGCCAAGCAGCTCAAGAGCGAGATCTACGACCCCTTCGACCCCACAGGCTCCGACTCTGGTTCCGCCGGCAGCAGCCCCGAGCGCCTGGGCTCTGGCCTCCTGCCCTCTGAGATCACACGCACCATCTCCATCAACAGCCCAAAGGCGCCGGCGTTGCAGACCGTGCGCTGTGTCACCTCCTACACGGTGGAAAAGGTCTTTGGGACGGAGCCTGAGTCCCCTCGCGGGTCCTCCGCCAGCACGCTCGAGCTCCGGGGCGAGGGGGCTGCCGAGGGTTCCTCCGACCTGGAGCGGGAGGGCCAGGGCGTGGCGTCCAGGGCGCAGAGGCCATCCCCCCCAGAGCCGTGGGAGGACAGGGACCAGCTGCCCTGCAGTACCTTCTTTGGCTCCGAGGAGCGGACGGTGACCTGCGTGACCGATGTAGAGCCGGGGGCACCACCCAGCCCGGGCGCCCCGCAGACAACTACCCACAGGGTTGTGGAGCTGAGGCCCCCATCCTGCTCCCGCTCCACATCCAGCTCCCGTGGCAGGAAGAAGGCCAAGAGGAAGCGGGCTGAGGCCAGGGAGCACAGGAGGACCCGCTCCGGCTCCCGCTCAGGCTCCCGCTCTGGGGAGAGGAGCTCACGGTCGGTGTCTCCACCGGTGGGTGAAGGGCACCCCAAGAGGCAGCAGCCCAAGCCCCGGGGCCGCAGGTCCTCCAGTGACCACTCCAGCAGCCACGAGCGAGCCAAGCGGAAGAAGGTGAAGGATGAGGGCAGGAGGAGGAGGAGGGACTCTTGGGGACGCGGCCGGCGGCGGTCACGGTCCCGGTCCCGCTCAGGCAGCCCCGGCAGCTCCTCCCATGAACGCAGGGAGAGCAGGAGGAGGAAGCGGAGGCGGTCGGGGTCCAGGTCTCGGGGGAGGGAGTGCTCCCCCCCCAGCAGCCTGGAGAGGGCCCGGAGGCACCGGCACACAAGGGAGCGGAGCCCCCGGGAGAGGAGCCCTCGGGAGCGCCCCCGCGTCAGGTGGAGCTCCCGGGAGCGGAGGAAGCGCAAGTCCGGGTCTCCACGGTCGCCGAGCACGGAGCACAGGTCCCGGGAGCACCAACGGCCTCGTTCCCATGAGAAGCGGCCGAGGCCTCGCTCTCCAGAGAGGAAGTTGGTGCCCCCGCCCCAGGAGGAGCAGAAGCCCGACAGGGAGCAGCCGGCCAAGCCACTGGTCTCCGTGGGAGCAGACGCCTCTCCAGCAGCGGCCGAGGCCCACAAGGAGGCCCCGGATGTGCCCGCGGAGTGTCCACCCGAGGACCTTGATTACGGGGACTCTGTCGAGGCCGGGCACGTCTTTGAGGAGTTTTCAAGTGACGCTTTCTTCCTGCAGCTTGATGACATGAGCTCTCCGCCCTCCCCAGAGAGCACGGATTCCTCCCCAGAGCGAGACTTCCCGCCCAATCCTGTGGTGCCCCCAGCCAGCCAGCAGCAGGACCCTGCCCTGGTGGCTGTCATCAGACGCGAGGTGGCACTGATCCACGATGATGAGGCGGCGCAGCCCCTGCCCCAGGCACAGGGCCCCCAAGAGAAACCCTTGCTCCAGCAGGATGCTGCTGGGGCTGCCACGGCGCCTGGCACCCTGGGAAGCCAGGCTGGGGTCGGGGTGCCTGCGGGGAAGGAGGAAGGCGCCTCTCAGACCCCCTTGCTGCGGGCGAAAGCCCTGGTGAAGAGAGTCACCTGGAACCTGCAGGAAGCAGAGAGTGGTGTCCCTGCCGAGGAGCGAGGCCTGCGTGAGTAGGGTGGCAGGGTGGCCAGGGCAGCGTGTGAGGATGGGGGTGGCCCGGAGCGGCCACCAGTATGTGGGGGCGGTCTTCTCTCCCTGGGTGGTACACGGACCTCTTTGGCCACTTCAGTAGCGTAGGCCATGGGGCAGGGAGATGGCTGCAGCCTGGCCCGTGGTCCTTGCTGCTGGGATGCTTTTCTGGAATTTCCCAGCCAGGAAGCAGCCTGTGGCCCAGGGGTAACCACAGAGCACCCACCTCCCGTGTTGGTCCTCAGGAACGCCGCTCCACAGGCCTCAGAAGCCCCGGGAGGGGGCCTGGGAAACAGAAGACGTGGGGCCCTCGGTGGTGTTCCAGCAGGCATCCTTCTCTGAGCCGCCTGCCCCTGGCTATGCACATGCAGAGTCTGGCTTCCCGGACGCCGAGCCCTCTCAGGTAGGTGCCTGGGCCGGAGGGACGCGGTCGTGTGCCGGGCCACACAGGCTGTGCCGGGCTGGGGCTGAGGGACTTCCCCCTCTGCTGGGGATCTCCCTGCCGGGAGCCTGAGATCTGTGCTGAGCGATCTGCATTTTTGCCCAGGTTTATACCCCCAACCTGCCCACCGCCCCAGCTCTCCCTTTGAGTCTCCCGCCCTACGTGCCAGCCAGCCAGCCCACGGTCCAGTTCATCCTGCAGGGGAGCCTCCCGCTGGCGAGCGGTGGGGTTGCACAGAGCCCAGCCCCGGCGCCCACTGCCCCGACCACGGCTTCAGAGCCAGCCGGCCACGCCGCTGTCGCTGGCAACTCTGAGGAGAGAGCGGCTGCTCCCAGGCCTGCCGCGGAGAAGGCCAAAACCGAGGAGGTGAGTGTCCGTCCTCCTTCCTCAGGGGCGGGCTCCTCTCCTTAAAGGGTGCCCCCGGGGCCGGGTGGTCACAGGTGTCCTTGTTCTCAGTACATGAAGAAGCTGCACACGCAGGAGCGGGCGGTGGAGGAGGTGAAGCTGGCCATCAAGCCCTTCTATCAGAAGAGGGAGGTGACAAAGGACGAGTATAAGGACATTCTCCGCAAGGCAGTGCAGAAGGTGGGTGTGGGCGCCGCACCCTGGTCAGGTGTCCCCGGGGGCGGGTCTGTGCTGTCTCCCGCTGATGCGGGCTCCGGAAGGTGCTCCAGCCCGGGGTTGTGCAGCCAGGCCTGGGGCAATATTGGTGTGACCTGGCCACCAGGGGCCGGTTGTGTCCCATCACCGCAGCTCATAGGTGCTCAGGAAGAGTAGACAGTGTGTGTGAGGGGACGGAACAGCATCCTTGTCACTCGTTAAATAGGCTGAGTGGCAGAGGGTAGTTGTTAGCACACCGAGCTTGCAGCCGGGAGGAAGACAGGACCCCGGGAGGTGGGCAGTTCTCAGACCCAGCGTGTCAGGTTCAGATCTGGAGCCCACTGGCTGCACCACTCGGGCTTGGAGACGGACCCTCAGCAGTCGTGGGAGGCAGGTGGGCAGGTTGTGCTCTGTCCCTTGGGATGTGGACTCTGAGGGCCCATGATCACTATGGGGACATCTGAGTAAACTGTGCCTCCCCACCACCCCCTGCCCCCCAGATATGCCACAGCAAGAGCGGGGAGATCAACCCTGTGAAGGTGGCCAACCTGGTCAAGGCCTACGTGGACAAGTACAGGCACATGCGCAGACACAGGAGGGCTGAGGCCGGCGAGGAGGCACCCCCCCAGGGCACCGAGAGCTGAGCCGGGCACAGAGCAAGGGGGCACCAGTCCCCACCCCCGAGCCACTCTGTTGGGAGAGGCAGGAGCAGACCCCTCTGGAGACAGCCATCACTCCTGTGTTCAGGGTTCCTGTGACCACACGTGGTCTGTGCCCCTGTCTTGCTCACGGTTCAAAACTGGACTTTTTTATATGTATATTATAGATACACACTGTTTCCATGGTGTTCTAATTTATCAAAAATGGATTATCTTTAGAAACTTCTTGATTGACTCAGTATTTGAAAGGTGAAGCCTTTGGGATCAGGAGGGGCCAGGGGAATGCAGGGGGGCTCCCCGACCCAGCTCACAGATGGCCTCATTTTATTTTCTATCCTATTAAGGGAAGGCCCTTCCCACGTTTTCTGTTTGATGTTCTGTAAATGACGCGGTTTGCTCCCTCCCACGGGGCAGAGCACAGCGTTGGTGGAACTGGAAGGCAGGAGAGCCCTGCACACGGCACAGAGTCGGCCATTCACGCGTCCCCCTCCCCAGCACACCCGGCAGGAGCAAACACCTGCTGTCCCCAGAGCATTTTGTATTCTGAGTAGAGTTTGTTGGCTCTGAAGCGTGTGGCCTGTTTCTTCATTACGAAGACAGAAAAGGACGGGTGTGTGGGCGGGTGAGGGGTGGTCACCTCCCTTCCGGGGCATGCGCGGGGAGCCTCGAAGTCTGGGGGGCCCCTTCTTGAGTTCCGGTCCCACCCCTCAGCCCGCCCCTGCTCAGGACACCAGCGCTGGCTTCTTGGTTTGCTTTTATTGGACTGCAGAGGGCTCTGGCGCTTAGGCGGGCTGTTCCACCTCCATGAGGAAGTGCTCCAGGGCCTCGTAGAGGCTGTTGCAGCTGGACAGGCAGAGGCCGAGGCTGCTGCTGTCCAGGGAGGACACGCCTTCTCGCTGCACGTACTCCAGGTGCGCCCGGCACAGCCACGGCTCCAGCTGCAGGGAGGATGTCGTCAGGCCAGACGGGCTGGGCTGCCTGCGGCCCTGCCCACGGGACCCCGTGCCTCACCTTCACCAGGACCAGGCTCTTCTCCTTGGGCCTCCCAGCCGACAGGTCCTGCCCAAAGCCCAGGTAGATGGTGTAGTGCGGGGAGCGCCGACGCCGGCAAGCCCGGAACTCTACCAGCTCTGCAGGGCAGGGCTGTGGTGAGCAGGGCGAGGGCAGGAGAGGGGCGGGGGAGGGCAGCGGCCCCCGCCCCCGTCGGGTGCATCACTGACCTCGGAAGAAGGCGCTGAAGTCGAAGATGGGGGTGTCCTGGTTCCTTTGCAGCAGGCACGGGGGCGTGGAGGGGCTGGCGGAGCCCAGGGGCCCGCCCACCTCCCAGTAGACCTTGCATTTGCCCAGGCGCCGCGCCCACAGCCTGGGCCCCCGGAGCTCCAGCTGCAGGCCGGGGGCCACGTGCTGCAAGAGCTTCTCTGTGTAGTGAAGCTGCTTCTGGTCCGGGAGCTCGGCCGGGCTCGGGAACGCCACGTGCTGGGGCTCTGCGGCCTCGGCGGCTGGGCTGGGGGACCCGTACAGAAACACGAAGCTCGGACGCCCCACGGTCTCCTGCAGCACCGTGCGGCCCTTGTACATGATGGTCACCTCCAGGGCCCCCGGGCTGGGCTCTGCCTGTGACCCGATCTGTGAGCGGCCGGGCCCGGCCACGACCTCACCTGCCGTCCGGATGCCAGGCGCCGCCTCCCGTGGGGGCTGCCAGGGCTCCAGGGCTGGGGCCGGGCCTGCGTCTGGGGAGGAAGGCGGAAGCTGGCACCGGGTCCCCCGGCCCCTCCCTCTTTCACGCCCTGCGCCCGACTCCTCTCACCTGTCACCGGGGCCTGCTGCAGGGCCGGCAGCCTGGGGCTGGGGGCTGTCTCCACTGCCCTCGGCAGGTATGGCACCATGTTGGGGAGCGCTGGGCCTGAGGAGGGTGACCGAGGGAGCAGCTGTACTGGCCCAGCTGTGGCTGGCGCTGTCTCTGCTGGTTACCCGCCCCCCCTTCCCCTTTCTCTACAATGACTCTGCGGGGCTGCCTGCTCCTCCCCCTGGCACGGGGCCCCGCCAGGCAGAGCGCTCCCACCCAACCCAGCGTCTCACCAGGGACCTCTGGGGGGATAGGGTCCAACCCCCATGCAGCTTCCAGCAGATGGTCCTCCAGGCAGCTCTGCTGCAGAGCCTGGAGCAAGAGGTCCCCGGCATTGCCAGCGGGGCCCAAAGGGGAGCTGGGGGCACAGAGCTCAGAGCTCAGCCCGGGCCCCTGCCTCTCAGCAGCAGCTCCCGCCGGGCACGGCCTAGGGAGCCCACCCTGCAGGAGAAGGGCCAGCGTCAGCATCTCCTGGCTCCATCGAGGAGTGGAGACCCCCACCTGGGAGCCGGGAGGGCAGAGCAACCTTACCATCAAGGGTCGGGCGTCTTCCGGGGCCTTCTCGTCCCCCTGGTTAGTGCCTGGGCCTTCTGAGGGAGAACTGGGATGAGACTCGGCAATTGGGACACTGGGTGTGGATGCCCCCGACCCGTCCCCCACTAGTGCCAGCAGGCCACATAAGCTTTCCCCGCCCTCCCCAACCGGGCTCCAGCCTCTTCCAGGCCAGTTTCAGAAACCACAGATCTGCCCAGTGCAAAGTCCCAACGTGTCCTGGCACCGTGGCTCCGCCCTGGACGACCTGCCTCCCGCGGGCTCCTCACCTCTCCACCCCAGTGCGGAGCTGAGCGCGTACACCTTATGCGGGTCGGTGGGGTCCCCCGAGTTGTCTTGCAGCATCACAAAGCGCTGGGTGCTGTGCAGCGCACAGCGGAAGTTGGTTTTCCAGCTGGCGCGGAGCGGGCCTTCGGGAGCCAGCTGGTCACTTCCGCTGTTGCTGGGCGGCCACCTGCCGCGGGCCACGGCCCAGGCCTGGGGTCAGGGGGAAGAAGGTGTGAGCTTGGGGGCGCGGGCCGGGGCCTGGGCCGGCCCTCCCGTCTGGCTGGAGGCCCACCTTGAAGATGCGCGCGTCGGCCTCGCCCAGGTCTTTCCGCGCGAAGTGCTTCCAAGGCACGCGGAAGCGCGTGCGGGCCGCGTCCAGCCACCGCAGGCCTTCGTAGCGGCCGCTGCCGACCTCCCCCAGAAGCCAGTCCGCGAACCGCGGGCGCGGGGGCCCCCTGCGGGCGGAGGACCGGCGGGGTCAGGGCGCGGCCGGCCGGGTGGCGTGGCCGCGCACCCTGGCGGTGGGACAGGCGCTCACCTTTCGGGAGCCGCGGCCATGACTCCCTCCGAAGCCCTGGGCGGAGGGGGCGGGGGGGCGGTGCTGGGAGGGCTGGGCACGGGTGACAGGGGCTCCCCGCGTGTCACCGAAGATGTCGCAGGCGTGGCCCCGTTGTCAAAGTGTTGGGACCACAGACGCGGGGGGAGGGCTGATGGCCACGACGTCGCCAAGGCGTGGGATTCTTGCCGGCGGTGGCCGTGCTGTGACCACAAACGTGCGGGATCCGAGCGGCCGCACGCATGAAGTCACAGGTGTGAAGCCAGAGCCCAGACGCGGCGCGAGGGCTCTGGCGGGACCCTGCGGAGACACGACGGGACGGCCGCTCGCGGGGGGCGGGGAGGGGGGCGCGCCCGGGACGCCAGGAAAGCGAAACCGCCGGCGGCGGGAAAGCGAAACCGCGGGCGGCGGGAAAGCGAAACCTAAACCTTCGTGGGGCGGGAGGGGGGAGGCCTCCGCCGGCAGCGCCCCCACCTCTCAGTCCCGACCCGACTCCCCCGGCCGGACCCTCCCCGTCGCCGCGCCGCGCCGCGCCGCGCCGCTCGCCCCACACGTACCTGGGCGCCGGGTCACCGGGGCGGGCGGTTCGTCTTCCCGGGAGGCCGGGAACCAGCGCTTTTATGGAGGCGAGGCGGGGGCGGGCCGGGGGCGGGTCCGGCGGGGGGCGGGGGGAGGGGGCTGCAGGTGCAGCCGAGGAAGTCACGTGCTCTGGACGACGGTGCCCCAGGCCCCTCGCGCCAGCTCCTGGGTGCGGGCGGGCGGGGGTCGCGGAGGGGCGGCGGGAGGGGCCGGCCCTGGGGGGTCCAGTCACTCCTCTCCCTCAAGGCGCCTCCCGCACATGCCGCCGGCCGGGGGCCCCTGGCGACTAGCGGAGGGGCTGGGGGGAGGCGCTGGGGAACCTCGCACGAAACCCGGCGCTTCTTTTCTCAAGGAAAAGTGGGCAAAAGGGAGACAGCGTGGGGCATGTGGCAGCTGTACGGCTTGGAGTCTTGATGGGAATCGTTCAGACAAGAGCACTCGAGTGCCCTTGAGAAGACATTTGCAAAGAGATTCGTGATGACTTTTCATTAGGAAAAACACTGACGATCCAGAGAGACGGTGTGGTGGCCGTCAGAGAGGAAGTCCTGCCGGCGGTCCTCCCCTGGGGAGGCCAGTAGAGGGGGCTCTGGTTCCCCTCGTCCTCTGATTGTAGCCGACCGGCCCCACCTGCCATGCTGGCCCACGGCCTGGGCCTGCTGCCCGCTCCCAGCTCCTGTCACCCCAGGCAAGCCTCTGCTCGGAGCCACAGGTCACAGCCCAGACGCCAGGGCCAAGTGCCTCAGAGCACGGTGCTTGCTTTCTGCACCGAACCTCACCGAAACACTGGCTGTGACCCCCTGGAAGGTCCCCAGGGAACTTGCTCTCCAAAATGAGTTCCTGAGGGCGGCTCCTCAGTTTCCCCAAGGCCAAGAATCTGCATGTCGTGTCGGGAGGGGGGATCCACAGCGCAGGGTGCCCCCCCTCCAGCGCGGTTAGACCAGGAGAGGAACTGGGCCACCAGCTGGCACCGGCCCGGGAAGCCCCTTGGCTGGCAGGCACAGCAGGTGGTTTACGGGAAGCGGCCTCGCCCGGCAGGCAGGGGCCGGGGACGTCCCAGCATATGGGCCGCGCCGTCACCTCCCACCGGCGGCAGCTCCAGGGGGACCCTGCGCGCCCCGGCCGCCCATCGACTTTGGCGCAGCCGAGCTTGGAAATCGTCGCTTTATTGTGCATGGTGCAGTGGGGGCGGGCGAGCAGCGCAGCCGACCTCAGGGTGGGCCAGCGAGGGACGCAGGGAGCCCAGCTACACGTAGGTGGAGCTGGCGTCGTCGCGGGAACCCCCGCCCGGGCCCTCGGCCTCGGCCTCGGCCTCGGCCTCGGCCTCGCCACTGCTGTCCTCGCTGCCAGAGTCGGCAGCGCCGGCCGCGTCCGAGGCGGGCGTGTTGAGGACCACCACGTCGGCCTCGGCCCCGATGTCCTCGCCAAACCACACGGCCTTGTAGCCGCCCTCGGGCCGCCGCTCCTTGGTCAGGATGGACCTCACAGCCGCGGGGCCGCCCCCATCCCGGGCCACCTCGGGGGACTCGGAGGCAGGGTCCAGGGACTGGAGGCTGGGGGGCTCCGGGGGTGCAGGCTCCGGGGCCACAGCCGGGGTGGGGGCAGGTGAGGGGCTGGGAGCCGGTGCCCAGTTGGACTCTTGGGGAGCATGGAAGGCCTGATTGTCAAAGCCCGAGAGCTGGGGGTGCTGGTGCTCCTGGGGAGGGGACAGGGGCAGCCAGGACATCAACCAGGACCCCAGGCCTGGGCTGGGCCCCACCCCTGGTGCCCTCCCCAGAGACAAGGATCCAGGCTCTCGTCCTTCCTTTCTCTGCCTCTTTCGGCCTCCTCCCCGTTCCGTGGGCTACGGTGTCTGCACCCCGTGTCTCCTCGCCTCCCTCTCCTGCCCCTTTTCCGTCTTCCCCTGTCCCCCTCTCCATCTTTCTGTGGCTCGGTCCTCACCTGCACAGCCCTGTCTCCTTGTCTTTCTCTGTCCCTGTCTCTCTCTTCCCCTGTCCCTGTCCTGTCTGCTCCCCCCCAGGCCCCCGGGGCCTCACCTGAGCTTTACCAGAGCAGCACTTGAACCGGTGGCCGTAATGCTTATGGACGAGGATCAGGAGGGCGATCAGAGTCAGAACCAGCAGCGCGCCCAGCACCCCGCCCAGGGCCGCCATCTCCACGGTGGAGAAGCGCTGGTCCTCAGTGTGGCTGACTCCTGGCTTGCTGTCCCCTGCCGTGCTGCCTCCTCCAGGCTCTGGCGTCCCTGCAGCACCGACAGCCACTTACCGTTGGCGCCTCCGGCACTTCCCAGCCTGCACCAGGCTCTGGACGCCTCGAGCACGAGCCGGGCGTGGCGTCCTCCCAGAGCTGCGGTTCTGGGGAGTGGGTGCTACTGACACCCCAACTGAGGGGCTGTGTGTTCCCAGGGACCCTGGGGGGGGGGGCCAGGCTGCTGAAGAGAGGCAAGGGAGCTGGGGATCCGTGCCCCCTGGCTCCAAGGGGAAGGCAGGGGCCTAGCACCCTAGGAAGGCGGTTGAAGGCAGTGCTGGGGCCTGGAATTGCGGGGCTCCTCGATCCCAAATCTGGCTTCTGCCCCACCCTCCACACACCTTCCCAGTTTACCTTGTTGGGGCCCCCGAACCCGTCTCTGCCCAGACCAGAGCAGACTCCCTTGCGGCCTACGGTCGGCGTGGTCCTGCCGGGCCAACCTGGGGTGGAGCCTCCCTGCTGTTATTCCCAGGACCACTCACGGTATGAGTCAGGGGGCATCCGGGTGACTCTAGGGCAACCGGGAGGTGCTACCTGAGGGCTGGGGGGCCCCGCTGGGCCCAGGGGACATCGGCTGAGAGGTTCCTGGCTTCAGCGTCTGTGTTGAGCCCCCGCTGGGTGAGGCTGGTGGGAGGGAGGTGCCGGTTCCCACACTGGGGGGCCTCCCAGGCGTAGATGAGGCAGGTGGCCTCAGACTTGTGCCCGAGGGAGGGTGCGGGCCGGTGCTCCACCCAGAACGGGTCGTGGAGGACCCCTGAGAGGGCCCCGGGGGCCTGGGGGCTTCCGCAGTGGTGGCTCTGCTCGATGTTCCTCCAGCCTCTGGGGATGTGGGGGGCTCTGGGGGACCTGGGGGCCAGGGGCAGGATGCGGGCTTGCCTCTGCCCCCAGCGTGCCTGCCTCAGGGAAGGCACCGCCCTGGCTGTGGCAGAAAGCCCCCCCTCCCGCCGCTGAGCCGTCCCCCGGGTCCCCCGGAGGCTCACCTGTGGGGGTGGGCGCCTCCTCTTCTAGGACCTGAATTTCCACCACTGTGGTTGCTCCACTTGCGGTCACTGTGTTCGTGGCCTCGACCTGGGGCAGAGAGGGGGCTTGTCCCTCGTAGGCCCCGCCTTAATCCCTGCCCCTCGGAGACGTCCCCCTGCCCTCACCTCTGCATAGAAGACCCCCTCGTCTGCCAGCAGGGCAGCGGTCACCACGGTCTCGCCATCCATCCGGAAGTTGGTGTTATTGGTGATACGATAGGTGGTGGCAGAGTCCGAGTCCTGGACACTGTCCCAGTGAGTCCTGGGCCCGGGCTGCCCCCACTGCCCCCCAGCCCACCCACAGAGGGGCCGCTGCCTACCGGGAACTCAGGGTCCCGGGCCCAGATCCTCAGAGGCTGGGAGGGGGAGGCCGCGTCCCTGACCGGGACGCCCGCGCCAGAGCCGAGCGCCACGGTGCCGAAGTACCGGCTCTCGGGGAACTGGAGCAGGCTCCCGTTGGCATTCCGGGCCTCGATCGTGACCCGGGTCACCGAGTAGCGGGCGTGGTCGGCCTGCTCGCCCTGGGGGTGGGGGGGGGGGCCGCGGTGACCAGCAGGTTCTGGAGGGGCGGGCGCCGCAGCCTGGGGCTCGGGAGGGGCGCTTGGAGGCCTGGCCGGGGGCCCACCTTGACCAGCAGAGTGAAGGTCTTTGGGCTGCGGACGGCCCCGGTCATGGTGAGGTTGCCCGAGTCAGCGTCTATGGCAAACGTGCCGTCGTCTCGTTCTGTGAGGGTGGTGGCAGCGTCTGGCCTCTCGGTCCCTCTGGAGGCCTGAGGCCTAGAGTCCCGGCTGGCTCTGCCCACCCGGCAGGTGCCCCTGGGGCTTCCTCCGCCCATGGTGGGGATGGGGTCCCGGACGTCGTGTGGGGACAGAAGCAGGGCTGTGGCGCACACTCACCACTCACGATGCTATAGAGGATGCGCTGGTTGATGCCCCAGTCCCCGTCCACGGCATAGATGGGCCCAGGACGCAGGGTGAGGGGGCCTTGCTGTGGGAACGGGGACAGGAGGAGGCACCATGGGGCTGGTGTGACGGCCCTAGCACGCCCCCTCCCGCTCCCCTCAAGGGGGCAGCCGGTCGTCTCTCACGCCTGCCGACCACACCCTCTGGGACCCGGCCAGTTCTGATCGGATTGATCCGAACAGCTCGAGTTTGGAGAGGCAGCACAGGCGCGGGACAGGGTGAGGTCACACGGGGTCTGGGCTCGGGGATCCTCCGTACGGCGGGAGGCCCTGGAGCCCGCGCCCAGGCCCCGCTGCCCTCCGCTGCCTCAAGGTGACTCTCGGGGCCCAGAGGGGACAGTCAACCGGTCAGAGAGGCGGCTGCCCCCTGGAGCACCGCCGTGGCCCCTCCAAGCCACCACCCTCTGGGTCCCCAGGGGCTGTCTGGCTCCGCCCCAGGACAGCTGAGCCTGCGCCCTCCCGCCAAGGTCAGAGAGGCTGTTCACGTCTCCCCATCCCGGGTCGGGTGCGACTGGCTTTCGAAGGGATGTCCACATAAAAACGACAACCAAACTTGGCACCCAGGCCACTCCCCCGGTGCCCATTCTGCCCCTCCCTGCCCCCAGTACCAGCGTGTGCCCTGTGGGGACAGCCCCGTGGTACTCGGCTTGGATGCAGACGTGAGAGTCTGAATAGGCACAGGGCAGGAACCAGGGGGGCCGAAGGTCAGCAGGCTGCACCTCCAGGATCACGGTGGCCGTGGCCGTGTGGCTGGGTGCTACGTTCTGCTCCTGTGTGTCCTGCAACAGCCGAACCCGGCCGGGTCAGGCCCGGGAGCCCCGGGCTGGGGGCGGCTCAGGTGGGGGCTTGAGTGCCCAGGCCTGCTTACCCGCACCAGCAGCTGAAAGGTCATGTTCTGACACCGGTAGAAGTCCAGGGACCGGTCCAGCCGCAGGGCGGGGAGGTTGGTGCCCACCAAGGAGAAGAAGTTACTGGCGCCCTGGGGAGGTGGGAGGGGGATGGGGCTCAGCCTGAGACCCTGGGAGGACCCGGGGCGGGGCGGGGGCCGAAGGGAGGGTCTGGGGCTGGTGCGGAGGCGGGGGACACTGACCGGGGTCACCTCCTGGAGGGTATAGAACAAGATGTCACTCTTGTCGGGATCGTGGGCCTCCAGCTTGGTCTCAGGGACGACGATGGTGTTCACTTTAGTGTCCTGGGGGCACGGAGGGGGAGTGGTCCAGCTGTACCTCTGCCCTCCCATGGACTGATCTCTGAGGCCAAGCCATGGCCGCTAGCTCTCTGCTGTCCGGCCCCTCGCCCCTGGCTCCCCTCACTCACCTCAGAGACATTCTCAACCTTGGTCACAAAGGGGAACACGGGTGCGTTGTCATTGATGTCCAACACAAACACAAACACCCTCAGCAGGGTCACCTAGGGGGACAGGGTGGCGGTCAGCTTCCTCCCTGCAGGTCCCCACCCCAGCGGAGGGCCGCTCCGATGGCCTGGGGTACGGTTCACAGGGACTGCGGACGGACAGCAGGAAGCGACTACTGAGCACAGGAGGTGGTGAGTACCCTGGAGAAAAGTCACCGGGCACGGGTGGGCGGGGCAGGAGGGTGGCCAGCGAAATCCCAACTGAGAGCGATGGTGAAGCAGTCGAGTTGCCTCGAGAATAATTCTCAAAGGAGAAGGAAAACAGAAAGGAGAACACACAGGTTGGAAGGGGCTTAAGAGGGAGCGCGCGACTCTTGATCTCGGGGCCGTGAGTTCGAGCCCCACGTTGGGCATAGAGACTACTTAAATAAATAAACTTTAACAAGAAAGAAAGAGGGAGGAGGGAAGAAGGGAGGAAAGAGGCTTGAGACACAGAGCGGCCAGTCTCATTAGGTGGCCACCCTGGGGTCTTGACTCAACAAACTAGGAAAGACCCCCACTGTGGGGAGAGGCAGACATCGGGGGTCTTGTGATGCCGAGAAGTTTCTACTTTTTCCGGGTGACAACAATGTGATGGTCGTGTCTAAGAAGGGTCCTTGTCTTTCAGAGACTCGTCCCGAGATACTTGTGGGCGGTGTGCCATGATGTCTGTGGGGGACACCCACAGGCCTCGAGGACAGGGAGAGTGGACAGTGGTTCCTGTGAGCTGACAGGTGCATGGGGCTGGGGTTGCAGCTTAGAATAGACTGGTCAAGAGATGGTGAGAGAGGCAGGCAGGCGCACCTCCGGGGAGAGGGCACAGGGCCAGCTGGAGCGGGGTCGGGGTCCGTGCACCCAGCCTTGCCCACCGCACAACGCACTTGGCCTTGGCTCTAAGTGAGAAAGCAGCCGGGGGCGTCCAGGGCAGGGATGGGCCGCTTGCTTGATCACATCGTCCTGCCACGATGAGACTGGACTGGGGTGGCCAAGGCCGAGAGGGGAGCGAGCAGACCAGTTGTCAGTTTCTAGAAAGGAGATGCTGGTGGCCAAGGGTCTGGTCAGCTTAGAGTCCAGCTTGAGGCAGAGCGACCAGATTTGCTGCCAGACGTGAGGGGGCAGTGGGGGGTGAGAGAACCAGAAGGGTGAGGCTCCTCCCGTGTTGGGGGGGGTTCTGGAGCCCAGGGCAGCGTCTGGGCTGGAGGAAGTGTGGGCGCCAAGCCGGGAGTGACTCTTGAAAACATGCCACAGGGTGAGGTCACCAGGGAGTGGCCCTGGACCAGGCAGAGTGCTCTGATGTCACAGGGTCAGGGTGGCAGCACAGGGTGGGATTGGGGGGGGGGGGACTCACCACGGTGTCACCTCTTCTGCACTCCAGCTGTGCCTGCAGCATCGTGTGTTTCTGGGGGGGTGGGGGACAGACAGGTGTCAGAGATCACCTGCCCCGCTGATCGCAGCACGCTGGCCCCGCTTCACAAGCGAGGAGACAGGCCGAGAGGGGCAGGCGCTCACCCGGGGGCCCCAGCATCAGTGCCAAGTCCAGAGGTCACTCGGCGCCCCCAAGGGCCCCACGCCCCCTGGGGTCTGTGCTCCACGAAGCCTTGAGGCCCAAGAGGGCTGGGTCATTGCCTGGCGGGCACAGAACCCTCAGGACCCCTGGGCAGACTGAAACCCAAAGACCCCGGAAAAGCCGTTCTCCGGGGGGGGGGGAAGTGTGGGTGCCCGCACAGGTCCTGTGGAGGGAGAGCCCCCCAGCTGCCCCCGCGGGGGTGCCCCGCCTAGGCCCGCCATCCACACCTCGTAGTCAGGAGTCACATCGAGGAACAGCTGAGTCCCCTGGATCCGAAACGCCAAGGGGGTGGATGAGGGTCCGAGGGTCACCTGCTGGCCTTCAGGGACATAGATGTCAGCCAGGGGCTCGCTGTGATTCGTGTTCTCCGGGACTTCGAAGTAGGTGTTGCTCACAGAGCAGACTGGAGAGTGGGAGAGGAGGGGTCAGTGCCCTCCCGCCACCCGCCTGCTGCCCAGCTCCACCGCCACCGCCCCGCAGGTACCCTGGGCCTGGGCCGTGGCCACGAGCAGCGGCAGCAGCAGGGCCCAAGCCCCCATCTCGGCGGCCGTCCGCCAGCGGGACCCTCTGAGCCGCTGGTGCTGGTGCCTTCTCAGGCTGGGCGACCTTCGCCCCTGCCGGGCACCGCCCCGCGTTATGATCCTTTACAAGCCACCGGCCTCCACCAAGGGGGCTCTCGCCGGCCGCCTGGCCAGGCCCGGCCCGTGGCCAGGAGGGGAGAACTGGTGGTTGCCCAGCTGGGCCACATGTGGGGGCCCACGGGGGCTCAACTCACAGACGCCAAGGCGGGAGGCGGAAGTCGCTCAGAGAGCTGATCAGGGCACCGTGGGCCTGGCTGGGGGGTGGGGGGTGGGGGGGTGGCTGGGGGTATGCCTGGGGGGGCAGAAGCTGGGGCAGGGCGTTAGAGCCTGGAGGAGCGGGGACTGGGGCGGGGCCTCAGCCCTGGCTCCCGTGTCTGCCGTGCCCACCCCCCAGGCCTGCTGCCCCTCTGCTGGACGCTTCTGCCCGAATCATCTGGGAGCCAGCTTCAGGGCCCAGGTGCTCCCGGCAGGACCACCCTCTTCCCACACCAACCACCTAGGTCCGGAAAGAAAAGGTTGTTTGTGTCCGGGGGTACCCCTGCCTGTCTTGGAAACAAGCCATTCTCCTCCAAGGGGGGCTGGGCAGGGCCACCGTGATGGGGATGGCGTCAGGCAGCTGGGGGCTCCCGGGGGGCAACCCAGCTCCCCACGGGCTCTGGAGCTTGACAAAGAGGGGGTCCTGGCAAGGCTCCCGGGCCCAGGCACCCGACTGCCCTACCCCCAAGGGCCCCCCCAAGCTCTCAGCAGCTGGGGAGAGGCCACTGGATGGGGACAGGAGAGGGGCTGCCGTGACCGTGGCGGTCGTGGGCCTTCGGGTCTCTAGGCCTTTGCTCTGCTGCTGCTGCTGCTGTACTGGGGGCTCCTGGCGCCTCTGCCTGCGCTGGGAGGGCCTCCATGGCTTCCAGCGACCCCAGCACCACTTGGGGTGTCATCACCGTCCCCATTCCACAGGCTCAGAGTGGTCAAGCCACTTGTCTGAGGCCACAGAGCTCGGACCAGGAGCCAAGACATACGCTTGGGTCTCTCTCTGTCTCTCTGGAGCGGACTCCTGAGCCCCTAGGTGACAGTCCTGTCACTCTCCGTGCCCCCTCAGACTGCCTCCACCACCTGCCCGGCACACCGACCGCAGGGCCCTGGGGCCGGGGCTGGAAGACATCCTGTGCCCCCCACCCACCCAGGGCCCCTGAGTGTTTGCGGAGTAGATGACAGGGGTGCAGACCGTCTCTGGGGAGCTCGGTCAACGGGACAGGAGAGATAAGGAAGGTGAGGCGCCCTGCTGGCTTCCCAGGTTTAAAGGGCAGCTGGGTGTGGCTGCAGCCCCAGAACCTGTGGACAGGGTCCTTCCGCCCTGCAGGGCTGCCTTGATGGCACAGAGGTGGCGCACTGAGTGAGCTCATGGGGCCGGTGTCTGAATTCCTCCTTTATTGGTGACAGGTGCAACCCCTCCTCCTCCCGCTCCACCCCTCCCTGGCCTGGGCTCCACGGTGCTCCCCTTGCAGACAGACGGGAGGCTCCTTCTTCCTCAGGGCCTCATCCGCGACATCTCAGCAGGAGGCACGGCCGGCTGTGAAAATGCGGCCCCAGACCCGCGTCCAGGAGGCAGCTGGGGAGACCAGGCCTCATCCAGGGGGTCCCTCAGGGGCATCCTGTGGAGACAGCCAGGTTAGGGGCTGGACGCTGCCACCCATCTGGCCAAACTGTGCCTCCTCTGGTCACCAGCTCTTTTTCCTTCCCAGACCCCCCCCCACCCCCCCCCCCCCCGCCCCTGCCTGTCCAGTTCCTGCCGTGGATCTAGGGTGCCGCAGGGGACCAGGGGGAGGGGCTGGGGCAGAAGCTTGTGGGTGGATGGGGGGGGGGGACGGGCTGGTGGTGGCGGCTGGGGCCAGGACGGGGGAGGTGGGGGGGGGGGCTGGTGGCGCTCACCAGGCCTGCAGGGCGGGCGAGTGGGGCCACTGCAGGCAGAAGCGGCCCTCAGACGACTTGGTCCAGCTCGTGCCGTTCTCTGTGTCCAGCTCGCTGCCCCCCACGCCAAGTCGGAATTAGTCCTGGAGCTGGGGGGCGCCGCCCCCCGCGCCCCTCCCTCGGCCCCGGCCCCTCACCGGCGCCCCCCCACCCCGCGGCCCCCCCTCCCCGCGGCCCCGGCCCCTCACCTGCGCTTCCCCACCAGGCCCTGCAGCAGTCGCTGCAGACGCGCGCTCTCCCGCAGGCGGCTGAGCTCGCTGGTGAACGTCCCATCCGAGTGGCGCGGGGCCCTGGGGAGGGACGGCGGGGCCACGGGCCAGGTCAGGGCCGGGCGGGGGCGGGGCGGGGCCGAGGGGCGGGCGCGGGCGCGGGCTCACCTGGGGGGCGCGGGGCGCGCGGCGGAGCCCGGCAGCAGCAGCGGCGGCAGCAGCAGCAGCAGCAGCAGCAGGGGCCGCATGGCCGTGGTGGGCGCGCAGGGGGTGCTGAGCGCTGCCGCCGCCGCCCGGGCCCCGGCCGCCCCTTTATGGTGTCCGTGCGGGGCGGGCCGGGGGCGCTCGGCACCGCCCCGGCTCCGCGCAGCCCGGCCGCGCCCCCATCGATCGCGCGGGAAGGTCAGGGCCGCCCCCCCAGCTGTCGCCCCGGCTGGCCCGCCCGCCCTCAGCGCCGCGTCGGCGCCCCTCGGCCGGCTGGGGATGTGGGGGGGTGGGGGGGGCGGGCCTGCACGAGGAACGGCAGGAGCAAAGCCTCAGAGCCTCGCCCCGACGCGCTTCCGAGGCGCAGAGGGGCGCGGGGTGGGGGGCGGCACGAGGGCGGAGGCCGGGACCAGGGGGCGTCCACCCGAAGCGCGGACTCCGCTGGAGAGGCCCAGGCCGGCTGCAGGCCGAGCTGGGGTCGAGCCCCCCGGGGCGCCCTGCGTTTGAACTTTCCGAGGCCGGACAGGAGGTGGAGGTGCGGAAAGGGGACAGAAGAAAGACGGCAGCTGGGTGACTCCCGCTCCCTCGTCTCGGGTTTAGGTCAGGTTCGGCTTCTAGAACCAGGACTGCTGACATCCGTGAACAGAAATTAGGAGTCCAGTAAATGGACTTATTGTAAACTAGTAGTTCTTGTGTTAGACTTTACATTCTTTTTTTTTTCTTAAGATTTTATTTTTAAGTAATCACACCAAGGTGGGGCTCGAACTCACAACCCTGAGATCAAGAGTGGTGCGCCACCAAGGGAGCCGGCCCAGCTTCACATTCATTTAAAATTAGTAGAGGGGCGCCTGGGGGCTCAGTCCATTAAGCGACCGACTTCGGCTCAGGTCATGATCTCAAGGTCCATGAGTTCCAGCCCCACATCAGGCTCTGTGCTGACAGCTCAGAGCCTGGAGCCTGCTTCGGATTCTGTGTTTCCCTCTCTCTCGGCCCCTCCCCTGCTCACACTCTCTCTCTCTCTCAAAAATAAACATTAAAAATTTTAAGAAAAATAATTAGTAGACTTTTTAAAAGAGCAGTTCGAGGGTCACAGAAAAACTGAGCAGAAAATATGGAGCAGACCCAGGCCCAGCCCCCCTGCCCCTAACATCCTGCGGGACAACTGATGAGCGTCCCGGTCCAAACATTAGCTCTGATGGCCTGTCACAATTTACTTGAGCACTCATCCCAGTGTGTAAGCGAGGGTTTTCGCAGATGCACGATGAGTGCATCCAACTCCGGACTGTCCTGGCTTCAGTGCCCCTAATTCCTTGTGCCCCAGCGGCTCGTCCTTCAGTCCCCAGTCCCTGAACTTTGCACCGACCCCACTGTCATAGTCCCTGGTGTGGACGCACCACAGCTAACCCACCCACCTACCAAAGGACACCTTGGTCGCTCCCAAGGGTTGGCAGTTATGAACGAAGCTGTGATAAACAACCGTGTGCAGGCTTTTGTGTGGACATCAATTTCCAGCTCTTTGGGATAAATACAAAGCGCGTGATTGTTGGATGGGACGGTCACTTTTGTAAGAAACTGCCAGACTTTCCCAACGCACCGATCCGCGCTCCTCCCGGCCCCGAACGAGACGCACATCCTTGGTGCGGCGTTTGGGTTTTGGGCCATTGTAACAGGCGTGTAGTGATAGCTGCTTTCTTTACACGTGTTTTTAAGCAGCTGCTGTGGCTTATTCCTGCACGAAGTCGGCAGATTAAAACGCCCTGTGCTTTCACACCGTTCACAGGTCGGTCACGTCCACAGGAACACGCCCACTCCCGACACTGGTGTCAGTCAGACTTCTCAGCACCTCAAACACTCAAGCCCCCGGGGAATAGCTTCCTAAGAAAAATATTCCCGTTTATCAAAAGGACACTAAAATTGAAGTTTACAAAATCTACAGCAAAATTAACGTGCAGTAAAAAAATGAATTTTGGCACAAGTCTTGGCTCGTGTAACCACCACCACAGTCGGGACACAACACCTGCACTCCGTCACCCCAGAGGCTTCCCTCCCGCTGCACCTCTGGGGTCACAGCCTCGGCCCTGAGCGCCTCTGGTCACAGCTTCATGCAGTCACAAGCAGTCACTGGCTCAGAGGGACAGACGGAGGGTGCGGCCAGGGAGAGGCCTCCTGTCACAGGATATTTGTTTCTACCGCCTTCTCTGCTGCCCAGGGTTTCTCCAGGGACGGCCCCTCCCTGTGCCCTCCCACACCTGCTGTGCGGCGGTTTGTCCCGAGTGGGGGGAGACTCGCCGCCGAGACACCCCTGCCTATGCCACCGCGCCGGGAATCAGGAAGGAGGAAGCCTAAGAAACGTGGCGCTGCCTCAAGCTTCGCTTCCCATTCTGTGCTCTACTTTGAAACAAACAACATGGGGTACAGGCCACGACTGCAAAATGCCACCTTTATAAAAGATTTTAAAAAGTTCTTTCTAATTTTTATTTTACATTGATTTATTTTTTGAGAGACATAGAGAGACAGAGCACAAGTTGGGAGGGGCAGAGAGACAAGGAGACACAGAATCCGAAGCAGGCTCCAGGCTCCGAGCCGGCAGCACAGAGCCCGACGCGGGGCTCGAACCCACGAACCGTGAGATCATGACCTGAGCCAAAGTCGGACGCTCAACCGACTGAGCCACCCAGGCACCCCAGGATTTTTAAAATTTTTAAGTCATCTCCATCCCCAACGTGGGGGCTCAAGCTCACAACCCCAAGATCAAGTGTTGCACCAGCCAGGTGCCCTGCAAAGTGCCACTCCCAACCCACAGGTTTCAGGGAGCACCCCCCCCCACCCTGGGTCCCCAGCATTTCACTCTCAGCTGAGTCCTTGTTACAAACTCACAGAGATGTCGCTTACATGAACAGCCAATTCTCAACCCTATTCCATTGATCTATAAGAAATCAAAACCGTACTGGTTTGATTCCTGTAGCTTTGTAGTAAGTTTTGAAATCAGGAGCAGTTGAGTCCTACAACTTTGCTTTTCTTTCTCAAGATTGTCTTGGTTATTTGTGGTTCCTTACATACAATTGCATATGAATTTAGGAGTGACTTTTCCATTTCTGTAAAAAGGGGGCCCTTGGGGTTTTGATAGGGAGCATACCAAATCTGTATGTTGGTTTGGAGAGAAAAGCCATCTTAACGACATGGAGTCTACCAAGCCACGCGCATTGGATTTACTCATTCTTGTCTTTAATCTCCACCCCCCCCCTCCCCACCGGCAATGTTTTGTAGCTTTCGGTGGACACATCTTTCACCTTCGTGGTTAAATTTCTTTCTAAGTATTTTCTTCTTTTCGATGCTGTTGCAAGTGAATTATTTTCTTCATTTCATTTTTGGATTGTTTGTTGCTAGTGTATAGAAATATAACTGGTTTTTATATGTCGATATCATATCCCACAACTTTGCTGGGTTTATTTATTAGTCGTAACAGGCTGAGGCTGAGGGTGAGGGTGAGGGTGAGGGTTTTGTTAGATTTTCTATACATTAGATCATGTCATCGGCACAGAGAAATCGTTTACTTTTTCCTTTCCAATCTTGGATACCTTTTCTTTCTTTTTCTCGCCTAATCGTTCCAGTAGAACTTCCAGAACATGATACGAGAAGCAGCAGAAGTGGGTGTCCTTGTCTTATTCTTGATCCTAGGGGAAACGCTTTCCATCTCTCACTATTGAGTCCGATGTTCGTTGTGGGTTTTTCAAAGATGTCCTTTATCATTTCGGGAGGTTTCTTTCTATTCGTAGTTTATGGAGTCTTTTTATCATAAAAGGGTATTGGATTTCATCAAATGCTTTTTCTACATCGGTTGAGATTACTAAATGGATTTCCACCCTCCGTTCCATTAATGTGATATATTACATTGAGTTTTGTCTGTTGAATCACCCTTGCATTCCTGGAGCAAATCCCCGCTTGGTCATAGTGCATAATCCTTTAAAAAATGCTGTTAGATTTGGTTTGCTCATATTTTGTGGAAGAGTTTTGTATACACATATTTATAAGGGTTGTTTATCTGGAGTTTTCTTTCTTGTGATGTCATTGCTGAGCCCTGGGAGTTCTTTATATATGTTGTATAGAAACCGCTTGCTGAAAATAGGATTTGCTGATATTTTCTTACATTCTATGAGTGGAAATTTCAAATTTTAATGAAGTCCAGCTTATCTTTGCTTTAATTTGTAGACCATGCTTTTGGTGTCATGTCTACAAACTCTTTGCAAGGGGCGTCTGGCTGGTTCAGTCAGAAGAGCATGTGATTCTTGATCTTGGGGTTGTGAGTTTGAGCCCCATGTTAGGTGTAGAAATTACTTAAATGAATAAATAAAAACTTGAAAAAAATTCTTTGCCAAATCCCTGGTCACAAATATGTTCCCCATATTTCCAAAATTTTTATAGCCTCACATTTTACATTTACATCTATGATTCATTCTGAGTTAGTTTTTATGTAGTGTTAGCATTAGATCAAGGGGCTGGGGGGGTGCATGTGAACATCCGATTGTCTCAGTTCCCCTTACTGGAAAGACTGTCCTTTCATTTGTGCACAAGACATATCTCCCAATTTATTTAGGTTTTCTTTTATTTATTTTACCAATATTTTGTAGTTTTCAGCATATGGATCCTGTACATGTTTTTAGATTAAAACATATTTCGTGTATTTTTATAGCTGTTGTAAACGGTAATGTGTTTTTACTTTTTTTAATTTTTAAAATGGTTATCGTGAGAGAGAAAGAGAGAGAATCCTGAGCAGGCTCGCACCGCCAGTGCAGAGCACGCTTCGGGTCTCATCTCACGAACCTCGAGTTCTTGACCTGAGCCAAAATCAAGAGTGGGACACTTAACTGGAGCCACCGAGGCCCTCCACGTGTTTTTACGTTTTAATTTTGGCTTCCGATTGTTTACTGCCGGTATACCAAGATATAATTGATCCTTGCGTGTTGACTTTGCATCCTGCTATCTGGTTAAACTGACTTATTAGTTCCAAGGCTTTTGTAGATTCCCTGGGGGTTTGCTTAGACAGTTGTGTCATCGGTACACAGGGACATCCTTTCCAATCTGGATGTCTTTTATTTACATTTTTATTGCCTGACTGCACTAGCTAGAGTGGCAGCACAATATTGAACAAAAGGTGAGAGTTGGGCGCCCGGTTGGCTCAGTTAAGTGTCAGAACCTTGATTTCAGCTCAGGTCATGATCTCATCATCATGAGATCGAGCCCCGTGTGGGGTTCTGTGCTGACAGCACAGAGCCTGCCTAGGATTCTCTCCCTCTCTCTCTGCCCCTCTCCCCGCATCAAAATAAATGAGTAAACCTTTTTAAAAAGGTGGGAGTGGACATTCTTGCTTCTGAGTTTAGCTGGAAGGCACTCAGCCTTGCACCACAAAGTGTCATGCTGGCGATACGGTTTGAAGGTGCCTTTGTTGGGTTGAGGGAGTTCCTTCCATTTCCAGATCACTAAGCACTTTTATCGTGAATGCAGGTTGAATTTTTTTTTTTTGGTAAAATTTTTTTTTCAACATTTATTTATTTTTGGGACAGACAGAGACAGAGCATGAGCGGGGGAGGGGCAGAGAGAGAGGGAGACACAGAATCCCAAGCAGGCTCCAGGCTCTGAGCCATCAGCCCAGAGCCCGACGCGGGGCTCGAACTCACGGACCGCGAGATCGTGACCTGGCTGAAGTCGGACGCTTAACCGACTGCGCCACCCAGGCGCCCCGAAGGTTGAATTTTGTCAAATGTCTTTTCTGCATCAGTCAATATGATCATGTGGTTTTTCTTCTTTGGATTGCTAACTGGTATTTTACATTAATTTGAGTCTGTCCTTTTCAAATTAAGCAGCTAATGCTATGAATTTTCCTCTGAGCATAGTTTTGGCTCTATCCTATAAACTTTGATACGATGTATCTTCACTTTCCTTAGTTCCAAATATTTTATAATTTCTCATTTGACCCATGGATTACTTAGAATTGTGTTAATTCCAAAATTTTGGGGGATTTCCTTGTTATCTTTCTGTTGATTTCTAGTTTAATTCCTTTGTGGTCAGAGAACATACTTTTTATGATTCTCATTCTTTAAAAAATGTCTTAAGCTTCTTTTTTCGATGCAGAATGTGGTCTATCTTGGTGAAGTTCCATGTGTACTTGAAGAGAATACGTATTTCTCTGCCGTTGGATGGACTGTTCCATAATGTCAAATATGTCTGCTTGGTTAGTGGTTGTTCAGATTCTTCCATAGCTTTGCTGATATTCTGTCTGCTTGTTCTATTAATTAGGAAGAGATTCTTAAACTTTTGAACAACTCTTGTGAGCCGAATAAACATTATCGTGAATGTCTTAAGCGTCCCATAAAACTCTGTGGCGAATGATTACAAAACTGGCTCCGAGACCTGCTCAAGTGTCACCACCAGGGTGACGGCTCCAGCTTCTGTCCTATCCTAGAGGGTCATAGACCTACTCCTCAGTCCCGGGAGGATGGAGTGGCCTCTCAGGACCCATCCAGCCTTAGAGGTGGCACATCACAGCTTCACTGGCCAGAGGCTCTGGACAGAATTAGGACCTCCTCCTCTCAGGCTGCGCTGCCCAGCCCCGTACATTTTATTGAGCCTCACCAAAGTTGGTCTGCAAACCTGCGGTCACAGACTTTTTGTGAAGTTTGTTATTTATGGCTAATTTTTTTTTTAAAGGAGGCTTCACACCTAGTGCAGAGCCCAACGTGAGGCCTGAACTTATGACCCTGAGATCAAGACCTGAGTGGAGGTTAAAAGTCAATGCTTAACCACCTGGGTCGCCCAGGCACCCCTATGGCTACTCTTTGTGGATGTATGGTTCTATGAGTTTTGAAAGCTGTATTTGGACACCTGGCTGGTTCAGTCCAAGGAGCATGCAACTCTTGATCTCAGGGTCATGGCTTCAAGCCCCATATTAGGTGTAGAGATTACTAGAGAAAAAAAAAACTAAGCTTTAGGGGTACCTGGATGGCTCAATCAGTTAAGCGTCTGACTCTTGATCTCAGCTCAGGTCTTGATCTCAGGGTCATGGGTTTGGGTCCCATGTTGGGCTCCACGCTGGGCATGAGCCTGCTTTAAAAGAAGAAGAAGAAGAAGAAGAAGAAGAAGAAGAAGAAGAAGAAAAAGAAGAAGAAAAAGAAGAAGAAGAAGAAGAAGAAGAAGAAGAAGAAAAAGAAGAAGAAGAAGAAGAAAAAGAAGAAGAAGAAGAAGAAGAAGAAGAAGAAAAAGAAGAAGAAGAAGAAGAAGAAAAAGAAGAAGAAGAAGAAGAAGAAGAAGAAGAAGAAAAAGAAGAAGAAGAAGAAGAAAAAGAAGAAGAAGAAGAAGAAGAAGAAAAAGAAGAAGAAGAAGAAGAAGAAGAAGAAGAAAAAGAAGAAGAAGAAGAAGAAGAAAAAGAAGAAGAAGAAGAAGAAGAAGAAAAAGAAGAAGAAGAAGAAGAAAAAGAAGAAGAAGAAGAAAAAGAAGAAGAAGAAAAAAGGCTTTATAAATAAATAGTATTAGCTTTGTAGGCACCACCTAGTCCCATCACCTCCCAAACTCTCACTCTTTGTGAGCCCTGGGCGCCACTTTTCTTCTTCTTCTTTTTTTAATGTTTTTGGGAGAAAGAGAGAGACACAGCATGAGCAGGGGAGGGGCAGAGAGAGGGAGACACAGAATCCGAAGCGGGCTCCAGGCTCCGAGCTGTCAGCACAGAGCCCGACGCGGGGCTTGAACTCATGAACCACGAGATCGTGACCTGAGCTCAGATGCTCAACTGACCGAGCCCCCCAGGCATGGTGGTCACTCCTCTAAATGCATACGCCCCTTACAAGAAGTCTTCAAAGAACACGCGCTGGAGCCGAAGGGAGAAATCGAAAATCCCACCAACTGTCCATGGAGGCTCTAACACCTCTCTCTCAGTAATTAACAGAACAGGCCGGAAAGGAGCCAGGACACAGAAATCCGAAGAGCAGCGTCCTGATCCGACTGACGCACACGTCCACCTCATCACAGAACACACTTCCTTCCAAGCAGAACATCTGCGGTGACAGATCATGTTCTGGGCCATAAACTAGACCGTAGCAAGTGTAAAGGAGCCGAGGTCCTCCGCGGCACCTTTTTCTCACTGGGATGGAACAAACAAAAGGCAAACGACAGGAAGTCGACAAGGAAATCTACCAACATTTGGAAACAAACCATCACAGTTCTACGTGACCGTGGTCACAGAAGAGAATTTTGAGCTGAACGTGATTGGGGGTGCCTGGGGGGCTCCGTCGGTGAAGTGCCCGACTTGGGCTCAGGTCATGATCTCGCGGTTCATGAGTTCGAGCCCCGTGTCGGGCTCTGTGCTGACAGCTCCGAGCCTGGAGCCCGCTTCTGGTTCTGTGTCTCCCTCTCTCTCTGTCCCTCCCCTGCTCATGCTCTCTCTCTCTCTCTCTCTCTCTCTCTCAAAAATAAATAAAAACATTTAAATTAAAAAAAAACAAGATAATTATCTATGCAGAAATTCTGAAGAAAACTAAAGAAAAAAAACCTTGCATTAATAGGGTTTCGCACAAGGGAAACACAAAACTTGTATTTCTACACGTTAGCAATGAACAGCTGGAAATGACAGTTTTAAGCAGAACCACTTACCAAATACGCCAGAAGCCATGAAATACTTAGTTGTGAATCTTACAAAATATGTGCTGAAAACAAGATACTGATGAAAGACATCCAAGAATATCCAAATAAATGGAGAGATACACCCACGTTCATAGATCAAAGACTTAGCCTCATGAAGGTGTCCGTTTGCCCTAAATCATTGTATGGATTCTGCACGATCCCGATCACATTCCCAGCAGGATTATTTTTGTAGATACAGACAAGCTGACTTTAAAATCCATACATACAGACAGAACTGGAGAAGCCAAAACAGTGTTGTGAAGGAACAAAGTTCAAGGGCTCACAGAGCCCGATTTCGTGACTTGCCGTGAAGCCGAAGTGGCTGAGGCTGTGTGTTGGCGCTGGAAGGAAAGACAGACAAAGAAAAGGCGCTCAAGTGATTTTTTGACAAAAGGTCAAAAGCAAGCCAGTGGTGAAAAGATGGTCTTTTCAACAACGGGAGCGGGTTGTTGTTGAACAGCCACAGGCGAGAAAAAAAGAACCTCAGCTTGTGCCTTCCACAGAAGAATCACCTCAAATGCGCAGTTGGGAGAAGGAAGCGTCAGGCTGCGGTCCGGGGGAGTATTTTCACATCATACGTCCGGCTTTTTTTCCCCTGCCATTCTAGTGTGCGACGGCACGTCCTTGTGATTTTTATTGTCATATCCGCGGTGGCCAATGACACCGAGCACTTTCTCACAAGCTTACTGGCCGTGAGAGTTCTCTGTTTGTAACGTGCCTCCTCCAGACCTTTCCCCTCGTTAAAACTGGACTGTCTTTTCTCGTTGACTTGACGGGGCTCCTCGTACATTCTGGATCTGCACCCTGTATCAGAGACCCACACTGTACGCGCCCTTTCCCGGTCCAGACTGCCTTTTCACCCGCAATGCTGGCAGACATCTGGGGACCAGGAGGAAACGCCAGGCAGATCAGACGCTAAAGATGCGCTACTTGGCATCCAACCCAAGATCACAAAGCCACCCCCGTCTTGGGACTTGTGTCCTGTGAGAGAATGACCTTCCTACTGCTCCAGTCACTAGGACGGTGAGTTCTCTTGCTTGAAGCTTCAGAGAGGAAGAAAGCCTTCCTCCCTCTACTAATGTGCATGAAAGGGATCGAGCTCAGCAAGTTGGCCACTCTGTTCCCTGCTGTCTTTGAAATCAGGATCCCGGATTCCTGGCAACAACTCTGTGCTCCAGACCCATCCTGAGTGTCCCAGCCTCCCGGGGTAGGGGGCAGCCAGAAAGGGAAACTGAGGGGTCCCATGTGCATCACATGATCCCACAGAGGGATGCAGGCAGAGCGCCCACTTCACGGCCCCTTTAGTGACACTAAAGGTAGGTGTCACTCTGATTTTTAGTAAGTCCATAATGGAAATTCTGGCTGAGGGGCGCCCGGGGTGGGGGGGGCTCCTCGGTTGAGTGCCCGGCTTCGGCTCAGGTAGTGATGTCGCAGCTCGTGGGTTCGAGCCCCACATTGGGCTCTGTGCTGACAGCTCGGAGCCTGGAGCCCGCTTCGGATTCTGCGTCTCCCTCTCTCTCTGCCCCTCCCCCACTCACACTCTGTCTCTTGTCTCCTTCAAAAATAAATAAACATCAAAAAAAATTTTTAAAGAAAATTCTGGCTGAAATACATTTTCCATCTACGTTCTTTCCGTGCACATTTGTGACCTGATAGAGGACAGTCCAGGCCGACTCTGTCATGTACAGCTGTCTCTGGCTGACTCTGAGTGTCCCACGCATCTGCTCTGTGATAGCCTTACCTTCATGGACCTGGGGACACTGCCCCAGGATCCTCCCATGCTCTCAGGGTCCTGGGGTGGCAGGTGGGGTGATGGACCCGGGACGGCCTCAGTGCTCCAGGGGGGAGGGCCCAGGATCTAGTGATTGTGGGCTTGGTGGGTGCAGGTGAGAGGGTTCTCATTTGGGGCTTTTTCTTCTCTGTGAAGGAGGTGACTCCTTGGAGAGTGCCTTCCTCCTGTTACGTCACTTAATGCTAAGCAGTAAGCACCAGGCAGTGGCCGTGGTGGGGAGTAACTGGGCGTGGTTTCGGTCAGGGACGAGAGGACGGGGTGCAGGGCCCCAAACCGGCGTCTGCAATCATTTCGGGGGGGGGATGTCCTGGGGCACGTGAGGTTGGGTCGGATGAACGAGGGAAGCCTCATCAGGGGGCCCACGGGGCCGCCGGCGAGGAGTTCGGGTCTCCCGGTGCCGGGTGAGCAGCGGCCCCGCCTCCGCCTGGAGGCGCCTCCCGGAGTCCCCCCCGGCCCTCCCCCCGCCCCGGGGAGCACACAGCCCTCCGGCGCATGCGGGACGCGGGGTGTCTGGGGCCCGGCGGGACGGCGCTGGCGTCGGGTGCCCGCACTCCCCCAGGGGTGGTCCGGCCGACCTTCCGCCCCCGGCGTCTCCGGGCGCAGACCCGCGCGGACCTCCCCCGACCCTGCGCCGCGCGGCGCGACGCTGGGCCCGCGCGTGCCAGTCTTAACGCCTACCTCGTGGGCGCCCGCACTTGTCCGCCCGCCCGCCTCCCGGGGCGCCAAAGTCCGAGACGGGGCGCCCCTCCGAGCGCCCGGGGGCCGGCCGCGCGGGGCGGATCGGGGCGGGACTCCGGCCGGGCTCGGGGCGGGCCCGGGGGGCGGGGCTCCGGGGTTCGCGACCCGGGCTCTGTCCGCGGTGCTGAGCGCCCGCCCGGGCGCATGGGGCAGGTGCGCCATGGGGAACCGCAGCGCCGCGGACGCGGATGGGCTGCTGCAGGGGCGCGGGCCGGGAGCGGGCGGCGGCGCGGGGACCCCCGGGGCGGCGGCGGCGCTGGCGGGGGGCGTGCTGCTCATCGGCGCGGTGCTCGCGGGGAACGCGCTCGTGTGCGTGAGCGTGGCGGCCGAGCGCGCCCTGCAGACGCCCACCAACTACTTCATCGTGAGCCTGGCAGCCGCCGACCTGCTGCTCGCCCTGCTAGTGCTGCCGCTCTTCGTCTACTCCGAGGTGAGCCCGCGGTCCCGCCGCACGCGCGCTCCTCCCCTACGCCTTCGTCCCCTGTCCCCGTCCGCACAGGGGACCCGAGCGACCCGGCCGCTCGGCTTCTCGGGAACCTCGAGAACCCAGGACCACTGGAGCCTCGGTCCCCTGACACTCGTCCCCCCCCCCGCCCGCCCCCGCCATCTCGGTGTCCGTTAGCCCGCTCGGCTGGGCGACTGTCCGCCCTCCCTCCGCTGTACCTGTACCTCGTCCCCCTGTTTTGGCGTCTGCTCCCCAAGAGATGCCTTTGTCCTTCAAGCCAGGGAGGGACCTCAGAAACAGGTGACTTTGGCAGTCCAGCCACCCACCACCCCCTCAGCTGGGTTCCATTCCCCAGGGGAGCCAGATGGAAAGGCAGATTCATGCTCAGTCCCCCTGGCTCTCCCTGGGGCGCAGAGACACATACACATCACTGCACAAACCACAGCCGTGTGTGACCAGGCACACGCACACAAGAGCACCCAAGGGAAGGAGACCCTCGCTCACAAACATGCTCTGCCCATAGCAGGCGGGGTGTGGGGGTGTGGGGAGGGAGGGGGCACTCAGCTGCTAGGAGCTGAGGGGGAGTGAGCGGGGCTGCAGGAGGGGAGGCCCTGACCCCTGACAGTGGAAGCAAGGGCAGGGGCTTCTGTGAGCTCCAGAGCCCCCGTCAAGAACCAGGGCCCAGAAGCTCCATCCCCAGACCAGGTCTGGCCCTTGGGTGGGTCCCGCTTGGTGCCAGCCCTGTCTGCTTTGCCGTTTGGGCAGAGAAAAGCTGCTTAGGGCTGGGCTGGGCTGGGAACTCGGCGTCAGGGGCCGTGGGGGGAAGGGAGGCTCCAATTTTCTAAGGGCGGACATGGTGAGTCCCGGCCAGGCTGGGGCAGAGCTGGACAAGGACACCCATGACCTGCCCCTCCCCCAGAGCCACAGACAGACGTCACTGACTGAGGGCTCCTAAGCTCCTAATCGTCCCAAATCAGCGGGAGGGGATTTAGAGGGGGGGGGTGGCTGTAGAGGGGGGTTGGCAGTAGAGTGGGGGGGGCTGTAGGGGGGGTGGCTGTCTGCTCCTTTGCCTTTGGTGGGGGCACTGGGCACAGTGAGGAGCCTTTATATCTTTTTAAAAAAATTTTTAATGTTTATTTTTGAGAGCGACAGAGACAGACAGAGTGTGAGCAGGGGAGGGGCAGAGAGAGAGAGGAAGACACACAATCTGAAGCAGGATTCAGGCTCTGAGCTCTCAGCACAGAGCCTGACGTGGGGCTCGAACTCAGGAGCTGTGAGATCAAGACCTGAGCCCCGCCCCCCCAGGCGCACCGCAGAGACTTTATATCTTTTAGGTGATTTATCCTCAGGGCAATTCCGTGGATGCTGTCTTCACCCCTCCTCTACAGATGTGAGGTGATAATCTCGAGTCCCAGAGCAGTGACAGTTTAACCAGACAGGTGGACTCTTAGCCATCCTGTGGGGAGGAAATGGGGGCAGGGGCTTCACGCTCCAGGGCAGCAGAATCCCTGGGACCACCCCTACCCTGGGATCCTCTCGCCAGAGATCCAGCTCTCAAGCATTGACCTCACCTACAGAGTCTCCCCCAGGCCTTTCTCAGTTTTAACCGGTGGGGGTGGGGGTGGGGGTGGGGGTGGGGGTGGAGGTGGGGGGGAGGGTTGGAGGGGTGAGGAGAGGTGTGAGGGGGATTGGAGAGGGGTGAGGGGGTGGGGTGGGGGAGGGGGTTGTGTGGGGAGGGTTGGAGCGGTGTGGGAGGGGGAGGGAGTGTGTGGGGGTGGGGAGGGGGGTGGGGGGAGGATTGGAGGGGTAGGGAGGGAGTGTGAGGGGAGTGGGGAGGGATGGGGGAGGGTTAGAGAGGTGCGGGTGGGGGAGGGGGTTGTGTGGGGGGAGGGTTGGAGGGGTAGGGAGGGAGTGTGAGGGGTGTGGGGAGGGGTGGGAGGAGGGTCGGAGGGATGGGGTGGGGGAGGGAGAGTGGGGGGTGGGGAGGGGGGTGGGGGAGGATTGGAGGGGTAGGGAGGGAGTATGAGGGTAGTGGGGAGGGGTGGGGGAAGGGGTTGAAGGGGTGGGAGGTTGGGGTGGGGGAGGGGTGTGGGGGGGAGGGTTGCAGTGGTGTGGGAGGGGGAGGGAGTGTGTGGGGGGTGGGGAAGGGGTGTGGGAGGGTAGGGAGGGGTGGGGGGAGGATTGGAGGGTACAGACCGGGTGTGAGGGGTGTGGCGAGGGGTGGGGGGATGGTTGGAGGGATGGGGTGGGGAGGGATTGTGGGGGGTGGGGAGGGGGGTGGGGGAGGATTGGAGGGGTAGGTAGGGAGTATGAGTGGGGAGGGGTGGGGGGAGGGTTGAAGGGGTGGGGGGTGGGAGTGGGGGAGGGGTGGGGGATGGATGGGGGAGGGCTGGGGAGGGTTGCAGTGGTGTGGGAGGGGGAGGGAGTGTGAGGGGTGTGACGTGGGGTGGGGGGAGGGTGGGGATGGGAGTTGGGGGGACCCTGGGACCCTCGCCCAGCTCAATGTGAAGACTGCTGGGCCTGTGGACCTCTGGCTCCTTCCCGCTCCCCGCTGATAATCAGTCCCCGCTCCCCCAAAAAGGAGGGGGGTCGGAAAGAGCCGGCGCCTGGTTCCTGGCCCCGGGGCCACTGCGGGAAGACAGTCAGCGGGTCTTGTGTCTGTTGCCCCCTCCCCCCCTCCCCGGGCGCAGGTCCAGGGCGGCGTGTGGCTGTTCAGTCCCGGCCTCTGCGACGCGCTCATGGCGATGGACGTCATGCTGTGCACCGCCTCCATCTTCAACCTGTGCGCCATCAGCGTGGACAGGTGAGTCCCCGCCGCCCGGCCGCGCGCGCGCGCCCCCTGCCCCGCGCCGCCCGCCCTCACCGCGCCCCCCTGCAGGTTCGTGGCCGTGGCCGTGCCGCTGAGCTACAACCGCCAGGGCGCCGGGGGGCGTCAGCTGCTGCTCATCGGCGCCACGTGGCTGCTGTCGGCGGCGGTGGCGGCGCCCGTGCTGTGCGGCCTCAACGACCCGCGCGGCCGCGACCCCGCCGTGTGCCGCCTGGAGAACCGCGACTACGTGGTCTACTCGTCCGTGTGCTCCTTCTTCCTGCCCTGCCCGCTCATGCTGCTGCTCTACTGGGCCACGTTCCGGGGCCTGCGGCGCTGGGAGGCGGCTCGCCAGGCCAAGCTGCACTGCCGGGCCCCTCGTCGGCCCAGCGGCCCCGGCCCACCGCCCCCCGAGGTCGGCGAGCCCCCCGAGGCCGTCGCGCCCCCCGACGCCGTCCCAGCCGAGCCGCCGCGGCAGGCACCCAGGAGGAGGCGCGCCAAGATCACCGGCAGGGAGCGCAAGGCCATGAGGGTCCTGCCGGTGGTGGTCGGTGGGTACCTGCCCTGGGGTCGGTGGGCGGAGTGGAAGGTGGCAGTGCCACCTGGGGTCGGTGGGAGGAGGTGCCCAGGGCGGGCTGGGCGCCGCGGGGACCCGGGTTCACCGCGCCCTCCGGCCCCGCCCCCAGGGGCCTTCCTGGTGTGCTGGACTCCCTTCTTTGTGGTGCACATCACCCGGGGACTGTGTCCTACCTGCGCCGTGCCCCCGCGGCTGGTCAGCGCGGTCACCTGGCTGGGCTACGTCAACAGCGCCCTCAACCCCGTCATCTACACCGTCTTCAACGCCGAGTTCCGTACCGTCTTCCGCAAGGCCCTGCGCCTCTGCTGCTGGGCGGATCCCTCCGCGTGCGCCCACTGCGTCCTCTGCGAGGACCTGGGCCCAGGAGGACCCGGCCATGCCTCCGGGGGCAGGACCCCAGTAAGGGAGGGGGTTTTGTACGACTAAGATTAAACAAATTCCTTCCTAAACACCTGCTGGGGAGGCTGCGGGCTGCGGGAGTGGGCTGGGGGGTGTGGGGAGGAGCGGGAGGAGGAGCCCAGACCCCGCGCCAGGCCAGTGAACCCCTCCTCCCTTCTGAGGAAGCCCAGAGGACAGACCCCACCAAACTGGCTCCTGGCTCAGGGTCAGGTGGGAGGGATGCCAGTTCTGCCCCTAGGCTGGGCAGGGAGGCTCCAGAAAGGCCCATTCAGCCTCGCCCATGGAGAAGCTTCCAGAACCAGACCAGCTCTTGCCTAAGAAGGTTTGGGCTCTGCTTGTGGGGCTGTCCACGGGCTCACCCATGGTGACTCACACCCTCCTCCGAACGGTTCCCTCCCTGACACACCGTGGCACCAGCTGCACCCCCGCCCCCAGCTGTTGCCCCTCTTTCAGTGGAGAGTGTAGACAGCTGTCCTGCAGGGAGGAGGCAGTTTCCTGAGACTTCCCCAGTGGGAAGGCAGCCACCGTGGGCCATCAGCAGCCGGGCCCCCTGCTTCTGCAAGGACCAGCCAAGCGTCCACTCCACTGTCCTTACAGACTCAGCAGAGCCGGGCCCAGGTCAGAGCACGGCTCCCGGCCAGCTCCCGGCTTTGGTGATGTCCCAGGCCCCAAGGAGATGGGGCCGGGGGGGCCGGGTGGGTGGGCCCACCAAGGCAGCCTCCTCGATCCTCTGCCTTGAGGCTGCCCGTGAGGTGGCGAGGCCCAGAACAGGGGAGCCAGGAGGAGGTGCCCGGCCTGAAGCAGGGCAGAGCCACCAAGCTGCCCCGTGTGCTGTGGCTGACTGGCCCCCCTGCTCACAGCAAGGCTCCTGTTCCTAGGGAGGAGGGGGCAGCTCTGAGCCCCTCCGACCAGGGACAGCTCAACCTGGACTTCATCTGGGCCCTCCCGGTCCTGGGGCCCCAGGGTTACTATTCCCGTGTCAGGGACACTGTCTGTGGTTCGAGGCGCGAAGTTTTCTTGCGAACCTGAGAAATTATAGGCTGTGAGGCTGGGTGATACCTCAGCATGTTAAACTCTTCTGTGGACAGAGGGGGGCCGCCCCTTCCCTCCTGCTCAGGGTCTCAGTGGGAGTGGGGAGAGGGGCACCCGGTGGACCCTGGCCCTGGCGGCTGCTTGAGTTTCTGGCACCTTCTTGCCCATGAAGCGTGAGGGCAGCTGCAGCAGACACCCTGAGTCTCCCCACAGGGAGCAGCCCCGATATTCAGACAGGAGCCCCGGATGGCCGTCCCAGGCACAGACACCTGCTCCGAGCTGGGTCTACGGTCCCTCCCGGGGGTCTCAGACTTGGAAGTAAAGGGCAGGGACAGGGCCACTGGGGCCCTCAGGCTGAGGGCAGGGTCAGATTCGGGGCCCCACGTGCCCCCGATGCTCCCTTCACGTGTGCCCGTGGAGCCGCGCCATCGGGACGCGGCCAGCAGCTCCCCTGCCAGCCAGCTGTGGGCCCCTCCCCACCGGTCTGTGGGCTGACCGACCTCGTGAGCTGCACCCGCCCTCGGCGACAGAGCTGAGAATGGGCTGGGAGCTGCTGGGGACCCACCCCCTCCCCGCTGGCCCTCTGGACAGAATCTGCAGCTCCCAACAGAGGGGGACGAGGTGGGCGAGGGGGACGGGGTGCAGCAAAAGGTACATGGGAGCCACAGAGGGCCTGGCGGACTGGGAGGCCCCCGGAGGCGCCTCGGCCATCAGGCTCAGTCAGCCGCGCCCGATGCTGCCAAGGGTCACCCCAGCCTGCGGCGCCCTGAACGGCCCAGCCTGTGCTGACCGCCGGCTGACAGAGGCCGGCCCCTCGCCTGTCCCTGGAGGCTGGAGATGCCCTCAGAAGCCCTGACGTGGAACTCTGTGGACCAGCCTCGAAGCCTGGGCCCCCAAGGGCAATTTCCAGAAGCCTTCCCCCAGCCAGGGCTAAGAACGCTTCACAGGCCTAGAAACGACAGCCTTTGAAGCGCTGCCCCCACAACGTGCATTCCGGAGTGTTGTTTTAAGGAGTTGGCCGCCAGAGGGAGGCAGTGGCTCTGGGGCCCGCACGTGAAGTCTTTCCTGGCAGGCGGGTGGCCGGCGTCTTCAAGTTGGGGGGGGGGGGTGCTCCCAGATCCCTTCTGCCGAGGCTGACGTGCCCCCCAGTCCCCTTTCCTGCCACCTCTACGCTGAGCAAACCCAGGGAAGCAGGGGGGTGGCCGGGGCTGAGATGTGCCCCTCCCCCCGCATTGTCTGCAGCACTGCGCCTCTGAAGATTGTGCCCAGTGGGGGCGGGCAGTCTGGGGGGCATCGAGGTCAAATCCCGGCGCTCACCACGGCCTCGGCTTGGGGCACGTGCCCAGATTCCTCAGCCTTTATCTCCCTGAGAGGTGCTGGCAAAGGCAGGAAGGTGAAATTCGGTGACTCCAGTACGTGCTAAACTCAGTAAAAGAAAATCCAAGCTTAGTCTGCAGAGGTCGTGAGGGCAGAGGCAGCAGCTTCTGGGGAGCAGGACCCACGACGGGCTCCCTGAGAGCAGCCGACTGGGGTCTGTGGCGAGGCCAGGCCAGGCCCACGGACCCGAGGGCGCCTCTGGGAGCCAGGCTCGGCTCGGGAGATAGAGCAGCATCTCCGGGACCCCCATGCTCACACCCCTTCCTATCAGGACTTTGGCCACCCCCTCAGCTCGTTCTGGAGCCAGCGTCCCCAAAGCCAAGTCTCTAGGGTGCTACAGACTTGGGAGAACTTTCTGGAAGTAGGAGCCCAGGAAGGGTCAGGGCTGGGGGAATTCTCCCCCTCCCACAGGGGTGTGAACGTGCACAGTTCGCAGAACCGGCAGATGAGCGTGAGAATCCAGGGAAGCGTGCCATCGTGCCAGCGCCCAGGGGCTGTGCCGGCTGCACACACAGGGCGGGTCTCCGGCTGGGGTGGGCCTTCACCTCCCCCCCACCCCCGGAACAATGGAGCTCCCGAGCCTCACGAGTGCAGAGAAAACAGGGCGACGGCAGGCCAAGGGCTCGGGGGCCACGAGGGCACTTCTGGAAACCCGCAGAAGCTTCCAGAACATGGGCAACTTCCTCAGGCACCACCCTTGGTCAGCAGAGGCGGCAGGTCTCGTTTCCAGAGCCAGCCAAGTGCTCCAGGCGCCGATCCCTCTCTGGCCCCCTGTGCCCCCTGCCCCTCAGTGCAGGTGGAAAGACGCAGGGCTGGCCTGGCCTCTGGGTGGTCGGGGTTCTCGGGGTATAACCTCATGCTAGAGAGAAGGAAGGCCGTGTGGCGGCGACCATCAGGCAGCGAGTCTGGGCCGTATCACCTCAGAGACGGGGCCTGCGGCTCCCAGCAGGCGGGTAGCCAACGGCCGCCGGGGCCAGTGCCACCACCCACTCGCTGGTCCACACACTTGGGAGTTGTGGCCTCCGGGCTGCGCGTCAGGAAACACAAAGCTGAGGCCCCCCCACCTCCGGGGCATCTGGGAAGTTGGAGCTGGAGTCACCCGTCCGGTGGGGCAGAGACGTCCGCTTTATTGACAGACACGTTATGTACACGCGTGTTACGGCACACGACACACCCGTGGGGAAGACCGGGGGATAAAAAGAGCACCGAGAGAAGGCGCCAAGGGCCCGGGGCCGGCGTCCAGCCGCTGCCCCGACCTCCCTCAGGGCTTCTGGGCAGCAGGGGCTCATTTCCAAGGGCGCAGGTCACTTAGAGTCTGTTAACAACTTGACCAGCAAGCGTTTTCACCTCCTCAGCATCCTCCGGAGTCCCCGACCTGCGGCAGCCCGGCGGCACCGTGGAGAGGGGACCCAGGGACCCTTACACGGTGACTTTCTCCATCACGCTGTCAGTGACGTGGACTTCGTCCGCCTGGACGGTGACAGCCGCCGACTGGCCACACACGTGCTGGTGGTCCTTCCAGTCCTGAAAGGAAGGGCACGCCCCACGTGACCTGAGTGTGACCTGGGGAGCAGGACCCGAAGCCCACCCCCACGTGGGAGGCGCCGGCTCAGATGGCAAACAACCGGGGTGAGCCCCGAGGACACTGACACCGTGAGGCCCACCTGCACTCTGATCCCTCTGTGGCCTGAGATACAGAGAAAAGAAAGTCATGCCTGCAAAGAAATATTTGTACCCGGTGCCGTCGCCCACGGTGTTATTTACACCGGCAAAAACGAAGAAACAAAGCTGGGGCCGGCCTCATGTCCACAGAAGGGTTCAGTGGCTGTGGCCCACGAGAAGACTGGGGACAGGGCAGGTGTGCTGAGCAAGATACCACCTCCTCGTGAGGGGGAGCCCACCAAGTCCCCGGTCAGGGCAGATGCTGTCGGGCTGTTGGCAGGGGGAGAGGGGGCTGAGCTCAGGCAAGGCTGGAGCCCGTCTGCAGGCCACCTCTCAGCCACCTCTCAGCCACCTCTCAGCCACCTCTCAGCCCAGACTGGGGCTCTGGACGAGGACCGGGGGGCTGGACAAACGAGGGCCGTGTTAGTCGAAACAGACGTAACCCTCGACTGGAGGTGAGGCTAGGGCTTGGTCAAGAAATGACGTGATGGGGGGCGGGGTGCCTGGGTGGCTCACGCGGTTAAGCGTCTGACTTCGGCTCAGGTCACGATCTCACATTTCGCGAGTTCGAGCCCCGTGTCGGGCTCTATGCTGACGGCTCGGAGCCTGGACCCTGCTTCGGATTCTGTGTGTCTCTCTTTCTCTGCCCCTCTCCCGCTCATGCCCCACCCCCTCAGAAATAAAGAAACATTAAAAAAAAAGAAAGAAAGAAAAGAAACGACGTGATAGGAACGAACACAAACATGCTGGGCAAAAGCAAGTACAGATGGGGTGCTGTCCAGGACGGCAGGGTTCCGGCTGGTCGTCTCTGTGCTGTCCTACGTTTCCTAGGTTTTCTACAACAAGCCTGCCCTGTTCTCACAGTAAAATAATTATATCCCAAGAACAGAAGTCTCCCCGGGAATCACTCACAAACTGTGGGAACGCACAAAATGTGTACAACTGCACGGGCCGGCCCGGGCCATGGCATCACACCGCACGTGACTGTGAGCTCGAAAGGCGTCGTGGTGCAAACACGACAGTGTTTTAGGGGAAAACAGGAGGCCGGCACAAGTTCTGAGACACAACACCCACAGTGTGATCTCCATGAAAAACTTTTTTGATACACTGGACTTCACCAACATTAGAAACTTTTGCCCTGCAAACCTGCTACTAGGAAATTAAACAGACAAGTCACAGGCTGGAAATCCTGGTTAATCACGTATCTGATGGAGGCCCGTGTCCAGAGCGTGCACAGAACCCTCTATACTCTTACTGAAATGACCCAATTCAAACGGGGGCAAAAGGTCTGAACAGACGTTTCCCCAAAAAAGACACACGACTGCCCGCTAAGTGAATGTGAAGATGCCCAAATGACTGGTCGTTACAGGAATGCCAGTTAGCACCTGGTGGACAGCTGGTGGACAGCTGCGGCCGCTGGACCACGCCACGTGCTGGCAGGGGAGGGGTAGCCCCCGCAGCCACTTGGAAAAGCGGTCTGGAACTTTCTCGGCAAAGCCAAACACAAACTGCCTGCACGACCCCGCGAGCCCATGCCGAGGTCCCAGCCCGGGCAGGGGAGGACACGCCCACCTAGGAAGGGGTGCGAACTCACAAACTCGGAGAGAGCGGCACTCCTGGTGATGGCCAGAGGGAACAGGAGAAAAGGGGCAAAGCCTGGGCTCGTGCCCTGGAGCGGAAGCCCCGAAAATGCGCCAGCGCGAGAAGCCAGGTGCCCGAGACCACACATCACAGCACTCGCCACGTGACATGCCCAGAGGAGGCAAACACACGAGGACAGGAAGTAGACTCGTGCTTCTCAGAGGCTGGGGAGGGGCCCACGGGGTCCTTCAGGGGTGGTGGACCGTTCCACGACCGAACTGGGATGTCGGTGCTACAAGTACTAACGATCACCAGGTCGTACCCTGAAAACGGGCCCATGTCGTGGAGTCCGTGCACACACGGCAGACGAGATGCGGAATGGAGACCACATCTGCGAGTTATAACCTACCAGGTCATAGCCCTTGTCACCCCGCAGCACTGACCTCCCACCCACGTGTTTGCAGGAGGGATCGAGGGAGCCGTTTCGGACGGGACTGCTGGCCGTCACATCAGCTTTTACCGGTCACCACGAGGAGCCCAGGCCTCTGTCTTCACACCCCCCACCCGCTGTTCATTTTGGGTCCAACATGAGAATTACGGATTTTGAGATTCATTTTGTATCGATTTACAGAAATAAAACCAAAGCATGTCTTTATCAATAAGACACATCAAAGGAGAACAAAGTTAACACAATCCAGGGAAAAAGGGAGTCTTCGTCCACAAAATTATACCTAAAGTTTAGCCTGCCTGCTTCACAAGCACACAGCCCCAGGCTGCAGTTCAGACAAAATCTCATCTGAAGCGATTCCATCGGGAAGCAAACCCACGAACCGTCCGTGTGATCGTTCCGGTTCAAGGAAGATGCAGAAAGCGAGGCCCAAGGTTGGCCACATGGCAGCACCAGCCTGGGGCCCGCCACCGGCCCTGGCCACCCCACGTGCCCGCTCCTGCCCGCTCCTCCTCCGCAGCCCCGGGCACAGGCTGCTGCCCCGAGGCTCTAACAAGCCCGATGCCCCCTCCTCGGTGCTGACACCTACAGGGGAAGTGCAGACTTCCGGTCCCCAAAACTCTACCAATTGTGGGTGGAGGGACCGACGGGCTCCGGGCTACCAGCACGCGTGGGAGGCAGGTCCTGCCCACAGACACACCTACAGGCCACCTAGCACTTGACTGCAAGATGCTCTCGCGCACTCTCCCGGGGCCGCGGGATGTGCGCACATGCCCTTCCCCCCCACGGCACTGTGGGGAGCGCTCAGCGCTCAGGCATCTGCAGACCCGCTGGAACTCGATGTGCACTCGGCCCTGACCATTGTCCCCACCCACCTCCGTCTGCCATCTGCTATTCCTGCTCCAGAAATGGTGGCGACAGAGGCTCCAGAAAGCCACCTGGCGGGGACAGTGGTGTCGGCAGGCACACAGCTACCTCTTAAGGCAGCATGGGGGCCACGCTAAGGGCTCCATTAGCCACTATTTATCCATGAAATACACTGCCCTTCTTAACTCTGCTAAGTTTCAAATCAACACCAAGAAGAGACAGTGACAGCCTTGCTGAGTGTGGGAGGGAGAAATTAGGGACACCTGAACCAGCTAGCACCAGCGACTCCAGAAAACAGCGGCCGACAGGGGAGACACACACACACACACACACACACACACACACACACACACGGGAACAGCCGCTTGCCCAGGCCGCAAATGCCTGACCATGAAGGCCTCGGGCCACTGCACTCAGGTGTGTGGCTTCTTCAGGGCTTTGGTCCTGCGGACACTTGCAGGAGACTGAGGCCGGGCAGACAGGACTAATGGGCGGACTGTGCTGCGGTGGGCGAGGGAGGGAGCCAGTGCAGCTGCCTCTCCTAGCGGGTAGGCGGTGGCAGTGCAGAGGGCATGTGCATGGGGCGGCAGGGGGGGCACGTGCGTGGGGACAGTGTGGCGGGGGGGCACATGCGCGGGGACTGGGAGGCAGGTGGTGCATACTTGGGGACCGGACAGCAGTGGGGGGGGGGGCGTGCTAGGGGATGGGGCAGCAGGGGGCATGCGCATGAGATCAGGACGGCAGGGGGCACCCAGGCGGGATTAGGCACGCACCTTGCGCTGGCAGAAGGTCGAGCAGTAGTTGACTTTGTGGCAGCCGGTGCACTCGCTCAGGGCCTCGCGGCCACAGTTCACACAAGACTGCTGCAAGAAGGGACACGGGCGTCAGTGTCGCGGGGACGCCTCCCGGTCACCCCAAGAACCAGCTCCCTGTCTTCACCTAAAAGGGTCTGCGCTCACCCGGGGAGAGGAGCGGCCGCGGGGGCACAGGAATGTCTCCAGAGGCTGGGAAGGCTCGTCTCTGCCAAGTAAGCAGCCAAGTCCGAACCCGGGAATGACCAGCCTCTTCCTGAGCCACCCGGACCCACGTCACCGGCTGCTGCGCGTCCACAGCCCGCACCCCCCCACCAGCCCAGCCGGTCTCTGTGGCTTCACAGAAGTGCACACTTTGTGCCCTTTCCCCCGAAATTCCACAAGTGCAGCTTTTCCCTGAACTCACGGAGAATGGCTCACGGTAAGAGACCCGCCCGCTGCAATGCGGGCACCGGGCAGCTGTGACCACCAACCACCCCCACCCCCGCCAAAGCAGGGAGCTACGCCAGGCACAGGCTGGAGCACGGGGTCTGTGCCGGCCGGATGGCAGGGGGTCTGTGCAGGCCTGACCGCGGCGAGGGCCTGCGAGGAAGGGTCAGCGGGCCAGGGTGGAACCACACGCACGTTAAGTCGGACTCTTTACGGAAGAGTCCGGGCTCTGCGAGGATGCGCACAACCTGGTGAGCCGCGTCCGGGTTCTATTTGAACTTCTGCTTCCTTCCTTGCCGGACATTATTACATCCGGCACTCTCACGTTTTCCCACTCATAAGCCCCCCGGAGTGTGCTCGGTCACTGCCAGGAATAGGAGCGCCAGCTGGAATCCGAGGCGCTCACTCGGCGCCCCTGCCTCTGCTTTACGAGACCCAATACTTAGACACGAGACAGTCTGTGGCCTCATACAGAAATTAGCCTGGGGAGAGGGAAGGCTTCACGCCGAGAGGAAGCGGAGCATGGGGGGGGGGGGAGGCGGCGCTGGAACCCCACAGACAAGAGGCTGTGGTGCACGGGGCTCACCAGGATGGTGCCTGCACGCACCGGGCTCCTGTGCTGGGTGAGCCTTCCTCACCGCCCTCGGGGCTGTACGCCGGAGGAGGAAGCAGGGGTCTGAATCCTCTCCTGGGACGTCTGGCCCTGAGGGCCAGACAGCACGCGCTCACCTGGGCCTCCCGTATTTGCGCTCCCAGCACCCAGCAGTGTTGATGGGGTGCAGCGACCCTGTGACCTGAATCAAAACGTCAGAACGAAGAGACCGAATGGGGCGGTTCCTCTACCACGTGTACGTGCCTTTGGTTCCTGGGCCTTCCCAGGGCACTCTGGGAAACGTTGTTTTAAGTTTATTTATTTATTTTAAGAGAGAGACAGAGAGAGAGAGCACATGAGCCAGGGGAAGGGCAGAGAGAGAGAGTCCTAAGCAGGCTCCGTGCTATCAGTGCAGAGGCCAATGTGGGGCTTGATCCCACAAACTGTGAGATCACGATCTGAGCCAAAATCCACAGTCAGATGCTTAACCCGCTGAGCTACCCAGGCGCCCCCGAGAAAATTATTTTTTTACCAAAAGTAACTCTGTGGTCTGGACCAGAGTGAGACACGCCAGCATGAACCGGTGTCCGCTCAAGGTCCGGATACCGACAGACAGGTGCAGAAACCCGAGAGCCGTCTGTACACACGGGTCGTTTGTACACGTGGCTCCGACTGTCGGCCGAGAGGCCCAGAGTGACAAGGAGCACGCCAGCCCCAGAACGTGGCTCCCAGGACCATCCTCCAGGGAAGGAGCCGGGGCTCCCGGAGAAACGGCTGGTCCCGGGCCCGGGGCAGCAGATGCCAGGAAGGAACGAAGTGCCCACCAGCAAGTGCCCACCAGCAAGTGGTGCTAGGCCGCCAGAGGGACACAGGAGCCAGAGGTGAGCTCCCAAGGGGCCGAGGTGCCCACATGAGAGCAAAGTAAGGCCTAGAGTATAACCTGGAGTGTGAAACATGTGGAAACACACCCATCCCAAGTCAGACAAACGGATAAAAGACAAATCCCCAAAGCAGAATTCCAAAAACACACCCAGACTCCCCACGCCCCCATCCAGGAGGAGGACAGCCCCACCCCCACCCTGGGGTGGACAAGCTCGGTGACTCAGTGTGCAAAGGGAAAAGACACTTTTACAGAGAACAAACCTCTGAGTCTGCACCCTGCCTGTGACATGCCCCCAGAATGTGCACGCTGAGCGTCTGGGCGTTGGGGCCTCTAGGTTCACATCAGGTCGTGGGGGTGGGGCCCCTATCATGGGGTTAGTGCCCTACAAAGACAGACACCAGAGAGCACTCTGGGCCCATGTGGGGTCCGAAGTCAGGAAAGAGGCCCCACGGACCAGACCCTGTGACCTTGCCCCACCCTGACTCCAGCCCCTGGCCAGCTGACGACCACACCCCAGGTGTTCCACTTCCGCTGATGCACTTGGATGCCAGGTTACACGCACCTCTTAACTAAGCACAGAAGAGCAGTGGGGAGGCCACCGCTGGCCGGGAGGAGCCCCCGTGGCGCCCCCAGCCAGATGCCGGACACCGTGCCCTGGGTGGGGGAGACAGGACGCTGTGCCCTGGGCAGGGAAGGGCATCTGCTCTTGGCCCAGGTTAACCTCTGGCGAGCTAAGTACACACAAACGCAAACGGCTCATGACGACAACTGGAAAAACACCCTGAATGGTCTCAGCCGGCCTAGACTTGATCTTCTGTTTAAATTCCAAATAAAACGTCCACGCGGGGAAGTGCAAGGCCTCCTCCCTCTGCTGCAAACACCTGGCTTCTCCTCACTTGCGGAGATCACGAGGCCAGCGGACCCACCTCTTCCTGACTCCCATGGCCTTCCCAGGTCGCATTTTGTCCCCCTGGCCCCCTAGCACTCGGGGTACACTCTGGGACGGTGCTACCAGCATCCGCCCCTGCGGTGGCGAATGGGTCCCCACACTGCAATCAAACAGGAGGACCGCTTGCAAATAACAAACCTTTGAGGGCACAGAAACTTCTCCTGCTCTCCGCAGGGAGGGGCTCTGCAAAGGGAAATGGGCTCTCATCCCGGCTGATGCCAAACGCTCCCGCCACATCAAGTCCCAAGACAGAAAGCCCCCTCTCAATGGGGCTCTGCCCCGAGGGGACGCCGCACCCCCACGCCCCGAGGGCCGCTTCCCGAGGCTGGGAGTGCTCTGGGTCTCCTCACACGCTGCTCGAGTGGGGGCCTTCCCGCCCTTCTAACCCCTCCCGACCCTGTGAAGTCCCCGGAGAGAGGGCCCTCCACAGTTCAGGCAGATGTGAGGGCCCCTCATTTCGAAATCCAAGGGCCCAGAGTCCAGCTGTGGCCACCACAGAGCCACACAAGCCGGACCCGTCGTCCCCGTGTGGAGCCCGGGTCTGCCAGTGCACGTGACCTCACCAGGCTACCCAGGGAGCAGGGCTCCACTGTCAGGAGCGCAAAGCTGAGCTTTCTGCCCAGCTGGCCCTTCTGTCTGATGGGAGCCCTGCGTTCACAGGGCAGGACACGGGGGGAGAGCTGCACAGGGCACAGGCGGAGCACGACGGGGTCCCCAGGCTCCGAAGCACAGAGCCGCCCTCTGCCAGCCACCAGGGCTGGGGCACCCACCAGGTCCCTGGCTGAGAACCCACAATTCGGCGGTCATCTAGGTAACACAAACTGCTGTTTTCCAGTTTATGCTTCTGCATCCGATCTGAACCAGCAAGACGCAGACATTCCTTCCTTTTCGTTCCTTAGATGCTCCAGGACAGCTGTGTAGAGACAGGCTTCCTCCCCAGAGGGACGCTGCTGGACAGAAGGACGGACAAGCCCACAGCTGGCGGCTTCCCGGCACAGGGCCTGGGCCACAGGACATGGTGGGGGCGGTCCCCACAGCCTCCCTTCACCCCTCAGATCCCTTTTAATTCTGGGGGGAAGGTACCGGCAACACCCGTTCAGTGACTCAAACGGAACCTGCCACTGAACAGGCGACCGGCGAACAACCTTAACTTGTGCGACGACAGGGGTTTTTTTAAAGTGCTTTTTCTAAGGAAACACAAATCACCAAATTGACAACAGACAAAAAGGGCGCCTGGGTGGCTCAGTCAGTTGACTGTCCGACTCTTGATTTCGGCTCCGGTCATGATCCTAGGGTCACGGGATTGAGCCCCGTGTCTCAACGTGGAACCCTCTTTAAGATTCTCTATGTCCCTCTTTCTGCCCCTCCTCGCGAGTGTGTGTGCACTCACGCTCTCTCTCTCAAAAAAAAGGTAAATAAATTAAAATAAAAACAAAAAAAAAATGGGCAAACGGTCTGAGGAGACACTGCCCCAAAGCAGACACACGACTGTCCAGCAGCCCCTGGCACGGAGCTCGGCGCCGTCGGTCAGGGAGGAAAAGCAAATCCGAGCCACGTGAGACCCCACTTCACACCGACCGGTGTGGCCAGAGTCTCACGACCTACACGCCACGCCAAGCAGTCAACGTACACATGTAACTGGAAGGGAGCAGACAAAGAGACCGGGCATTAAAAACAGTTCTAGAAACAGTGACTGAATCAAACTGAATCAAAACCAAGGTTCAAGCTAAACCTGCCCTCTCGTTTACGGTGTCCTGTTGCCCTGACCGGTCTGGCCTGGGGCCTTGCTGACGCGGGAGGTCCGCCCCTCGCAGGGTGAGCCCGTCCCTGAAGACACTGAACCGTGTCTTCCCGAGGCCACACCCCCACGCCCTCCTCCGTGGTCTCCCACACCCCACCCTGCACCTGCCCAGGTCACCCGAGGTCAGGCCCCAACAACCAGGCACAGCGGGCTCACCCTGCTGTGTGCGTTCCTTCCCGCAGAAGCCACTGTCCACACCCGCCCCCCATCTCCCGACCCACCCACATGCTTCCCCCCTGTGGCCCAGTCTGCTGCTGCGTGGCACGCGTGCGTCCTGTGCGTCCTGTTTCCACGGAGCTGTGAGCCCTCACTTCTTCCTTGAGAGAGTCATCCAGCCTCCGCGTGCCTTCGCGCACCCCAGCGCCCTGACATCATCAGCAAGCCCCCCAAATTTAAATACAACGACAACCACACTCAGGTGCATCACAGCCAAACTGCCAAACACCAAAGGCAGAGACAGAACAGTCCTTGACACAGCCAGAGAGAGACGCAGGGCGTGTAAGAGATCGAGAATCCCGGCGGCACAACGCACGACGAGGACGGGCTAGCATCAAGGTGCTGGTGACCACCAGAAGGCGAGGTCACTCAGGATGTGCTTCCGAAAGGAAAGGTGACACGCGGGCGTCTCCACACAAACAAAGGACAGAAAATGCAGCACCTGAGGCGCAAGCGGGGCTGAGGAGCACGGCCAAGGCCAGCACGGTTGAGCGCACCAGCACCACGCACGCGGGGGTGGGACACCAGCCTGTGACATCAGCCCGCGCACGCGGGGGTGGGACATCAGTCTCAGAGACTGAAGCTACAGGTCCTGTCACGGAAACGAGACTCTGTCAGAATCCAGTGATGCCAAGAAACCTAGAATTCTCAAACACTGGAGAACCCAGCAAGCATTATCTTTGGGTAAAGAGATTAAAACCTTTTTTTCTGCTTTTCTCTTTCCTATAAAATTCATCACTGATTATGTATTAGTTTGGAACTCTAGCTTTTAAAAAAGGTTTTTTAGGGGCACCTGGGTGGCGCAGTCGGTTAAGCGTCCGACTTCAGCCAGGTCACGATCTCGCAGTCCATGAGTTCGAGCCCCGCGTCAGGCTCTGGGCTGATGGCTCAGAGCCTGGAGCCTGTTTCCGATTCTGTGTCTCCCTCTCTCTCTGCCCCTCCCCCGTTCATGCTCTGTCTCTCTCTGTCCCAAAAATAAATAAACGTTGAAAAAAAAATTCTTTAAAAAAGGTTTTTTAATTTATCTCCTTCTTCAGAAGAAGCAACATTTTTCTTCCTTGGAAAAACATTAATCACACGTTAAGTCGTATAGAAAATTGAGAACCTGCAAAGCTCTTCTTCCCTCTGATTTATAAAAAATGGGAATAAACTAACAGAAATGTTCATATTATAGATATGGTAGGGAAAAAAAACCAATCTGACTTTTGTTTACAAACCAAAGTCCACATTTACTGTAACGGAGAAAGCTCCCGTTAAGAACACATCGCTGGTGTGCCCCCCACCCCCACTTCCCGCAGGACGCCTCCGAGTGCACCACGCCTGCCGCGCACACGCCTCGGCTGGTGCTGCTCCGACCCTGGTGACCCTGGTGGCCTGCGCCCACTGACACCTGGGAGACTGGCCCTAAGCAACCTCCAGGCCGCGCACAAAAAGCCGCAGGGGCTGCAGTGACGAGCTGAGAGAATGTCCCCCGGCTGCGCTCCGTGAACCCGGACTCCCGGGATCCTCCTTCGGAAGAACCTGCTGGAAGCTGGAAGTGAAACAACACGGAGGCGGCCTCCATCAGGCATGGAGGTGCAGGCGGAGGAGCTCAGACGCGGAAGCTTCCAGCTGGTAATGGGGGAGACGCACGCCTGCCAAACACCCCAAGGGACGCATCTCCAAACTCAACAGAACACAAGGCACGTTTTCACCACGTGACAATAATCTGAAAGTATAAATAATGCCCGTGACAGGTGAGTGTCCAAAAACTATGGCTGGTGTGTAGAACATTTTGTCCCTTTTGAAATAAGCTGATTTTATTTATAAAAGCACAGGGGCGCCTGGGGGGCTCAGTCGGTTAAGCTTCCGACTTCAGCTCAGGTCATGATCTGTGTGGTTCATGAGTTTGAGCCCCACGTCGGGCTCTGTGCTGACAGCTCAGAGCCTGGAGCCTGCTTCGGATTCTGTGTCTCCCTCTCTCTCTGCCCCTCCCCCCTTGTGCTCTCTCTCAAAAATAAATAAACTTAAAAAAAATTAAAAACAAAAGCACAAATATCTTCCCACCAACAGCATTCAGTTATCTGTGAGAAAGGCTTCATTTTGTAAACGATTCTCTAGCGGTGCTCTTCCAGGAAGGTAGGGGACGGCCGCCCCCGGAGCCAGCGGAAGGCGGGGGGGCAGGTGGCCGCAGACCCCGGCATCTGCCTGCACCGACATCACCTCCCCGGCATCTGCCTGCGCCAACGTCACCTCCCCCAGCATCTGCCTGCGCCAACGTTACCTCCTTGCGATCTGCGTCCGCCTGGACTCTGGCCTGGGCCGCGGCGGCTTCTCTGTAGGAGCTGGCCTGCTTGGCTTGTTCGAACAGTGTCTTCAGTTGCTGGGCCGTGCTGAGCAGGGAGTTGACCATCTCTTCCAGGTACAGCCAGTTCCGAGGCTCCGACATCTCCAGCCCGCTGACCACCGAGGGGGAGACGGCTTTCGTGGGGGTGGAGGGTGGGACGGCCAAGGCCGGCAGGGAGGTCAACACTAGAATATTCGGAATGCAAATAAAACAAGAAATTAATGTGTCTCCTCCCTTCAAAGCGGTCTCTGTTAAAACTTCTAATCCAATGTTGGAAAGTGGAGGTGCCTGGGTGGCTTGGTTGGTTGAGCATCTGGCTCTCGGTTTTGGCTCAGGTCATGACTCAGGGTTCACGGGATCAAGCCCCACATCAGGTTCTGCGCTGAGAGACAACCTGCTTGGGACTCTCTTTCTCCTTCCCTCTCCCTGCTTGCATTCTCTCTAAAATTTACAAAAAAAAAAAGAGGAAAGAAAGAAAGAAAGAGAGAAAGAAAGAAAGAAAGAATGAACGAACTGCTTAAAAAAAAAAACTCGGAAAGTGTGGGGGCAAGGGACAGACATAAATACCACACACCACACGGCCTCCCTGTAAACTGCCCCAGAAGATGGGGAGACATTCTTCCAGTCACAGCACCACACTTGAAAGCCCCCAGTGCCAGCACCAGAAAGCACACACGAAGGCCCAACCACGGACGTACGGGGCTGGAAGCCAGGCGCTCACGGATGACCCAGACCACAACGAAATGTGCCCCGTGCAGGGGGGCCACCCGGACAGCAAGGGGACAAGGACAGCCTGAGGCAGCGGCTCCGACCGCGACGCATCCCGTCAAGTCCTCCCCGGCATCCACGGCCACACACGGGGTCCTAATTAAGGGTCACGGAACTCAGGTGTCACAGGGGGAGGACAGCGTTACAAAGGTGGAAAGGAGGAAACCGGGAGGGACCCTGTGGTCTGGACGGGGCCAGAGCGGAACACACGTGCGCGTACGTCCCCACCTCTGTGCGCCGCGCGGCCCGCGGGCAGGGACACCCGAGTGTGGCGAGCATGCCCCTGGCTGAGCGATAACGGTCTCGCGTCCAGCCTCCCGGGACAGACGCCCCGATGGGCCCGTGCAGGGGGTGGGGAGGGGGAGGCACACATGGTGAACAAGCCTGCGAGAACGGAAGGAGGGTGGCGCGTCTATAAAACTACACGTTTCTGTCGCCGCGTCATCTAGAATGGCAGAAACGAGAAACGCACAAACGCCCGCCAGCTGGTTTCGGAAGCTCCCTTTAAACGAAGCGTACTGACGGGGACGTGCCCCAGCTGTGTGATTAAGTGAAGGACCAAAGCCGCCAAGCGTATGCGGTGCGAGGCCGTCCCGTGTCAGACCGGGAGCGAGGCAAACACCTGCACTTCCGCTTCCGCCCGTACCGAGCCCCGCGCCGCCCCAGGGAACACGCCAGAACTCACAGCCTCCCTCTGCAAGGGCCTGGCGGCGTCTCAGGTCCGTGCGGACCACCCAAGTGCGTTCACAAACGCAGGCCCCGATCCGGCGCAGCGACGGGAAAGAACCCACACGAAACCTACTTCGTCAGAAAGTCTTTCCCAAGAGCGACCCCAAGGCCAGAGTCGGCGGGTGCCGGACGTCTCTCGCACCCACCTATTTTGGGATGAGACGTTGGCAGTGCTGCTTCCGGGAAGGGTGCGATCTGGCAGCTGTCCTGATACCCTGGGTAGTGCGGCTCCGGGTGGCCGACTCTGCACGGGGGCTGCACGCCTGCCTCTTGCACTGTCGGGGACGAGAGGGACAAGACAGCCTTGGGACCCGGCTGGGGCCTGGCTGGGGCTGCACAGATTTTAAATCTCGACGTGTCTCCAGCTGCACCGTCCAAGGAGGTAGCTTCTGAGCCCCAGAAACGCGATGAACTGTTTGAATTGCTAGTATCCGGGATCTACCGGGTGAAGTACAATGTTAAACGTTAATCTCCACTTTCTTTCCGCTTTCTGGACGTGGCTGGTGGAACATCTACAAGCACACGTGGCCTCAGGAGTCTCTGCCTTGCAGCCGGTCCACAGCAGGAGTCGGCAAACTGTGGGCATTTTCTGCCACAACTGATAGACCCGCACGCCTGCCCGGCGCCCGCCCGCGCACGCCAACCCGACGCCCCCCGCTCCAGGCTGCTCCGAGCCGTAGGTTAACAGGGGTTATGCGTGTGGCCCACAGGGCAGGTGCCAAGGACAACTCACCCGTGGCTCCCGCGAAGACATCGCCCTGGGCCGGGCTCTCTGAGATGACGGCGGTGGCCTCCACGGTGGACGCCCGGTCAAAGGTCAGTGCGCCCGAGGTAGTGATCTGTCCTGAGGGTGTCACGGTGACTGGAAAAGCAGAAGTGCTTTTTACCACCGGCTTGACCACAGCGCAGGCCAAAGCCTGGACACGGCACGTGCCCCAGGCACCTCTGCAGGGGCTGGAGAAGACCAGGGACCCTGCACCTCTGACGGGAACCAGGGCCAAGGCGGCGGGCTCTCTAGGACACCCTGCTCACATCTGAACCGGCAACAGAGGCACGAGCTGCCTTGTTGGAAAACAAAACATAAAGTTGGAAGTAACTGCGAGACTCCTTTGTGGCTGGAATTAAGAAAGACGTTCCCAGAGGCTGGGGCACGCGGGTGGCTCAGTCAGTTGAGCGTCTGACTTCGGCTCAGGTCGTGATCTCACGGTTCACGAGTGTGACCCCACGTCAGGCTGTGTGCTGACAGCTCAGAGCCTGGAGCCTGCTTCGGATTCTGTGTCTCCCTCTCTATCCCTCCCCCACTTGCACTCTGTCTCTCTCAAAAATAAATGTTAAAAAAAAAATTAAAATAAAAAAAGATTCACAGGGGTTGAAGACGAGAGCAGACTTGCCCCCACGGCCCTTCTGCTGCCCCATCCCCTTGGCCGCAGGAACCACGAAGAGAGAGCGCCGGGGTGGGAGGGCAGGGGCGGGGGCGAGGGGTGGGGGGACCGCTCTCTGTAGATGCTTGTTCACAGCCTCGGGCAAAGGCGCTGGCTGCAGACACCTGTCTCGTCCCTGCCTCACCCCACTCTGGTTCACGCACAGCCAGGGTTTCCCTCCGTCCACCTGGTCCCCACTCCGAGACAACCGTGTGAGGCATGTGGACACGGGGGCTGAGCAAAGGTGTTCCTGCGGATGCCCCCTCCCAGAAGGCATGGCTCCTGGTTCGTTCCATTAGGAAACACCTCCCGGGGGCACGCCAGGGAGTCCACGGAGATGAGGAAAACCCCCCCAGGGTGGCCCCCACAGAACAAGGGAGCCCCAGGGGTTGGAGGGGCCGCGCCTCCGCCTCGTTCAAACTCACAGGCGGTGGCGGCGGTGGCGGGAAGCAGCGTGATGTTCTTGGGGGGCTCCTTCTTCACGGGGGTCGCAGGCGGCTCATTCTCCTTCTTGCGCCTTTTGTAGGGGACGAAGAGCCTGACTGGGCCGCTCTGCGGGGAGAGGCGCAGTGAGACGGGGCCAGCGCTGTCCCCGCGCCCGTCTCTGCCCACACGGGGGGGAGGGGGCACAGCAGGACCGCGGGCGGGAAGCTGCAGAGGCCCGACCTCTCTGCAGGCCCCAAGGTCCCTGAGGGACAGAAAAGATTCTTTCTAAAAGAATACACGAAAAGCGGCGTTTAAAAACAAGATAACGTTCGTCAACACACAGGATTCCCAGGGACTGCTAGAAGACAGAAAACAGAGAAGGACCCGGCAAAGGAGAGCCTCTGCCCCATGGGACAGAACATTCCAGCAGGACTGAAGAGGCTTTGGGAACAGACGAGAGGAGTAGCAACGGCAGAAGCCAGCCCTGCACCTGCCACCTGGCTGTCCAGCCTCGGGCAGGAGGGGAGGCCAGTCTCTGGGGTCACAGCCCTGCCCCGGCTGCGGTCCCCCGAGGCCACCCGAGCACATGGCGCCCTCCGCTCTGTGAGCAGAAAGGGGGTCCTCGGAAGCCCTGGGTCGTGCCTGCTGGCCATTTTCTTCTGTGTGGCTCTCGCGTCCCGTTTCTTTGCAAGTCTTACAACGTTTTGCCGAAAGATGGACGCTTTAGTGATGTACTGTAGCAACACTGAGACGGACTCCTTCTCTCCAGGGTTCCTGCTGCTGATCAGGTCAGCAACCTGGCTGTCCCCAGGCAGCAGGGAGGGTGTCACACCCAGCAGGGGCTGCGCTGTCCCCCAGCAGACTGCTCACGGCTCCGAGGCCTGGGGGCAGACCCAACTGCATTAGGGCTCCTTCACGGGGAGTTTTTGAGGCAAACCTTTGAGGTCTGTTCTTATCCCAGACGGATTCTTCTTAGCTGCCACCTTCCCTGCTTCTCCGGTTTGGCGGGTTGCTCTCACTGCCGACCAGCCACCTCTCCAGGGCTCGAGTCCACGTGGCGAGGCTCTAGAGCTGGGGGGGAGGACGCTGGTGGCACGGTCTTCCTGCCCTGCCACTCCTGGGGGTGGCCTCTGCCCTCAGAGAGGAGGCTGGTGAGGGAAGGAGCCCCCAGTCTCTTGGCCACACCTGCCCCGAATTTAGTTTCTGCGACTCAGAACCAGGGCTGCAGATGTCCCAGTGGGCGGAGGGAGCCCTAGGCCACGAAGTTCTCCCCTGTGTTTTCTTCCCAAAATGTGGGTTTCGTGTTGTGGATAAATTTGGATCTGTGATCCGTTTCGATTCATCTGCACACGAAATGCCAGGTGGGGGCCGAGTGCAGCTGTCCCCACCGCCATGCAGCCGACACCCTCTGCGGCCCCGCCGACCCCTCGCCCTGCCGACGCGCACGTCTCCGTCACAACAGCAGTGAAAGGTCCTCAAGGGCCGGGACCCCTCCGACTTCAGTCCTTTCCTCCGAATTGCTCTGGCTGTCCTGCTTCTTTGCCGTTCTTACCGACTACAAAACCAGCTTGTTTAAAGCTCCACAGGGCCCCGCAGGGATTCCGAGGAACCATGTGGAGACTGCAGACCGTGAGGACAGCGCCCGAGCCCTCCCTGGGCCTCCAAGCCCAGCCACGCCGCCTCGGCTCAGGGCTTCCCGCGTTTCTTTCCGCAGCCGGGTCTGGGTGTGTCGCACACGCATCCCGCACGTGTCCTGTTTACACCCGTCTCCACGTTCTGCGGCAACTGCAAAGAGTGCTCACAAGTTTTCTAAACTCCCTAACGGGACGATTCCCTCCTACTCTCTTCCCCCTACGAGATCTCGGAGTGCTCTCCCTGGTAGTTTCTCCAAGTGAACTTTAAAGCTACTTCATTTTCACAAAAACATCCCACTGTTCGCTCCACAAGAATATGTAATCCATACACGAACTAGACGATTTTAGGATATTTCATTTTCCACCCAAGACTGTGATAGGTCTCTCCAATTACATCTCCTTTCAAATCTTCTAAAAATTAACCAGATAGCTCATCAAAATAAAACCAGGATATCTCGTTACACAGCTTTCTAGTTCACTTGAAAACATCTCAAAATGGAACTTCACAGTAAGGAAGGCTGAAACCAAACTAAGACATTCAGACGCTACACGTTACTCTCACGTTTTTGAAAGCTACACGGCCACAAAGGTTAAAATCAATGAAAACGTTCATTCTTTTTGAAACTGTTAGTTGAGAACATAGAAATGTTTCAAAAGACCTTAAAAGCCCCTCATAATTTCAACGTAGTACTTTTAGGACATAACGTTAAAAAACACAGGATATAAGACAGCACACACGCACTCCCCACGACCGTAAAGAACACTGTGTGCTCAGTTTTGGGGTTAAGATGGTGACACTGGAGCAAGTTCCCCGCCCGCACCACCTGCAGCATCAGAGCGACGCCAGAGACACAGAGTTTGAGAGAGAAACGTGACAGCCCCTGGATCGGCCGCAGGGGCGTCAGAGCCGTGTGCGGGGCAGGGCGCGGGGTCATCGCAGCGGCCCTGCCCGCCCACGCGCACCCCGGCCCCACCAGGTGACCCCCCCCCGGCCGCTCACCAGGGTCATGTCGTCACAGCAGGCGGCACAGGTGCATGAGGCAGCGTGAGGATTTAAGATCCCGTCCTGAAATTCAGAGAAGACACGGTACGTGAGAAAGTCGCCTTTCGGCAGCTGTACGGCATGTCTGTCGCTCATAAACACAAAACCCTGTCGCTTCCAGAAACGCCTCTTCCTCGCACTTCCCTGTTGTACAAGGCGGTTATCGGCGGCAGGGTCCACCGAGTCCCTTCTGGGAGGTGAAGACTCTACGAGCGTTATTTCTTGACCAACACGCAAAGCGCTACCTGCAAACAGCAGTGAGAAGCCCGCCCCTCTCACGACGGGTAAACCGGGGTGGGGGGGGGGGGTCAGCGTCTGGGAAAGGTCACGCGCCTCCAGGGGAAGCTACGGTGTTGCTTCAGGCACTCCTGGCAAGCACCGTAGGCACCGAATGCGTGAAACACCAGGACACTAGGCGAGGTCACCTGCCCGGGGCCAGGCGGCCTCTGTCTGACCGCACATGCCGGCCACGCCCCGGGGCCACCGTGGGGACCCCCCGCCGTAGCTGCGGGGGGACGGCGCGCACACACCTGAATGAGGCACTGAAGCGGCCTGCCCGCGTAGCGGATGCTCCTCTTCCAGTCCTTACTGCTGGCTCTTCCGGCCATGGCTTCGAACTCAGTCGGGCTGTACCAGTTCTCCCCCTGCTTGATGCATCGGCCCCGGCCGCCTGAAGTGACACGAAGGACCAGCAAGTGGCCGCACCACCCGCCCCCAGCGGCCTCGGCCGGCTCTTCCTCAGATGGGCCGCAAGCGCCACAGCCCCCCTGCTGGGCCTGCGTGACCCCCCCCCCCCCGCCCCCACGGCCGGCCCGCAGCAGGCAAGCCCCCGCCACGAATCCGCACTCGCAGGCCCACCGCACCTCCCCGCCCCACTGTCCACGGCCACCGCAAGCTCACCCTGGTCTCACGATGCCCTGCTGCCACCTGCCCCACCCTGGCAACTTTCCCTGTGGGAACTCCTCTTCCCCCGCTTTCCCCCTCCATGGGTTGCTGCGTCTTCTCACTGCGTCCCCACCACGCCCCAAACCTCTCCACGGCCCCAGCTCTAGTGCCCGGGGCTGTGAGCCACGTCCGCCCCGGCACGGTCGACACGTGTGTGGGGCCGCGAGGGGACAGGCCTGGCCCACACGTGTGCGCTGTGGGGCCGCGAGGGGACGGGCGCTGTGGGGCCGCGAGGGGACGGGCCTGGCCCACACGTGTGCGCTGTGGGGCCGCGAGGGGACGGGCGCTGTGGGGCCGCGAGGGGACGGGCGCTGTGGGGCCGCGAGGGGACGGGCCTGGCCCACACGTGTGCGCTGTGGGGCCGCGAGGGGACGGGCGCTGTGGGGCCGCGAGGGGACGGGCGCCTCACCTGAGCCGAGCCTGCTCTTGAACAGCGTGCCGCTGATGTTCCGGCAGCGCACGGGCAGCTCGCTGTCGTACACCGAGGGGTCCCAGTTATATTTGGTTCCGCCTCGCTCCTGGCCGGGAGCTGCAGGAGTCGGAGGGCACTGCGGGCCTTGGGCAAAGGAAGCGTTTTGAGAGTAAGAGACGCCGGCCGCACCCAAGATGACCAGGCAAGTACAACCACACCGACTGGCTTATAACGGCGGGTCGCCCGGCGGCCCACAGACCACCCCGACTTAGCAGCACCAGGCAGCTCTTTCTCGGCTCGTAAAACCCCACTTTCTCTACTTAAACAGGAACATTTATATTACAAATTCACCACAAAAATAAACAGGTCGCCCCCAGCATGAACTCCACGAGCGCCCAGGTGTGCTGGCACCTGGGGTGAGAGGTGCAGCTGGCCCCTTCAGCCCCGCCGTCTCCACGATGCTCCCGTCCGTGTGCACAACAATCAGCGTGGCCTTCTCTGTGTTCAGGCTGTCCCCGATCTGCAGGGCTGTCCTGCCAGACTGGAGGAAAGAACGTTCTGTGAGTCTCCCAGACAAACAGCTGCGGGGCCTGCCACTCGGTGCGACGGGACATGGGCCTCGCTGACCGTCACCGACAAGGGCGCCAACCGTGCCTCCGTGGGCTCTTTCAAGATGCCAGTAAAAGACCGAAACACGGGCGCCCGGGTGGCTCAGTCGGTTGGGCGTCTGACTTCGGCTCAGGTCATGATCTCCCAGTTCATGGGTTCAAGCCCCACACTGGGCTCTGCGCTACAGCTCAGAGCCTGGAGCCTGCTTCAGGTTGTGTCCTCCCCACCCCCTGTCTCTCAAAAATAAACATTAAAAAAATTAGAAAATAAAAAAAAGACTGAGACACAGAGCCAAGAACAAGAAAAGACACTGCCATGTCTGGGTGGCTCTGAACAAATGCTCAGTCACTTACCAAAGTTAAAAAAAACAAATGTGTCCCCCACACAAGGCCTGGAAAGAGAAAGAGCCCTCACGTCCACCTGAGCAGCTCCTGCAAGTTCACAGGTCTTGAGGGAGGGTTCTGAGGGACCAAGTCCACAGGCACAGCAAGGGTCTGGGGCAGGACTCTCTTCTCATGCTCACGTCCCACACACAGCTCTACTGATGGCCACCAGACGCCAGGGCCTCCCCAACCGCACTGCTCACACACCTGTCCACAGTGGCCGGGTGCTATCGTGACAGCACCTACTTCCTCTGGGGCAGCCTGGCCCTGCCCTTCAAGCAGCCCTACCCCCCCGCCCTCCTCCCCCATCCCTGCGTGAGCCAGACGCCCTTCCCTGTCCTTGCTGGAGGAGAGACCCACCGTGCTGTCCCTGGGTGCACATCGCTCAGGTCTCTGGCAAACTCAAGGCCTTGCCCAGAGAGTCCTGGGGTGGACGACACTCTAAGCGGCCTGCTCACACCCACCATTCTGGGACGTTCTAACACTTGCATGGTCAGAGCATGGAAGCAATGAAGGCAAAGTGAGAAGACATTTCCTAAAATCTGAAAATCCATCAGGGGGGTGAGTACACCTCCTTGTGGAGCTGAGGGACCCCCACCCATGAGCACGCGCACACCTGCACACGCACCCAGAGCCGGGGCTCATCACCCAGAGGGTCAGGGCCTCAGTAAGGGTGTTGCACTGCTCGCGTCTGAATCACTAAAGACACACAACTCTCTACTGAAAAGAGGGAATGTTCTGTGTTCATTTACGAATCACAAAGTATTTTCCTTATTACTTTTTAAATGTTTGTTCATTTTTGAGAGAGAGAGAGAGAGAAACTGAGCAGGGGAGGGGCAGAGAGAGAGGGAGACACAGAACCGGAAGCAGGCTCCAGGCTCTAAGCTGTCAGCACAGAGCCTGACGTGGGGCTCAAACCCATGAACCGTGAGACCATGACCTGAGCTGAAGTTGGACACATAACCAACTGAGCCACCCAGGCGCCCCAAAGTATTTTCCTTATTAAAGCCAATGGAATACACATATATTTGAGACACCCCCCCCGCTCCTTGTCAGTTTCGTCTCCGGGCCTCCCTGTCCTCAGAGCCCGCTGCAAGGACCATGTCCAGGAGGCACGGTCCAGGCTGTGCCCTGGTTCCCTGACCCTCTGGCTCCAGCCCCTTCTAGAAAAGAGGACAAGCCAGAATCTGCTTCTGGGAAGGAGAGACCCGTTGGAGGCATGAAATTGTCAGCTGGCTATCAGCTTGTACGCATGCTGACACCCTAAGAAATAAAGCAAGCTTCTCAAGTCTGTACTCTGCTACTAAAATTAAGAGGGTGAGTCTGCTGTTTGCTGCCATTCCAATGATAGCAGCTTTGCGTGCAGGTGTGTAGAGTCCTAGGTGTGTGATTAAGGCTAAAATAAAGAGAAACGGTAACTAACAGTTCTGGCAAAGCTCCAGGAGAGTCCCCCATTCTGTGGTTGTCGGGCAAGGATGGGAGATCACAGCACACTCCTCCTGGCGCCCACACAGCCCTGGGCAGGGCCTCTGGGGGAACCGGGGTCAGGGAGGTCACACTCTGGGGTCTGGGGAAAAGCGCTCAGGGAGCGGCTTACCAGGACGTGTCCCGAGAGTGAGGCGGCATTTGCCACCGACGTGGTGAAGACGTTGTCTGCAGAGGCGCCCACGTTGGCCACGGTCACAGTGGTCACCTCTGCAACACAGAAGCCTGATTCAGCACGCCATCAGAGCCAAGGGCCTCCCACCAGGGCCCCAAAACAGCATTTCCCAAACAGGTATCTGCACTTCCAACCACAGGACTCCCAACATTCTTACACAAAGTGCTCACTCCACATTTCTGGACCACAGTCTAAGCAATCTGGGCCTTAGAAAAAGAAAAGAAAGAGGCAGCTCTCCAGCCCACTAGAGCCTTTTATTCACAGTGAAAGCCCGCCCCCGCCACGCTCCCACTGAGCTGGCAGCAGGCTCTGCCAAACTGCCCCTGGGCTTCTCGTTCCCTTTAGCATAAAACCATACACCAAGGTTCCAGGAGCCCGGTGACCATCCTGTGGCCAGGCTCAGGCAGTGTCACCTACAGAGCTCCCTCCCTTGCTGGCACCCTCTCGAAGGTCAGCGCAGGCCAGGGCTCAGGTCTCTCCTGCCTCCTCCTGGACCCCCTCTCCCATTCACTGCCCACGGAGAGGCTTTCCTGCCAGCTCCTTGGCTGGGCAGGCGGTCCCCTCTGTCACACAGCATTCTAGAATGGCCCGTGAATAGGGCAGTCTCTGACTTGGGAAATGCTCACAAAATACTGGTGGAAAGAGTCCTGCATATTCCACTAACCCAGCGCCCACCAAACTGCACTGAAAATAGCTGTTCCCCTTGTCTGCTCCTCCAGCAGACCACAGCCTACGTCCCTGTCTGAACGCACGCTCAGGCCAAGCAGCTATCAGGCCCGAGAAGAGGGAGCCCCAGAGAGGAGACACAACCTGCCGAGTTACCTGCACCTGGAAGGTATCTAACCTCAGCAACTTAAAAAAGTTTTAATGCTTCCATGTATGCAAAAACACAACTATCAAATTCTGCAGATAAAAACATGCAACGCCAATACATTTCTCTGATGCCGTGACGAACTATATCATGTTTCTTTTCTGCATCCAGAAAACATACGCAAAAAGCAAAAAAAAAAAAAAAAAAAAAAAAAAACTGAAGAAAACTGCATGGTCCAAAGTCCCAACATCAAAGCAGAGTTTAGCGACGAGAACCGAATACTCTAATAGCCACAAAGCCTTCTTCCTTCTTTTGTGAGGACCCCAGACAGACCACACACAGACCAGCAGCTCTGGGGCAGCAGGCCAAGTCCCCCCCGCCTACAGCTGCTTAGGGCTGGATAAACACCGGAGTGACAGGACCACCAGGACACAGGCTGCTGGCTCCTTAGGGGAAAGTGCCTGACAACACGTGCCGTGCCGGCAGTAACTCAAGGATGCACTTCCTGGGTCCCCACACTCAGCTAGGGAGCTCCCAGCTGGGAAGGGATACAACACTTGGGAAAGTCTCTACCTTCTTTGGGATGGCGATCTGGGAAGGCACTACTCCTAAAGGAGGCTTTGGGGCACAGTCTGAGGCTCCACGGGTCATGACACTTGAGAACGAGAATGTTCTGTGTGGCAAGAAACAAAACCATGGGCCAGTTTTCCCCTGGGAAAGGAGCTTGCCGGGAATGGTAGGGGGAAGGGAGGATCCACAAAGGAGATGGGATGTGCGGGGCCAGGGACGGACCAGGAGGGGAATCTAAGGAGTCAAAGCATGATGCCGACCTCTGCTCCCAAAGGCTGCAGGGCCTCCCAAGCTGGATGAGCACTGCCTTGCTCCCCAGCTCTCAGGTCACCCCTGAACTGGACCTTAGGATTCCAAGTGACCAGACACACCCAACCTCAGGCTGCTCCAGGGCAGGATCCATGTCTGATCCCCACTCCCCTAATCTTCCCAGCCCCCCTTGTCACCAGCACCAGGGACAGACAGAGAAGACAAGCAGGGCAAGAGGCAGGTGCTGAGAAGGTTCTGGAAGGAGCGCAGGGTGCCCTGCAGGAAGCAACGGGGCTTGCACAAGGTCAACGGGTTCGGGAAGCATGTTCAGGGAAGTGTGCACACTGGGCAGGGTCAGGCTGGTCACATGGGGCAGGCGTGCAGGAATGGCAGGGCACACGAGGTAGGTGTGAGGCGTGCGAGAGGCATGTGCTCGGAGAGAAGGGGGCAGGCTGGTCCCCAGGGCGCGTGCAGCGGGCGGTGGGCGCGGGGCTGGCGTGGGCTGCTTGTGTGCGGTGTGTGCGGGGCAGGTGCACACAGGTGCACGGGTTTGTGTCTGGGGCCGGCGCGCGTGGGTCAGGTGCGGACAGGTGCATGGGCTGCGTGTGGGGGCAGGTGCGCACAGGTGCCCGGGTCGTGTGCGCGGGCGGGCGGCACTTGCCTGCGAAGGCTGCGGCCGCGGCGGCCTCGTCGGGACCCGGCAGGGCCTCGGCACCCATGTCCATGTGCCCGGACTCGGCGGCCATCACCGCCACGGCCGTCACCCGCCGAGTCTCGCGCTCTGCCTCCGAGTCTCCGTCCTCCTCCGAGTCCTCGTCCCTGCTGAGCACCGGCTCCTCCGCCTCGCCTCCTGCCGCGGCCGCGGCCGCCGCCGCAACAGCGGCCGCGGCCGCCACCGCCGCCGCCTCGGCCAGGCCCAGCTGCTTGGCGGCCGAGTCCGAGTCCTCCATCCGGACTCCGCCGAGCCCGCCCGAAGGCGCCAGCCGGGGCCGCCCGAAGGCCGGGACGGAGCCCGAAGCGCGCAGCGCGAGGAGGGCCGCCCGAGCCGGGCCGAGCCGAGCCGAGCCGGGCCGAGGCCGCCCGAAGCTGCCAGCCGAGCCGAGCCGAGCCTGCCCGAAGCCTCCCGCGCCGCCGAGCCGAGGCTGCCCGAACAGGGGCCGAACCGGCACGAAGCGGCCCAGTCGAGCTCCGCCGACGGCCGAGAGTCCGGAACCGAGGAGGGCCGAAGCGGCCCGAAGTGCGGAGCCGAGTCTGCCCGAACTGGTCCGAGGCTGTACGAGGGCTTCCGAACGGCTCTGCGCTAACCCCTCCTCAGCGCCTGGGAGGCCGCGCCACCCTTCGTCCCCCGCAACAGGGTCGCCGACTGTGGGGCAGAATCTCGCCGGCCTCCGACGCAGCGCGGCCGGGCCAGGAGAACCTTTCGTCGCAGGCTCCGCCCACCCCCGCCTCGAGCGGGAGCCGAGTGCGTCCGAGGTGAAGCCGAACAGAGCCGAGCGTTGCCGAGCCCCGATACTCCGAGCCTCGGCTCTCCGCCTCCGCCTGTACGAAAGTGCCCGAGCGCTGCCGGACGCGTTGATCGGGCCTCGGCCGCGGATCGGAATCAACTCCCGAAGCGCGGCGAGGTCGGGCCCCTTCGGGAGCAGAAGCGAAAATGGCCGAAGGGACGCGAAGAGCGCGGAGCCGAGAGACTGCCGGGATCGCGGCGGACTGGGCGGGCGGGGCCGGGCGGCAAGATGGCGGCCGCGCGGCGAGGTGAGGGCGTGGGGTGGGCGGCTGGGGGGCGTCAGGGGGCCGCGAGGGTCTCGGGACGGCGTGGCGCCCGTCGGCCGGAGGCTGGGGCTGGGACTCCGGGCGGCGGGGGCAGAGATCATGCCGGGAAGGGGGGCCGGTTCGTTTTGGTTCTTTCTGGTGTCGGAAAGGCCGACCAGTCTGGGGTACCTCGTGGTGGTTGCGATTCCGCGGTTTTGAGTAGATTCGCGAGGTGAGGCCCCGGGCCCGTTGAGAGCCTCTTCCCCTCCCTGGCCTCACGTCGCGTGTCCTGCTACCACCTTTCCGTGGCCGGCCCCCGGTTTTGCGCAATGCGCGCGGTGGCGGCAGGGGACAAGGGCCAGGGCAGGGGACAGGGGCACAGGGACAGGGCCAAGGGGCTGGCAGCAGGGGCAGGGGACCGGCGGCCGAGGGCAGGGGCAGGGGCAGGCAGCAGGGGCGTAGGCGTCGGCCCGGGCTGGCTGCAGTGTGACCCGTGAACTGCCACACTGCCCTGCGCAGCGGCTGCGCGCTTTCCAGAGAGCGAGGGCGGCCCGTGTGCCGTGAGGCCCTGGCGCCCAGGGAGCTGGCGGGGGCCCCGCAGGTCGGGAGGCACCCCGTCCCATTGCCAGCAGCTTTGTGTCCGAGACAGAATGCTGGGCGATGCGGCAACCCCCCGGAAAGCTGGTCCCCGCCAGCGTGTGCTTCAGTCGTACAGATCCCCGCCCCCCCCCACCCCAGCCCCCCAAGCGTTGACTCCTGGAAGTCCAGTGAGTTGTTAATTCTCGCTGTGAAACACCCCCAGCTGGCAGACAGGTGGGCATAGCTTATCTTGGTCCGCGTCCTGCCCGGGTCGCCAGGGTCTGTGCCCATGAGTGTGCCATTTACGGTGCTGACTACTCAGTCCACATAGCAGCTGATGTGTGCACCGCTTGGGTAAGAAAAGTGCGGGATGGGATGGGGGCTGTGCCACTCTGGGTTGGGGTTGTCTTTGTCTGTGGTAGCGATCGCTCAGATGAAAAAGCCCACTTTGCACACCCCAGCTGTCAGGAATTACTTGCGGGGAAGACAGAGACGAGGGAGTGCGCTGGGCAGCAAGCGGGACGTCCTGCAAAGAGGTGGTCTCCGTTGTGCGTGTGCTTGAGGCAGAGCAGAGCCCTCTCGTCAGACCTTTGTGAACGGCCGCTGCTAGCGAGACGTGTTTCCATTTGGTGAGAAACTAGGTTTACGCCGGGGCAGGATCCCTGTGCACACCTTGTCTGTCACGCGGGGACACGTTCGTTCTCCGCACCTCCACGTGTACTCCTGACACCCCTGTTCAGAGACACGCTGTCACTACAGCAAATCATTTACCAAAAAAATGTTAGGTCCTGAAAACCACTGCTGTATTTAGTCACAATGAGCCGTTATGGGTCTGAAACCCTTAGAGCCGCCAATCTGATTACAGCTGCCTTTAACGTTAATTATGTAAAATCCTGCGTCACGTAAGGTTTTCGTGCGGCCTTTGTTCCTGAGCTGCCACGGTTCTGATCCGTCACAGTGGCCGGCCGGCAAGTAGATCTGAAGTGTCTGAAGCCGGCCTTCAAGAGAAGAATCAAAAGGGAGGAAACCCCCAGTTCACATGAAATCCACCCGATACCGACAAGTATCTAGGTGGCGGAGTTTAGCTAGAGCCTGGAAAAGAACAGGCCGGGTTTCAGGAGCACGCCGCCTGTAACGTGATGCAAGCTTATAAATGACCCGTGCTCCACTGGCCCTCCCCTGGCTGCCGCTCCTCGAGGCTGAGTTCTGATCTGTGTCCCTGATTCCCTGGGCTGACCCATTTAGGACCCCTGCCCGAGTGAGGCACCACAGAAAGCCCAGATCTACTCACCAGATCACCGGGGCTGGAGAGAAGACCGGCCGGGCTGGTTCCCATCGCTGGTCCGCTTGCCGCCGGCAGTATAGCTCAGGCCTCCCAGAGGGTCCATTTGGCAAATTTTCAGTCATTGCTGATGTTTCTGCGTGTCACAAACGTGCCACTGGTGTGAGCCTCTTCACACAGGAAATCTGCCCCAGGACACATTCGATGGGAGGATTAGAGACACTCAACACCCGTGATGCCAAGACCACTTCACGGGGAGAGAGGCTGTCAGCTTAGGAGGAGGGAGACCTGTGGCTGCCGCGGGTGGGAAAAGGCCCAGGAGCCACAACAGTGCGAGAACTTGGGTTGCCGCTTCAGGAAATGCGTATCTGAGGGATATTTGGGGCCGTGTGTGAAATTCCAGAGGAAAGCAGGGTCTCTCATCAACCACACACAAAAGAAGGATTCGTACCCTGAATCGGAAAAGGTTTTCCTCTAGTTCTACCCACGTGGTAAATGTACAGAAACCTCAGAAGATGAGAAGAGCTGTCCTCTGTCTGTGTCCAGGGCGCAGTCCTTCCCTGTCCCGGCTGGGCTCAGCTCGGCCACAGACAGAGCCTTCTCCTCTCCGCCTCTGAGCTCCCAAGTACACACCCCGGCCCAGCCTCAGCTTTCGAAAAGCCAACGGTCAGATCCTCGGATGGACAACCGCAGGCCCAGATAAACGTGGCTTCTTTCTGTAAATATGGGATCGCAGAATGGAGCCGGGGTCCTGGGTCAGCGTTGGACATGGCCCAGGAAAGCATCCGGGTTGGGCCTGGGGCCTCCCTGACGGATACTTTCTTTTCTAGGGAGAGCTTCATCCGCGGTGGTATCCTTCTGCTGTGCCCACGTGTCCCCCGGTGGGCCTCCACAGCACGGTTCCTGAGGGCTGGTTTGCCGGACTCTTGAAGTCAGCTCTGAGTTTCCGCTTTCTGCCCCCACCTTTTCTCTAAGTTCTGAGTAGAAATTCCACGTTTCAGTGGGAGGGACGGTCACTGACAGATGCAGAGAGTTCTAGGACTTCCTCCAGTGGAGCGTGCTGGCTCCATCACCCTCCTTCTAGGCCCTGCACCTTGAGTGGGTGGCTGCCTGCCTCCCCCAAGCCCATCTGGAGCAGAAGAGCAAAGACCCCTCAGTTTGAACACTTACAGAGTCCTTTTACGTAAGCAAACAGGAAGTGTACAGAGCTCGGGAAAGTTAGTGGACATTTAACTGCCCCCCCCCCCAAAGAGAATACATTTTCTTTGAAGGAAATGAAAAGAATTCATTATTTTCAATCTCGTAACCTGGGCCCGGATCAGGGTGGTGCCCGCAAGGAAGCCTGGCCATCCTGCCCGCAGTTACCAGGGACACGCCCAGCCCTCTGGTTCCAGGATAGGACATCTGTGACAGGGGAGGAGTGTGGGCAGAAGCCTCCGCAGGCAGGGAGCCGGTGGCCGGGTCTCCATGGCCACCCGCAGGTGCCTACACTGGGCCTGCCTGTGTCGGGCCCCTGGGAAGACGGGGCAGAGCTGGCCCCCTGGGGTGGACGCACTGCGAGGCTCTCTGGGTCTGCCTGGGACCGAGTCCTTAACCACTGGCCAGCTCTCGTCCGTCTCCTTGCAAGTGCTGCTCTACCTGAGTGGGGGGTATTATGCCCTGTATTTCCTGGCTACGCTCCTAATGATCATATATAAAAGTGAGTCTTTTTTAATGTTTGCTTTTGAGAGAGTGGGGGAGGGGCAGAGAGGGAGGCACAGAATCCAAAACAGGCTCCAGGCTCCCCAGCTGTTAGCACAGAGCCCGACGCGGGGCTCGAACTCACAAACCGTGAGGTCGTGACCTGAGCTGAAGTTGGCCGCTTCACCGACTGAGCCACCGGGCGCCCCATAAAAGTGAGCCTTAATCATAGAGGCACATGGGAGGCGCCCCTGCCACTGCCCCCCATAACTGGAGTTCTGCTCTGTTGCCTGTTCTCCAGGTCAGGTTTTCAGTTATCCTTGTCCTTACCTGGCTCTCGACCTGACTCTGCTGTTTCTGATGGGGATTCTGGAAGCAGTTCGGTTGTACCTGGGTGAGTCGACTGAAGACCGTGTGGTACTTAGGGTCACAGAATTACTAGCTTACGCTCTGGGAGCCTTCAAACATCTATCCCTTTATAACGTGGTTCTTAGAGACACTTTTGATGTCAACCGCTTAACCACTTGCTTTGCAAGCTCGCCTTACGACGCCATTAAGTATTAATTAGTTTATTCAGAAGCTTTACTCAAGAGACAATACTGGGAGCAGCACCCTTGGGAGAGGCGCTTCTGTTTGGGAGTCCTGCACAAGCCACAAGGTGACCCGACAGCACTGAGATTGGAACCCAGCTCGGCCAATTGCCTCGGGGGCCCCCAAATCTCCACCTCACCTCCTGCCTTCTCCTGTTGGCCTCAGCAGTCTGGAGAGGGAGGATCTGAAGTGTTCTCCAGGCGACGGAGCCTGGAAGGGGAGGAGGACCCCCGGAGCCTGCTCAGTCCAGGCCACTGCAGGTGCCCTCAGCCAGCTCCCCATTTTTATTCTCCCAACAGCGTGAGCTCTGCCGTCTATCGCACCCCACCCTGCTCCGGCCAGGGCTCGCCACGCAGGGTGCACACGGCTTCCAGCCCCATCTCGTCCCTGCTGCCTTCACGGCCACAGGCACGCACGTGCCAGCACGTCTGTGTTCTAAAACAGGCTCACACCGTGCGTGTTCTGCTGATGGGTGTAGGAAATGCTCCCTCTGTTGGAATAGCAGAGGGAGCCGATGGCAGCTGACACTTCCAGGCCCTGGCACATAGCACGTTCTGCCTGCACGTGTACGCCAGGGTGCCCCATCACCAGTGGGGACACAGGCACATGCCATGGTCATCAGACCCTCCGGACTCTGGTGGACAGAAGCAGGTCTCCTGGGCCGTCACGGACGAGCCCACAGACCTGGGAGGGGGACAGAAGGTGCTGGGATCGCGGGGCGCCTGTCCTGCCTGTCCCTGCCCAGGCGCCTCGGACACCTGCAGTCAGGGATCAGCGTTTCCTGTGACTGCCTATTTGTCTGTAAAATGCCGTGCTGGTTTGTTTTTTTTGTTTGTTTGTTTGTTTTTTGCAAGTGTGCATGAGACCTTCCAGAACTGATCTTAGCCCACAGTAAAATATTTTTGGAAATTTTAAACAAAATCTCCTCAGTCCACTTGGAATTAGGGAAAGGTGTCAGAATGCAATTGGGATCATTCTTAGAAAACCAAGTTCCCTCTCCCACCCCGACAACTGACCCAGAGACTGAGGTTCAAAAATCACAACTGCACTTGGTTTTGTCCTCACTGGGGAGAGCACACCCCTCGGCAGCGTTTTTGCTTTGTGACATTTCCTGAGTGATGTGGTGGCCACCATAGATCCTTTCCCCGGGAGCCGTCAGCCCTATGTCCGGGGGGATGTGCGGGCGATTAACTCGCGTCTGGCCTCCCTGCAGCCTCGGGGCCGTCCTGGGTGCACGTGGGTCCGAGTAGGCGTCCCGGAGCCCGGCGCCCACTCGTCCGTCTGTCCCCCTCTCCAGGCACCGAGGGCAACCTGCTGGAGGCCGAGGTGCCGCTGGCCGGCAGCCTGGTCCTTACGGCGGGCGGCGCCCTGCTGTCCACCTACTTCCTGCTCTGGCAGACGCTGGTGCTGCGGGCCGACTCCACCCTCGGCGCCGCGCTCCTCGCGCTCCACGGCCTGGAGGCCGTCCTGCAGCTGGTGGCCATCGCTGCCTTTGTCAGCTAGGCGGGCAGCACCCGGCTTTGCCGGGCAGGACAGCTCTGCACAGAAGCCCCCGCCCGGGAGCTCGGCCGTCTCCTCCCCCGGTGCTGGACGGAAGGGCACCGGTGTGGACGGGTAGGACGGTTTGGAGTGGTTTACGAATGTTGGGTGGTGGGGTGGCCAGGAGCCCAGGGCAGAGCAGAGAGCCGGGGGAGTTGCGGGGAACAGCCGCACGAAGGGTCGGGAAGGGGGACCGCGGGAACCTCTGCTCCGGCCCCGCTTTTGGCTGGTGAGGATCTCCCTCCGGCAGCTGCCCTGACCCCCGACCCAGAAGGGAACAGGCCCTTGGGAAAGGAGGTGGCCGAGCTGTGGCCACAAACCACCGTTCCCTGCCGGGAGGAGCAGCCTGGCCGTGTCTTGCCGGTTCCCCCGCGGCTGGGAGGGCGCAGGCCGGGGCGGTGCGTGTTCCGTACCCACCGTGCTGCTGCTCTGCCGGGGGCTCCCGGGGCAGCATGGGAAGCGGGCAGCCAGGCCCCGGGCTGCTTAGGAACCGTGGGCCCTGGTGTCCGGGGGGACGTTGGCAGCTGCGGCTCCTCTCCCCTGGGGGCTCCTGAAGGAAGGACGGGCCGAGACCCTGGCACTGACGGCAGGGAGGCAGGGAGTGGGCCAGCGGCGAACGGCCCTCCACTGCCCCAGCCTGGTGCCTCAGTGCCCCCACGTCCAAGCCTCGGTCATTAAAACGCCAGGGACGTTTGCACTGTGCTCCTCGCATTCTGTTTGTGCCTTCTTCCCCCTTCGCAGATCGTAATGGCTCCCGGAAGACACCGAGCTCCTGCTCTCCAGGACCTTTACCTGTTCACGCTGTGCACCGTCCACGTCTGGAACAAAACGTTGGGTATCTGGACGTTTTCTCTACCGTTTTGTGGAAATAAATGTTTATACCTCCCTGAATGCCTCCTGAGGCCGCCCACCTCTTCCATACCCAAGAGCACACACCCCATCCAGGCCTCCCCCAGCAGCCCCAGGAAGAGGGCTTCCCCCGGAGGACAGCCAAGCCAGGCCTCAGGGCCAGTCCGGGACCTCCACGGGGACTGGCTTCCTCGAGGGGCCGCAGCGGCGCCCCCCATGGCCTCTGTCCTGGCAGCGGCGAGTGGGAGCAGGACCTCTCTGCGCTGCCCACTCTGGCTCTGGACCAGCGGGCGTCCTCCCGCCTCCCCGCTGCCTTCCCTGCTGCTGGCGCCGTGCAGACTCGGGAAGGACGGGACGGGTGCGCTTGCCTCTGGGAGCGCCCAGCCAGCTCCCCTGCAGACTCTGGCAGCCGGACACCTGTGGCCTTCAGGGTTCATGATCTCCTGCCCCGAGCTGGGCTCCGGACACCCCTATCACTTTGTTTACGTGCAGGTGGCGGTCAGCTGCCACGGAGGGCACCACAGCTCCACGTGGCCACCAGCCAGCCTGGGACTCCAGGCTCTCTGCTGCCTCCTGATCAGGGTCAGTCCTGGCCTGGGGACAGTGACTTTCATGTCAGAAGTGCTACAGCCCCCACCTCAGCTGCTCCCTCGTGTGCCGGCCTTCCCACTTTTTGCCCGTCCAGGCTCCGTCTCCGGGAAGGACGAGGGCAGGCCCGTGCCTTCCTCTCCCAGTGCTCAGCAGAGTAGGAGAGAGAACCAGGAAGCCAGGTCCTGCCAGGGCTCGGGGGCAGGGCTGGGCCCAAGGAGGAGGCCACTTCCTGCCCCACCTGGGAGAGCTCACCTGTGATGCTTCAGACAGCAGGCAGGGAGACCCGCCCCCGGGGTCCTGGTGACCCGTGAAAAGGCAGTGCCACTGACCATCCAGGACCCAGTGTGCCTCCCTTCCCCAGGCGGTTCCCCAGGAAGCGCTCCACGTCAGTGCCAGGCAAACAAGGCCAACTGCCCTGGGCCCCTGCCTCCTGACACACCCGTTTCCACCCCCACACCACCCCAGGAATCCTAGCCAGAGCCCTTGGGTCCTTGCACGTGCCTGGGGGTGCCCACCGCTGCCCGGACCTGCCCTCTGCCCCTTCTCCACTTCCTCCCAGCCAGCTGGCTGAGCAGGGGCATCCTGGGAGTCCATTCAGGACACCTGCCCTGCGCTGAGGGCAGAGGGCGGGGCCTGGGCCTAAGGAGGGGGGCACTGCCAGCAGTGCCCTCCCCCACCTGTTCTGGTCCCTGGCACCAGTGAACAGTCTGGGCCACAGGATCCCCACCCTCCCGTCTGACACCCACATCCCTCTGGGGATGCCCATGTTGGTTGAGGCTACGCGAAAAGACTATAGGATCTCCTGAATTGTGGGGGGGAGGGCCCCTCTCCGGCCTGGGAGGCTCAGCGCGCAGAGCCCTGGGGTCTCTGGCCTCTGATCATAACTTTGACACCCACTTGCAGACTAAAGCCTGGCCCTAGCACTCCCCCCATCCCTCCAGAGCAGAGGGGCCAGCTGAAGGGGAGGGGAGTCTGTCCCGGGGCCCCAGAGAGAGCCCCTCTGCCGCGGCAGCTGAGGCTGGGGGTACCTGGCATCTGCTAGGGCTCATCCAGGGCTGCCTCGCGAAGATCTCAGAGCCTCGACCTGCTCGGTCACACCGGCGCATCTCCGGGGTGAGGGGCTCCAGATCCGCCTATCCGTCCGCGGGCGCCCCGGCTCTGGGGGTGGGTGGGGTCTGCAGGTCCAGGGGGTCCACGGGGGTGGGTGTGGGGGGCCCCCCCCCCCCGAGCGCAGGGAGCCCCGGGGGGCGGGGCCGAGCCGGAGAGGCGGGGCGTCCTCGTCCTGTCCCCACCCCTCCCCCCCGCACCCGCCGGCTCCCGGGTCTCTAACCTGCCGCTCGGGTTCCTCCTCGCGGCCCCGCCCCGGCCCGGCCCAGCCGCGCGTCCCTCCCGCTGCCCGAGCCTGGGCGCCGAGGCGAGGAGACGACAGACGTGCGGAGGGACGCGCGGACCAGGGCACCCACCGGCGGCGCGGGCACGGGGCCGGGAGCAGCAGGTGAGCGCCCCCACGGTTTCCCACCCAGCGCACCCCGATCTGCCGGGCAGCCGCCCGCGCTTTGGCCAAGGAGCGACCCAGGAGCCCCGCGAACGGACGGCGGTCCGGCTCGGCCTCAGTTTCCCCAGGTAGCCAGGAAACTGGAGGCTCTGGCCTGAGTCCTTGGGCCGGGCCGGGGCGCCAGGGGCAACGGGGTGCGAGAGCGCTGAGCCGAACCTGCGGCCAAGGAGCCCGGTGCCGTTGCGGCCTGGTCTGCCCCGCCTGGTCCTGGGGCGGCGGCGGTGACCTGAGTCAGCCGGCCCCCTCCCAGCCCCGGGCTTGGGGGAGGGAACCCCTTCCTCCCCAAACCCCTTCCTCCCCCAACCCCCCCCCCTTCCACGGGACAGGCTGGGCCTCCTTGGCGGCCAGACACCAGACAGAGGTGAGCCAGTGGCTCTCTGTTTGTCAGGTCAGGAGGCACTTCCTGGGTGTCTGAGGGAGAAGGAAACATCAGGCTAGGGTCAGGCTCTGGGTCAAGGGGTGTGGGAGTTTCAGGGAGGAGGAGGCTGGGTGCTGTGTTGCAGGGGCCTGCCGGTGCCCCGCCTGAGGCTACCCTGGGTCCCTCCTCCCTGGGCCAGGCTGGCCTGGGGTGGTCCCTGTGCATGAAGGTGTCCCTGGTGGCAGGGGAGGAGGGTAGGCAGGCTTGAGGTGCTTCTCAGGCGCACCCACAAACCACCTCTGCCCCCACTCCAGGTGGAGGTGGCCCCAGCAGCGCTGGGAGCCGGGGCCCAGCTGGTGACGTCTCTCCTTCCCCACCTCTGCACTCTCCCCCCACCCCCCCAGGGCCCTGCCCAGGCCTCTCCTGATGCCTGCCTAGAACAGGGCCTCAGTGGCTCGTCACTCCCCTGGCCCTGTCTGTTGGGTCCTCTGTGCCTGCCTCCCCAGTGAGCCTTAAGCCCACTCCTCCCCCACTCGGGCTTCCCAGGCCTGTCCCTGCTTACCAACCTGGTTGGGCCCTCCCCAGCCTGTAGCTCCCAGACCCCAGCACCGCCAGCGCCTGGGGGGTCCCCCGTTCCAGGGCTCCGCCCAGCTTCCTCTGGGCTTTAAGCCGACTCCTCCCCAAGGTCACTTGGCCTGCCTGCGCGAGCTGGAATTTGAACTTGGGGCTGGTGCCTCCACCCTCCCTGCCCTGCTCGGGCCTCCTCCACGGCCCAGCCAGGCACCCTGCTTGGCCTTCCCTTTGCACCCGGAAAATGGCCGCAGTAAAACCAAAGTGCAGCCTGGGCCCCAGGTGTTGTCCGGTTCCCTTGGGGTTGCCCAGCTCCCCTGCCCCGGTCAGCTGACTGGAATGGGCCCGTAGGCGGCCCCTCCCCCAGCTGCTCCCCAACCCAGATGCCAGCTCCTGGACTCAGCTCTTTGGCTGGCCCTGCTGAGGCCCCCCGCCGCCCTGCTCCAGGGAGGTGAAGGCCACAGTGTTCCCAGCCTAGGCTCCCCAAGGAGAAGGGCCATGTGTCAACCTGTGCTTGTCTGTGTGTGCCCAGAGGCCTGGATTTTGCCCAGGTGTGTGTGTACCTGGACACACGTGCCCAGTGCCCTTGGCTCAGCCCATCAGGAATTCCATTAAGCAAACACTTGGCTCACTCACTGAGGTCATGAGCATTCCGGACATTCTCCACGGGCGGATGGTCAGAGGAATCTGACCAAACCCCTACTCCCACCCATCCTGAGAGAGCCAGGACCCTCAGTGGCACATGGGAAGGGGTGATCCGAAGCCCCCAGACCCCTCACACCTCCTGGAAGCCCTCCTCATAGGTGGGACCTGATCAAACCAGAAAGTCCTAGGGTGCTCCCCACCCCCAGGTACCAGCACTCCTGGCCTATGAGTACCCACTCCAGCAGACCCCCAATACTGAACCCCCCACAGAGGGACAGTCTTGTCAGAGGTCCCCATGGGGCACAGACACCATAGGACATGTTAGCCTGGCCCAGGGATACCAGGCTCTGCTCACCCCCCTGAGGGTGGGCTCCCTCTGGACTGGGTTCTGGGTCCTCAGGGCCACACCTTCCCCCCAACCCCATCCCAGACTCAGTCTCATCCTGTGCTGCTGTCCTCTCATGTTGGCTCCCACCTGATTCAGGGCCTTTGAACATGCATTCCCTCTGCTTGGAAGGTGGTTCCTCCCCCAGTCCCGTCTCAGAATCACCAGGACACTGTCCTTGCAGCCCCACGCCAGATAGCCTCGGGAGTGGGACCCCTCTACTGGCCCGCCCTGGGGCTCCCTGTGGAGGACCGAGGGTCTGGAGTGAGATAGGGGCACACGTCTGACAGCTGGGACATGGGCTGGGAGGTCCTGCCACATCCAGGAGGCAGGGCTCCGCTCCCTGAGGACACCCCGCCCAAGCACACTGGGGAATCTGGCCAGGACGCCAGGGCTGCAGCCTCTGGACCTGCGTTGGGTGGAGCTCCAGGAGACCAAGCCGCGCCCTGGGAGCCCTGAAGCCACTGACCAGGCCCCAGTGAGGTGTCAGCTCGGCTACCCTGTCCACTAGGCCTTGGACCCAGGCCGCACAGGCCTCCATCACCCCCCATCGCCAGCCACGACCGAGGACGCCATGAGCCAGCTGGGGTCCGTGAGCTGCTGCCCCGGTGCTGCCAAGTGAGTCCCCACCCCCACCTGCGGAGCAGTCCCCAGGGAGGGGTGCGGTGTGGGCCTCGCCCTCACGGCGCCCCTCCCCTGCAGCGGCAGCCTGGGCCGGTCGGACGGTGTGGCCAAGATGAGTGCCAAGGACCTGTTTGGTGAGTGAGTCTCCTGGACGCCATGGGGTCTCGCCCACTCCCCTCCCCCCAGGCTGTGCTGGGGCTGGGGCACCAGGGGAGAGGCACGTGAGCCCTGGGTGCCCGAAGGAGGCCCCCGGACCCTAATTAAGCAACAGCTAGCTGCTCAGGCCCCTCCCTCCCTCACCGTAAGGAGAGAGGCCTTTACTAATAATTCAGGAACCATCAATATTGATTCGGCCGCCCTCCTCGCTGCAACCAGATAGCCCAGGGGGGCGGGGTTCAGGCTGGGTGGAGCGCCAGGTGTCTGCTCCGCGGGGGCGGGGCCTGGCCAGCCAGGACCTCCCCCGACTCTGCCCCTCCCCGCAGACACACACTTGTGCCTTTGGACTCGGTGCCCTGTCTGGAAAGTCAGGAGCGCCAGGGAGGGGCCGGGAGATGTTGGCAGGCAGCTCTGGGAGTTGGGGGAAGCCCTGGATTGGACCCCTTCCCAGGAAGGTTGGCAAGGGGCCTCCATGGGAGGAGTTGTTGAGACTCCTGCACCCCTCAAGGACAGACCCCTATCACTGCTCTGAGCTGGGGGTCCTTTCCTAGGCAGGGACCATCCTGGGGGGGGGGCTCACTCACATCTCATACCCTTGAGTCCTTTCTGGTGGCAGCACCCCTCGCCTCCATTTGGCCCTCCCTGTGGCCCAACCTGGGAGTCCAGTCCCACCTGAACTAGGGGCTGTGGGTCCTGCCCTCTGGGGTGAGTGACCGGTGGCTCCCTGCTCAGAACAGAGGAAGAAGTACTCCAACTCCAACATCATCATGCATGAGACCTCCCAGTACCATGTCCAGGTGAGGCCAGCCCCTGAGGAGCACTCCGGTCCCTGGGCAGGTGTGGGAACTGAGGCACAGAGGGAAGGGGTCAGCCCAGCTTCTGACACCCACAGCGGGCAGCCAGAGCCAAGGACTGCCCCACGCCTGTCCTCCAGTCCTGGGAAGGTGACAGTCTGGGGGGCACAGGAGCCCTGGAGCTATGTCAGGGGAGGGGAGATGCCGGTGGCCAACACAGGCCAGGCAGGGACAAGCCTCGGGTGCTGTTCGGCAACGCTCGGATGGGAAAACCTGCTGGAGGGAAACTGGCCATCCTGGCCCCCAAACAAGGAACTAGATTAGGAGGCATTAGGCGGGACAAAGACACACTTCCTGAGCTTCTGCAGAGAAAGCCTGGCATGGCCAGTTCTGATGGGCTCAGCGAGAGGCCAGACTGGTTAACTGAACTTAAGACCAGCTGCCAGCTCAGGAAGGTTTTTACTCTAGGTCAGTTTTGATTCACACTTAGAACTCCGGAAATATGTTTTTTAAGTGACCTTCCTGGTTCCTAGCCACTGTCCAAACCTGTAGGACAACAGGGCTGAGAATGGCTGAGAAGGGAGGAAGGGGGGGGGCTTGGACCAGGAAGGGGGGCCCTGGACCAGGAAGGAAGAGCTTGGACCAGGAAGGGGGGCTCTGGACCAGCAAGATGAAGACCCCCACACGCACACACAACCCCCTCACACCCACAGAAGCCGGGCGTGTCACTACTTTCTGAGCTCAGGTTCCTGGTCTATACAACGGGTCTGCAGAGACATTGGGAGTCCCTAGGTTCTTGAATTGGGCTGTGTTGAGGGAGCAGCCCTCCCTGCCACGCTGGTGGCTGCTGCTGGCCCAGGGCCCAAGGGAAGGGTACCTAGTGAGGACAGGTCAGCGCGTCCCCTTCCTTCCCAGGCAGCTCAGCCGCCTCTCTCGGGGTCGTGGGGACTTTGCCGTCCTTGGTGAGCCATCATCTATGCCACTGGGGACTCCCAGCCCTTCCGGACTTTGGTCCAAGCTAGCCTGTGGAAAGACCCCAGCCCACCTGCCCACCCAGGAGGGCACCCCTCCTGCCCACCCAGCAGTCAGCAAGGCTGGGGGAGTGAGTGGTCTGGCCTGGCCCTCCCAGACGAGAAAGCCAAGGCACAGAGAGAGGGTGGGAGGTGGGGGCAAGATCAGACCCACCCTGGCAGTGGGGGGCTGCTCAAGCCTCTAAGTTAGCGTACAGTGACGCTGAGGGGGGCGGGGGGTGGTTCTGTTGCAGTCAGTGCCACCGTGGTCAGGACACAACAGCTCCATTACCCCAGAGCTCAGTCATGCTGACCCCGGTGGTCAGTCTTCCCCACTGTCAACAACACTGCTCTCCTACATCCCTGACGCTTTACTTTTTGGAGAATCCCTCCCTTCCCATAACTGAATTCATATAGCTTATAACACTTTGTTCTGCTCAGTAAACTTATTTCAAGAAAGCGCACGTGTAGAACAAGTCTGTGCCGTAGGCTGCAGTGGCGGGCGGGGGGGGGGCATCTCCACCAGCCGTGCCCCACCCCTGGGGACCCTTCCTATGGTCCGTTCTGTCCACCTGCGTGTACACATCCGCCTTCTGGACCGCGAGGAGGCGTTTGCGCACATCGTCAGGTGTGTGGGTGAGAAATATTTTCTCCCAGTCTGGCTTGTGGATTTGACCTGTCTTTCGAGGAGCGGAAGTGTTTAATTTTGATGATATCCAACCATATCCACTTTTTCTTATGGTCAGGGCTGTTTTCTTGGGTTTTTATTTTTATTTTTTTTTTGAGGGTGGGGAGTGGTCATTGCCTGACCCAAGGCTCTGAAGATCTCTTCCTGTGTTTTCTTCTAGAAACTCCAGAGTTGAGGCTTTTACACTCAGGTCTATGATCCATTTGAAATTAGTTTTTGGGTATGAGACTTAAGGCTAAGTTTTTCCCTGTAGCAAATGTGCAGCCATACTGAGAAGACTGTCCTCCTCCCGGAGGTTGACTTGCTTGGTGCCCTTGTCAAGAAGTGTTTAGCTGAATGTGGACGGATCTGTCCACGGACCCCTTTGCCTCACGGTGTCTCACTTGCAGCAGCAGCTGTATTATCAATCTTGAAATCAGGCAACGTGAGCCCTCCAACTTTATATTTTCCTCAAGATGTTCTCGACTTTTCCAAGATCTTTGTGCTTGCTTTTACCTTTTAGAATCAAACTGTCCATTTCAATCCCCCGCCCCCAGAAAAGCCCGCTAGAGTTTTCACCGGCATTGAGTCAAACCTCTGAATCCACGTAGCGCGAATTGACATCTAAATGATCCCGAGTCTTTCCCGCCTGTGGACGCGGGATCTCGTCCCGTATCAGTGGCTTGTCTGACTTCTCTCGGAGCGTTTGTTGTTTCCACCGCCGAGGACTTGCGTGTCTTTTGTTAAAACCCTCCTCGGGTATTTGGCTTGTCGACACTGTTGTAAATGGTACTGGTTTTTCTTTTAAAGCCATTTTCCAATTGGCTGTGGCTAGCGCACGGAGGAACCTTTGAACTTGTGTGCAGGGACTGAGTGTGCTGAGACGCTGAATTCACTTACTTGTTTTAGTGATTTGCTTGTAGATCCTTCGAATTTACTCTGTATCCAATCAGGTTGTCTGAAATACAGCGCCTAATACCTTATTCGGAGCCACGTTACTTTGCGTACCTCATTGCCCCGGCCAGGATCACCAGCACAGTACTGAGTAAAAGCAGCAGAGTGGACATCTTTGCCCTGTGTCCAATTTTAGAAGAAAAGATCCAGGATTTCCCCATCGTATATGCTATATTTTTGTAGATACGTCCTATTACCGAGGAAGCTCTTTTCCATTCTTTGTTTGCTGAGAACTTTCATCGTGGAAGGTGTTGAACTTTGTCAAATGCTGTCTCTGAATCTACAGAGATGTATTCACCACTGTTAACGTAAGTCAGTCACACTGATAGGATTTTTTCGAATGTTGAACCGACCTCGCGTTTCCGGGACAGACTTCATGTGTGCATGTGTGTTACTCTTTTTATGTGTTGATGCACGAATCCGCTAATATTTTGTTTTCGCATTAATGTTTTGTTAGAGATGTTGGTCTGTAATTTTTCTTTTACTGCAAAGCCTTGACAGGTTTTGGTGTTAGAATTATGGTGGCCTTAGAAAAGTGAGTGAGAAAGTGTTCCCTCCTCCTTGGTTTTCGGAAAGAATTTGTGAACGATTGTTTTTATCTCTTGCTTAAGTATTTGATAGGATTCACTTATGAGGCCCTCTAAATGCAAGGTTTTCTTTGTGGGAAAGAAAGGTTATATATATGAATATATTTTTTAAAGAGCATGAGAGTACATGCATATATATATTATATTTTTTTTCTAGAGTGCACACATATCTCTAGATAGATTTTTAAAAATTTTTTAAATCTTTATTTTTGAGAGAGAGACAGAGTGAGAGCAGGGGAGGAACAGAGAGAGAGGGAGACACAGAATCCGAAGCAGGCTCCAGGCTCCAAGCTGTCAGCACAGAGCCCGACGTGGGGCTTGAACTCACAGACTGTGAGAGCATGACCTGAGCCAAAGTCGGATGCTTAACCGACTGAGCCACTCAGGTGCCCCAGATTTTTTTTTTTTAATTTTTTTTTTCAACGTTTATTTATTTTTGGGACAGAGAGAGACAGAGCATGAACGGGGGAGGGGCAGAGAGAGAGGGAGACACAGAGGGAAACAGGCTCCAGGCTCTGAGCCATCAGCCCAGAGCCTGACGCGGGGCTCGAACTCCCGGACCGCGAGATCGTGACCTGGCTGAAGTCGGACGCCCAACCGACTGCGCCACCCAGGCGCCCCATCTTTTTTTTTTTTTTTTTTACAGAGTGAGAGAGTTCGAACATGAGAGCAGGAGAGGGGCAGAGAGAGAGAGAGGGAGAGAGAGAATCCCAAGTAGGCTCCAAGATGTCAGTGAAGAGGCCAGTGCAGGGCTCGATCCTATGACCTTGGGATCATGACCTGAGCCAAAATCAAGAGTTGGACACTTAACTGAACCACACAGACGCTCCTTTTTTTTTTTTTTTTTTTTTTTGGTTATTGATAATTAGTGTTTTCTTTTCCCCCGCCCCTTGATCAATCTTGCTAGGGTTTATCACTTTCATTAATCTTTTCAGAACCAAATTTGGGCTTTGTTGATTTTTCTCTATTGTTTGTTTACTACTTTGTTGGTTTCTGCTCTTAATTTCCTTCCTTCCACTTACTCTGGGTTTTATTTGTCCTTTTCCAGTTTCTTAAAGGAAATGCTTATATCACTGATATTAAATATTTCTTCTTTTTGAACGTTTATTTATTTATTTTAATGTTTATTTATTTTTGAGAGAGGGAGAAAGAGCACAAGCTGGGGAAGGGCAGAGAGAGAGGGAGACACAGAATCCAAAGCAGGCTCCGGGCTCTAAGCCATCAGCACAGAGCCTGACATGGGGCTCGAACCCACGGAGCACGAGATCATAACCTGAGCTGAAGTCAAACACTTAACTGAGCCACCCAGGCGCCCAATGTTTATTTATTTTTGAGAGAGAGAGAGAGAGAGAGCATATGCAAGGCGGAGGAGGGACAGAGAGGGGGGGGGGGCGAGGGCAGAGGGTCCGAAGCAGGCTCCGTGCTGACGGCAGCCAGCCCGACTCGGGGATCGAACTGACAAACTGTGAGATCATGACCTGAGCCGAGGTCAGACGCTCAACCAACCGAGCCCTCCAGGTGCCCCAAACATCCCTTCTTTTCTAATATTCATTTACAGCTGTACGTCCCCCTCCATGAGCTCCTTTAGCGAAATCCTGCAAGTCTGATGCCCATGCCTTTATTGTCATTCAGTTCGGAACACCTTCTGCCCTTCCCTGGGGACCGTGTGAGCATTTGCAGCTCCAAACGCCCCCGCCCGCTGCTCGTGCTGTGTCTCTACGTTGTGCTGTGCTGTGTTTTCGTTTTCGTTTGTCTCTCGAGTATTTTCTTATTTCTCTCGTGCCTTCGTTCACCCATCGGTTGTTATGTACGAGCGTGTTGCCGAATTTCCAATTATTTGAGGGTTTTCTAGTTATCAAATGGTACTGATTTTTTATTTTACCACCACGATGGTCAGAGAGCACACTGTGCGGGGTTTCCATCGAAATGCTAGACTTGTTTTGCGGCCGGGTGCGTGGCTTTATTTGGTTTGGTTGTGCGGGTTTTGCTAACAACGTGTGCTTTGGGGCTCACCCTGCCTCCCGCGGACGGCCAGCCTTGTGTCCCGCTGCCCACTGATCCCTCTGACTGCTGATGCTCACGTAGGTTGGGACCACCCTTTCTTGTCACACTCAGTGCCGCAGGGAGCAGCCTGGTGCCCGCGCCACGTTGCACGCGTGTTCAGGTTATCTGAGTTGTGACAAGGGAGTGCGTTCGCCTTTCCAGGTGTCCTGGGCTTCTCCCCAGAGCACCTGGCGCATGCAGGGTGGGGATCCCACTTCTGCACGGTTAACCTGCACATGTGACCCGCAAGGACCCGTCAGTGCTGGGCAATAGAAGAGGTAAAACAGTGCACCTGGGGGGCTCAGTCGGTCACGCATCCGACTCGCGATTTTGGCTCAGGTCATGATCTGATGGTCTGTGAGTTCGAGCCTCACGTCCAGCTCTGCTTGGGGTTTCTCTCTTCTCTCCCTCTCTCAAAATAGATAAACTTGAAGAAAAAAAAAGTAAAACGTTCAGCAGTCGATTCATTTCAGAAGTAGTGGTGTCAGACTTGCACTCACGATTATTTTATTGAGATTGTATGCAGTCTCCTATATTAAAAAGTTATGTTGGTTTTCCTGGAGACTCTCGGTTCGTGTCTTTTGCCAATTTTTCTACCGGGGTGTTACTATTTTACTTAGTCACAGATCTTTTTCATTCGTGTATTCATTTATCATCGGTATTCTTAATAACTTTGCTTAACAAAGTAGAGCCTTGAACAAGTAAGAGCTGTCACTGTAATGCATAGTGGTCTTTATAAATATTAAGAAAACTAGCCTTCGCTATATCTATTACATCTGTTTTTCCCAATTTTTTTTTTTTACTTCGTATATGGTTGTTTGTTTGTTTGTTTGTTTGTTTTTCCCAAGCAGATTAAGTCACATTTTTCGGTCTTTTCTTCTGGGCATCTGGATTTTCTTCCTTGCTTAGGGAAGTCCCTCTGTGAAGAAGGCCTTTCTGAGATCTTCAGGAATCATCCAGTATTTTCTTCTAGCACTTTTGTAGCTGGGTCTTGACTGCCTAGAATTTAATATAGCGTTTCCCCGACTGTCGAAGCATTGTTGACTGACTTCAGCGGTGGGACACGTGGGGGAGTCTGGAGGGAGGAGGAGCCTGGGTCAGTCTTGGAGACAGAGGAAGGAGGAGGGTCCCTGGAAAGGGAGGGCTTGGCTGGCCAAGAGTCCCCAAGACCCACCCCACATGAGCTCCCCACATGGCCATTCCAGCATATTCACTGAGGGCCCACTGTGTGCCAGCCACTGTCCCTGGCACTGGGGAGATAGCAGTGAACCCAGCAGCCAGAAAAGAAACAAAGGAGCACATCATGTTCAGCATAATGTCGGATCGTGGTCAATAAAGACAAGGCAGGCCAGGAGCTGGAGTGATGCCGTGGCCAGGCAGGAACAGCAGGTCTGAGCAGAGCCCTGAAGGAAAAGAGAGCTGGAGAAGAGTAGGGGAGGCAAGGTGGGGACAGACCATGCAAAGGCCCTGCGGTGACCCTGAACCAGGTCTTCTGGGGAGCAGGGAGGCTAGCGTTCCTGGAGCCCAGCTACAGGAGATGGGGAAGGGTGAGGGATCGTCTGTGTAGGACTCCCAAGGGTTTTATCAGGGCATGTCCGCGGCCCCCACGGACATCCACGAAGGCAGAGCAGAGACCTCCCCTTAAGGTAGGGCTGTGTCTCTTCAGACCGCCCCGGGCAGGGATGTCCGCCCCCCCACCCCAGGCTCCCAGGGTTGGGCATGACCCCTCAGGCCCCCGGGGTGCAACCCCTCGGCCCTGGTTCTGGGCACTAGGAGGGCTCTCCCCAGAGTGACTCCCCCGCCCGTCCCCAGCACCTGGCCACGTTCATCATGGACAAGAGTGAGGCCATCGCGTCCGTGGAGGACGCCATCCGGAAACTGGTGCAGCTGAGCTCCAAGGAGAAGGTCTGGACACAGGAGATGCTGCTGCAGGTCAACGACCAGTCACTGCGGCTGCTGGACGTGGAGTCCCAGGTGCGGTGGTGGCAGGGCCGCAGGGACACGGCCCAGCCGCTCAGCGGGGCCTCCGGGCGGGGCGCGGGGGGCGGGGGCGGGGGTGGTGGCTCCATCTGGGGGCGGAGCCTCCCGCGGGGCGGGGCCTGCGTTGGGGGCGGGGCTCCTGCGGGGGCGGGGCAGGCTGAGTGGGGCGCTGGGCGGCAGGCAGGGCAGGGAGACCTGGGCGGGGCTGAGCATCCGGGGCAGCCGTGTCCCAACAGCGGCGCCTCGTCCAGCCCTGGCAAGAGCCCGTCCACCCGCCGTGCCAACACAGGGCCTGGCTATGTCCGGGGGTCCGGCGTGCCACGGCTGTGGCCACGGCCTGGCAGAGTCCGTGCCTGGGTCTGCGTCGGCGCCACGCCCCTCCTGTGTGCGTCTGTGTCCGCGGGCGCCCCCCACGGGCCGGGCTCGCCACTCACGCCCGCGCCCCGGGCACCGCGCCCCCGGGGCTGGGAGCGCGCGTCCGCGGCGGTGCCCGCGCTCGAGTCACGAGTGGGGGTCGCGACCCTGAGGCACCGCTGAGCCCACACCCGAGCCCCCTGCCTCCCAGGAAGAGCTGGAGAACTTCCCGCTGCCCACCGTGCGGCACAGCCAGACGGTGCTGGACCAGCTGCGGTACCCGTCCGTGCTGCTGCTCGTGTGCCAGGACTCGGAGCAGAGCAAGCCCGACATCCACTTCTTCTACTGCGACGAGGTGGAGGTGAGGAGGGGGCGGCGGCCGGGGCGGGGGCGGGGTCCCGAGCCGGCCTGACGCCCCGTCCCGCCAGGCGGAGCTCGTGCACGAGGACATCGAGAGCGCGCTGGCCGACTGCCGTCTGGGGAAGAAGATGCGGCCGCAGACCCTGAAGTAGGTGCGGGAGCGCGGCGGCGGGCAGGGCCGGGTGTGCGGCGGGGCCGGGCTGAGCGGGCCTCTGCCCCCCACTGCAGGGGCCACCGGGAGAAGATCCGGCAGCGGCAGTCGGTCCTGCCCGCCCCCAAGGGCCCAGCCCCCATCCCCTTCCAGCGCCACGGCGGTGACTCTCCGTCCAGCAAGAACCGAGTGGGCCCGCCCGTGCCCCTCAGCGAGCCGAGTACGCGGAGGGAGGAGCCGGAGGGAGCGGGAGGGGGCGGCCGCCGTCGGTGGCACCTGACTCTGCCTCCCGCATCCAGGCTTCCGCCGTCGGGAGTCGCAGGACGAGGAGCCGCGGGCTGTGCTGGCCCAGAAGATAGAGAAGGAAACGGTGGGTCTCGCGGCCCGAGCCCCCATCAGGCGTGGGCCCCTCCGGCCAGCCCCCAGCCAGCAGCCACCTCCTCCCCGAGGCCAGGGACCAGGAGACAGTGCGTGGGACTGTCCCTGCAGCTGGTGGGGGCGCCTCAGACTGACCCCTGCCTCCGCTCTGACCCCAGCAAATCCTCAACTGCGCCCTGGACGACATCGAGTGGTTCGTGGCTCGGCTGCAGAAGGCGGCCGAGGCTTTCAAACAGCTGAACCAGCGCAAGAGGGGGAAGAAGAAGGGGAAGAAGGGGCCAGCAGGTGCGGAGGGGGTGGGGTGGAGGCCGGAGGGGACAGCGGCTGGGGTTGGGGGGATGCCTGAGAGGATGGAGAGACCGCGGCGCGGCTGAGGCGGATGGATAGTGGTCACGGGGACAGGTGGCTACTGGGCTGCAAGAGGTCCGGTCTGAGCAGGTGGCTGCCGGGTGGCTGCTGGGGGCAGTGACTGGGCCAGCCAGGCTCATAGGCACTGCCCCACATTCCAGAGGGCGTCCTTACGCTCCGGGCACGGCCCCCCTCGGAGGCCGAGTTTGTTGACTGTTTCCAGAAAATCAAGCTGGCTATCAACCTGCTTGTGAGTACACTAACTCTTTCCCACCCTCTGTGCCGACATCGGGGGGGCCCGGGTCCTTGCCACCCTTATCCCCGACGCCATCCCCCCACCCATCTGTGTGCCCCCCGCCCCAGGCCAAGCTGCAGAAGCACATCCAGAACCCCAGCGCTGCGGAACTGGTGCACTTCCTCTTTGGACCGCTAGACCTGGTGCCTGGGGCTGGGGGGGTGGGGAGCAGGGCCCCGGGGTGGTTTGCCCCGGCCGAAGGTGGGGGGACGCAAGTGCCCACCTCGGGCAGGCAGCTGGGGCCACGCGTCCACGCTGTGAGCGTGCTGGCCTGTGGTGCTGCAAGTGAGCGAGCTGGGGTTGGGGGCCGGTGGGCAGGGCCCTCTCTGAACCCCACTGTGCCCCAGATCGTCAGCACCTGTGGGGGCCCAGACATCGCATGCTCCGTCACCAGCCCCGTGCTCTCCCGCGACGCCGTGGGCTTCCTGCGAGGCCACCTAGTCCCCAAGGAGACGACGCTGTGGGAGTCACTGGGGGAGACATGGACGCGCCCCCGGTGCGTCAGCAGGCGGGGAGCGCGGGGAGGGGTGATGCAGGGCGTGGGGTGCGAACTTGGCGGGTGGGCTGGGCTCCAGTGGGTGGGCGTAGCTCACCCCCAGGACCTCCCACCCCCAGCTCTGAGTGGCCACGGGAGCCGCAGGTACCCCTCTACGTGCCCAAGTTCCACAGCGGCTGGGAGCCACCCCTGGATGTGCTGCAGGAGGCTCCCTGGGAAGTGGAGGGGCTGGCGTCTGCCCCAGATGACGAGGTCAGAGCACCCACACCCCCCCCCCTCCAGCGCCGCTGGCCATCTGCGTCCTCCACCAGTGCTCACCTCTTCGGCCCACCTCTGTCCACTGCCCTCACCACGCCTCCCTACCCTGGCCCTCACCCCATGCCAAGCCCAGGTGGTCCTTCTTCCCCACAGCCGACTCCAGTGAGCCGACTGTCCTTTCGAAACTCCCCAAAACACAGCCTCGTACCTGAGCCCACACCTCCGGTGGACGTCCTCCCACCAGTCAGCTCCCCGCACGCTCACAGGTAAGTTCCTCTTAAAAACGAGAGTGTGGGGGCGCCTGGGTGGTGCAGTCGGTTAAGCGTCCGACTTCAGCCAGGTCACGATCTCGCGGTCCGGGAGTTCGAGCCCCGAGTCGGGCTCTGGGCTGATGGCTCAGAGCCTGGAGCCTGTTTCCGATTCTGTGTCTCCCTCTCTCTTTGCCCCTCCCCCGTTCATGCTCTGTCTCTCTCTGTCCCAAAAATAAATAAACGTTGAAAAAAAAAAAAAATTTAAAAACGAGAGTGTGGCACTCACTCCTAGAAATGCGGAGATTCTGACGTGAGTATGCTGCCACCAGGTGGCGGCAGATGTTTTGTTCGTGATGTTCAAAATACCGTTTTTCCAAACTAGAACCAGGTTTTCCTTCTAACTTTAGAACACATCCCAAACTAGCCGTAAACTCATCAGCCTAAGCCATCATCCTTTTCTGCGTCTTCTCGCGTGCGTTTCAGAATTACCGTTAGAAGTTTACTAAGGCGCCAAACTTAAGTGAGGTCACCGATCCCTGTCACCTCGTTGGCACTGATTCAGGCTTAACCTCAGAGCCAGAGAGGAGACTGAAGGTCTGAGCTACGGACGGTCGTTCTCCCCGCCCCCCCCCCCCCACACACCCTTCAACAGACTCAGGGCCTGGGGGACTCCCGTCCCTTCCTCCCCCACCTCCTCCTTTCTGTTCCCACTCCTGGCCCCTGCCAGATCCCAGGATTCGGTTTCAGGAGGGGAGGGGGCCGAAACCTGTACCTTAAACGAGCACGCCCCTCTCTGCTGCACACCGGCAGCTTGATGTCCTTGGTGCCCCGCCCAGGGCCACCCTGGAAGACACATTTTCATCCTCTGGTCTCCAGTCCGGCCAGTCCTGGCTCCGGAGCCACGTCAGCCCCGGCCCCCTCGCCTGCACGGTGTCCCGAGGCCCACGGCCGTGTGAGGAGGCGGCGGCCCAGACTGACCGGGGGGGGGGGGGGGACAGCCCGGCCCGGGGGCAGCCGCAGGCCAGCTCCTTGCTGTGGCCGGAACGCCCTCGGTCAGGGCAGCCCCTCACCCCGCGCCCCTGCAGCTCGTGGGCAGTCCTCTGTGCCGTACCGACTGCCCCCCCTCGGTGACCAGCTGCTCCCAGGCGTGGCGGTGCCCTGTCATTTCTCGGGTACGGGTCTGGCTCTGGTTCCCCTGGGGGGCCGGGCCCGGAGACCCCTGACGTGGGCTGGGCCGGGGCAGGCCTTGTTGTGCCCACAGGCCCCGGCGTCCCACCCCGCTGCACGGCCCCCACCTCCGCGTGGGGCCCCAGGCGCTCTGGGGCCGTCACAGTTTCTGTTCCCGGCTGACGCGCCTCAGCCTGTCTCCTCTGCGACCTCAGAGAGCCGAACGGGAGCAGCACGCACCTGCGAAGCTGCTCCCCGGGCCCTGGGCCTCAGCCCTCCTGTTCCGCGCAGGGGCTACGAACCTGCACCGGCCATGGCCAAGTACGTCAGGATCCTCTATGATTTCACGGCCCGGAATGCCAACGAGCTGTCAGTGCTCAAGGACGAGGTCCTGGAGGTGAGCAGGAGCCTGGGCTGTGGAGGGCGGGGCGGGGGGGACCGCACGCAGCAGCCAGGCTGCCTGACGCCGGCCCGTGGCACGTCCGTCCCACCCCGTCCCCGGGATCCCGACCCCCGGACTCCAGTCCGGGTCCGCAGCCTGCCCGCCCCGCCCCCCCAAACAGCCTGGCTGAAAGGCTTCCCGGTCTTGGGTCTCTCAGAGGGGGCCCAGGGGCCCCTGTGCTCGGCTAGGCGGGGCTCACGCTGGAGGATGGGCCTTCCCTGTGGCCATCTGGGGGACCCTCCAACTCAGCCCGGGTTCGTCATTCACACCCGGCCCTGGAGCCCCCTTGAGGCCCCATCCATCTGGTGCCAGTCGTGAATCCAGGCCATCCGGTGGGGGACAGAAAGTGGAGCGGGCTGGGGGGGTGGGTGATCTACATGCACAAGGCTAGAGGCACCTTGCAGGAGGCCGCTGCAGCGGGGTGGGGGGAGGTAGCCGCGTGGGTGGGATGGAAGGCTGGGCAGGGCGGGGGCTCCTAGGGGCGGCTCATGGCAGCCCCATAGGACTGGGGGAGGCTGAGCTTAGAGACGCCTAGAACTCTCTCTGGCGCACCTGTAAAGAGGGGTTCCCGCCCCCTGCGCTGGTGCCCGTGACGAGAGGAAGGGCTGCCCGCAGGTGCTGGAAGATGGCCACCAGTGGTGGAAGCTTCGGAATCGCAGTGGCCAGGCCGGCTACGTGCCTTGCAGCATCCTGGACGAGACTCGGCTGGAGGACGTCCCCCCAGAGCAGGTGAGCGGGAGGAGGGGGACCTTGCTGTCGCGGAGGAGCAGGTGCAGCCACATCTCAGGAGAGACGCCCCCTCCCCCATCCCACCCCCCCCCCCCACAAAACATCCCACCACCCCCACCCCCCACAAAACACCCCCCGCCCCCCTCACCCCCACCACCCCCACCACCCCCCACCCCACACCCCCCAGAAAACACTCCCATGCCCCCCACCCTCCACCTCCACATCCTTCACCCCCCACCCCCATACCCCCCACGAAACACCCCCAACACCCCACCCCACCCCCTGCTCTGAGTCCTGGAGTCCTCCCTGCCGGCCAGGCCCTGAGAGGGGGGGAGCTGAAGCTGGTGGCACCCCCACCCGCTCGCCTCTTTCCCCCACCCTTGCAGGCCAGTCTGAAATACTGGGGTCCCGCCAGCCCCACCCACAAGCTGCCCCCAAGCTTCGCAGGGAACAAAGAAGGTGAGAGGCGCTCTGCTGGGGGATGAGGGCCGGCGGACGGGTGCGGGTCCGGGGGCCCGGGGTGCCCTGGGGGAGGCAGGGGGAGGAGGGTCCCCGTCCAGTGTGGGGGAGCCCTGGATCAGCTCGGGCGGGGCCTGAGTGCAGGGCGCCCCCCGCAGAGCTGATCCACCACATGGACGAGGTCAACGACGAGCTCATCAAGAAGATTAGCAACATCAAAACGCAGCCGCAGCGGCACTTCCGCGTGGAGCGCAGCCAGCCCGTGGGCCTGCCGCTCACCTACGAGTCCGACCCCCACGAGGTCCGCGCCTGGCTGGAAGCCAAGGCCTTCAGCCCGCGGTGAGCGGGGCCCGCGGGCGGGGTGGCGCGGGGGTGCGCGAGGCCTTCACCTGGGGGGGGGGCCCGCCCTGACGCCCACCCCCCTCCCGCCCCCGGCCCCAGGATCGTGGAGAACCTGGGCATTCTGACCGGAGCCCAGCTCTTCTCGCTCAACAAAGAGGAACTGAAGAAGGTGTGTGGGGAGGAGGGCATCCGCGTGTACAGCCAGCTCACCGTGCAGAAGGCGGTCCTGGAGGTGAGTGGGCGTCCCACGCCGCCCGGCCCCTCGCTCCCCGCCGCCGCCCCCCTACCCGCGCTCCTAGATCGCCTGCCGAGGGGGAGGGGGAGGCCGTGGGGCCCTGGCCTGCGGGGCCCTAGGCTGAGGCTGCCGCACCCCTCCCTCCCCAGAAGCAGCAAGGTGGCTCGGAGCTGGAGGAACTCATGAGCAGGTTTCATTCCAAGACGCAGAGGAGAGTGGAGGAGGACAGCTAGAGCCGGCCGGCAGGGCCCACCCCAGTGCGTGGAGGGTTATTTTTGGATGTGTGTATGTTTCGTATCATGGACGTGGAGTGGGGGGCGGCTGGGGGCGCCTCACCTGCCTCGTGGCACGTGGCCTGTCCTCGGGCTCCCCAGCGCCTCGGCCCCCCCCCAGGCTGCCTGCCCCAAGGCCCTGTTCCGCCAAACTAGCCGCCCGGAGATGCCAGCCCCTCACGCACCTGCCCCTGAAGCCAGAGCCGTGGCCTTTCCAGCCCCGCCCCGCCCCCTTCCCGGCTTTCAGACCCACCCCCTCCCTGAGGCCACAGGACCCCCACGCGGCGGCCGGGACTTATCCTTTGCCCCCCCCCCCGCCCCGTTCACATGGGGGCTCCTCCTGGCGCTTGTGACCCTGGCCCCAACCTCGTGCCCCTGGCTGCTGCTTCTCACGTGCCTGTGGATGGGCTGCGGGCCAGAAGGGCAGGAGGCCCCAGCCACCCCGGGCGCCGAGCGGGGCCTCGCCCCCAGGTATTGCCCACAGCACCCACCCAGCGCATCGCTCCCCAAAGGTGGCCGGGGGGGGGGTGGCTCCAGGCTCCGCTGGGGCAGGGTGCGGGCTCCACCCTTTCAGGGAGCGGGGAGCCAGGTTGGACTGGATATGCTCTCACCCAAGCATGGCCTGCGACGCCCCCATCCCAACGCCGCTCCTGCCCCCAAGGCAGAGCCCAAGAAAGGAACTTTCTCTGACCGGGTCTCAGGCCAGGCTCACCCTGCGTGCTGTGTGGGTGGGGGGTGAGTCTTGGAGCCCTGAACTCTGCAGAGATGACAGGTGACCAAGGTTCAAAGGCCGTGTCATTAAAGCAGTTAAGCATGCTCGCAGCCAGTCTGTCTCCTGCGGGTGGGGATGGGGTCACTGTGGGCCTGGAGCTCCCCCCTGCAATGGCACCCTTTGTAAGAGCCACTGGGCAGAGGGCAGGCCGTGGACATCCCAAGTGAGGCCACTTACCCCGGACTCCAGGGGGTGCGCCCAGGAGCCCCTCGCCTGCACACGTGTCCGAGCGGGCCTGGGGGATGTTTCTGGGAGGTGAGGGCCTGAGGGGGGCCCTGCTCATTCTGCTGGCCGTGACCCCCGACTCAGGCCAGGGGTCCAGAAGGCCCAATCTCAGCCCCAAGCTGAGTGAGGGAGGCACCCTAGGGGAGGGTGTGGATGGACGGACATGGGACTGGGTTGGCCGTCAGCTGTGATGGCGTCAGCGCAGGAGCGGGGGGGTCCCTGAGCACACAGTGGGCTGCGCTCTGCACCCCAGGACACTTGGACCGCAGGCCAGTGCCCACCTGAGCTCACATGGGCCCCACCCTCGGAGGAGGCCTCTGGCGCCCTCTGCTGGCAGCTCTGAGTGCTGTGGTGCTTGGCGTCCAGGGGGCACCCTAGTACCTGGCCGGATGGGGGGCATCTCCACCCGTGTTTCCCCCAAGCAGCTGGTGGACCAGTCCTGGGGTCTCTATGTGGCGGGCAGGACAACCGCAGGGGGCTCGGAGGCAGAGGTTGTACCTGTGGGGTTGGGGGACGGAGAGGGCTGTCGTCGGGTCTGGCGCTGAGCCCGGCCCCGCCCTCAGGCCTCAGAAGCCCCAACTCTCAGCTGGGACAGGCCATGTGGGGCCGGGTCTAGGCAGCAGGGCTGGGTCAGCAGGAGCTGGGACTGCCGTGCCCTCTGGACCACCACCGAGCCTTGACCACTGGGGCCTCTCCACCCCAGGAGAGGAAGGTCCTCCCCCAGACCCGAGGCTGGGAGAGGAAGGTCGATCCTCCCAGGCAGAACCCGGGAGACAGGGAAATAGTACGCAGAAGGAAAAGGGATCAGATGGGGTGTTGGCTCTCCTTCCAGAAACCCACAGCTACCTTCAGTCCGGAGCCACCGGGAGGGATAGGCCTCTGACTGGACACCCCCCCCCCCACAGCCCTATTTGGCTGAACTCCTCCTTTGGAGCAGTGGTGGGGACCCCGGCTCCCCCTGCTCCCAGTCCCCCCACTCGCCCGCCCCCTGCCCCCACCCAGCAGGGTTCTGCCTTCACCAGGATGGTACGGGCTTTGGGGACACTGCCTTCGCGCTGGGGAGCGCAGTGATGGGCCCAGAGTCCCATAGCTATCAGGACAGCTGTGAGGAGTCACTGTGCTCTCTGCTCTGAGGGCACTGCTGTCCAGGGCTCCCAGACTGGGGATGTCCGAGCTCCGCCCTCCCTGGCCCCCTGGTGACCTCAGTGTCTGTGAAGTAGGCAAGGCTGAAGAACAAGGCACTGAGGGGCCAGGCCACTTGCCTAGGGCCCCAGAGCAGGGGAGGAGTCGGACTCCAATGCGGTTTGGCCTGATTTGTGTCCCTAACCTCTCACCTCCTCGCCTCCCACACCGGACTGGCCAAGCAGGGAAGAGGAGGGTCTGGAAGGGTGGTGGGGACCACAGAGCGTCTGACCATGGGCGGAGCCAGGAGCGGCACACTGGGCAAGGGGGGTGGGCTGCCGTGTGGCATCCGCCCTGTGCCCGGCTACGCTGGAGCGAACGTCTCCTTAGACAACGCCCGTCTCTGTCTCGGGGACAGGCGCGTCTTTGTGGCCCTCCCGCGACCGGCGTGGCTCCCCTCTCCCCCTCCCCGACAGCTGATCTCACATCCCATGGCTGAGCCCGCACGGGGCGGCCAGGGGGTGGGGAGGCTTCCCTGCCATTTAAAAAGAGGCTTTTCCTTTTCCTTCCTGCACGAAGCCCGGCGTCCAGATCTGCACAACACACGTCGATGCCCCTCCTCTCGCCATGTTGTTTGAAGAGGACCTGTTTTGCGCTGAAATGCGCTCGTTGTGTGTCGAGCGCTGGCTCCCCAAGATACCACCATGTGACTGTGGCTCGATCTCGAGCTACAGGGGCTCGCCTGCCTGTCGACACTTAGCGGGGTCTGAGGGGTGAGCGGGCGAGGTGGGGTATTGTGAGGTTTCAGGGTCTGGATTAAGCCAGGGTTGTTAGACGCTTGACGAGGACTGGGCAAACGCGAGACCTATTCCCTCAGGACTGGCGGGCGCGTAGAGGGTTGGAAGTGACCGGGGGATCCACGCACCTGCTTGAGCCGCGGCTACCTCCCGGCCCCGGGGCCACAGCCTCAGGAAACCCCCAAAACAACATCTTCCCAGTGTTTCCTGCCTCGTGCCGCTGACGAGCTGTGTGCTGTGGGTGGTTCGGCGCCTGGTCTATCGGTGCTGTTGTTGAAGGAAGGATAAGCGCGTGCCTTTCCATTTTCGTAGTTGTATTTTCTGCTATAGTAAACGTCAATAGAGGTAACCTACGTAAACAAAACCTCCCCGGGACCCTCGATATTTTTTGACTGTGTGAAAGGGTCCCGAGGCCCCGGTTTGAGACCATTGACGTGGACTCCACAGGTGCACCCCTGCCGAGAAACAGGAGCCCGCACTCGCGGTGGGAAATGGCCGAGCTGCGCGTGGGCAGCTGTGGGGGAGCCGCAAGTTCCCTCCCCCCCCACCCCGCCACCCCGGAGCAGGTGCTCGAAGTGAGCCTGCGCAGAAAGGCAGAGGGAAGCGGCAAACGCAGGAAGCTGGCCAATGGCCAAGGTTGACGGGCGCGTGGACGGCCCCCGGGGTCTGCGTGTCCCCCGGAGCGCGCCCCCGGGACCCTCTGTGGCGGGCACACGGGGGAGGGGCGAGGGCCCCCTGCGGGTGTGGGGAGCAGGGGAGCGGCGTGTGGGTGTCACAGCAGAGCCAGGCAGGGGGAGAAACTGAATGCAGGTGCATGTGGGAGAAGTGCTCAGTGAGGAAATGAGAGGGTGACGGTCACACCGTGCGAACGAAGCACGGGGATGAAAAGGGAAGAATCGAGATTCAGAAACGATACACCTCTTGCGAGAAGGCGAGTAAACCGAGTAAGCGTAGGCGCTGGAAGCGCTCCTTAGTGGCAGGAAATGGATCTGAAAGGGAAGCAACGTGTAAATTAAAAAGAGCAGGAACAGATTCAGACGACCAAATACTCGCCCTCCCGCCCATGACCTTGAGTCTGGCGGCCCGACCGCCAGAGTAACCGCTGTCCTGACAGGCGTGGGTCCTTCCGACCAGCGCGTTTCTGTCCTCACAACCTGCGTGCGTTGCCCCGAATGCCGTTCGTGGTCGCCGCTCGCGTCTTTGAGCAGGAAGTTTAAAAAGTGCAAGGGAGTTTCTAAGGCAAGCCTCACCTGCCCCAGCCCAAGGTCGCCAACAAGGACAAGCCAGCCGTGGGGAGGCACCCGTGGCTGCAAACAGGGGCCTCCCGCCATGGCCACGAGGGTGGGACAGGGTGCAGTGGCTCCGTCTACACCTGCGGGTGACACAGCCCGGGCAGAGCCACCCAGCTAGGCCGCTCCCAGATTCTTTTTATTTTGTAATTGTGATAAAATACACACAACATAGAAAGTACTGTCTTCACCGACTCTTAAGCGTGCAGCTCAGGGGCGCTAAGCACCTTCACGCCATTGTGCGCCCATCCCCACCCTCCGTCTCCAGAACTTTCCATCTTCCCAAACGGAAGCTCTGTCCCCGTGAATCACGGACCCCGGCCCCTCCCCCAGCCCCGGCGCCCACCGTCCACTCTCTGTCCCTGTGAATCACGGACCCCGGCCCCTCCCCCAGCCCCGGCGCCCACCGTCCACTCTCTGTCCCCGTGAATCACGGACCCCGGCCCCTCCCCCAGCCCCGGCGCCCACCGTCCACTCTCCGTCTCCGGGAACCTGGAGACTCCAGGGACCTCGTGTGAGGGGATCACACGTGAACATCACGTTCCCCGGGTCCATCCACGCTCCCCCCAGCGATGCTCCCACACCCAGTGCCTCTCCAGGCTAACCCCAGACCTGAGCTCTAGACCTCTAACCCTCCCGCTGCTCCCCTCGCACCTAAACCAGAGGGTGCCCCTGCCCCCCCACCCTTGACCTGCTCGCCCCCCCCCACCTTCCCGCACAGCCAGCTCTACCAGCAGAGCTCTGCTTGCGGCCTCACCCACTGTCCCTGCCCCTGGGAAAAGCGGTGGCCCCTCCCCCCCCCCAGCGTCAGTCTGACATGACACAGGGCCCGGAGAGATCGTGTATTTTTTTTGACATTTATTTATTGATTTTTGAGACAGAGCTGGAGCACCAGCAGGGGAGGGGCAGAGAGAGAGGGAGGCAGAGGATCCGAAGCAGCTCTGAGCCGTCAGCAGAGAGCCCGACGCGGGGCCTGAACCCACAAGCCGGGAGATCATGACCTGAGCCGAAGTCAGACGCTCCACCGACTGAGCCACCCAGGAGCCCCCAGACAGATCCTTTAAAACCTAAGTCCCGGGGCGCCTGACTGGTTCAGTCGGTGGAGCGTGTGACTCTTGATCTTGGGGTCGTGAGTTTGAGCCCCACCTGGGGTGTAGAGATTACCTAAATAAATAAAACTCCAAAATAAATAAAAAGATAAAACCCAAGTCCTACCCCATCCCCCCCCCCCCCCCCGCTGCCAATGCCAAGCCCTCCGGGCTCTGACCCAGGTCCCTGTGGAGGGCGGGACGGTCTGCGATGCCCTGCTTGGCTCTCCTCCAGGCCCTGGAGCCTTTGCTCCGAGGCCAGCTTCTCAGCAAGGCCTCCCCGCTGCCTGTCCCCGCTCTGCACAGACCAATGGCCTCTGCCCTACGGCGGGCTTCCTGGTCCCCACACCCAGTCGGCCCGCGCGGCAGATCCGCCGTGCTCCCGCTCAGCGCCCAGAGCGAGCTCAGCTCTTGCTGAAAGAGAGGACTCGGGACACTCTGCGTGAGGCGCCGTTTCACACGCACAGAGGCCTCTTCTGAAGCCGCCGTGGGCAGCCCGGCCCGCGGCTCCCGGTATGTGGCTGCACAGCGTCGGCATCCATTCAGCCGCCCGTCTTCTTTCCTGCCACGGGCCCTGGGGCTGTCCTGGTCTGGCCGCAGTCCTGGGGCCCCTCCCACGAATGCCGGGCTGTGCGGGCCGTCCACGGCTTCCAAGGCCTGCGGTGAGGCTGGACCTCCCAGGCCGGCCCCCCGCCCACTGACCCCGCCTGATCTGTCCCCAGGGCTCCGTACACCAGGCACCTGGGTAGAGGTGCCAGCGAGGCTCCTGGGGGTCCCCTGCAGCCCGAGCGAGACGGCCCTGGGTGTCATCCCCGTCTTCTGCCGCACAGGCCTGCTGGATCAGGGCCTCGGGGTATGCTGGGGAGGGCTGAGCCAGGGCGGGCTGAGGCACAGGGGCCGGGCCCCTGGCCCCCACCCTAGCCCTCCTGGATGGGGTCAGAGCTGGCCAGCAGGCCTCCAGATGTTCCCCCAGAACCCCCAAGCTCCCCTCCTCACCCTCTGCTTCTATAACTCTGAGGCTTTGACTTCACCCCTTCACCCCCCTCCCCCCCTCCGCCAAAACTTACATTTCAAACTCTGGCCCTTTAAGGCTACTGTCTGGGCTTCTGTCAGAACATCCGTGTGGCAATATAGTGACTTATGGGTCCCTCTGGGTTCTAGCCGCCACCCCCCCTTCCTGAAGCACACACACACTGGGATCATGGGGTTGGCAGCAGGGGAGCAAATACGCCTTCACCGCCACTGTCCTTGCTCTTGGCCTCCCGCCAGGGGCACCACTGACTTTTCTGGGGCAGGATCCAGCCGTCGAGGCCCAGCATCGGCTGCCTTTCCGGGGGGGGGGGGGGGGATGGCTGGCCCAGAGAGCGGCCCAATTATCTGTGGGAAGGGAGGCCTGAGGTGCCCCTGGGAAGGCGTCCCCTGATGATTGTAAATGTCGGGTGATGATTCCAGGTTTTTTTTTTTTGTTTGTTTGTTTTTTTTTAAATTTTTTTTTTTCAACGTTTATTTATTTTTGGGACAGAGAGAGACAGAGCATGAACGGGGGAGGGGCAGAGAGAGAGGGAGACACAGAATCGGAAACAGGCTCCAGGCTCCGAGCCATCAGCCCAGAGCCCGACGCGGGGCCCGAACTCACGGACCGCGAGATCGTGACCTGGCTGAAGTCGGACGCTCAACCGACTGCGCCACCCAGGCGCCCCTGATTCCAGGTTTTTAACTGCAAAGTGGGATGACCACATTGAGGACAAAGGTTTACAGACCTACCTTCCTAAATGCGGGCGTGTGGTGAACACAGCAGCAAAGGGGCGAGGCCCCCGGGGCTTCCGGAAGGCTGAGGGACGGGCACAGCCCCTTCCGTGCAAGGCTGGAGGAAACGGTCCCGGCCTTGCCTGAGTCAGAGCGATTAGCAGGTGCGAAGTCCACGGACCCTTCCCTCCTCTGCCCTGGCAGCCAGGCAGCCTCTGAGAGTGACTGAGGGCTGGGCCCCTCGGGATGCCCCCTCTCTTGCTGACCCAGCGCCTCGTTCTGCATCTGCAAAAAGGGCCCGTGAGAGCTCCCGCCTCCGGGGAATCGCACCAGGGGTTGGACCCGCACGCACACCCATCTCGTTCTCACCCCGCAGGCAGTAGACCGCGCCCAGCGTCTTGCTGGCCTCGGCCAAGGGAGGGCGAGCGCCAGCACAAGGACAGCCAGGGCGAGGTCTCCACAGGCGAACCAGCCGGTCCTTCCCCCGGAGCCGCAGATCGCCTTCGCCCCCGGCCTTCCGCCTCCCAGGCCACAACGCGGGGCACGGGCCCTCCGCCGCTGCCCACACCTTACTGACACGGCACGCGTTTTTCTGCATCTGCGAGACTGTCCCCTCTAGGCCGTCACACTCAGAACGAGCAGGCAGCTGCCAAACAGGGGCTGTTTCCGATGGTTCGTGTTTTGTTTTGTTTTGCTGTAATTGTCTTTTTTTTTTTTTTTTGGTCTCACTTGATACAGTGAAGCGTACATTTCAAAGTGTTTTGACAAATGTCTCCACTGAGTGTCCGCTGCCCCTTAAAGACCCAGGGCTGAGGTCCTCAGACGCTCACGTGCCGGGAAAGCGTCCTCGCTGACCCACGGCTCCTGGCTCGGTGGGTCTGGGCAGGGAGAGAACTCACATGTCGAGAGTTCCTGGGACCTGTTGCTACTCACCTGCCCACGCTCCTAAGCATCTGGGGCGAGTATTTCTATCGCACCAGAAAGCTCCCCTGTGGCCCTTCCGGTCAGCTCCAGCCTCCCCCAGAGGCAGCCCGCCTGTCCGTGAACTTCACACGCCGGAATCCTTGGCATGCGTCCTTCGGTGTCTGGCTCCTTTCAGGCAGCACAGTGCTCCTGAGGGTTGTGCAGGGCACTGCCGGGCTCACTGGCCCTTCCTGTCGTCGCAGGGTAGCATTTCCCTGCATGGGGCCACCAGCCTGTCCCCTTCTCCTGCTGATGGATGTTGGGTTGTTTCCAGTTTGGGGCTGGAATAAAACTTCTATGATTATCTGTGTGCAGCTTGTTGAGTGGACGTGTTTTTATCTGAGGAGCAGAAGGGCTGGTTCACGTGGTCAGTAGGTGCTGAATTTCATATGAGAAACCACGAAACTCTTCTCCCAACAGTTCATTCGCACCATGGTACATTCCAGAGTTCCACTCCTCCACGGCCTCCCCCGCGCTGGGGATTGCTGGCCTTTGGGTATTTTTGCCATTTGAGTAAGAGGTTGGAGATATTTCCCTCTGGTTTTAGTTTAATCAGCTTCTTCTGTGGCGTGTCTTTCCTATTTTTGTATTTCCATGACGAGTGGAAGGTTCTTTCAACAAAGATTGACCAAGTAGAGGAAAATGACCCCTGACCTCTACCTCGTAACATGCACAAAATCAATCCGAGATTCATCAAAGACTAACACAAAAGCCAGGGGCTCCTGGGTGGCTCATTCAGTTGAGTGTGACTTCAGCTCGGGTCACGACCTTGCAGTTTGCGGGTTCAAGCCCTGCGCTGTTCTCTGCACCGACAGTGTGGAGCCTGCTTGGGATTTTATCTTTCTCCCTCTCTCTCTGCCCTCCCCTGCTCATGCTCTCTCTCTCTCTCTCTCTAAAAATAAATAAACGTAAAAAAAAACACAAACTAATATGAAAGTCAAACTAAAACATCTCTAAAAGAAACCATCGGAAAGTGTTTTTGTCACTTGGAAGTAAGCAAAAATATTTTTAGAGAAGATACAGAAAAGCACTTACCATAAAAATAAAAATTGTTATGTTGAATTTCATTAAAATTTAAAATTTCTCATTAAAAATACTGTGAAGAAAATCGGGGCGCCTGGGTGGCGCAGTCGGTTAAGCGTCCGACTTCAGCCAGGTCACTATCTCGCGGTCCGTGAGTTCGAGCCCCGCGTCAGGCTCTGGGCGGATGGCTCGGAGCCTGGAGCCTGTTTCCGATTCTGTGTCTCCCTCTCTCTCTGCCCCTCCCCCGTTCATGCTCTGTCTCTCTCTGTCCCAAAAATAAATAAAAACGTTGAAAAAAAAATTTAAAAAAAAGAAAATGAAAAGATAAGCCACGGACTTGGAGGAAACACCTACAATACATACACATCTGACAAAAAACTTGGTCCAGAATGAAGAACCACATAGCAATTAAGAGAGAGAGAAGGGCGCCTGGGTGGCTCAGTCGGCTAGGATCTGACTTCGGCGCTGGTCATGATCTCATGGCTCGTGAGGTCGAGCCCCGCGTCAGGCTCTGTGCTGCCAGCTGGGAGCCTGGAACCTGCTTCGGATTCTGTGTTTCCCTCTCTCTCGGCCCCTCCCCTGCTCACACCCTGTCTCTCTTTCCTTCAAAAATAAATAAACATTAGGAAAAAGAGAGAGAGAAACAACCTATATAAAACCAGCAGTTATATGCTTCCTGCGACAGATTTCATGGATAGTGCCTTTGGGACACTTTCTGAACTTCATGTTCCTTATCTGGGACAGATTCCCAGAACCAAAGGCAAGGAAGGGCTCTGGATCTGTGCAGGAGAGAATGAATCCACAGGGCCCTAGTCTCCAGCCGGCTCCTTCCCAGGCAATGAGCACGTCTGTCTTGGGAGTGAGGGCCTGGAGGGGGCGCCGGGCCAGGCTGAGGGCGGGAGGTGCACCCGGACGCCTGCAGCCCCACGAAGACTGGGGGACGGGGACACAGGCCCACTCTAACCGGGGCGGGGCTTCGTCGCCCGGGCGGGGCTTCGTCGCCCGGGCGGGGCTTCGTCGCCCGGGCGGGGCTTCGTCGCCCGGGCGGGGCTTCGTCGCCCGGGCGGGGCTTCGTCGCCCGGGCGGGGCTTCGTCGCCCGGGCGGGGCTTCGTCGCCCGGGCGGGGCTTCGTCGCCCGGGCGGGGCTTCGTCGCCCGGGCGGGGCTTCGTCGCCCGGGCGGGGCTTCGTCGCCCGGGCGGGGCTTCGTCGCCCGGGCGGGGCTTCGTCGCCCGGGCGGGGCTTCGTCGCCCGGGCGGGGCTTCGTCGCCCGGGCGGGGCTTCGTCGCCCGGGCGGGGCTTCGTCGCCCGGGCGGGGCTTCGTCGCCCGGGCGGGGCTTCGTCGCCCGGGCGGGGCTTCGTCGCCCGGGCGGGGCTTCGTCGCCCGGGCGGGGCTTCGCCCTGCGGCGGAGGCGCCCTCGGCCCCGCCTTCCCGCGCCGCTCTCCGATTGGCCGGCGCGGAGGGGCCCCCGGGGCATTGTGGGCCGCCGCGCTCCGCCGCCGCTTCGCCATGTCGGGCTCCCCCGTAAAGCGGCAGAGGATGGAGAGCGCGCTGGAGCAGCTCAAGCAGTTCACCACCGTGGTGGCCGACACGGGCGACTTCCACGGTGAGGCGCGCTGACTGGCCGTGCTGGGGGCGGGTGTTCGTGGACGCGGAGAGCCGGCGGGGCCCGGGGTGGGGGGGGGGGGCGAGGCGGCCGGGGAATCGGGGTCCTGAGGGGGGCGCGGGCCCGGGATCGGGGGTCCCGAAGCGGGGAGGGCCGGTGCGGGTAGGGGAGGAGGGAGCGCAGGGGCTGAGGGGAGCGGGTGAAGAGCGCAGCAGGCTGGGGTGGGCAGGGGGCCCCCTCCGAGCTGTTGGGAACCCCGGGAGGGCTTTCCGAGGCTTTATGCTGAGGAAGAAGTTCAAGGAGGATCTGGAACTGGTTTCCACCTGGACCCCTTGCCCACGAGGTGCAGGTTTATTCGGCACAGGTTGACCTACTGAGCAGGAACTTGAGTCAGTTCTGGGCCCAGAGAGACCAGCTTTTGCAATCTCCTGTTGCACATCTTCCCACCCCGCCGGGGACAGCCATAGCCGCAGGTGACTGTCAGTGGCAGGGTGTCCCCCTGGGTGGACATCCACAGCCTGGGGCCGCGGCACTGCGTGGGTAAAGCTCAGTGCTCCTAGGAAAGCAAAGGTTGTCCTGCTGTTGAAATTTAGATTTTCCGGAGTTAGACTTGTGCTCACCGGTGAGAACCAGGGAAACAGACGGGCGGAGGGAAGGGCGATACCGTTAATCCCTAGCGCTCCGTGCCCAGCCTAACAAACAAGATTTTCAGGAAAATTGTGAAACGCTCATGGGATGAGTGTTGTGGGGCACACAATACAGAGTGACTTCCTTTCTTTTCTGCTTTCTCATGGTGGCTTGACAAACAGGCCTTAATTCCTCTTTGGCAACTCTGAGTAAGAGGGTTGTTTATCTAGGAGAGTGAACGCGCACATTTGGCTGCCCTTTTTTTTTTTTAATGTTTATTTATTTTTGAGAGAGAGAGAGAATGTGGAGGAGAGGCAGAGAGAGTGAGCGACACAAAATCCGAAGCAGGCTCCACAGTGTCAGCCCAGAGCCTGACACGGGGCTGGAACTCACGAACCGTGATATCACCACCTGAGCCGAAATCAAGATTTGGGCATTTACTGAATGAACCTGCTTGGAATTCTCTGTCTCCTCAAGAATAATAAAAAAAAAAGAAAGAAATATCTAGGGGTGCCTGGGTGGTTCAGGCAGTTAAGTGTCCAACTTTGGCTCAGGTCATGATCCTGCAGTTTGTGAGTTCGAGCCCCGCGTCGGGCTCTCTGCTGACAGGTTGGAGCCTGGAGCCTGCTTGGGATTCTGGGTCTCCCCCTCTCTCTGCCCCTCCTGCTCATGCTCTGTCTCTCTCAAAAGTGAATAAACATTAACAATTAAAAGAAAATCTAAACCCAAGTGTTGACATATTTTTTTAATGTTTATTTATTTTTGAGAGAGAGAGAGAAAGCGCAAGTAGGGGAAGGGCAGAGAGAGAGGGAGACACAGAATCCAAAGGAGGCCCCAGGCTCCGCGCTGTTAGCACAGAGCCTGATGTGGGGCTCGAACCCACGAACTGTGAGATCATGACCTGAGCTGAAGTCAGATGCTTAACCACTGAGCCACCCAAGTGCCCATCATTTTTTATCTTTAACAAATGTGCATTAGTTAATAACGTATATCCGTAAACATTACATAGTTGTAAATTGAGTATCCGGTTTTGTGGTCATTTTGTGAAGTGACCTTGGCAGGAGTTGGGGGTGGGGTGGGTCATACACCGCTTTGAAAATACAATCAAAGCCATGGATGCTCTTTACTGAACAACCCCTACCCCCCAGTTTCACATTCGGTTTAAGTTCCCTGGACCCTGAAGCCCACATGTTGACTCAAGATAAGTATTGGTTTTGTTCTTAAGTTTGCTGAAAGTCAGCCTTATCAAGACCTAATTTTATGTAACAAAAGGCACCATTTCAGTGCACTCCTCCGTGAATTTTGACACACCTGCAAAAACACCACCCCAGAGCACTTCTTATTATTTTGAAATATAGACTCCCAGGAAGTTGTGAAACTAGCCCATAGAATCCCATGTATACTCGCCTGCTGTCCGCCAGAGGTGACATTATATGTGACCGTGGGTGTGCTGTTAGAAGCAGGAACTTGGTGCCAGCACGGTGGCAGGCGTGGCTCAGTGTTCACCAGCTTGAAACCCGAAAGGGGGTGGGGAGCAGCATTGCCCACAGTGAGTGATAACACGCGTAGACTCTTGTGCCCCCGGACAGTTAGAACACAGACGTCCCTTGGGCCCCTGAGAGCTGCCCCCCTTCCCCGTTCTGGAAGCCCCCAATCTGTTCTCCGTCTCTGTACTCTTGTCATCAAAGGGCACTTTGAAAATGCTACTTTTCAGTCACGCAGTCAGTTTACCGCCCCAGCCAACCCTCCAGAGGTGAGCAGCGTGATGCAGGGGGCGGGGTGGGGGTGGGGGGTGGGCAGTGGGGGTGGTGGCTGTCGGCCGGCCCTGCTCCTCCACACTCTGCCCTGACAGCGTCGGGTCAGTGAGGCTCCGGGTTCAGCCTCCTTGGTCTCTCCTCATTCCTGGCTTGGTTACTAAGAACAAGCTAGGGTGAAAAAAGAAAGAGTGGAACGAAGGCAAGTGGTCGTTGAATGTAACCGCGTGCTGTCACTCGCTGACTTGCCCGCGTGCCTGCTGGCCCCGGTGTGGCAGCAGGAAGTGCCTTTCCAGCTTCTTCCAGCGCCTCCCGGCCTCCCTTGCGCCTCAGCGGTGAACCAGCCCTCACAGGAGCACACTTCTTTTTGATCTCTGGCCTCAATCTTGGTTGTTGTTTTGTTATTGTGCAAACCGCCGCCCCTTGCCCAGCCTTCTGGGACAGGGAAGGAATGTGTGCGAAGTGCGACTCTGTGTCCGTGTCTGGGGGACTCGTGGAGGACTGGGGAGGGGGAGCGAGCACCCCACCGACTCTCCTGCTCTCCTTGATCTTTTCCCTAGCCATCGATGAGTACAAGCCCCAGGACGCCACCACCAACCCCTCCCTGATCCTGGCCGCGGCACAGATGCCCGCCTACGAGGGGCTGCTGGACGAGGCCATCGCCTACGGCAAGAAGCTGGGCGGGTGAGCTCAGGGCCGCAACCGCATTTTAGTTCTTGAGCCTCCTAGACCCTGGAAGCTGGGTTTTTTATGTTTGTTTTTATCAACTTTCTCAGAGTGTCATTTACATGGAGGAAACTGCAGCCATAGGACGTGTCCGGTTCAATGAATGTCGTTTCCCAGAGCGTGTGCCCTCTGTAAACTCCCCAGTTAAGGTGCAGCACCCCGAAAGTCCCTCCCTCCCCTCTTGTGGCGAGTCTCCCGGCCCCGGCGGTCAGCGACCTGCCTTCTGTCATTTTATTATCTCTTAACAGCTTTACTAGAGTAAGACTCGCCAAGCGCACAGCTCCGTGTGTTCTGATAAATGTATTCAGTGGTGCAGCCGTCTCCACAATCTGGTCCTGGATACGTGAACCTCCTAGAACGTTCCCTGGTGCCCATCTACCATCTGTCCCTGCTCCTCCCCCTCCACGTACCCCTTCCTGATGTCACTTTAAGTTTTCATCAGGGTGACAGTGCACAGCCGAGGGAGTACCTGGGGGATGCGCGGGTCGGGGCGGCGTGCGGGCGTGATGTGTGCCCTGCCCTCCACCAGGGACGGCCCCCGCCTCAGCCAGCTGCCTGTCCCTTCTCATGCTCTTTCACCTCGTTGTGTCCCCAAGGCCTCGGTGCTTCTGGCATTGGGTGACGAGGTGGTGCTCTTAGAGATCCCTGTGCCCAGCCACCCCCCACGGGTCCTCGCCCACAATGCACGGCCTGGAGATTTTCCCGCGTGCGCTGGGCTGGCGAGGACCCCCGGACGGGGCGCCGTTTTGGAAACCACTGCGCTCCGCACTCGCCTGCCCAGGCCACTGCAGGGGGACGGAGGAGGTTATTTTTGTCAAGTGCCACAAGGTGCAGGGATTCAGTTTGGAACGACGGAAGTTCCGCAGGCAGACGGTAGCGTTGGCATGCCCGAGCTGAGCTCTTAGACACGGTCACGGTGGTGACTGTTAGGCTGTGTGTGTTTTACCATAGTTCAGGGGGAAAAGTGTGTGTTTTGTTTTCTTGGGGTTTTCTTGTTTGTTTAAGAAAAGGAAGACGAGGGGCGCCTGGGGGGGGTTTAGTCGGTTAAGCATCCGACTCCTGATTTCAGCTCAGGTGGTGATCTCATGGTTCCTGAGATCAAGCCCCGCGTAGGGCTCTGTGCTGACAGTGCGGAGCCTGCTTGAGATTCTCTCTGTGCCCCTCCCCCCGTTCCTGCTCTCTCTCTTTCTCTCTCTCAAAATACATAAATAAACATTAGAAAAAGGGGGGGAAGATGAGGGAAAGGAATTTGTTTTGTAGAATCCCGTGCCCTTAAAACTAACAAGCTTTTGATTTTTTTTTTTTCAACGTTTTTATTTATTTTTGGGACAGAGAGAGACAGAGCATGAATGGGGGAGGGGCAGAGAGAAACTAACAAGCTTTTGACCTAATTTTTTCCCTTGAATTTTAGGTCACAGGAGGAACAGATTAAAAATGCTATGGACAAGCTTTTTGTGTTGTTCGGAGCAGAAATATTGAAGAAGGTTCCGGGCCGTGTATCCACAGAAGTGGATGCCAGGTGAGGACTCGGGTGGACGGGCTCGGGGGTCCGTAGGCCCGCGTGGTGCCGCAGCCTCGCTCAGTGAGGAGCGCGGGGCGGTGCCCCCTGTTCAGCGACTGGTGTCCGGCCTGTGTCCTGCGTAGGCCCCTGGAGGGGTGTGAGGGTGAGCCGGGCTCCAGGCTGGTCCTTCTCGGTGGGTGTCGTGAGGCGAGGCCGCTCCTTGTTGTCCTAGGTTGTCCTTCGACAAGGACGCCATGGTGGCCCGTGCCAGGCGCCTCATCGAGCTCTACCAGGAGGCCGGGTTCAGCAAGGACCAGGTCCTTATAAAGCTGTCATCCACCTGGGAAGGGATTCAGGCCGGAAAGTAAGTACCCCTGCGAGGGGAATTCTGCAGGAGGTTCCGGGGTGGGCGCCGCGTGGGGGGCCCTCCTCCCGGTGGCGGGGTGCGGGGTGGCCACGTCCAGAGAGGCGCGAGGCCTCCGTGAGGCCCCAGGCTCCCGTCCTCCCGCCGGCACCACCTGTAAAGAGCCGACTGGTTGTCGTCCTAGATGTGCTGAGCTGCCCCGAGCGGTCCCTGCCCGGAGGCCACCGACACCTGAGCCTCCGTGCCAGCGAGGGCGTCTCACGCACGATGGGGCATGGGTTTTCTGGGCCCCTTAACACCTGCGGCCCCTCACCCGCTTTCTGTCTCTCTGGCTTTGCCTGTTCCGCGTGTCTCACGTCAACAGAATCACAGAACACGTGACCTTTTGTGTCTGGCTTCCCTCACATGGCAGGTGTTCGAGATTCACCCAAGTGGCAGCGTGTGTCTGGGCTGTGTCCCTGTTAAGGCTAATGCTCCCTTGTATCTACACCGCATTTTGTGTGTCCTCCTTTGGGGCCGTCACGGGTGATGCTGCCTTGAACGTCCGTGTCTAGGTTTGGGCACGTGGCGTACGTCTTGGGGACACGCTCATGGGGGTAGGGTTGCCACGTCGTGCCGCCCCTCAGCACCGTCCCGGCCGTGTCCCACTGGCTATGCCGTCTGTGGCCATAGTTTTTTCTCCTTTACTTTGATACTTGTCATTTCTGTCAGCAGTGTTTGGAAAATCTTTTGGGAACCCTAGAAATTATTCTTGACCCCGAGTCAGTTGGTCCCGCTCACCACATCCCTTTCCCGAGCCCTCCGTGGCTCGTTGCTCCCGCAAGTGTCCCGAGTCCTTGGGCAGCACGGCCAGGCCGGAAAGAAAGTGCCATTAACATGGACACGTACAGGCAGCTGCACATCCCGGGGTCCTGGGCACCGCCTCCGACACTCACTCGTGCAGACAGACTGAGATCCGGGTCAGGATGGGGCTGAGATGTGTCCCAGCCACTTCTGTTTTGTTTTGTTTTAATGTTTTTATTTATTCTTGAGACAGAGACAGAGCACAAGCGGGGGAGGGGCAGAGGGAGAGAGAGAGGGAGACACAGAATCCGAAGCAGGCTCCAGGCTGTCAGCATAGAGCCCGACGTGGGGCTCGAACCCACAAACCACGAGATCATCACCTGGGCCAGTCAGACCCGGAACCGACTGAGCTAGCGAGGTGCCCCGTGTCCGAGCCGCTTCTGAGGCCACATCCACATGGTGCCACGAGGCTGCAAACCTCCCCGAGCAGCACGGTCAGCACGTGGGCACCTGGGCTAAGTAAGCAGAGCCCGGGGCCGTGCCCGATGGCACGTGGCGCGCCGCACGCAAGGCTGGGCGGCGCCCATGCGCAGTCCTCGTGGTCGCTGGAAATTTGCTGTGCAGACAGAGCCCCGTCCAGATCAGACCAGAGCCCTCTTGAGGATTAGCTGCGTCGACTGTGTCCTTTGCTGCCAAATCTGGCTTGTTTCTTCTGCACTCTGTCTTTCACCATCTCAGTGTTAGATGGAACAGAGTCCTGTCCTTCGTGAGTCCTCTGCTCAGGGACTGTTTCCCCACAGTGTCTGTCTCCTGTCTCACACTTTGATAAAGCCACCTTCCCAGAGCGCCCCACCGGCCGCTTCCGAAAACGCCTCCACTTAGCCAGTCAGGTCGGACCCGCGCAGCTGCGGGGGTCATCGAGGTGGTGGTCATAGGAGGGCCTGGCCTCGAGCGCGGCACCTCCCGTGGGCCGGCCTGAGCTGCGGGTGCCCACGCCGGGAACACGTATGGCTGTGCCATGCACGAGACGTGGTAGAGGCTGGCCGCCCACCGCCGCCCAGTCCTCGCTCTCCGCAGCCATACTTCTCGAACGCTGCCATGGAGGCCACTTGGAAGCTGTCCCTTGGGGTAGAAATGTGCCTGGAGGGGCCTGAGCACAGGCTCGGCCGTCCCAGCTCACTCCGCAGCGCGTGGCAGAGTGGGCATTGCCCTATCTCAGGGGTCAACCTCAGCACGTCCTGGTGGGTGGTGACACAGGGAGGCTGCAGGATGCGGGGAGGGGGTGGGGGACAGAGGGCGGGACGGTACCGTGGTCAGGTGAGTCCGCGGTGTCCGGCCCCGGCCAGCTCTGGGAGGTGGCGTGGGACTGGGGTCCCAGGTGCAGATGTGTGTGTCTGGGCCGGGGAGGCCCACTGTGGCTCCCAGGGGGCCTGTCTTGCCTTTTCTCTCTGTTTTGAAATGTGGGTTTGACGAAAATCTCAGTCACCCATCACCCACTGGCCAGGGAGAGCCCGGGTGACTGTGGCAGATGTGGGTGCCGTGGGGGGGGGAGGGGGGACCGCCCCGACCCCGCCTGTCCCCTGAGTGAATCGCGAGCCTCTTTCCAGGTCACACGGGGTCCCGCGCGGGTTCCCGGGGCCCCCCGGCCTGGCTCACCCCGCCCTGTCCCCTCAGGGAGCTGGAAGAGCAGCACGGCATCCACTGCAACATGACGCTGCTCTTCTCCTTTGCCCAGGCCGTGGCCTGCGCCGAGGCGGGGGTGACGCTCATCTCCCCCTTCGTGGGGCGCATCCTCGACTGGCACGTGGCCAACACAGACAAGAAGGCCTACGAGCCCCTGGAGGACCCCGGTGAGGGGCGCGGCGGGGCGCAGGGTCGGGGGGTGGCGGCTCTGGGCGGCGCTGTCGTCGGGGAGGCCACTCAGGAACCCGGTGTGTGTCACCGCAGGAGTGAAGAGCGTCACCAAGATCTACAACTACTACAAGAAGTTTGGCTACAAGACCATCGTCATGGGCGCCTCCTTCCGCAACACCGGCGAGATCAAGGCGCTGGCGGGCTGTGACTTCCTCACCATCTCGCCCAAGCTGCTGGGGGAGCTGCTCAAGGACAACAGCAAGCTGGCACCCATGCTGTCGGCCAAGGCGGGTAAGGCCGCCTCACCCTGGTCACCGCGGGGCAGGTGCAGCCCAGGGGCGGGGACCGCGTCCCACCTGTGTCTGGAGCCCAAGGGCCTGGGGCCTGGGGGGGCACGGGGTGGGGGGCGGTGCAGAAGGCCCTGGGTGATGCCCGTGCTCCCAGCCCAGGCGAGCGACCTGGAGAAGGTGCACCTGGATGAGAAGGCCTTCCGCTGGCTGCACAACGAAGACCAGATGGCCGTGGAGAAGCTCTCGGACGGCATCCGCAAGTTTGCTGCCGACGCCGTGAAGCTGGAGCGGGTGCTGATGGTGAGCGCCCCAGGGCTCGAGTCGGGCAGGGCTGGGACCTCCCCTGGGGACTCGGGGGTTCGGCTCCTCTGGCAGCCTGGGCAGGCGGACTCTGGCGCAGCCCGGGTCCCGAAGGCCTTTCCTGGCACCTGTCACACTCTTCCCTCTCCCTCCCTAGGAACGCATGTTCGGCGCAGAGAACGGAAAGTAGCCCGTAGCCCGGTGCCTGAGGCTGGAGGTGCCTGAGGCTGGAGCACGGATCTGCACCACCTGGGGGGCGAGTGATAGGCCTGGCGATGAATTGTGCATTTTTTACCGGTTGGAGCCCGGATGGATCCTAGATTCTGTGTAAAACTTTGCCTAACTCATTAAAGCAATCACTTTTCTTGTGCTCCGTTCCTGACTCGCCGCAGCCCCTCCCCCCAGCACCGCTGCCCCCGCCTTTGGCTACAACCAAGGCTACAACCGGAGTCCAGCTGGGGTGATGCAGTTACGGGCCCTCACCTGGGCCTGGAGCCTGTGCTGAGTGCGGCTGGAGCCAGGGGGCGGGAGCACCCAGGGGCATCCCTGCTGCTTTGGTTCCCATGTGGGTGCCACCCGGGGGGACGGTTGGGTATGTGCTGGCTGTTACCTCCGATCCCTGAACGCCCAGAGTGGCGTGGCTTCGAATGGACACGTCCACTGGCGCACCACCTACTACACTGGGAAGGGCTTGTTGGGGGCAGTGACGGGGGCCCCCGGGGTAGCCCCTCTGTCTCACCAGAAGAGGCACAGGAGGCTGGGCGAGGCTGCCCAGGAGAGGTCACATTAGGGTCACAGGCTACCCATCTGCCCTCCAGGTAGGGAGGGTTCCGGCTGACCATTCCGGGTCTGTGCAGGTGAAGACAGGGGTCAGGGACAGCCCTGAGACACAGCCCTGGGTCCCACTAAGGGCCAGCAGGGAGGCCAGTGCCCCCTTCTCCCTGGGAGCACCCACCAAGTGCGCAATGCTGTTCCCCCACAGCTTTCTAGAGATGCCCAGGCCCCCCCAACTTTCTGCTGGGGCCAGAGCATCAGGGCGTGGTGTTGGTTCCAGAATGGCCACCTTGCCAAGGGTGGGGCTCTGGGCGCAGGGCCCACGGGGGGCTGCATCACCTCAGGTACACGAGCCTGGCCCCAGCTGGCCCAGCCTCTGCTGAGAACCACCTTAGGGTGTGCAGGGAGCAGGCAGGTCACAGCAGGGGGGGGGGGGGGCGCTGGGTGTCTGATTGGCGGCTTTGTACCTGAGGCTCATGGAGGTCTCGGCTGACAGGCAGGCTGGGGCCAGGCCTTCCCCTCCAAGCTGGTCAACAGGCTGCACCCTAGGACTTGGAATCTGCCCCCAATCCCGACCCCGGGCCTCGGGTCTGTGTGACTGGGTACAATCAACATGCATCGAGCCCACACTCACCCACATGTACAGGCTGGTGACGTTAGTACTTAGACCCTGCAGACCACGGAGCTCCGAAACGCCGCCCCCACCCTGAAAGGTTTCCTGTTCCTTCGCCCCAGCCTCCCACCCACAAACGGTACTTTGGGTTTTCTAGGTAGTTTGGGTAATAGGCTCGCACACATGGCCCTTGACATCTGGCTCCTTTGCATGATGTTCTCAGGGTCCAGCCTGGAGGATGTTCTCAGAGCTTCGTTGCTCTACCACCTGGACGTTAGTATCGCCTGGTAGTGAGAATGCTCAGGTTGGGGCGCCTGGGGAGCTCTGTTGGTTAAGCATCCAACTCTTGGTTTCCGCCCAGATCATGATCCCACGGTCCATGGGTTCAAGCCCCGTGCCAGGTGCTGTGCTGATGGCATGGAACCTGCTTAGAGCCTGTCTCCCTCTTTCTCTGCACCTTCCCCGTTCGCACTCACTCTCAAAATAAACAAAAAAAAATACACGGGTCGTGGAAACCACAATTTGTTTTACGTTTGTTATTGTGACTAATGCTGCTACAGACGCTTACGCGTCGTTCCCGTAGGTCATTTCCTGCAGGCGGACGTCAGGGTCTGTTTTAAAGCCCTAGGCATGTCCCCACATGCCCCGCATCCCAGAGCAGCAGGCCGCCCACACCCACACCCTGCCCCTTCCGGGGGGGCCCACGTTTCTCGAAGCCTGGAGGCACCCCCAGCCCCACACCCTGACCTGGCAAAGCCAGGGCCGAGCCACAGCGGCTGCCCAGGAAGCGGCTGTGTGGGGCGCTCGGCAGGGCCCGCCGGCACCTTGATCTGACACTCAGAAGCAAAACCATCACCAGCTCTCTGTAGATGGTACAGATGATACCCACGAGGCGTGATCTTTAAGAAACCTGCGGTGATCCGTGCAGGCAGAGTAGGACCAAGGCCCCTGGGTGCGGGTGGCCAGCCCGCAGTGGGCACAGAGCAGGGCGACAGCGGTGTCAGGAGCTCCTGGTACAGTGCTCCCAGCAAACACCCGAAGCGGAGGGGGCGTGGGAGCATCTCAGAGTGGTCTGCGGCACTGGAAGGAGCGGCCTGAGACCCAGGGATGCCTTGCTTCCTTGCTCCTCCTTTGTTCCAAGGGGCTGGGTGCAGAGCTGGGCCCAGACGGGGAGGGGCCGGCGGAAGGTGGGACCCACAAGAAGGCCCGGGCGGCTCCTGGAGGTCCCACCGTGGGCCGCAGCCTGGGCCAGGCACCCCGAGGAGACCACAGGGTGATCCGGACGCACCGGGAAGGGGCCTCCCCAGCAAAGGCCTGCGGGGTCCTGGATGGTGCGGACCGACCGCCGCCCCAGACCCAGGCCGGCCACACGCAAGGCCTCCCGCCCGGTAGGGCCTGTGCCACTGTCACTTCTACTTCACAAGCAGAGGTGCGGCTGCAAGCCTGGAGGCCACCCGGCAGCAGCGCTGCGGGCCAGCAGCACCGCTCTGAAGACACACGAGCACGTTTCCCTCAGGAGCGTGGTGACACCTGCCCCTGGGTCCACCCTGGCCTGGCGCAGTGCCGCCATCACAATGCGAAACCACACACCAGGCAAGGACTACAATTAGGGCGGCTCCTTCAGCACCCGCCGGTCCGGGGGCGTTCTGGGGGCCGGGAGCTAGCACAGGCCCCCAACACCCACAGCGGTGGGGGCAGCAGCCCAGGCACCGTCACCACACAAAATGGGATCCCGGTGCCCTGGCGAGGCTCAGCCTGGGCGGACGGGGACAGGCAAGGGCGAGAGACCCAGCGCCCAGGAAGACCAGGGGGCGCCGAGACCCCACACCAGGACGCCCGCGGCCGACTCAGACCTGCTCTGCGCGTTACGCTCACTTGGAATTCTCAGAGACCACCTATCGGCCCTCAGCTCTCCCTCTGCTCCAAAGAAAACGCCCCTCAGGGCTCAGTCCCGGAGGCCCCCGACAATCCCACAGGGTCAGGCAGGGGCCGGGAAAGTCGCTCTCAGGGGCGGTCGCGGAGGCAGGGTCCCCGGAGGCCTGAGGTGGCAGCGTCCACTGGCAGGCCGGCTGGCTCCGCGGGAAGCCATGTCACTTCCTGCAGGACAGGTCAGGTCAGGGGTCAGGCTCCGGCAAAGGGCCTGCCAGGAGCCAGGAGCCCGCACCCCCCTGCCCCACGGCCCCTCACCGGCTGCCGCACAGGAAGAGCAGATTCTGCACAGCGGGGACGGTGGAGCTGGTGTTCTGGCCCGTGACGAGGTGGCGGTCCAGCACCACGTGCACAGCGTCAGGCTCGCTGGCTGCAGGGGCCCCCAGAGCGTGGGCCTCAGGCAGTGCCCGCGCCAGGCTCGCCCCCCTCTCCCCTGCAGGGGCCTGGGGAGGACTTGGCCTGGGCCTCCCCCAGGGCTCAGCCGCAGCTGCGGCCCCCACCCAGCTCACCACTGAAGTTGGCGCCCGCGTCCTTCACGAAGTCCTCCACGATGAGGGGCAGGCGGGCAAAGCCAGGCGCCCTGACGAGCTCGTACACAGAGGGCTGCGGGGGGAGGGGGGGAGGGGGGAGGGGGTTCCCACCCCGGGGTCAGGAAGGTCCAAATCAAGCAGGGACACCGGGGCTGGGGCTGTGCGCTGCTCCAGGGGGTCCGCCCTCCCGCCGCAGGTGCTCAGACAACAAAACCATCGGGCGCCCCTCCACGGCCCCAGGGCGCATGAGCCAGTGAAGGAGCTGGGCTGGGCGAGCAGCCTCAGGGCTGAGCCCCTCGGTAGCAACGGGCAGAGTCCAGGGACAGGGTGGTGGGTACAGCCGCCCCAGGGCCGCAGGGGCACACAGTGAGACGCCCCTGCGGCTCTCCCCCCTCCCAACCTCGGCCACACCACCGGCCAGGCCGGTCCCGTGCAGACCCAAGTGGCCGGGCCGCAGTCCTCAAGGTCTGGACCCTCCCTCCAGCCTCCTGTCTGACCAGGCCCTCTCCCTCACTCCTGGACACGAAAGGTGCCGTGCACTTGACAAGGACAAAAGCAAGGTCTTGACCTGACCCCTGCTCCTTCCCCGGCATCCCAAAGTCACCCCCCCACCACACACACACACACACACACACACACACACACACACACACACACACACTAAGAGCCCCACCCTGTGCTCCCCTCCCCTGTCCAGAGCCTGTGCCTGTGCCCTGGGGCCATCCTGGAGAGGCAGCAGGGGAGGGGTGAGGAGGGGCAAGCAAGCAGCACCACTGCCTGGGGCTGGAAACCCATGATCCTGGGCTGGGCACATGACTGTCACCCTTGCCAGAGGACAGTCCCCGTGCCTCCAAGCACGTATGCGGGCCTCTGAAGCCTTCTACGGCTTGGGACCTGGGACCCTCCCTTGCAGCGCACTCACCCCTGTGACGCTGTAGCCCTGGAACACCCACGACCGGTCCTCGTTGGTGGCGCAGCAGAGGGCGGCGACGCCGTGACCAACAGCACAGATGGGCTCTGGAAGCAGGGGTGGGGCCTGAGGCCGACACCCGCCGGGGCCCCTGCCCCTCTCCCCACACCTCCCAGCTCAGAGCTCCCTCCACCCATGGGGCGCGACGGGCCCAGTGACCAAACTGCAGGGGGGGGGAGCTGGAGCGCATTCCCACGGTGGCAGCAACGGCCGGGAATGACCACTCTCTGTCCAGACCACACTGGACACAGGCGGCCCTGTTCCCACTGACAAAGGTCGCTGTGTGGAGCCCTGGGTTTCTGTCTGCTGGTCCCTAATGAGCATCCTGTCCCCATCCCTGTCAGGTCTGGGCAGCGTGCCACATCTCCACAGAACAGCCTTTCTCCTGGCCCTGCTGGCCTCCAGCCCTGAACCCCGTGACGAACAAAGCCGGCAGGTCGCCCACCCGCCTCAGAGCGAGTTGGGGGAAACAGCCACCAGCCCCCACAGAGGCCAGGAAGAGGTCACACACAGGGGGAGCAACCGAGGGGCACATGGTGGGGGGCACAGAGAGGGGCGCCCCACCGCGTGTGTGTGCACCTGTGCGTGCAAGCACGTGCGCCCTCGATGGTCAGTCAGAGGCTCTCTGCGTCTGCCCCGTCTGCCCCCCCAAACCATCCCCACTGGCCTCTCCCGGCCGTTGGTGCCGCCCCACGCACATCCCCAGTCCCAGGGGTCACCTACTGCTCTCTGAGCGGAAGTGCTGGAGGATGCGGGCCAGGGACCCACTGCTGGCCAGGTCGGCCAGGGCCCCGGGACAGCTGGGAATCAGGAGGGCGTGGTACCGGGCACCTGGGGGGAGACCACGGCAGTTCGGTCACAGACAGCGAGGACGCGGGCGGCTCGGTCATGGCGCTCCGCGGCAAGTGCGTCAGAAACAGAAGCAAGGGAGCACTCTGGAGGCCACGAACCCCCCCGGGATCCCACATCTCGAGCCCCCAAGGTTCTGGCCCCCGGGGCCTCTCACCGTCAATGGACTCCAGCTTGGCGGGGCTCGCGTAGGCCTTGAGGCGGAAATCCTGCACCCAGCGGGCGTTGCTCTCGTTAACGTCCACGAAGTCTATGGTCCTCCCCTGCAGGAGCACCGAGAGGCAGACACCCCACTGTCGGTTCACAGGGACTTCAGAGGCTGACGAGAGCTCGGGGACAAAGGCACCGACAGCCCAGCCCCTCACCCCTCCTCGCCGCACCCCCCAGCCACCCCTTGCTGGCCCTCGTCCCCCACCTATAAGGTGGCAGCAACTGTCCCACTGGGGACGACAACAGAAACATGCTAAGTGACAGACACTCGAGGCATCGCTGTGACCCCTAAAGCCCACGCCAGAGAAAACTGGAGAACTGGTGAAGGTCCATACCACCCTCGCGCACGTGTGCAGGCGCTGACCTACGACAAAAGGTCTCCCGCACCACAGTGGGGCCAGAGCTTGACGATGCCACCAAGGTCCGAGTCCTCAGCCCGGCCACCTCTCTCGGGGTCATGTCAACCTGAGGCTCCCTGCTCCTCCCTGAGACCAACAGCACTCCCCCGGCCTCACCCCCAAAAAGGTAGGAGCCCGTCCGTGCGTCTGGCTGGACTCACCCCAGGGGTGGCCACCTGCAGGTTGAAGGCGGCGCCAGCCAACGTGAAGCAGTGCAGGAAGGACTGGGCGGACACACCTGCAAGGTGAACACGGCTCTAAAAAGGCCACGAGGCTCTGGGGGCAGCACGAGGGGCAGCAGGGCACACACTCCCAGCTCCAGCCTGGAGTCCTCTCCTGGTCCCCCACCCCAATGGAGGACCCCCTCTCACAGCCCCAGCCCACAGGCCCCGCCCCCAAAGGACACCCTCTCTCCCTGGCCTGACTACTAAAGGCCTTTCCAGAAGGCAAACCCAAGTGCAAACCCAAGGGCATCGACTGAGCCCACCCCCCACTCCCCCTACATTCAGCCAGGGAGAGGCAACACTGAGCAAGCCCTATGTCCTGGGGGGTGGGCAAGGGTCAGCAGGACCCTCTTCACTCCCCTCGGGCAGGCCTCGCCCTCACTGAAGGACACGCGGCCTCTGCTCACCAGGCTCCCGGACCCTGCCCCCATCCCCAGTGCTGCTCACAGCCCTCTTCTTTTTTTTTTTTTTTTTTTTTTAATTTTTTTTTTCAACGTTTATTTATTTTTGGGACAGAGACAGAGCATGAACGGGCGAGGGGCAGAGAGAGAGGGAGACACAGAATCGGAAACAGGCTCCAGGCTCTGAGCCATCAGCCCAGAGCCCGACGCGGGGCTCGAACTCACGGACCGCGAGATCGTGACCTGAGCTGAAGTCGGACGCTTAACCGACTGCGCCACCCAGGCGCCCCTCACAGCCCTCTTCTGTCCACGTCTGGCCCACAAGATTCCTGGCTGCTGGGGCTGGAGCTATCTGCTTCTAAACGGGATTGGTGTGCACCCTTCCACCTTTACCCCTATCCCCGACCCCACCCCTAAACCTCTTCTCTATCTTTATTCGTCCTTTTGTACTAATACGTATCGAGCAGAGTGCACGCACTGAGCAAAGACAGTACCCACAAATCATCCCCCAGACTTTGCCTGATGGTGCTCTCAGTTCCTCAAACACTGCTTCACCCCAGGGCCTCCTCAAGGGACTCTGGCGGGAACCCTCATCCTGCCTACAGTGCCTCGTGGCCTGGTCAGAGCTGTGCCCCCACCCCACGTCCTCAACATCCCTTCCGCACCGCACAGCCAAGCTGGCCCAACGCCTCCTCACCCTCATCCACTCCGCAGCCACCTTTGGTTGTACCCCCCAACCTGCCTCTCCAGGACCGACCCCTTCCCCGTGTCTCCTCCCACCCTCAGTGTGGGCACAGCGCTCAGGGCCCCTGGGGCTCAGCACACAGTGACTCCACGACCTGCAATCCTCTCCCTCACCCTCTTGCGCCGCTAGAATACAAGGAGACCAGGCTCCAGAGCCAGACCCCAGGTCCCAACCCTGGGTCGCCACCTCCCCCACCACGTGACCAAGGGCTCATCACCTCCCTCCGACAAAGGAAGCACAGATGCTCAGGACGGTCAGCTGCCTCCCCGCCCGTCGGTTCGTTCCTTCCCTGCTGGCCCTGAGTGAGAATCTGCACGGAATCGCAGACCCACCAGCCCCGCTGTCCTGCTCGAGCCCCACGCCGGCCCCTCCTGGTGCCTTCACCACCTGGCGGGTCTGAGGGTTCTCTGCCCGCGCACATTTCCGGCCCCCAGAACCAAACTTCTCCAACCCCTCACCCTCCTGGGTGTGCGCAGGGCCAGCCAGCAGACAGGTGGGCACAGGCTCATGACCCACCTGCTCCGAAACGCCCCGGCCCCCGGGCCTGCCGCCCCCACACCCGGCCCCTCAGAAACCCCCCGCCCCTCCCCACACTGAGGCCTGCCCGCCCCCGAGGCGGCACCTGCGGGCGCCAGCCCGGGACCCGCTCTCTTCCCACAGAAACGCCGGGGCGCGGGGCCCCCCTGCGGTCAGCCAGCGCCCCCGCGCCCGGGACACTGGCGACACTCCCTCTCCACGGCGGGGCTTCCATCTGCCTCCCCGCCGGCGCCGCTGGGCGCCCGCCCGCCCTCGCGAGCCTCACCCTCGGCGGCGCCGCTGGCCACCAGCAGGCAGGCGGGCCGGCTCGGCAGCCGCTCGGACGCCATGGGTTCGGCCGGGACCGGCCTGCGCGTGCGTGAAGTGTACGTGCGTGTGCGCGCGCGGGCCGGGATCGCCGGTCACGTGTCGCGGCGCTTCGCTGCGGGGCCAATGCGGCGCCAGGCTCACGCGCCGTCCCTCCTCCCTCCCGGCCCCGCCCCCCAGCGCGCGTCAGGGGCGGAGTCCGCCCCGTGCGACTGCGCCTTGGGCCCGAGGCCCCTCCAGCTCCGTGAGCGGGGCGGAGGGCGTCCGGGGGCTCAGACCTTGGCCCCAGAGCGCGGGCTGACTTCCCGGCGGGACCCCTCAGCGGCCCTGAGCACATCCCTGGCCCGGCCCCTGGACACAGTCAGGAACACGGTGCCTCCCTCGTCCCTTGGGGCAGGAGCGTGAACCGGGGGAGAAGACCCCTGCCCGTGGACGGAGGTCTGCGCCCCGTGGACGTGGGTCCCTCCCTGTGGACGAAGACCCCTCCCTGTACATCACGGTCTCTCCTCGTTGATGGAGGTCCCTCCCTGTAGGCGAAGGTTCCCCCCCCCCCCCCCAGCGGACCAGGGTCCCTTCCCGTGGATGATGGTCGCTGCCTCGTGGATTTGGACATTTAATACTTGATCAGTGAGACTGAAGACATAACGTGGAATGCCAGGGGCAAAGCGCCCTGCCCAGTGGGGCTCATGTCTTGGGGGTGAGGGCTGGGATATGGATTCATAGAAGGTGACATTCGTTTGTTAGTGAGAAGAGCAGTGGAGTGGGCAGGCTAACAGGGAGAGGGGGTGGGGGCTGGGGTGGGAGCTCAGATGGGTAATAGGGGGGCACATCTGAGGAGCTGGATGAACCACTCACCTGGGGCACGGAGGGTGGGCCTGCAGTGGTGGGTCCTGGTGAGGGCAGGGTGGGAGTCTGGAGGCCAGGGAGGGGTGTGCAGGTGTCCACGGAAGCGGGGGCAGGATGGATGGGTTCTGCCTCACCAGGATGGTTGTGGGGAGACAGAGGTATCCAGGATCACTGGGGCTCAATGAGTCCCTGGAGGAATGTGGGTATCACTTCCTGAGATGCTTCAGGGTGCTGAGTTTGGTAAGGAAATCTAGGATGTTGTTTGGCCAAGCTGCATTTGGAGCAGTGTTTCCATAGATTGTCTAGGAGGCAGTCGGGTGGGCCATCAGCAGATTCCTGGGTGTTCTCTAAGGCCTGGACTGGAGAGCAGGGAGGGGCTTGGGCGCAAGCTGATAGCTGAGAGAAGCAGCTTCACCCTTTGGCCCCACAGGCCACCTCCAGGACCCCCTGCTTCCAGGGTGGAGGGGCGGGCAGCAGGGTTCCCCCAAGGTCCTGCCAGCCTCTGCCCTGAGTAGGGAAACCTTGGTCATGGGTAAGAAATGCCAGAGTGGGTGAGTCTAGGCCAAGGTGCATCTCCTGGGCACCCCTCCTCCACCGCCCCTGGCTCTGTCCTCTGCCTGGCTAAGCCCCACACTCCCAGGAGTCCTGACTAGCAGTGACACAGGACCTCAACCCCTGCAGGACCCTCCCTCCAGAGTGAAGCAGGAGCTAGGGCCTCCTGGCGCTGGCAGGGCCTCAGGACAGGGGACAGGGGACAGGAGCCGTGTTGGGTGGGTGAGGGACTTTGGATGGAAACCAACAGGACTAAGGTCAGAACACAAGCTGGGCCTAGCCACATGAAGAGCTTCCCCGCCATGCACATTCGTGGGGCCCAGGGGCTGGAGACGCCAGGCTGCAGCAGGGACCACGGGATCCTCCTGCTGGCACTGTCCCCCCCACCCCCACCCCAGGGCAGCCCTAGCCCCCACCTCCTCCTGCATCACAGGCTCATTAAGCCACTTTGGTCGTCTCCGTCGCTAAGAGGATGGAAAAGGAAGCCTGGCTGTGACACCGTGCAGCAAGGCTGTTGTATGCATGTGTGTGCACCAGCGTGCGCCCCACTGCACACCCCGGCCCTTGCACGATGCCTGCCGGCTGGACCCACCCACCCCAGCAGGCGGAGCACACCTGGTCCACGTCCCCCGTATGTGCGCCCTTGCTCTCGCACGTGTGCATGACCCTGACCCCAGTCCAGGGCGGCGTGCTTGGGCCCCTCAGCGGCTCCCAGCACAGGCTCCTCTAAGGGTCTGGGTCCCCTGTGGCATGTGGAGTTGGGGTGGGCAGCCTGCACAGGGACAGGTGTGCTGATATGGGGCCTTGCCAACCAGGAGCCTCATTCCGGGTCTGGCAGCAGCCTGCCACTCGGTGTGTGTCCCTGTGGACAGTAAGGACCTGGACAGGATGACGCCTGAGGCCCCGTCATGGTGACTGGGGTGAGCCCGAGGTGGGGGTGCCCCCCAGGTGGGCTTGTGGTCTCTTGCCCTCTGCACACACCCAGCTGTGCTGGCTCATCTGCCTACTTCCTGAGTGGGTTCCCATTCCAGTGGGTCAGCCCCCCTGCCCCTTAGACCCCCTCACCTCCAGCAGGCGAGGAGAGGGTGCTACTCAGGTCCTGCTTTGGGCGTGATTGGGGCTGCTGCAGAGGGAAAGACGGGCAGGTAACCCTTCCTCCCAGGGGTGGAGCACAGGAGGGCCTCGGCGGACCAGACGGGTCTGCAGCCAGTGGCCCACATCCGGATGACTGTCTCCTGGGAAGGATCCAGGCCCAAGGGGAAGGGCCTCCCCCTCTAGGGCCCCGTGGAGGGAGCACCTCCCATTTCCATCCTGCTGAGCCTCTTCCCTAGGCCTTTGCCCAGAGTCACACATAAGGTCTCGGGGTGTGGGGCTCATGGGCGTGGAGTTCTGGGGCACCGTCTACAAGCTGTTTGGGAACCTCGTCTTCCAATAGTGACTGCTCAGGTGGGGCAGGTAAGGTTGGAGAGGTGCTTGGGGACTGAGCCCAGAGGCTCTGCTGGAGGTGTAGGGATGCCCTTGAACCCGGGGTTTTGCTTTTTGTTCAGGGATCCTGAAACACAAGGTGCAGGGATCACATGACCTGTCGTCACGCACCAGGAAAAGGTTTTGTCGTTTCGTTCGTGTCCGTGGAAATTGCCCCAGATGGAGGAAGGGTGGGTGCGTGAGGAGCCATTCCTGGAGGACCTTCCAGCAGGCGGGCTGACCGATGCCTCAGGACCTCCAGTCTCCCCTCCTTCCTTCCTTGGCGACTTCCTCATTCTCGGAGCATGTCTGAGCCTTGTCCTGGGTGCCTTTGCTCCGGCTAGGCCTCCCTTTGAAATGCTAGAGTTCCTCTTTGTCTGTCAGACTCCTAACTGTCCCTCAAAGCCCATGGGCACCAGATGCACCGTTTGCCCAGCACTCCCCTCCTGAGAACACCCTCCAAACTTACAAGCCCCCCTCGCCCCCCACCCCCATTAGCTCAGCCCAACCACTGGGTGGACCTCAGGAGACTTGGGACTGGCCTCTCTCTCAGGGCGGGTGTGTCATGGGCAGCCCTGCCGGCCAGGCCGCCCGCCAGGTGACTCATGTCTCTGGCCCCAGATGCACCCCTCTTCCCAGCTGGGCTCGGACCCCTCAGCTCCTGGTTTTTCTTTGGCTGGGGCTGGGCCGGGTGGGGTCTGGAGACTTAGACCCCAGGCACTTGTGAGTCCTGCAGGCCCTGAACCAGACAGCAGGGGGTGGCAAATGGCAGCCCCTAGGGCATGGGGGGCTGCTGAGGCCGGGGCAGTGGGCTGGGAGCACAGGATCCCTTCACCTAGTGTAGAGCTCGGTGGTGCTGTTGACAGGGTGGGAGTAGCTGGTTCCCCACCCGCCCCCGGGCTGGCAGAGTGTGGCTGGAAGATGTCAGACAAGTGGGCAGTTTGGTGGCCTGGAGTGGGGTGATGTGACAGGCAGGCTGCGTGTCCTGCCCAGGACATTAGGACAGGGATCAGCGGGTGGATGGGAGGACCCAGCGGAGGGTCTGAGTGGGGGTCCCCTCAAACGCCTCCAGGTACCACCGAGGTGGGGGGAGGCAGCTGCCGGCTTACACTCATCCTTTGTTCCCAGATGGGTCCCAGGGACATCACCCGAGCGTTCTCTGCAGCAGCCCGAGGGGAAGCTGCTCTCCTGGCGTCAGTCCCCCGCTGTGCTGCGGCCACCAGGCAGGCGGCACAGCCCCTCACCCTGCGCGGCAATCCTGACAGCCCTCGCCAGCCCTGCCTTGGCCAAAACACCAGACAGAAATGTGCGGGCGCACTGGGACCCAGGAGCCTCTGCCAGTGTGGCCCTGGGACCAAGTGTGAGGTCAGGGGCCGCTGGGCCAGGGCAGGCCCCGAAGACCAAGCCCCAGAAGTCAGGGAGGACTGACCCCGGCGACTCGGGGGCAGTGAGATTGCCACCGTGCCTGGTCAGTCTGCCCCAACCAAGGAAGAGAGGATCTACAGGACCCCACTTGGCCCCTTGCCTATATCTGGGGAGGGCAGGGTCCTGAGACAGTGACCAGCTCTACCCCCTGGTCACACCAAGAACACCTGCCAGGATGGGAGTTCCCCAAAGAGGAGTTTCCCGCTCTTGGGGGAGGAAGGGGTGCTGGAGGGGAAAACAAAGTGGACACACACGCACGTCGCCTGCGTCCTCACAACCTGCTCACACGTGCCCTGCGAAGCCCACACGTGACACCACATGGCATGGCCGTAGGGAGACCTTAGCTGCGGCACAAAAGGCTCAGCAAACGGGCCGAGACTCTAGGTCTCCGGGGAGCCCCTGTGGCGCGGGGAGGGGGGCAGGGTCTCCGTCTGGCAGCACCCAGCCGGTGGACGCCTCTGTCCGGCAGACGATGCTCGCACCTGAGTTTTTCTGATGTCCTTGTAAGTGTGATTTAGATTTAGAGCATGTACATTTTTAAAGTTTTTATTTTTTTAAGTGGTCTCTACAACCCAATGTGGGGCTCAAACTCACAACCCCTAGATCAAGAGTCTCATGCTTTACTGACTGAGCCAGCCGGCCGCCCCTGTTGTACGTACTTTTCTTTTATATGAATATATATATATTTAAAATATTTGTGAGAGAGAGCATGAGTGGGGGAGAAGCAGGCTCCATGCCGTCAGCACAGAGCCCGACTCGGGGCTCAAACTCACGAACCACGGGATCATGACCTGAGCGGAAGTCAGACGTTCAAGCGCCTGAGCCACCCAGGCGCCCCTGTGTGTACTTTTCCATACACGGTACTTTTTTTAGACCTTAAAAGTAGTTCTGTAGTAACAATAATTTCAGCCAGCGCTGATTATCCCTCAGAGTTTGCCTCATTTTGGAAAGGTCCCTACATTGCTGATTTGCGGACGCAACAAGACAGAAACTGGGCGTCAGAACCCCACATGGGGCCCGCCGGACCTCGGCTAACTTATTCTAACATTCCCAGGGAAGCGACTCCAGTAACAGAGCATGTGGGGAAATCAGAAATAAAGAAACAGGAGATTATTACCGAGTGATGTCACAAAGCTACACCAACAGGTAGCGGGCAGGCATTGGCTGAGCCAGGCTCAGAACAGGCCTCGACTGTGCTGACCGGTGACAGCCAGAGGTGGTGTCATTGACGTGACGGGGACCCCCCTGTGCTCCGTCGGATCTGCTGATGGAAGAGAAGTAACTGGATTTCCAGCTGACTCCACACACAAAACCCGAGGTCCAGACAGATTAGAAGATGACACTTTTGAAAACATTTATTCATATCTGAGAGAGAGGGAGACACAGACTCCAAAGCAGGATCCAGGCTCTGAGCTGTCAGCACAGAGCCGGACACGGGGCTCGAACCCACGGACCGTGAGACCGTGACCTGAGCCGAAGTCATACCCTTCACTGGCTGAGCCACCACCCAGGCGCCCCGAGAAATGGCATTTACTAAACACCAGCAAATGCCGAGAATATTAGCGGGCGATAAGCAAGTGTCCTTCCTCCTAACCGAGATCCGCGAGCATATGCGCTGAAGGGAACAGTGGTTACGAGGGATCGACTCGGGCTTCAGAAGCTCTGCACTCAGGAGACCCAGCCAGAGGTAAGCCGGCCGCCGAGTAAAGACGTTTGCAGTGTGGCACAGGCTTCGTACGCAACACACCTACAGAAGTCCCCCAGGCAGATGAGAGGAAGGCGTTCCATGTACCAGAAAAACGGGCAAACGGCGCCAACAGGAAAAATCACACAAGGGGAGACCCAACTGGCCAAGGACTTTGTGAAGAGGAGTACGTCAGATCAGTGCCAATAGACACCACCAGAAGAGGGCAGTTTGCCTCGTTTGGGCTGGAGTGTTTCACCCACCCCCGGTCGCGGTGGAGAGGGGAGCAGTGCTGTCACGGCCGGCCCCCAGGCACCAGACGGAGCGGCGGGGTTCAAGACGCACCCCCCCGCCCCCCCCGCATGACCCAGCGGTCCCGGTGCGCCTCGCATCCAAGACAAGAGGCTGCGGGGCCTTGCAGAGGTCTGTGCGCGGCCACGTTCAGAGCAGCGTTAACTCGCAGCAGCGAGAAGGCGGAAGCGACGCCGCGTCCGCCGACGGCGAATGGCTGGACGCGGTCCGTCGGCACCCAGGACTGTCGCTCGGCCCTGACGAGGACGGAGGCTCTGCCACCTGCCACCACGTGGATGGACCCGGGGGACGTGATGCTCACGTGTGATCCCCTCACACGAGGCCCCTGGAGTCTCCAGATTCCCGGAGACGGAGAGCGGACGGTGGGCGCCGGGGCTGGGGGAGGGGCCGCGGGTTCGTGTTTCACCGGGACAGAGTTTCTGTTTGGGAAGATGGAAAGTTCTGGAGATGGAGGGTGGGGACGGCCACACAACAGCGTGAACGTGCTCAGTGCCCCTGAGCTGCGCGCTTAGAGTCGGTGAAGACGGTACTCTTTAGGGGCACCTGGGTGGCTCAGTCGGTGAAGCGATGACTCTTGGTTTCAGCTCAGGTCATGATCTCACGGTTCGTGGGTTTGAGCCCCTGGGTCGGGCTCTGCCCTGACAGTGCGGAGCCTGCCCGGGATTCTCTCTCTCCCTCTGTCTCTGCCCCTTCTCCTGCTGTCGCGCTCTCTCAAGGTAAACACTTAAACAAAAGAGTCGGTACATTTTATGTTACGGGAATCACACACACGTCCCACCCCAGGACACATGGGACAAGGGGAGTTACAAGGAGTTTCATCTCTGCTGTGTCTGAAGTTGCAAACGTTTGGAAACCACCTGAGTGTGCTGTGAACCGGTGAATCCGATGGGCAGCCTCGGGGGGATATGTGTGTCAAAGGCCAAGCTCTGGACTCCGGACTCGTCCTCACGGTCGCCTCTGCTCGTTGCAAAAATCCTCCGAAATATCAGAGGGGTTTGTCTGTTTTTAAGGAGCAAGCCACAGAGTGGAGAAAATGGCAGCGGGGACTGGACGGCAGACGGGTGGCGGGTGTCCCCGCGTGGCCGGAGGGCAGCCAGGGCGCCCTCGGGCCGCCGGGCAGGAGGCCGGACCTCTGGGCAGTGTCCACCCCGCAGGCGCCCCCATGTGGCCGGGTAGCCGGAGCAGCCAGGTCGGAAGGAGGTTCCTGGACCCGGAGGGGGCGTGGCCGGGCGAGGCCGTCAGGTCTGTTTTGGATGTTTTCACTCCGAGGAAGCTTTCAGGGCCTGTCTGGGCCTGAGGAGCAGACACCCAGATGGGGTGCGCACCCTGGGAGGGCGGGCATGCCAGCTCCACGAGGCTGGGGGCAGGAGGGGCCCAAGGTGGCAGACCCCCGGGAGCACTTCTGGGGCCCGTGGCACCTAGCTCCCTCAGCCCACGCGCCTGCAGCCTTGCCCGCAGCCGGGGTCAGTCCAGCGGGACGTCTGGCCAGAGTGGGCTCCGGGAGCTGTGGGCAGCGGGGCGGTACGAAGGGGAAAGCCCACCTCCACGGCGTCCTCTGTGCCCCCCACAGACGGGGAGCTCACTGCAGAGAGTGGCGGAGAAAGCACCCCCCACCGGCCCCGCTGGCCAGAGGGTCAGCCTGGGGAGCAAGGTCCCCCTGCCGCATCCCGTGTCCTCGCTGCTCCAGTCCCAGCCCTGCCCTGTGCCCCCCCGGACGCCCCCAGCCCCGTCCTCCCCCGCCAGGCTCCCAGCTGCTCCCGTGGCTGGCAGCCCAGGCCTGCGGGCAGGAGCCCATCTAGGGTCAGGGCGGGCAGCGAGGCCCGGCTGTGGGTGCCTGAGGTGCGGCAGGGCCCAGGATCAGAGGCATAGGGGTGGCAGGAGGGGCCGGCGAGGGCCGCCTGAAGCTCCCCATTCCTCCCCGGAAAGCCTGCTGGTGTGGGTGTGACCACCCCCCACCCCGGATGGGAAGCCTTCCCCCGGCCCCATGTAGGTGAGGACACCAGCCCAGCCATTGAACAATACGGTTTATTTCAGACTTGGCCTCCACTCAGGCCCGGGGTTCCTGTGGTTGGCTGGCCAGGCGAGGACACGTCGGGCTCCCGCAGTGCCCAGGGCCACCCTCCAGAGCCTGCCCGCTGTCCCCGTGCCAGGGGCCAAGCTGGGACCAGATGTGCTAAGGAGGGGCTGCACAGCAGTGTCCCTGCAGGCACAGAGGGGCGATGGACGTGGGTGCTGATCACCCACCAAGCAGCTCTATTCTACCTGTGTTATTGCACGTATACGCTTGTTAGAATCAAAGGGTGCTGGGAGAGGCGGGAGGGACCCCTCCATGCGCCCCCATCCCCGTCCTCCCCGCCAGGCTCCCAGCTGGCCCCAGGACAAGGAGGAGGCTCAGGGCAGGAAGTGAGGCGGTCCCAGCCTCGGGGGCTCCCCTGGAGCACAAGCCGGGTGAAGTATGGGAGCCCCCCTCCCCAGACCGGCCTTTGGGCTGTGTGTCCACCCAGCCAGGGTTCAGGTGATGGGCAGGGGTGGCATAGAAGGTCTGCCCCTATGACTATTTGACTCAGGGCAGCCCCGCTACTCCGGCCCTGCCCAGGTGGAACACCCCCCACCCCAACCCTGCCCAGCTACAAAGGGCAGAAATGGGGTCCCACTGCACCGGCTCCGCCCAGATGGACCTCCCCCAACCTTGCCCAGCTACAAACAAAGAGCAGAAATGGGGAGAGTGAAACAGCCGTACCCTTTAATGTCTCCACACGGGCTGGGCCCTTGCCAGAGCCCGTCCCAGACCCCTACCCAGCCCTGGGGCCTCTCGGCACAAGCTGGCGCACATGAGTGGGTCCGCTGTGGACGCACCTGCCCAGAGGCGGTGGGCCACACTCACAGTCCACTCTTTCCACTGCCCCCGGCCAAGACCCCTGCCCCAAGCTGGAGCTCTGTCTCGTGTTCCTCAGTAAACTCCGGAGCCTGGGCTCCTTCTGCCCCAGAGACTGGGAAGGGAAAGTGCTGGGGGGCCAGTGAGGGGGCCTGGTTTCCATTGCTCGCCTGTCCGGCTCTCTCCCTCCGGGTGTATGTGGGGGTAAACGCGTATATATGTGTATATCATGTATGTACGTATGTATACATAGCTGTGTGTGAGCTCGGCATGCACTACATTCCTGAGGTCTGTACAGGAAGTGGCTGGGCCCCCACCTGGGCACCAGCCATCATTTTTTCCGGGCCAGGAAGGCCACACCAAGAATTAGGGCTGCGGCTGCCACAGCCACACCCCCAGCCACCAGGAACGGGGTCAAGTTCTCAAAGGGGCAAGGGCCTCGGCCCCCTGAGCCCCCGCTGGGGGCTTCGTCCTCCTCAGCGCCGTCCCCGGGGCCCTTGGGCTCGGGGGTTGCATCCGGGCTGCTGGGGGCTGCAGGGGCCGGCTTCAGGTTGCTGTGGTTATTGAGAAGCGTAGGGTCTGCCTTGGCAGGGGTCTTCTTGGCAGCCGGTGGCGTGGCGGCCGCTGGAGGCTCCTGCTTCTCTGCCTGGGCCTCCTTCTTCCCAGGTTTCGCCGAGGGAGCTTTGCCGTCCACAGCTGGCGGGGCTCTGGCCTCAGCAGCGGCCTGGGGAGCCTTGGCGTCGGGCTTGGGGCTACTGGCCGGCTTCCCTCTGGGCTCCATGGCGGGTGGTGCTGGCAGGCTTCGTGGGGTGTGCGTGAACAGGCAGGTAGCTGGACCACGGCGGCTCAGGACAGCTCACTCCTGGGCATTATCCAGGCCTGGAGAGAGACACAGTGAGGCTGTGGCCAGAGACTCAGCCCTCCTGTTCAGCCCCTACCACCTTGCCCCCGTAGGGACCCTGTCCAGTTCTCCGGACCAACCCCCAGCTCTGGGTGCCTGCTCTCCACCTCCCCCCGACCACTCCCTGAGAAGCCCCTCCCACCACACAGGCAGAGCCTCTGGGCCCTGAACAGGCCGGGGGTGCCGGAGGAGACCGGCCAGAGACCTCAGTTTCCTCCTTTGCAAAATGGTCCTGCCCATACACGTGCTGTTTCCATCTGACGCCAGGGTAGGGAGGCCCTTGATGGGGAAGTGAGACCCCACCCGGCCCCGAGGAGGGTATGTGGTCAAAGTAGGGCATGGCAGCTAGGGTGCGCCTGGGGCAGAACCAACCAGATACCGTCTCAGGAAGACTGGGTCCAAGTAGAGAGGGGGCAGGGCAGGAATCCAGAGTCTGGGCTCTCTGGTGCCAGCAGGGTGGGTGTGGGCCCCAGGCTGCCACAGCAGGAATGCAACACACCTGAGGTGTCTCCCCAGGAGGCTGGAGAAGCCAGTCAGACAGGCGGTGACAGGCCTGTGCCTCCTGGAAGGCATCCGCCCCTCCCCAGCCCCTGGTACCCACCCCAAGGACAGCTTCGCCTGCTCCAGTTCAAGGGCAGGGAGTCCTTCCCGAGTCTGAGGCTGCGCCTGCCTCTAGGGCAAGGGGGGCGGTTTCCTGGTGTGAGCCCGGAGTGGACAGACCACGTCAGTCAGTCCCAGCACCCTCAAATCTGGGCCAGGGCAGAGCATCGGGGCTCGGGGCTGTAGGAGAGGCCTGGCCCAGACCCTCAGTGTTTGAGTTGGGGGTACCGGGGACGCTGAGCTGGGCCCGAGTCCGCTCTCCCCAAAGACCTGGACACCAGCCGTCTGCCTCTCCTCCGTGAGGATTAGAACCCCCCAGCCCCTCCTCCCGCCTCCACCCCCACCTGCACGGGGAGAGGGCGCCCACTGGGAAGCAGCAGCCCAGGTTTTCCACCCAGGCCAGGCACACTAACCACACCTGAAGGTCACCTGTAGGTCACAGCATGATGGGGGTGTCCTGAGAGCAGCCCAGCTGCTGGCCCGCTTCCCAGGGAGCTCCAGCGGCCCCGCAAGCCCTGCCGTTGTGGGTGGGCACCCAGCTGCTGGGCGCCAAGTTTGCAAAGGGCAGGTGGTCTGCCTCCCCACCCCCCCACCCCGTTATTTTTGTCTCACACTGACGTCACCCCCCTCCCCCTCCCAGGAGCCGCCGGGCTGGAGCGAGCCAGGGGCCCCGCACGCGCCCCCAGTGACCTTCAAGGCGAGAGCCCGCGATCCGCCCCGCGGGGCCGCCCCGGCCCCGGAGACCCCAGTGCCTTACGCTGCTGCTCCCGGTGCTCCCACCTCGGCGCTGCGCGCTCTCCGCGGGACCAGGGCCGGCGGCGGGCGGGCGGCGGCTGCGGCTGCGGCTGCGGGGACTGGGAGTTTCCCACAATGCACTGCTCTCAGCGCAGCGAGCCGAGGGGGCGGGGGCTACCTCGCCGCCGGCTCCGCCCGCCCGCAGCCACCCGGGGGCCCCCCAAACCCAGCTCCGCCTTTGATCCCCAAGGCGGCTTGCAGTCAGGAAAGCAAGGGGTGGACGCTGCCCTTCCCGCACCCCCAACCCAGCCAGAGCAGGAGTCCGGTGGTTGGCCCAGGCCCGGTGCCGGTCAGCGGGTGGGCGGTCAGAGGGAGGTCTGCAGGAGGGAGGCCAGTCCCAAAGAGAAGACTGCCCTCCCCCAGTCGGTTCCAACAGATCTCAGAGAAGAGGGTATCTACTTAGAATATTTATTTATCTTCTTACAGGACAAGACACAAAAAGTTACAACTTCTTAAATCTCTTCAAAAGAAAAAAATATAATTCTGTAAGCAGCAGCAGCAGCTTCCAAGGTACAGATGTGGTGGGAGAGGACAGCTCCCAGGAACAACCGTGAACTCGGTGGGGGGGGGGGGGCCCAGGCCTGAGCCCCAGGTAGTGTCACTGGGAAGGGGCCTCCGGGGAGGGAGCCCGGGTGGGGGTACACAGCACCAGCACATCAGGATCAATCACCAACACAATCACATGGCCTGGGGTGGGGCGGAGCAGGGGTGGGGGGCAGGCCGGCTTCAATTCACAACATCAATGAAAGAGGGGGGTCCCGGGAGGGCAGAACTTCTGGAGTGTGGTCAGGGGCCTTAAGAAGAGGCCCAGAGAGTAGGGTGGGCCCTGGGAGGGCTGAGGGGGGCACGTACTGCCCCCAGAAATAAAGTGGGTACCCCCAGGCTCCTACTGGTCCTCATGCCTGCCCTCCCCACTGGCCAATCCCAGACCCAGGGCGGGGGGCAGGGGGCAGGGGGGTGTCTCTGAAGAGGGGTCTGCTGAGAGGCAACAAGAACCAGGCTGGAAAAATAAATGCCTGGATGGGGTCAGAGGGGAGCCTAGAGCACACGGCACAAACACGCACACATTGCCTGGCCACGTGGGTAAGGCCGGCGGCCCTGCCACAGCCCCATCTCTGAGAGGCCAGGCCAGTTGAGGGCTGGTGGACACGATCTGCCCCCCAGAACATTCTCACATGCACACAGACCTTATACACCATGGGTCCCCAGCCTGGGGTGGGGGTAGAGAGGCCCCACCGGGAGGGATGCTGGGTCCCACGGTAGAGTAGGGGGGCTTGCCCTGGGAGTCAGAACCCAGTGACCCCCCTGCACCTGGGACTCCTGGCTCAATATGGGGGGCAGGAGACCTCCTGCAAGGCTGGCTGGGGGGCAATGTGGAGTCCGGGCTGAGGCGAGAAGGGCGACGGCAAGGGGAGGCTGGACGGACGGACACAAGGATGGACAGAGCACTTGTGCTCAGCAAGTTAATAAATAGGTTTGTGCGGGGTCCCCTTTGTAGACTAGGGGCCAAGCCTCGGGGACGAGAGCTGGTAGACTGGAGGGTAGGGTCCCGCTTGCCCAGCCCAGGCCTGGGGGCCCCAGCCCAGAGACCAGCTCTGTCCCTGGGGGTGTTCAGGCCGGGGCGGAGCTGTGGCGGGGGCTGGCTCCAGGAATGTAAAGATTTCTGCGCTTTCTACATAAATACGACGTTGATCCCAATGGTCGTGCAGGCAGGACCCCTCGGGGGCCCCTGTGTGCACCACCCACGTGGACCCTGTGCCCCTCCTCTGCTTCCCCCCCCATCCACGTGCGGAGAGGCAGACAGAGACTTCCTCTCGCTCAGTCCTGGGCAGGCCACCCGGCTCCGGCCCCGCTCTGGTCCCACGCGGCTGGAGGGCATGGGTGGCCTCCGGGCTCAGTGCTGGGGCGGCTGCAGCAGCCCCAGCAGGGTCTCGGCGATGCCCAGGAAGTAGACCACTTGAGCGATGCCGAACAGCGGGGCGATGACCAGGGCACGGCAGTAGGCACCCTTCAGGAAGGCCGAGGGGCCCTCGTGCCTCAGGATCTTCCTGTGGGGGACGGGGCGGTCAGGGCTGGGGCCGGCCCACCCCCCACCCCACCCCCACGGGGCCTTCCCACCTGGCACAGTCCAGGAACCCAGTGTAGGTGTCCTCGTTGACTCCGCGCTGCAGCGACTGGAGTCTGGTCTTCACCACTGCGGGGCGGGCGGGGGGAGAGGCGGGTCGTGCAGATCAGCGTGGGGCCCTGCCCACCACCCACCCCACCCCTGGGCCTGCATCCCCAGCTGTGGCCCCGGCACTGACCGTCACAGGGGTTGACAGCCACGGCAGCCGTGCTCCCAGCCACACAGCCGGCCAGGAAGGACACGTAGAAAGGAGACTTCTCCGCGGATGCCGGACGGCCCAGCTGGTTCAGGTTGGCAAAGAGGGGGAAGTAGACGATGGAGAAGGGGACGTCCCTGTGGCGGGGGGGGGGGGGGGGGAGGGAGGGACGCTGGTGACCTGCGGGTGTGCGGTGGCCAGGCCTCCCTCCTTCCTCCCCTGACCCTCACCGTCCCCCCCCACCGACCTGAGCAGCGTGGCCCCCAGTCCCTTGTAGAGGCCGGCAATGCCCCGGCTCCGAAGCAGGTCCCGGGTCAGCTGGGTGGCTGTGGGCCGGGGGGTGGCCGTGGCCTCCACGGAGGGCTGGGCGCCCCCTTGGGCCGACAGCTGGGCCTGGGCAGCCAGTATCTTCTTCTGGGCGGCTGGGGAGAGAAGGGATGGGCCTGCTTGCGAGGGGGGGTGGGGCGCCGGGAGCGGGGCCCTGGCTGTTGCCCCCATCCCAGCTCTGCGTCCCCGCCCTGCACCCTCACCGAGGCGGCCGGCGTCCTGAAGCTGGATCTTCAGCATCTCCATGGGGGTGGTCACAATCACCTGGCAGGTGCCAGCTCCACAGCCCGCCAGCATCTCCTTAAACAGGGTCAGCTTCTGCCTGCGGGGAAGGAGTAAGGCCCGCGGCGCAGAAGCTGAAGCCCCTGCCTCCCTGGGGGTGAAGCGTACAGGGAGTGGGAGAGGCGGACGCAGTCCCGTGGGGGTACAGCGCCCTCCAGCCCTGGCACCGAGCCCAACAGACAGATGGCCCCACGAGCAGGGCCTGGGAAGGTGGGAGGACCGTTCTCACGTACGCAGCCCTGGAAAAGCTGGGGGTCTCAAGTACCCAACGGGCCACCCTTTCGGTCCCACCCTCGGGTGACAGGGGAGCTGGTCAGCACCCCCCAAATCCCACCCCGCAAGGGGCAGTTCACAGTGGCCGGGGGCCAGGACCACTGGGGCCTAAGCACCACTGACTCGGCATCCGCTTCCCTCCCTGGGCAGGAGGCGGAGAGGGAGTCAAGGTGAGGGGCACAGGAGGGCAGAGCTTTTGTCCTTTGTCAGGAGACACACACCCCTCCCCCTCACAACCTTGGCCCCCAGCCCCTCACCCGTCCTTGGAGAGCTGATATCGAAAGAAGTCGTTGGCGGCCAGCTTGATGGCCTTCTCCGGGGTGACGAGGGTCAGGTTCACGGCGGCTCCTGTGGGGTTGGGGAGGCTCTCAGCCAGCACTAGCCTCCCAGCTGGCAGAGCCCTGCCCCCGTCACTCCTTGGCCCGCTTCTCCTGCCCTCTCACCCACATTGGTGCCAGGCGGGGCAGGACCGGGCAGGGACAGGGGCAGTGCCTCCTCCAGGCTCTCTTCTCCCCCTCCCAGAGGAGCACCTCCCCTGGAGGACGGGGTGCTCACGCTGCTGGGGCCAGGGCTGCTGGGGAGGCAGCGGCGAGCCCCTCGAACGGCGTCTGGGCAGATCCAGGCCTGAGGATTGTCTCCTAATCGGCTTTGCAGCAGCACCCCCACCCCCTCCCGTCTCCCGGCACAGATGGAGCCCCACCTGCCCAGAAGCCGAGGGACAAGGCTGCAGCCACCATGGTAGAGACACCGTGTCCTGCCATGCTGGCAGGCAGCGGGGGTGGGGGCGATGCCGCAGAGGACTGCCCTCCCCGCGGGTCCCACCCTGTGTCGTTGGCCCAGCACCCAGACCCCCGTGGGTCACGTCCACACCCACACACCTGGCCCAAGCGTGCCGCCCTGCCTGGTGCTGCCACCTGCCTCCCAGCTCCTCCAGCCGGGCCCCTCTACCCACGCCTGCCCCACCCCCGGCCTCACCTCGGTACATGCCAAAGTAGCCCTCCGAGCGGACGGTCTTGATGAGGCAGTCAGACCTGCAGCCAAGGGGAGGGGGTGAGCTGGGGACCGGCGACAGAGCTCCCCAGGCCTGCCCTGCCCTCAGTTTCCCCTTTTGTGGAACAGGGTGAGGGAGGCAGGAGCAGGGCTTAGGAGTCTGAGCCTCACCGCACTGCCCGCCCCCGCAGCCTCACGAACTCCCCCCCCCCCACCCCCTCCCCCTCCCCCTCGCACACTCACATGCTGCTGTACACGCGCTGGCCATTCTGCTGGTTCTGCAGCCTGGTCTTGGCCAGGTCGATGGGGAACACGCAGGTGACCCCGATCAGCCCGGCGATGCCGCCATTGATGAGCTTGGCTGGCAGACTGAGAACAGAGGGAGCGTCAGGAGAGCGGCCTCCCCGGCCATAGGTCAGGACACACGGGGTAGGGTGGAGCCAAGACCAGAGGCAGGGTCGCGTTCTGACCTGATCTGCTTATCAGCCATTTAACTGAGCGCGCCCAGGTAGGAGCCGGAGAGGTGGACGGTGGAAGACGGATGGACGAGGTAGAGGCGGCAGAGGGTGGGCGGGACAGAGGGGGAGGGGCGGTCCTCCACTTTCTGGGGAATTTCAAAACCACCACTTCTCTTCTAGAAGAGGGTGAGGAATCAGCAGAGGGAGGAACAGGCCACACAGAGGCACATCAGGGAAGTAAGCTTCCCCCCCAGGCGCCCTCCCCAGCTCTCGTGCCGGGTCACCAAGCCCCTCACCCACCCGTGGCCCCATCTCTAGGGCCACCTGCTTTCCCCGCAGCCACCCCCCTGCCTGTGAGTCCTCCCAGCTGGCCTCGCTCACGCTCACACACACTCACGTGCACACTGAACACACACGTGAGCGCACTCTGCCTTTAAAGGGCCAGGCGCCTCTCCGGGAGTCAATTTCCCGGCCGGCCGGGCGTCTCAGCCCTGGACTGCGGGTGACCCCCTCATCCTTGAGCAGCGGCGGCTGGTGCCTGCCCTCTTCGGGATGGGGCTGGAGGCGCCGAGGAGCCCCCCAGCCCGAGCTCAGCTCACAGCTACCCAGGTAGATGACACCACGCCAGGAGCCGGCTCCACTGCCGTGGCTCCTCGAGGACAGACCCCTCCCCGCGGACAAGCACCGTGCTCACCCACCCCAGCCCTGCACCCACCCTCCTGTCCACCCTTCCCAGGAATCTCTCTCCCAGACACACGGACGGACACACACACACACACACACACACACACACACACACACACACAGACCGGGGCTTCGGAAGCTTCAGGGGTGTTTGGGGCACAGGCTAGGGGGCAGCTGGGAGGGGATGGCTGGCTCTCTGAGGCTCGATGTGGTTGGTTCCCCCATCCACCCTAGGGGCTGGAGGAGACAGGGCCCCTCTCACTAGGCGCAGGGCAGGAAAGCCAGAGCCGAGCTCAGGAGCCTCCTGTCGGGGGCCCCCCAGAGTCCTGGGGCCGGCCCCGCTGCCTCTGCCGGGGCCCCCACCCGCAGCACTGCCGCCCAGGGTCACAAGGCTGGCTCACACCCGTGGTCCCTCTGAGGACTGGCGACCTTCACCTCGGCTTTCCCAGGCCAGCCATCCCCCGTGTCCCCGGCCCTCCGGCCCCATCACCTCCGAAGCCCCCAGTCCCGCTCACCCCGAGGACGGCACTCAGCTCCTCCAGGACTCCAGCCCGCGGGGCTCACAGAGGAGATCCAGTGGCCGAGGGAGGTGCCGGCGGCACGGATTGGCCGCTGGGCGGGGCGGGGCCGGCCTTTGGGGGGGCGACTTTCTCTTTCACTTTGGGCGCGCCTAGGCTCCCCGCAGCCCTGGGAGAAGGGATGGGAAGGGGTGTGACGGCTTCGGAGAGGCAGGGCCAGCCTCAGAGATTTGATCGGCCCAAGGGGCGGTGGGCCTGACTCAGGCCGACCCGGCCAAGCCAAGCCAGCTGCCCACAAGCACCCCAGCCCACGGCTGCCGCGACCCCAGCTGCCCAGTGGCTTTCCGTCTGCAGCCCACAGGCTGGATTTGTCTAGGACTCCGGGACCCAGAGAATGGGGCGCTCTCTGTGCCCAGGCACCCTGGGCACAGATATGGAGAATATCTGGTCCCTAGGGGGGTGAGGGGAGGAGTCTGTGCCCACTCCTCTTTGTGAAACTTGTGTGTATGTTGGATGAAGACACGTTTCGTGGAAACCTCACCCTAGGGCACAGGAAGACGAACCCGTTTACTAAAGACACCAGAGAAGGGGTGGCTAGGTCTCCAGAGGCCACTGGCTGCCGCCCATAGGACCACTCACCTGCCAGGTCCAGAGGGCATGAGGACTGGCACTCCCAGAGCCCTCTGCCCTGCCAAGGGCCCCCGACGCACACGCCCAGGGCCTCAGTCCTCAGGACCTGCTTCCCCAGGCCCCATCCTACAGATAAGGGTGTGACCTCTGAACTTCAGCCTGACCTTCCCCTCCCCACCCCCACCCCACCCTCTGCCACGTATAGGCTGGCCGCAGCCAGCTCTCTGCTGCCCTAGGCTGTCAGGGGCAGGGTCCGGGTCCTCCCTCTGGTCTCCCAGAGGTCTACCCCTGCCCTCTGGGGAACTGAGTGAGCACCTGCCTCCCGCAGCACCACCAGATCCCACCTCCCACCCAAGGGAAGGGACACCTGGGTGACGGGGGTCCCGAAGTCAGACAGACCGTCAAGATGAGGAGGGGAGCAATGAGGCAGGCCCAGAGATCCCAAGCCTGAGAAGACAGTGAGTCCTGGGGCCCCACATCACAAGCCACAGTCTGCAAAATGGAACAGGGAAGACGGTCGCTGGACCGACAGCCGTGACATGGAGGGGCTCTGCCTGGGGAGACTGGCCAGGGGTCCAGTGGACCCGAAATCCCCTCTGTCCGTCCTCACTCCGTGGTTCCCACCCCTGCTTATGGGACAGCTGTGGAAGGCCTTCCCTCTGCCCCTCTTGTTGCCACAGGAACCCGGCCTCCAGAGCCAGGCCTGAGGCCCAGGGCTGTCCGTCCTCACTGTCCCCTTCTCCACTTGTACGGCCAGGTAAACTAAGGACCTGAGCAGGCTGGGGCCGGTGCTGCCCACAGAGACCATTCACGGGGTGATTCCGCTACTTCCAGACCCACCCGGGGAGAAAATCTCCCACCAGGGAAGCCGCGGAGCTCCCCTACCCCCACGAAAGGCGATGGGGGTGACGCTCAGTCTGGCACTGGCCACAGGCTCCCATTCAACCCCCCCCCCACCCCCCGCTAGTCCCGTCCCCGTTGGAGGGGGCGCTTTCTATCCTGTCAGAGGGGCCCCAATCCGCAGACAAAGGAGGCTTGGGTTGGGGGCTGCGGACTCCAGCTCAGAGGCCGGCTCAGGCCCCCCTGTCCCTTCCTCTGGAGGGGACGCAGACCGGGCCCGGGCGGTCACGCTGCCCCCACCAGGCCATGGCGACTCCAGCCACGCACGTGTCCACACAAGTCCGGCGGGGGTCCCACGTGTGTGCCCCCCCGCCCCCACCCCCGCGGCCTGGCCTCTACTGCTTGGGCAGTAGCCCCAGCTGTACCCACCCCGTGGGGACACGTGTGCGCGGGGAGCGCGCCCGGCACCGCCCGGGGTCGCGCACGGCCTCCCACACCCGGGCGGCAGCTGGTCGGAGCATCCGCCGGCCCGGGACGCCCCACCCCCCCCCAACCCCGGAGGCGCCTGGTCGGGGCAGCTGTCACCTACCCCGGCCACCTCGGCGCCCCTCGCCCCCGCAGCCGGGCCGCACTCGGGTGGACGCCGCAGAAGGGACAGGCCGGGCGGGCACTCACCGCGCGCTCTGCCGCCGCCGCCGCCGCCGCCGCCGCGCTCGCCTCCCCGCCGTGCCGCGCGCCCGGCTGCTCCGAGGCGCGGAGACGCGTCCGCTCGGCGCTGCGCGCTCCGCCCCCTGCCCCCGGCCCTCGGCAAGCGGGCTCCGGCTCCCCCTCCCGGCCGCCGCGGCCACTGCGCCCGCCCGGCCGCGGCCCGGAGGCCCCAAAAGGCCCTTCCTGCGTCTCTGGGCCTCGCGCCCCCGCAAGGGCCAGGGACCCAGTGATTAGTCCTGCCGGGCCAGCAGGTGGCAGAGAATGCTGCGACGGGGGTGTCCTAGGGCAGGGTGGTGTCCCGGGCCTCGCAGTAGGTGCTTGGAGAGATGGGAGCTGGCCCGGCACCTGCCCGCCAACAGGGCTGACGCACCACCCCGCACACAGGTGACCCTACCCACCCGTGCCTCGCCGTTACTTTGCAGCTGTAGCCCCTCTCCCTCCCGGGCACATGGGAGCAGCAGGCGAGCAGGTAGTGAAGTCTTCACACAGGGCCCCATCCCAGCTGAGCCCAGGCCTCTGATCTCAGGCCACCCGCCTTCCACCCAACAAATAAACTGAGCTCTGAGAAGCCGCCAGAACAGTACATATGTGTTACACGCGGTAGGGGCGAGGGGAACAGGGAGTCACTGTGCCCACGCACAGGGAAGGCACCCACTGGCCAGGGTGCATCAGGGGCCAGCCCAAAGTCAGTGGGGTCTAGGCCTGGGCAGACTCTGGGGACGGTGATGCTGAAGGGTCCGGTGGGGCCAGGCCTGTGCGCTGGATGCTGTCCTCATACTTCTGGCGGCCGAGCTCCAACACCGCCCTCACCTCTTCGGCTACGTCCAGCCGGTCACTCTGCTCCAAGGCCTGGACGAGGCGCCCCACGGCCCCCGGCTGCCCGGCCTGGCGCTCAGCCCAGGAGAAGAGCATGTGACGGATCTGGCCGTCCAGGTCGTCCCTGGGGGGGGGGGGGCAGGGGGAGTGGTGACCCAGAGGCCCAGCCACCACACCCAACGTTCTGCTCGCCCTCCTAGGGCGGGTTCCCTGCTCCCTAGGTGGGATGTGGCCAGACCCTCCCTTTCCTGCCCGTTGGCCCTGTCCCCACCCACCTGGGGCAGAACTTCAGCCAGCCTCAGGGAAGGTCCTCCTGGCGGCTGCCAGGACCCAGGCCTGAGGCTGGTCCAAAGCCAGCATTAGCAGGCCCGGAGGAACTCACCGGAACTCATGCCTGATGCGCTGCAGCTCACGGTAGGGCATGCCGAGGTGCAGGGCCACAGCTGGCCAGTCAGGGCCCAAGCGTCCGGCCACGTTCAGCAGGTTGCTCTGGGTCAGGAAGCCGGTCTCAGCATCACCCAGGTTCAATGGTGCCAGGGAGAGGCTAGTCCCCTGCCCCTGCCCTGGCGCCTTGGACCCCCGCAGTCTCTGTGAGGAGGAAGGGGTGCAGTGAGCCCTGCCCTCTGCCCCCCCCCCGGCCTCCCCGCTCCCGGCCTCTGTGCCACCCCTGCCCCCTTCACACACACTGCCCCCCACCCCAGGCCACACCGGCAGCTTGATGGGCAGAGTGGCCATCCACGGGCTGTCTGTGCCCTTGCGGTGCCGGGCCGCCTCGGCCTCCTCGGGCACGTCCTCGGGCACTGCTCCCCGGTAGAAGGACACCTGGGGATGGGATGAGGTGGGGCTCAGTGTTCTGGCCTCTGCCCAGGCAGCCTGGGGCTCCCTGCCCACTTGACCCACCTGGCCCCTCACAGCCTGAGCCTGTCGGTCCAGGGTTGTGGTCACATACACCTCCTTCACGTTCTTCAGGTGTGAGTAAAAGACAAAACAGACCCTGCCCTGCACGCAGTCTGGGCGGTCTGGGGGCGGGGATGGGTTCAGCGGGGAGCCTGGGGAACAGACCCCAGCGTCCACCCACCGCCCCCAAGGAGGGGGGGCCATACCAGCATCCACGTCAATACCCTTCTCGAAGGCAGCGAAGAATTTTTCGCCCTCGAACATCTCCACCGTGTCAGAGGGCTCGGGGCCTCGGTACCGCTCCAGCAGCCGCCGCAGGGTGGCATCCACCTGGGGGGGGGGGGGGAGGGGGCGCCCGCTGGCTCGGAGCTCCACGCCCGCACCCCCGCACCCGGACCTCACCCCTCGGCCCTGGCAGACGCCCACCTTGCTGAGGGGCAGACACTGCAGCAGCACCTGCTCGGGGTCGCGGCGTCGCTGCAGCGCGATGAGGCTCACGCGGTGCAGCCGCAGCCGCTCCCAGGCCTTGCGAGCCAGGCCCTCCACGCGGGTCTTGGCGGTGTACCAGAGCCAGTACCTGCGGGGCTGCGCGTGAGTGTGGCCTGGACTAGCGTCCTGCGGGGAGGGGCCGAGGGAGCGGGGGTGGGGGGGCACTGACCAGGAGAAGTGCGTGACCCGGAAGCGAGCATACAGGTGGGTGAGCTCCAGGGCCACCTGAGTGGTGATGTCATCCCACGTGGCTTCGGGTGGGGTCCGGTACAGCAGGTGAAGGCACGAGCGATCCAGACTGAGGCCTAGGGACGCGAGGGGGTGGGAGGCTGAGGCCACCCGCGCAGGGGCTCCCCGTCTGAGCGCCGCCCCCTCAACCCAGCGGCCGGGAATTCAGGTGGGCCGGACGGACGGCCGGCCGCCTCTCACCTGTGACGCCGGGGGGCAGAGGCAGCTGCACTGTGACCGGCTGGAGGAAGCTGGGGGGGCCGCTCTGGGAGAGGCAGAGCAGGGGGCTGGCCGCCGCCCCGGGCTCCTCCAGCAGGGCCCGAAGCTCCCCGCTGGCCACGCGCACCACCTGGGGCAAAGAGGCCACCTGAAGGCTCACCTTTGTCTTGAGGCGGCCCCCGCCGCCCGCCCCGGCCCTGCCTGTACCTGCATATAGACCTGCCGAGGCTCGTCAGTGGCCCCAGGGGGGAATGTGACCTTGACCCCAGGATGTCCCGAGGAGTACAGCAACGTCCCCTCTGGTGGCACCAGGCAGGCGTTGGACACAGGACGCGAAACCACGAGGAACCATGAGAAGTGGGGCACCTGGCAGTGGGCCCAGAGCCGCTGGGCACGGGGGACGAGAGTCAGGGGGAACAGAGTCAGAGCGGGGACAGGGTCTGGGCAGAGCCGTCGGGCGGGGGGGGGGGGGCCACAGTGGCTCTCACCTTGGGTGTCTCTTCTTCCAGATGAGTCTCCAGGTCACCCCAGCTGTCATCATTCAGGGTCCTGACCACCACCTCACGGCAACGCCGGGCCCGCGGGGGCACAAAGAGCAGCCACAGGCCCACCTCCTGCCAGGCAAGGGTGGCGTGAGCGCTGGGCCCAGGCCTGGGCCCTCATCACCTGCACCCCACCCCTGACTTGTTCTGGGCGTGCCTGCTGGAAGGCCACCCCGTGGGGCTGCAGCTCCAGGACGTGGCTGAGCAGAGAGTCGTGGGGACCCAAGGGGACGAGTCGCGGCTCCGGCAGCCGTAGTCGATAGTGGATGCTGACAGGGGTGGCAGTGGCCCCAGCAGGGAACTGCAGGCGGACGCCACAGGCCAAGGTCACCGAGCAGCCTTGGGGGGTCACGAGGAAGCTGCACGACAGGGCGGACATCCAGTCAGACACAGAAGGCATGCGTACATCTGAGTTGGGCACCCCTAGGAAACCGTGGGAGACCCCGGAGGCACGAGCAAGGTGTCCATCAGGGACAGGGTGACAGGGCCAGGACATGCTTGTCTGGCCCCATCTCTCCTCCCCAACACACCTGTCCAAATCTGAGTTCAGGAACAGCCTGGGCATTTCTGGGATCGTCGGTGTCCCTATGGAGGGACAGGAAAGCTGTTAGAATAGCCATGGCACCTGCCCCCTCGGCCTGCCTGTGGCCTGACCTCCCCCAGCAACAGGCCTACCTGGGGGACTGGGGAGGGCAGGCGGGGCCTCGCCCAGGGGATTCCCCCGAAGGCGCACAAAGGGGGCGTCCAGTAGCTCAGGGGGCACGTCCCGGAGCTGGTTGTCCCTCAGATCTAGTCGGGTGAGCAGCGGGAGGTGGGCCAGGCCGGTGGGCACCGAGGTCAGGAGGTTGCTGTGCAAAACAAGCAGCCGCAAGGACCGCAGCCCCGCTGCGGGCAGGTGCCAGCTCAGGGCCAGCAGAGGGCCATGCAGGGCCACCCCAGCCCTGGCCAGGACGGGACACTCGCACTAGTCCCGTCTCTGCCCGCTCTGGCCAGACTCAGGGGGCTTGGGAAGTCTGTGCAGGGGCCTCCACAGCTGGGGAAGGGAAGGCAGGCAACGGTCACCTAGGGGGGTGGAGGCTCTGAGGTGGGCCAAGCCTGTGTGTGCAGGGGCCCCTGTGGAGGACAAGGGGGCCCACGTGAGAGTGGAGGCCAGGCACTCCCCGTCAGGCCCAGGGAGCCAAGAGGGCCATGGCTCCTACTCACCAAGGGAGGCTGGGAGGCTCTGCAGCCGGTTGGAGGCCAGGTTGAGCTCGGTGAGGCTGCTCAGGCCTCCAATCTCAGGGGGCAGAGTGTCCAGAAGGTTCTGTGAGAGATCGAGGCACTGCAGGGTGGACAGGGCTCCCAGCGCTTTGGGCAGCGTTCGCAGGCAGTTGTGGGTCGCATAGAGGAAGGTGAGGGCGGGAAGGGCGCCCAGAGCCTCAGGGAGCTCTGAGAGGTGGTTGTGGGAGAGCAGGAGGGTGCTCAGACCATGCATCTGGGGGATGCAGCCCGGCAGCGTCTCCAGGCTGTTGAAGCTCAGGTCTAGGTGGGCCAAGTGGGTCAGGCCACTCAGGCCAGCAGGCAGTGTGGTCAGGGAGCCCCGGAGGCAGGCACCCAGCACATCCCGCTGTTGCCCACCTGGAAAGGGGAAAGGGGAAAGGGGAAAGGGGGAAGGCAGATGTGGCCCTCAGAGCCAGAGTCAGGTCCCCGCTCAGAGGCACAGACTTCTCCTAACCCCACCCACACAGGGACAGACTGAGACGCCAGCAGACGGACACTGCAGGCTCGTCTGGGCTGATAGCCATCACCCACGACCTGCCCCAGGAAAGACAGCCACGCTAGGGTCGGCTGGGAGCTGCGGTGTCCAGGAGCCCGGGCCCAGCCAGCTGCACCCTGTGAGGGGGTGGGACCAGGTGGGGCTCACCTCTGAGGACCAGGGAGCGAAGATGCCGCAAGCTGCACGGCACCTGGGCCAGGGTGGTCTCTAGCAGCCGAGGGTCCTCGTGGCTGCTCAGTTGCATGAACTGCACCTCCAGCAGCTGCGGGGACTGCCGGGCACACAGGTGTAGCAGCCGCTGGCAGCCCCCAGGGTACAGGTCCAGGCTCAGCCGGCTCCCAACCAGGAGAGGGGGGTCCCCGGGTTCTGCGTCCACAGCATCTACAGCATCTTGTGCGGCATCTTCTGTAGCAGCTGCCTCGGGCTCCAGCCCCTCCGCCACCGCAGCCATCGCCCACTGGCCGTCCTCGGGGGGCAGACATGTCCCAGCCTGCCAAGCAGGCCTGCTCAGGCAGGGCCTGGGAAGGCTGCAGAGTCAGGGGGAGGAGTGGGAGGGAGTGGGACTGGGCCCTCCTCCTGCTCAGGGGAATGGAGACTCCGGCTGGAGGGGAGTCCTTGAGCCAGGCCAGACGACCCACAGAGCCCAGGGCCTCGGCTGCACAGATCTTTGCTGGAATAGGGCTGGGAAATGAGCGCCCTAGAGCTAGGAGGGCGGCACGCAGGGAGACCTGTGTGCAGAGGAGCCTGGGAAACCTGCTGGGGCGGGGGTAGCGGGAGAGGAGGGAGAAGTGAGGCTTCACATCCCAATTCTGGACATCGGCACAAGGGACTCCTAGAGCTGTCAGCTCATCCTGGCTGTCTCCCTTCCCCGCCCCTTTCAGAGTTCTGGGTCCAGCCCCACCTCCAGCCTTCACACCCAGGAGCTTTGACCAGAGGTCAGGGACTCTTATCTGCCGCGTGGAGGCAGTGGCCCAGACGTGGAACAGGGTGATTGTGCCGGCATGTGTCAGAGAAGTGAACGTGTGTGGGGGGTGATGGGACCCCACTTCGTGACCGCTGGAGGAGGGTTCTCCCACGCTTCCCGTTCGCATCTCGGTCGGAAGATGAAGGCAGTGGTCTGCACACCCAGAGCTCCGACCGCCTGGGGGCCGGTCCTGGCCCCGAGAGCACCCCCGACCCCCACCGTCCCCACCGCCCGCCAGCGCCCCGCGCGTACCTGCCTTCCAGGCTGTGCGCGGTCCCCGGTGCGCGTCCGGCGCCGGGTTTCCGCCGGTGAGTTCCCGGAGCGGGCCGGGACTCCCGGTCCCGCCCAGTCAGGACACCCCTAGCTCTGTGGTGGGACCGCAGGCAACGGCCTCGGGGTCCCTCCCCGCCCCGCCTGCCCTCTGCCGGCCTGCAGCCCTGGAGACGCGGCCGCGGACCCCGACCGGCAGCCGCCAGCCCAGCTGCACTCGGCTTCCTGTTAGCCTGTCTCAGTCCAGCCTCTCCCGCCGCGAGGGCCCGCGTAGCGGCTGGGAAACCCGCCCTTTCAGAGGTTCCTGGCCCTCAGGCCCGCCCTGCTCCGGAGCTGGGCATTCTGGGCCCCTGTCAGAGTGAGCTGGTGCAAATCTCGGCACGGAGGAAGGCTTTGGGGGCCGATCGCAGCTGCTGCCGGAAGCCAGAGCTCTAAACGGGCCACTTCCCAGCCAGCCTCAGGGGCCTCCTTCTCCCCGGAGCCTTCCTGGGGCTCCTCTAGAGACCTTGTCCCAGCTCCTGTGATCCTATTAACTGGCAATCGCTCTGGGCCCAGTGACCCAGCAGTGGGCTTCCCCGCACGTTGCCTTTTTCAATCTTTGCACCTCGAAGGAAAGGAAATGGAGGCTATGACAGATTAGATCTTGCCCAAGGACTCATAGCCGGTAAGTGCCAAAGCCAAGAACTTCAAACCAGGTCTGACTCTCAGAGCCTGCCGTCCCTGTGTTCATTTGCCCACACTGCCGCACCCTCTTTCCTCCGATTCCCTAGCTATCACCGCCCCTTCCCCCAGGATGGGCAGTTCTGCCAGGCCCCCACTTTCCTGGCTCCTGTCCCCCACTCAGTTTCTACATAGCTGCCGGAAGTCTTAAAATAAATCACAGGAATACTATTCAGCTTTAAAAGGGAACAAAATTGGGATACGCGCACACACACATTACAACGTGCATGAACCTTCAGAAGATTGTTAAACGAAATGTCAGATCCAGAAGGGCAAACACTGTGTGCTTTCTCTAATACAAGGTCCCCAGAGTAGTCAAATTCATAGAGACAAAAAATTAAAATGGTGGGAGCCAGGAACTGGAAAAGAGAATAGGGAGTTACTGTCTAATCCAACTTGGGAAGATGAAAAACAGTCTGGTGATGGATGACGGTGACAGTTGTGTAATGTGAATGGACCCAATACGACTGAATTGGGTGATTAAAATGGTAGGTCTCATGTATTATTTTATCTCTAAAAATAAAAATCACAACCGGCTACTTCCCTAGGTATTGCAGAAGTCCCCTCCTTGCAAGGAGTTTCCCCACTTTACCCCAACTGTGAGACCTCGAACAAGAAAACCTTTCTGCGCCAGACAGCGAGGCCGCCCACAGGAACCGTGTGGTTTGCATGAACACACCCGTGCTTCATGCACTACACCCGAAGGTTGGCCTCGCTGTGACAGCCCCCCACGGGCTGGGCTGGCTCCTGCTTCTGGACCCATCCCCAGCCACGGTGAGGCCTTTGCACCTGACCCTTCTGCCTGGCGCTCGCCCCAGTTCTCAGGGCCACCTCATCCCTTCGAGCTTATCTCAGTCTGGATCGACTCGTTTATTTACTCTGTGTGTTCGCGCGCTCTAAACTTAGGTTCCGGAGAAGCAGGGCCAGGCCTGCTCCCTCTCGCCACGCCAACCGGCGGCGGGGTCCCCGGATACCGTGCAGTGAACAAGTGGCACGTGGACACAGAGGTGAGTTCGGAGTCCACACGACCCCGCAGGGGTGCAGCCACCAGGCCCAGGCCGCTCGGCTCCGCAGTTGAGCGCGGGCCGGACTCGCCCACCTCACTGGCCTGGCTGCGCGGGAATACCGCGGGTCCCCACAGTCCCCGCGGCCAGGAACCAACCGGCAGCCAGCCGGCCGCGTGCGTCGGCACAGAAAGCGCGCCTGCACTTCCGGTAGTGGTGCACCATGGGACTTGGAGTCCTCCCACGGCGACGGCCACGTCCGCCGCACAGAGATGTGTGGCGGGAGTCGCGGCCGCGCTGCAAGCTCGCTCGCCCCGCCATCCCAAGAAGGTCGGAGGACACTCGTCCCCGCGTGGTACAGGAAGGCGGCCCTGGAGCTGCCCTTCGCCTTTGCTGCCGCGGGACTGTACGAAGCGAGGCCTCTCCGCCTCCGCCGCCTGGGCGCCGTGTGACGTCACTCGGAGGCGCCCTCGCGGCGCGGCACGCGGATCCCGGGGGCTTCTGGGTACCGGATTACCCCCGCCCCCCGCGCCTGCGACTTCCTTTCCGTCCCTGACGCCGCCGAGGTCGCACGCGTGAGGCTAGTCCGCCGCCGAGTGAGTGGGCGGCGGGGCCAGGGCGCGGGCAGTGGGGGCCGTGGGGGTCCCGGGGAGGGGCGGGCAGGCGCCGGCCGGGTCTTGGAGGGGGCCGGGGCGGACGGCCTCCGAGTCACGCCGCCGCCGTCTCCTCCCGCCTCAGCATGCGCTACGTCGCCTCCTATCTGCTGGCCGCCCTCGGGGGCAATGCCTCCCCCAGTGCCAAGGACATCAAGAAGATTCTGGACAGCGTGGGCATCGAGGCGGACGACGACCGGCTCAACAAGGTAGCCGCCCCGCAGCCCCCGGTTGGCCCGACGCTGTGCATATGGAGGCCTGTGGCCTCGGCGGCGCGGGTTTCACCCTTGAGAAAGCGCGGCTTGGTGTGCTCGGGGTGGGCGTGGGGCTGCTGCGACCCCAAAGAAGGGACAGTGAGGCGGGGGGGGGGAGGGCCGTGAGGCGGACTCCAGCCTGGTTCCGGGGACCCGAGATGGAAGTTACAGCGCAGTTTAAAACGTCCAAGTGACTTTGTGTTAGAGAAGTGGAAAGGGCAGGGCGCGTTTTAATGACGTTGTCTTTCATCCGCCTCACTAACAACGTTCGGGCGTGTGGCTAGGATAAACCGAGATGCTGTGCGATTCTTGCTCGGGAAATGCCGGGAGTGGTCCGGTTCCCGCTAGCGGCAGGCTTAGATTAGAGAACGCACGTGCGGGCCGTAAGGGTTGGGCTGGACAGGGCAGGGCTCGAGGCTCGGGGGCGTTTTCTCTGTGCTCCTTGGTTCCAGGAGGTGAAGTCAGGGTGTGGGGCGCAGTAGTGAGCCTCTGGTAACTGCTGGTTGTGGTTCTAGGTCATCAGTGAGCTGAACGGAAAAAACATCGAAGACGTCATTGCCCAGGGTGAGATTGTGTGCTGGGGGGTTTTGTTCTCGTGGTCCATCCTAATCCCTGCCGGTCAGCCTGTGGCCTGCCAGGTTTCGCTTGTGGACCAGAGCACTCGAGAAGCCTCACCCAGAGAAGTGAGCAGGCTTCAGTGGGCTTGTGCCGGGGATGCTTCTAGACATTCTGCGTGGGAGGGCAGCAGAGGGTGCTGGTGCTGTCACCCGGCCGGCTGCCCACCCCACCTGCAGGGTTCGGAACTGGGTATCATTTCCATCTTTAAATATATTTTTTAACGTTTGTTTATTTTTTAAGAGAACGTGAGAGGGAGAGGGAGACAGAGGATCTGTGCGCTGTCGGCACAGAGCCCGATGTGTCACGAACTGTAAAATCATGACCTGAGCCGAAGCCGGATTAACTGACTAAGCCACCCAGACAGCCGGGAATTGGGGTTTTATGAACAGATCTCACCATGTGTTCTCAGGGGGTTGGGAGCACCGACTGGGTGTGGGAGAGACCACAGGTCCCTGCCCCTCTTTGCCGGGCAGATGGTTTTCTGGTGGCATGAGGCTGCAGCTGATGGAATTGTTTGGAAGTGGTGCTGTTGGGACGGTGGTTCTATCCCTGTGTGTGTACTTCATGGGGCACAGCCAGCTCGGCAAACAGCTGGGGATGAGGATCTGGACCCAGGTAGCTGACTTAGTCCTGTCCCGGATGTAAATGCATTTGTCCAGCTTCCTTTGGGGTGGGTGCGGTCACCCAGGGGTGTTTTGGGGGGGGGGGGGCAGGGAGGGATTCCTAGACAGTTTCCAGACAGGACGTTGTAGGGGGCTGGGGTGCGTGTATGTGGCAGAGGCAGAGCCGCTTGTGTGGGAGGACAGAGAAGCTTGTGACGCTGGCACTTGGTGATGTCTCCCTATATCGGGCAGACTGTCTTGTCCACCCCCGAGGGGCCTTCAGGCGAGCACCTGCTCTGATCTCCTCTGCCCTGACTTCCATAGGTATTGGCAAGCTGGCCAGTGTGCCTGCTGGTGGGGCGGTGGCCGTCTCTGCTGCCCCAGGATCTGCAGCTCCCGCTGCTGGTTCCACCCCAGCTGCAGGTAAGTGGAGGCTGGGGCAGGGTCTCTGCTGGGAGTCTGGCATGCGCTGTGGGCCTTGCTCACTGTGCCCTTCCTCCCCACAGCAGAGGAGAAGAAAGACGAGAAGAAGGAAGAATCAGAGGAGTCGGATGATGACATGGGATTTGGCTTGTTTGATTAGAGTCCTGCTCTCCTGCAAATAAAACCCTTTTTACGTATTTTTTGAGCGACCTGTGAGTGTTTTGTAAGAGTGCGGCCTTGGCACAGGGCAGGTGTGGGGGAAGAGGGGGTCCCACGGTGGGTGGGCAGGCCTTCATTCCAGGAGAAACCCAAGCCCTTCCTGGTGACGTGAGGAACTGGGGATCTGGTGCAGGGATGGGTACCTGGGATGGGGGGGCACCTCCTATGGATCTAGGGTGCGCCAATCCTTGAGTAGGCTCTGGAGGGGACGTAAGCCTTCTTGGGCACAGTCCTGACTCCTGAGGACTGCCGGGGCCTCCCAGGAAGTGAAGCCTTCAGGGGACACACAGGAACACTTCAAAGGCAGCAGTGGGTGGTCTGCAGTGCTCTCAGGGGGCTCTGGCTGGTGGAGGCCAGCAGTTGCCCCAAGACTGGTGGCATTTTTCAGTTACACACGAGAAAGAGGTGTGGTGGTGCGTGTGCGATCTGTAGGTTTCCCTGTGGAGTCCGGGCTCCAGTTCATGTTCAAGCTCCACTTTTAATCTCGGCACCTCGGGGCGGTCACGTTCCTGCTCTGAGGCTTGGTTACCACAGCTATCTGACGGTCTGGCCAGATGAGGAAGGGGCTCGTAGGCAGTGATGTTGGGCCATGTGCCCCCTAAGTCCAGGGGCAGGCCTGCCCGTGCCCATCCAGCCACCATCCTGGCCCTGCAGTGGTTTATAGTCTCCTGGGCCTCAGGTCCTCTGCCCACCAATGCCAGACCACTCAGTAGACACTCTGATTCTCCCTCTGATGGCTCTGGGTCAGCACCGGGCTGTACTGTGTGTGCATCTCATGCCAGGCTACAGCTCTGACGTCCTCGTGGGTTGTTCTGCAGGGAACAGGTAAGGAAGGAGCATAAAAGGAACGTCTGGGGGTGGAGGGCCTCTCTCAGGGAGGGAGGATGAGGCCTGTGGGACAGGAGTGTGTATGGGGTGGATGTAAGAAAGAAGGCCTGAGGCCCTCCTGGTTACCCAGAGGAGTGGGGACTAGCGTGGGACTCGGGTTTGGGGGAGGAGGTAGAACCCGCTCCTGTGGTCGGTGGGACACGGGCCACGAGGCATCACCGCACGTGTTCCAGCAGCATGTGCTGCAAGGGGCAAGGAGGGTGGGGTTGTGGATGCCCCAGGTTCCCTGGAGGAGGGGGCCTAAAGTCCGTGGGCAGACCTTAGACCGGGAAGAGAAGGGTCCTGTGTGGGATTGGAAGCATGACACCCGCTTGGCAGAATGATTACACAGCAGGTCAGTACTTACACGCTCGGGTCCCGTACCTCTGCTTGAGTAAAACCACCTTTTAGGGGCGCCTGGGTGGCTCAGATGGTTGAGGGTCCTCTTGATTTCAGCTCCGATCATGATCTCACAGTTCCTGGGATCCAGCCCCACATCTTGGGATTCTTCCCCTGCCTTCTTCCCCACGTGCTCACATGTGCCCTCTCTCAAAATATTTTTTTTATGTGATTACACAGCAAACACCAGGGTTTTCATCCACACTGGGAGGGAGGGGGGCCACCTCCCACCCCCAGCCAGGGTTCCTGGAAGTGCTGCTATGTTCCTGGCTCCAGAGCAGACAGTCCCAGGGGCCTGGAGAGAGGGATGTGTATCCCAAACAGTGCAACTCTGATGTGGAAATGGGGGCAGAGGTCTCCCGGCACTGGGGCAGGGCCACCCTTCAAGGCCCCACAGTCCCTCAGAAGCAGGAAGGGCCTGGACCCTGGCTTGTCCTTGGAGCAGGTCCCTGGCTCAGCCTGCACCTCTTGGTGGTCACCCTGCTGAACCCCCTGGGCTTTCCAGGCCAGCTTTGGGGTGTGCTTCATCCCCCACTGTACCATACCTCCTGCCCCCTGCCGCTTCCAGCAGCTTCCGCAAGGTCTCGGTCAGAAGGGGCCTTGATCATCCTGATGGGGCCATAGTCTCTGCACTGTACATCCGTCCAAGGCACTTGGGGGTTGGGGTCCCCATGTGCAAGAGAAGGTCAATTGGTCTAAGTCAAATTCAGTTAAATATCTCCTGTTTTCCTCTCTCCCAGTACCCGGGTCTGGGCTCCCCTCCCCACCCCTTTGTGCATGCTGTCCCGCAGCCTAGGCAGTCCTGTGCCCTCCACCCCCGGTCCCCCATCAGTCCTCATTTTGAGCTTATGTAAACAATGTCTCCCCCCACCCCTCAAATAGAGCTGGGTCTGGACTGACCCTGCTCCACTGCTCTATCCTGTGCAGTCCCTCTGTCAGACACACCGTTGGTGCCAAGTATGGGTGGCTGAGAGCACAGAGGCTGAGGGATGGACAGCATGACCCAGATGGTCCCGTCCTGGGGAAGCCCTGCTCTGGCTTCTCAGCCTGGGCCTGAAGGGGGTGGGGGGTGCAGTCCTGAGCCGCAGCCCAGACCTCCATAGCCCCGGCACCGGCTTCTGCCTAGGGCGTGGGTGTTCCTGAGGAGGCAGAGGCATCCCACCACCCCAGCACAGACCAGCCCCTTGTCTGGAAGGTGGGGTGAGGTGCAGGGCTGGCTCCTGGATCCAAGCCAGACTATGCCTGCCCTACACTCCAGGAGAAAAATGCGGAAGGGTGTGAGGGTGACATCACAGGAGTGCTCCACCTGCTGGGGCAATTAGCGGGGGGGGGGGGGGGGTAGGGGAGGGCCTGACTCTTACCCACGTAGAACCCTGGTTAGCTCCTAGCTATGGAGGGGCCGCCCCCGCGGGCGGCTAGGGCCTGGGCTTCAGGTTGGGGTCTGTAGCACAGTGTTAGCTCTGGGAATTGTGTGTGATTCGCCTCCAGCCCTAGATACTTATGAGTCAGTCTGTGGATGAGCCCTGGGGTCCTTGCCCTGGGGCGAGCTCCTCAGTGTCCCGAGTGGGTGTTGTAGGTGGGCCCCTCAGGAGCGAGGCGGTGACTGCCCCTCGCAAGTCTCCGGATTTGTACGAGGCTCTCGGGCCCCCAGACTCCGCGCGCCCCAGGCCTGCGCTCCCCCTCCCTACACCCCTGGGCCACTGTGTGTTCCCTCCAGCTTCCCCGCGAGGCCGGGCACTGGGTCTCGGGCCCGGGGGCGGGGCCCCAAGGCCCCCGGAGGGCGCGGCCGTTCCCCGCGCGCTCCGATTGGGCGGCGCGTGCTGGCCCCGCCCCCGCCCGCCCCCCCTAAAAACACCGCCTCCGCCACCGCCTGGCACAGCGTCTCCGCCTCCGCAGGCGGGGACCCGAGCTAGAGCGACCGCGGGCCCGGCCCGGCCCGGCCCCGGAACGAGCGGGAGCGCGCGGCGCGCAGCGAGCCCCGGAGCCCGGAGGGCCGCAGCGATGTTCCCCAAGGAAGCGACGTGGAACATCTCGTTCGCGGGCTGCGGCTTCCTGGGCGTCTACCACATCGGCGTGGCCTCCTGCCTCCGCGAGCACGCGCCCTTCCTGGTGGCCAACGCCACGCACATCTACGGCGCCTCGGCCGGGGCGCTCACCGCCACGGCGCTGGTCACCGGCGCCTGCCTGGGTGAGGGGGCGGGGCGGGGATCCGGCGAGGGGGCGGGACAGGGGGCCTGCCTGAACGAGGGGGCCGGACAGGGGTCCTGCCAGGTAAGCGGGCGGGACAGGGGGCCTGCCTGGGTGAGGGGACGGGGCCGGGATCCGGCAGGGGTCCTGCCGGGGTGAGCGGAGGCCGGGCGGATGTTCTTCCAGAGGGTAGAGCGTCCCCCGCCCCGCCCCGGCCCGTCCGCTCCGGAAAGCTGGCAGGGGCGCGGGTCGGGTGGGGAGGGGTCTTTTGCCCGCGCCCAGGACCCGGGTGGAAGGTCCGAGCTCGGGCGCCGGCCCGGGGGCGGGGCCTGGTTTGTTTTGCATCGAGGTGCCCAGGGATTGGGGTGGGGCCACGCGCGCCTCTGGGGCCGAGGCTCTGGCCTTTCAGGGCGCAAAGGCTGGAGGACGGACAGGTGCAGCAAAAGGTATTTCATTGGAAAGAGAAAGTAACTCGTGGGCGGGACCGTGAGAGGCGGGGGAGGGGCCTCACTACCCCGGTAGCCCGGCAGTGGCCCAGGTCACTGTGTCCTGGGGCTACGCTGTTCCTGGGGCCCTGTATGGGGTGGCCTCTGAAGAGTATTTGGGTACCGTAGCCTGGTGCCTCCCAGGGCATCTGGAGGAGGAACTTGGCCGGTAGGGCCTGGGCAAGGCAAACTCTTCCCCACCCTCTCCCTCTTTGCCCACCGGCCACCGTGGGGCTGGGTTCCCAGGTGTGGCCAACCCACTCTCCTGGGGTGAGGGGTGCTTCCGGGCCCTCCAGCCTCTCCAGCGGTAGTGCAGAGGTGGGTGTGCACCGGGACGGCCTTCTCTACTCACAGGCACTTCAGCGCGTCAAGTGCTGTTTACAGCACACTGAGTACTTCAGGAGTCCTGGGAAAGGTGCCCAGCCCCCCAGCTACTAGGGCAGCCAGGGTGACAGAAGGCTCAACAGGTCCTTGAATGCCCTGCCCAGCAGGAGCCGGTTCGGGGTTCTCCACTGCCCCCTTCCAGTGACCTTTGCCCTGAGGGGCTGGGGTAGAAGGAGCACAGCTCCGCATCCTTGGGACCTGGGGGCCCTGCCCCTCCCTCTCTGGAAGCCTTCCAGCCAGTGTCTGTCATACCTGCGTGCTGGCCTCAGGCCACACCTGACTTACTGCTGTGGAGGTGGCTCCCAGGACACCCCCTCTTACCCCCAAGGAGCCTCTTTTTCAGGAGCGGTCTTGGGCAGCTACAGTCTCCACAGCATGGCGGGCTCTGTCCAAGAAGAGTGTTGGGGGCGCTTTCTCAGGGGCAGCGGGACCCCACTCTTTCCAATCCCATGCCCACAGGCCTGTGCTGGACTCCCTGGGTCTGGCCAAGTGTGTGAAGGCTAAGGCTGGTCAGGGTTGAACCTCTGCCTCCCCCCCACCCCCCCTTCACAGGCTGGGGGCCACGCCAGGTCAGGCCCAGTGACTCATGGATCAGGGCAAGCAGTTGGGAAATACTGGGCAGAGGGAAGGCCTTGGCCCCAGCTGTCTGCCCTCCAGGGGTGGTAGCCTACCTCTGTCTCTCTGGGGGCAGGAAGCAAGAGTCCCCGTCATGGGCCAGGCCTCGTGATGGATACTGGGAGTTCTCCAGGGTAGATGGCGGTGCCGTGGCTGTGCGTGCTGTGGCTCTGGGCGTGGAACCATGGGGTGGTGGCAAGCCCTGACTGTTGGCCCTGCTCACCCAGGCGAGGCAGGTGCCAACATCATCGAGGTGTCTAAGGAGGCCCGGAAGCGGTTCCTGGGTCCGCTGCACCCCTCCTTCAACCTGGTAAAGACCATCCGTGGCTGCCTGCTGAAGACCCTGCCTGCTGACAGCCATGAGCGCGCCAGCGGGCGTCTGGGCATCTCCCTGACCCGCGTCTCTGATGGCGAGAACGTCATTATATCCCACTTCGGCTCCAAGGACGAGCTCATCCAGGTGGGCCGTGGTGGGCCGCATCCCGCATCGGGCACCGTAGGAGCTCAGGGTCCCTGCTCACCACGCCCTCTCTGTCCCTGCCCCACAGGCCAACGTCTGCAGTACCTTCATCCCTGTGTACTGCGGCCTCATCCCTCCGGCCCTCCAGGGCGTAGTGAGTATCCCCGGGGCCCCTTTCCTGGGCGACCAGAGTTGTTCCCTGGGCAGGCGGTGGGACGAGGCAGTGGGGAGGAGGAAGGGCAGCGGTGCCTCCCCCCAACCCCCCCCCCAGCCTGTTGCCTCACTTCCACGTTACTCAAGAGCCAGGCGGGCCCCCTGGAGATGCATACTTCCTGTGGCTGTCTCTGCCCCTCCCCCAAGGTCTGGCCATCTGTTCCGCAGCCCGTGGCCAGTGCCCAGTGGGTGAAAGGCTCGAAGGAAATAGCCACGGGGTGGGGCCCGAGGTGGCCCAGTGGGTTAGCCAGCTCGGTCCTCGGGCCTCTCCCTGTGTGGCCGTGTGTCCCGCAGCGCTATGTCGATGGCGGCATCTCGGACAACCTGCCGCTCTACGAGCTCAAGAACACCATCACCGTGTCCCCCTTTTCGGGAGAGAGTGACATCTGCCCACAGGACAGCTCCACCAACATCCACGAGCTCCGGTTCACCAACACCAGCATCCAGTTCAACCTGCGCAATCTCTACCGCCTGTCCAAGGCCCTGTTCCCGCCCGAGCCCACGGTGAGCCCTTCGCCGGGGGGCCCCCGCTGAGCCCGTCCCGGCCCAATGCCAGGGGAGCGAGCTGCCGGAAGGCCTCCCCTGAGGGACCAGGCAGAGGTGGGCGCTGCACACACTCTCCATTGAGGCCCCCCATCCAGCAGCCCGGATCCCCGTCACCTTGGCGGAAGGAAGGGGCTGTGGGGGCTCCAGAGGGCGGAGCAGGGCACCCCGGCTCTCTCCCGGTGCCTCCCCGCTCCTATTCATCGTCCCCCTGCCTTAGGTGCTGCGGGAGATGTGCAAGCAGGGTTACAGGGACGGGCTGCGTTTTCTGAGGCGCAACGGTGCGTGGGTGCCCCCTGGAGCAGGGTGGGCGGGCGTGGTGGCTCCTGCCTTTGCCCCTGCTCCCGTGCTGATCACCTGTCTGGGGGGTCCCCACCCAGGCCTCCTGAACAGGCCCAACCCCCTGCTGGCGCTGCCCCCGTCCCGCCCCCGTGCCCCCGAGGATGAGGATGTGGAGGAGGCCCGGGGGGCCACAGAGAGCGCCCCAGCGGAGGGCCCCTTGCAGCCACCCCTGGAGGACCACATCCTGGAACATCTGCCCGCGAGGCTCAATGAGGGTGTGTGCAGCTGGCGTGGGGGAAGGGGGTCCCCGGCCGGTGGGGAGCAGGGGAGCGGGGAGGGCCTGGCTTCCCCGGCTGCTGGTCAGCGTCCCTCCTGCGCCCACCCCCAGCCCTGCTGGAGGCCTGCATAGAGCCCAAGGACCTGCTGACCGCCTTCTCCAACATGCTGCCTGTGCGTCTGGCCACAGCCATGATGGTGCCCTACACTCTGCCGCTGGAGAGCGCCGTGTCCTTCACCATCCGGTGAGGGGAGTAGGGGGCTTGGGCGGGGACCGTGGGGGACCCGACTTCGTCATCCGTGAGTGGTGGACACCGTGGGGAGGAGGCCGCTGGCGGGGGGATGCGGCAGAGATGCCGGGTCGGGGGTCCCAGAAGCTGGGGCGCAGGCCGGGGTGGGGTGGGCGTGGGGGAGGGGGAGGAGCCATGGGCCCCTAGGCCACGCCTCCCGTCTCCGCCCAGCTTGCTGGAGTGGCTGCCTGACGTCCCCGAGGACATCCGGTGGATGAAGGAGCAGACAGGCAGCATCTGCCAGTACCTGGTGATGCGTGCCAAGAGGAAGCTGGGAAGCCACCTGCCCTCCAGGTGAGCCCCCCTCACTGTTGTGTCTCCCCCAGGCCTGAAGCCCCAGGGGCCGCCTCTAAAGCCCTCCCGCCCTCCATCCCTCCCCACCTGCAGGCTGTCGGAGCAGGTGGAGCTGCGCCGCGCCCAGTCACTGCCGTCTGTGCAGCTGTCCTGTGCCACCTACAGCGAGGCACTGCCCACCTGGATGCGCACCAGCCTCTCGCTAGGGGACGCGCTGGCCAAGTGGGAGGAGTGCCAGCGCCAGCTGCTCCTGGGCCTTTTCTGCACTAACGTGGCCTTCCCACCCGATGCCCTGCGCATGCGCGCCCCCGCCAGTCCTGCCCCTGCGCCTCCACAGCTCCCACCCGGCTCGCCCCCTTGCTGAGTGTTCCCCCCACCCCACCCTGCTCCGCCCTTCCCCAGCCCCCTGGGGTCCCGGTGCTGAGGGCTGGGTCCCCCAGCTTCCCTGCCCCGTGAGGTGGGGGCCCCGGGGCGGGCTGAGATCCCCCCTCCTGGGCCTCTCTCCATGACCACCGCAGGAGTCAGGACAAGGGGCCCCTCACAGCTGCTAGAAGGGGACTTGCCGTCGACCCCTCCACCGACCACTCTGTTGCTGCGCTGAAGAAAGAGGGGTAGCGAGTACCCCTCCCCTCACCTGTGCCTTTATCTCCCCCTCAGGCCCTGCCCCAGGGCTGGGGAGGAGGGCTGGGCTGCACCACCCCCCACCCCCCACCCCCAGCCCAGCCCAGCGTCCCCCAGTCCGTGCAGTATTACTCCCTAGAGCTTTGCACCTGCGCCTCCCTCATTCGGCAAGTTTTGCCAGAGAAGAACGTTTGTGAAGAATTATTTATTTTCGCCAAAGCAGATGTAATAAATGCCACAGCTCGGCCCCGCCTCTCTCACTGCGTGTGACTCCCGGGCCACAGGGGCCCTACTGTCCTCCAGCCTGGCATTCCGGGCCTGAGGCCTTCCCCTAAAGGCCCTGGTGGGCCCGGGTTCTAGCCCACTTCTCCGCCTGGGACTGCTGTGTTTGCCTCACTTTGCCCGGAGGTGTGCTGCCCGACCCTTGGGCACAGCTTTCCAAGGGCCAGCGGAAATGCCGGGACCAAGATCCTCACTAAATAAAAACTGAGAAATGCTTACCAAAGGTGGTGTCCGCATCTCCACTCCATGGTGACACAGGTGGCGTGGGGCTGACCTCAGGCTGGGAGGGCGAGGTTCCCAAGCTGAGGCCTGGGGACCTGGGAGCCACGGGGCCTGCCCCACTGTGGGCGTGTGGCACAAGGCTCTTCGCAGGGCGCTGGGCCTCCCCTTATCAAGGCAAACCTCACCGGCCAGTGCACACACATTCTCCATCGCGTGTCCCCCTCCCACCACACCCCTATGACCCCTGCAGATATGTAGGTCGGGTCTGGAACGTCAGGGAGGGTGAGGTCTGACCCAGAGGAGGCTGGACCTTGTTCTGTGGGACATGGTCTCCTGAAGGCGTCCTCTGCCCTGGCCAGTCTGAGGGGGTGCAGCCAGCCCTTCCTGGTGACCAAAAAGGGCCCGTGGGGGAGGGGCACTGGAGCAGAGCCGGGTGGTTGGCTGGCTGTCCGGAGCTCTTGGGCGCTGGCAGGCCCCGGCCAACAATAACGGTAGGGACTGCACGACTGGGAGAGCCGGCCGGGCAGGTCCCCGGGTGCCGGGAGCCGCCCCCCGCTCGCTCTCCAGTTCCCGTCCCGTCCCGTAGGCCCAACCTGTTCTAGTTCAGCAGGATCCCAGGCCCCTGCAGGAGCAGAGGCCTCCAGACCCCCGACCACCTCCCAGGTGGGTTCAGGGGCTGGGCTGGGGCTGGGGCTGGGGCGGGGGCGCCTTCGGCAAGAGATTGGGGTCTCTCCCCCGGCAGGAAGGTCACGTGCGAGTCCCGCCCAGCTCCGTCTCCCAGCTCGCCCGCAAGGGGAACCCGAGTCAAGGCTGTGCCCCAAAAGGACAGCTTGGGGGCAGGCCACCGTGGGCGGGGGTGGGGGCTCCTTTGCGCCCCCACCCCACTTGTACACGCCTTACGCCGAGGCAGCGGATGCACGCACCATTTTGTAATATATTCCCCGCTAATTGTTGAACCACGGGAAAGACCACAACTGGGGAGGCATAGGCAGAGTGCCCGCCCCCACTCCTGGCGATGACCGTTGAAAATACCTTGCTCTGCCTCCTGCCCGGCTTGGTCCTGCACACGCTTTTTGGCGCCTTAAATCGGGATCCTCGGGACAGCCCCACCCTCCTCGCCTCGGCCCTGCTCAGGAGGGGTCCCCAAGCCACCGGGGTCAGCTCCGCCCCGACGTGAACTCAGCTCTGCCGGGACAGACGCGGGGGGCGGCACGCGGGGGCCGGGCAAGGAGTAGGCGGCCGGGGCCGCGCGGAGAGGCGGGGACACGGCGACAGTGGCGGCGGCGGCGGCTCCGCCCGGGGCCGCCCACGCCGGGGTCTCCGTTTCCCGCGGGGCAGCAGCAGCCGCTCCGCGCCCGCGCCCCCCGCGCGCCGCCGCCTTCCCGGAGGAGCCGCGGGGCCTCGCGGCAGGTGCGGCGGCGCAGCTCGCAGGTAGGCGCCTCGCGGGTCCCGCCGCCGCGCCCCACCCTGCGGTCGCCGAGGGACGCGCCGACCCTCCGGTGCCCTGGGGGGCCGAGCGGCGGTGGGCGCGGCGGTTGGCGGGACCCGGCCGGCCAGTGGGCCCCGCTCCCCCGGGCCCGGCGCCGCGCAGCTTCCGGCTGGGATGGACCTCTGGCCCCGGGGAGCCCGCGGGCCGCCGGTGGGGGTGGCGCTCCCGCAGGGGTGAGGCGACGGCGTGCGGGGAGAGACGACTCCGGTCCCCCGACCGCCTCCTCCCGCCCTTCCTCACACCTGCCCCCTTTGGACACTGCGCCCTCCTGCCGCTCCTGGAGTATGGGCGCGGAGGGAAAATTAGGGTCCCGGACGGAGGGGAGAGGACCCCAGAATCCCCCAGGCTGGGGGTTAGCTTTGGGAAATCGGGGCCTGGGCGCCCGGGGGGACCACAGGTGGGTCTGATTAGGGGGCGGAGCGCCATGCGGGGGGGGGGAGCTGAGGAGGTTGCAGCGACCCGGAGGGGGCAAGTCTGGCGGAGCAGAAGGGCCTCGTGCCAGGGGGAGGGCCATCAAGCCTAGAATCTGGCGCGTTCCCGACAAGGCCAGTGGAAGTCACCGGTGCTCCAGGCTGAGACCCTGCACCCGCACCCCTTGGGGCCCGGAGGGAGGGGCGGCGGCAGAAGGGCAGGAGCAGACGCCGCCTGCCGGCCGCCCGGAGGCCGAGGGCGCTGAGGCCCAGACTCGGGGGCTAGGACCCTGCGGGGACTGTCTGAACGCTCCAGCTGGCCCGGCCCGGTCAGCCAGGTCTCCAGGTGCCCACCTTCAGGGCCTGCTCAGCTCCTCCCCTCGCTGGCCAGTCCGTCACCCAAGCTCTCTCCCCTCAGCGGCCCCGGAGCCCCTACCTCCTTATTTTGCATCACAAGTTTCTCCTGTAGCTGCCTCCCCACCCTCACCACTCCCCACCACCCCACGGCGGTTGCCCCTCCCCCAGGTCTCTCCTGAACCGGCTCCCCCCCCCCCAGGCAGCCTCCACAGGCCCTGAGCCTGCCCCACCCCACCCACGACACCCCTGTCTGCAGCACGGTTCTGCCCCCAGCTACCTTCCTCTCTGGACCTCTGTGGAGCCTTCTCTCGCCTTCCCACCTGGTGGAAGGAGGCCCCGCTGCTCACTCCGGGACCCCAGCACCCCAGCTTAGCCCTCACCCACAGCCTCTCTGCCGTCCCTTCTCCCTTCTCATTTCTGCTTAGGCCCTGACTCTTCCTTGGCTTTTGCAGCACGTGATGGCCGAGACCCCCACTCCCATGGCCAGGCCCGGGAAGCCCGGGGCCGGGGAGGACCGGCAGGAGGAGGGAGAGGAAGAAGGGGGCTCCAGGAGGCCACAGGCAGAGACGCTGGAGCAGGCCCAGGAGCTGTTTCTGCTGTGTGACAAAGACGCCAAGGGCTTCCTCACACGGCATGACCTGCAGGTGAATCCCCAGTCCCAAGAGGCTGCCCAGCCGGGGGCGACCTTGGCTACTCAGCCCTGCCACCCTTGCCTGGCTAGGGCCTGCAGAACGACGTGCCCCTCACACCGGAGCAGCTAGAGGCTGTGTTCGAGAGCCTGGATCAGGCCGGCACCGGCTTCCTCACCGCTTGGGAGTTCTGCCTCGGCCTGGGTGAGCGGAGCCCCCCTGCCCCGCCCCACCCCGCTGCCCAGAGACCCTCCGGTGGCACATGTGGCTCTGGAGCCCACAGCAGACACAGATGGCAGCCTGTGACTCTCCGTCGTGTCCCTGCGGAACACACACTGGTGTCAGTGCACACAGGCCCCCGAGGAAGCCCCCCCACCGCCAGGCGATGTATGGAGCTGCCCCTCCTGCTACCCGACCCCCTCCCATCCGTGCCAAACCCAGGTGGGGCCGGGTGCCAGGCTTGCCCCGTTCTGGCCCGGCTGTCACCTCCCATTCCTAAGCCACGAGTCTGACCAGGATAAGGAAAGAAAAACAGGAAACTGGGCTCAGAATAAGGACAGGATGTGTGTGTGTGTGTGTGTGTGTGTGTGTGTGTGTGGTGGGGGGTGGTGAGTGGCGGCTGAGCCAGGGTGCTAACCTACAGCTTTGATAATCTTACCTTCCCATGCCCACAGGGAAGTTTGTGGGGGTGGAGTCAGCCCAGAGCACACCGCCCTCCCAGGCTCCAGAGGAAACCTTCGAGTCGGGCTGGTCAGATGTGCAGGGCACTGGGGGCTCCCTGGAAGAAGAGGAGGAGGAGAGATTCCGGGAAGCGCTGGAGCAGCTGGGGGTGGCCCCAGTCCTGGGCGAGTGAGTTGGCGCTGACTCGGCCCCCAGTTCCCTCCTCTGCTGCCTCCCCCCCTGCATGCTGCCTGTCCACACTGCCCTCGTGTCTGTTCCAGGCCGGGGTCCCTAGGCTGGGACGGGCCCAGTCGTTCTCCGTCAGCTGTGACACCTGGGAGGGGCTGAGCGTGATTTCCCGCAAAATTTGCATTTCAGGAGGCGAACGCGGCTGGTCTATCCAGGGCTGCAGGTGTCTCCAGACGGCTTACCCTTAGGGATGGGGTCAGGGAGCCCCCGCTTCAGCCTCAGCCCCTGTCCTCCCCCTGCAGGCAGCGAGCGGTGCGGACATTCTGGACCCGATTGCAGCGCGAGCGACCCGAGCTGCTGGGCTCCTTCGAGGACGTTCTGGTGCGCGCGTCGGCCTGCCTGGAGGAGGCAGCCCGAGAGCGGGACGGCCTGGAGCAGGCGCTGCGGCGGTGAGGAGTGGGGCCTGGGCGGCTGGGCTCGGGAGGCGGTAGAGGCGAGACTGGGGTCTGTGGTGCCGGCGGGCTCAAACAGCAGTCCCCCCCCCCCCCGCCCTCCGTCCTCGAAGGCGGGAAAGCGAGCACCAGAGGGAGGTGCGGTGTCTGTACGAGGAGACGGAGCAGCAGCTTCGCGAGCAGCGCCAGCGTCTCCGGAGTCAGGTGGGCCCAAAGCCCCGCCCCCGCCCCGGCCCAATCCCAGACGCGCTAGTGTCATGGCCCCGCCCCCTCAAAAATTGGCTCCACCCGGCCCCTCCCCCGGCGCGTGCCCCTCCCCCGCCCGCCTGGGCTCAGGAGCTCCCCGCACATCCCAGGACCTCCCCCGGGAGGAGCGCACAGGCCTCCTGGAGCTGGAGCTGCAGGACCGCGAGCAGGAGCTGGAGCGGGCAGGCCTGCGGCAGCGGGAGGTGAGTGGCCCCCCACCCGCCCCTGCAGGGTTGGGGTGCTGACAGACCCAGCGCGGGGCCCTATCCCCGCCGTCACCCGTGCACTCTCTGGTACACTTGAGGTCCCGGTGCCTCAGTGTCCCCGACCCCGGAATTACTGGGAGTCAGGGGCAAGCGCAGCACCCCGAAGAAGAGGTGGAGGGGTCCTCCCCAGCTTGCACTGCCCCCCCCCCCCGCCCACATCCCGCAGCTGGAACAGCAGCTGCAGGCCCGGGCCAGCGAGCAGCTGGAGGTGCAGGCGCAGAACGCCCAGCTGTGGCTAGCCAACGAGGCGCTACGAACGCAGCTGGAGGGGACGCAGGAGCAGCTCCACAGGCTGGAGGGCGACTTGCGGAGCCGCCAGGAGCAAGCCCTACGGTGCCTGGGAAGCGGGGGGGGGGGGGGGGGAGGTGGACCATCAGGGGCGGGCCCGGGGAGGGGCTGCGGCCGGCGGGCGAGGCGGGGCGGGAATAGCTTTGGGGGCTCGGGTCCGGGCCACTCCCATCCCCATCCCCATCCCCCGTCCCGGCCCAGCCCTCAGGGTCTGCGTGGGTCAGGGTCGTGGGGCGCGCGGAGGAGCCTCCCGGCAGCCAGGTCACCACCTCTCTCTTGCAGAGATGTGGTCGCTGTGTCGAGGAACATGCAAAAGGAGAAGCTCAGCCTCCTGCGGCAACTGGGACTCCTCAGGTGCGGTCAGGCGCAGGCCGGAGGGGAGGGGCCGCACACAGTTTAGCTCTCAAACGTTCCCGACCACGGCCTCATCCTATTGGGAGGCAGTCCGTCCTCATGTCTGTCCCCCATCCCTCGGGGGCATCCGCAGCCAGGCACCCCGTCTGAGGGACAGCAGAGCCCGCGTTCCCCCCTTGCCCCAGGAATGCTGCCTCTCAGAGCCCTTGGACTCCCCTTCCCCAGGGAGCTGAATGCGAGGCTACGGGATGAGAGGGATGCCTGTGAGGCCAAGCGGTTAGCCAGCGGTCGAAGGAAAGCTCTGGCCATGGCTCGCATGCCGGGCCCCACCTGCTGCTGTTGCTGCTGCTGCAGCTGGGCTCGCCCCCCAAGATGTGGCTCTGGCCACCTTCCCAGTGCCCGCTGACCATCCCCCAGAGACTCACTGGGCATTCCTCGGAGAGGCCACCCCTCGAAGGCGAGGCGTCATGGCCCATCCAGCATTCGGGCTCTGCTCAGGGCACTGCAGGCCTGCCTGCATGCAGACATGAAGGAACTACCCAGGGAGTGGTGGCGCGGTCGGAGTCTCACGTGCCCCCCTGCGGGGCCTCATCCTGTCCCATCCCATCAAATCCATCTCTGACCAGCAGAAAAACTCCCTCCTCCTAATAAAGTCCATTGACTGCACTGTGACCTTCTCAGCCTATGTGTATGTGCGTCACAGCATTTCCCTGGTACGCACACGAGGTATCCATGGTACTCTCTGGACAGTACGTGTGGCACATGTCCTGAGGTGCTGGGGTTGTGGATGTTCCTGCCTGTCTCTGGTCATGCCTTCAAGCCCTCACTGTCCATTCAAGCTGAAGCCCCGTGGGGCCCTCTGTGGGAACCAGGGGACCGAGGCCCATTGTCTGGGCCCGCTCCCGGCCCCAGTTGACAATCCCCTCCCCATACCCGTCCTCACACAGCCCCAGGTGGACCAGCTCAGCCCACTGGAGTTGAGCCAGTCCTGAGTGGGACCTCCTGGGGCAGTCCTGCCGCCACTTCCCGTGCCTGTCCCTCCTCCACCCCCCCCAACCACCCCACCCCGCCCTGCCGCCTCCCTGGAAGTGGGGAGCTGCTGGCCAGACCGTGAACCATGGGCAAGGAGCTGGGGACCACTATCCATGGAGAGCTTCCTAATGACTGCAGAATCTGACCCACCCTGCCTGGGTCTGGGAATGAGCCTGGTGGGTTGGGAGTCCCCTCCCCTTCCTTACTCCCACTGCGGGTTTCCCAACCCAGCAGGTCAGAGGCTCGGCCCTGTCTACCCCACCCCTTTCGACCCCTCCCAGGACCAATGCCTTCCAGACTGGACTGTCCCTGGCAGGGACCCCAGGCCTCCACTCCAGGCTGTCCTCCATACTGCACCTAGAGCAACCGCACTCCTGTATCTGACCGCACCCCCAGACCCTACCCCACCAAGCCAGCATCTGTTCCGCCGGCCCTGCAAGCCTCCGGGCGTCCCTGCGTTGTGGGGAGAACGGGCCTGGGCCTGGGCCTGGAGGAGGGCCTGCTGGCCTGGCCGCCGCCTCCACCGCCCCCAGCCCAGCTCCTCGGCCTCCCGAGGGCGTGAGCCCGGGCTGGGCTGCGGACGCCCCCGGGTGCAGCACGCCCGCCTCCGCAGTCGCGGGCGGACCCCAGCGCCCGCACCGGCGGGCGTCCCCGCCGCCCGCCCTCGCGGAGCACTGCCGAGACCTGCCCTGTGTCTGCCGCCGGGGGCGGGGCCTGCAGGCCGGGGGCGGGGCGCGTCTCACTCCCGGGCCCGCGACCCGCCGCGCAGTCTCCGCGCTCCGAGCCGCCGCCCCCACCCCTCCCCGCGCCCGGACTCCGACGCGTGGCCGGTGAGTGCGCCGCCTGGCTGGGCGGGCCGGGAGGGGCCGAGTGTCCCGGGACCCTGCGCGGCCCGGCCCCGGAGGCCCGGCTGCGGGCGCCGGGAGGCCTGGTCCCGCCGGCCGGCAGCAGTCCCCTCCCGGCCCTTTCCGGAGCGGGACGGAGTGGGCGCCCGGGGCCGGGCGCCTCCTGGGCCTTCGCACAGGCCTGGCGGCCCCTACGACCCCACCCGAGCATCCTAGTCATTGTCTCTGGACACCGGTGCCCGTCCCTCCGCCGGGGTGCGGGTGGGCGCGCCGCGGGCTCGCGCGGGCGGGGACTCCTCCTCGGGCCTGGCTGGCGCCGAGTGCGGGACTGCCCTGCTTGGGGCGTGGGCCGCGGGCCGCGGCGGGCCCGGCTGAGTTGCAGGGGCCAGGGCGGGGCGGCTCGGTCCCGGGCCGCGGGGACTATTTCTGGCCGGCGCCTTCCCAGGGGGCTCACATCCGCCAGGCACTCCCGGAAAGAGGGGCCCCTCCTCCGCCCGCCGCCCGCGCGTGGGGGCCGGACCTGTGTCGGGAGAATCAGCCTCCTCGGAAGGCTGGGACCTCACCACGGGCCCAGGGGCAGCCTGCGGGCACGTGAGGCTCCCGTAAGCCCAGCTCCAACCGAGGGGTCTGCGTCTGGTTTTGTTTTGCTTTTCCCTTCCGAGGCCGAAGGGACCGCTGCTTGGTGGGCTCAGGGACGGTGGCGGGTCTGGCAGGAAGGCCCCGGGGCGGGGTGCTTGGAGAAGGCGGGTGGTCCCTCCCCGGGATCCTACTGTGCAGAAATGTTTTCCGCCCTGCCCCGCCCAAGCACAGACCAAAATACCGGGCCTGGCCTCTCCCCTCCCTGCCCGCTCTGGAAACCCAGCTGGTCAGAGCCACTGCCAGGGGCGGCTGCAAGGACGGGTGCCGGGCCCTTGCTGATCCAGCGTGGGCCAGACCGGTGACCTGCCCCTGCCCTCCCAGTGGAGCCTCCTAGGGAACTTCCGTCCACCTGTCTCAGAGAGGATCCGTCCTCACTAGCCAACCAGGTGAGCGCGGGGTGGGGCAGGTGAAAGTTCGGCTCTGAGTGGTGCTGTGTAGTCTGGAAACGTAGCCTGGGGCACTCAGCTGCCACCTGCGCCCCGGGGCCCTCTCCCCCCACCCCAGTGCGGACACCCCACAGGAGAGCAGGGAAGGGGGCCCTGGGGTGCCACTCGGGAGCTCCTGTAGCTTCACATCTTGCTGGGGCTGGTGGGACCGCCCCCTTTCCAGCAGAGAGGACCAGCAGAGGAAGTACCCCCAGGTCTGGGGGATGGGTTTCTGCGGGCTCCGCATGCCCAGAACCGCCTGTTCTCACCCTGGTGGGGAGGAAGGCAGGCCTGGCTTTTAACAGACACCTGAGGGGCTTCCCTGAGGCCGTGGGGCTGGTAAGGGGCAGGTCCGTCCATCTGTGAGTGGCCTCCTCCTCCCCCCAGCAGCCGGTAGGTGCCTGCCAGCCTGCCGGCCTGTGATGTGGAGCCCCGGGAATGCTGTGTGTGTGTGGGGAGGCGGGTGGGGCCTGCGTGAGCTCACCCTGAGGTACCTGCTGGGGCTTCTGACCCTGGCTGCCAGCAGGGGTGAGTCAGCCGGTGACGGTTGGAATCCTTCATGGCCCCCTGGTGCCCTGGGCTCTGGTCAGGGGAGCCAGGCCCTTCGGCCTTCAGCTTGGCTGCGGGCACTAGACATCCGCCCTGGCTGCGGTGGGGGGTGGGGGGTGGGGGGTGGGAAGGGGGCTCCCGAACTGCCCCTCCAGGAAGCGTCCAGGTTCTCACGGATGCGTTGCCAGGACCTTCACTCGGGGCCAGTGGTGGGCTTGGCTTCAGCCAGGGGCTGGCCTGGGTGCCTGTGTCCCCTCCTACTGACCTCCCCTGGCCTCTCGGCCCCAGGATGGGGGAGTTCAACGAGAAGACCACGTGTGGCACCGTCTGCCTCAAGTACCTGCTCTTCGTCTTCAACTGCTGCTTCTGGGTGAGGAGTGGGCACCCCCTCCCGCTGGCCTCCGCCGCTCCCATTCCTGGTCCTTAAGGGGAACCCTGGCCTGGGGGCGGGCGTGCCGACCAGTGTGCGCTGCCCACAGCTGGCTGGTCTGGCCGTCATGGCGGTGGGCATCTGGACGCTGGCCCTCAAGAGTGACTACATCAGCTTGCTGGCCTCGGGCACCTACCTGGCCACAGCCTACATCCTGGTGGTGGCTGGCGTTGTTGTCATGGTGACCGGCGTTCTGGGCTGCTGCGCTACCTTCAAGGAACGGCGGAACCTGCTGCGCCTGGTTAGCAGGGCACCGGGCTGCTGGGGGCGGGGGGGGGGGGCTCTGGGGCCCCGGTGAGAAAGGGAATGGTGGGGGTCAAATGTGACGCCGCAGGACAGCCTCTGCGGTGCTCACCTGTGCCAGGGGTGGGGGGCATCCCTGCATCCCAGCTCGGCCAGCCGAGGGGAACTGTCAGGGAGTGCCAGCACCCACCCACTGCCATGAGCCCTCTGTGGCCACTTGGGATCTGAGGTTGGGGGCTCTGCTCTGTCGTGCCTGGGCGCCAGGAGTCCTCACGGGACAGGGGTGTCTGCGCCCAGCCCCAGCTAACCGTCCCCACCCCCTTCCCCCCGCCCCCCAGTACTTCATCCTTCTCCTCCTCATCTTTCTGCTGGAGGTCATCGCTGGCATCCTGGCCTACATCTACTACCAGCAGGTGAGGGGCCTAGACAGGCCACACGGGGACGCACACACGCGGGGACACAGACACACACGCGGAAACGTGCCCGTGCAAGGTCACAGATGGGCACGTGTGAGACAGGCACACATGCTTGGAAGGACACACGCTCCCCCCTCCCCCATGTTCCAGAGGCCCCTGGGGGGGGAGGGGCTCACAGTGCGGATGGACAACTTGCCTGTAGCGCCCAACAGGCCCACTTGGGGCTCATGCAGGGAGGAAAGTGTCCATGGGACCTGGAGCTCCCTCCCTGTCCTCAACCCTGTCCACGGCCACCTGGGACACTTGTCCAGCCCAGCCCAGCCCAGCCCCTCCCCAGCCAGCATCTGGCCCTAGCTCTGCTTGGAGACCCTCCCCCCACCTCCCCCCGGTCTGTCCCTGCCTCCACGTGCCCCAGCTTGGAGGGTCTTGGATTGTTCTGCTGAAGCTGTCCCCTCACCCCCAGCTGAACACAGAGCTCAAGGAACACCTGAAGGACACCATGACCAGGCGGTACCACCAGCCAGGACACGAGGGTGTGACCAGTGCGGTGGACAAGCTGCAGCAGGAGGTATGTGGGCACCACGGGGGTGGGTGTGCACACCCCTGCGGGCCCCCCCCGGGCCCCTGAGGGAGTCCCTGCCCCAGGGGCTCAGCCCAGGCCGCGTTGCCGCTGCAGTTCCGCTGCTGTGGCAGCAACAACTCCCACGACTGGAGGGACAGCGAGTGGATCCGCTCCGGCCAGGCGGGTGGCCGCGTGGTTCCCGACAGCTGCTGCAAGACTGTGGTGACCGGCTGCGGGCGGCGGGACCACGCCTCCAACATCTACAAGGTGGAGGTAGGTGCCTGGGCTCCCTGGTGAAGGGCTGGGGAGCCGCGGCAGCCCCGGGTGCCGGGGGCCCACCCGAGGGGCCGGACTCGCCCACCTTTGGCACCTTACCCCTCCCCCGCCAGGGCGGCTGCATCACCAAGCTGGAGACCTTCATCCAGGAGCACCTGAGGATCATCGGGGCAGTGGGCGTTGGCATCGCCTGTGTGCAGGTTCGGGGGGGCCCCCACGGGTGCAGGGGACGCGGGCGGCTGGTGGCCGGGCCCTGCTCACCCCGGCTCCGTGCCGCAGCTCTTCGGCATGATCTTCACGTGCTGCCTGTGCAAGAGCCTGAAGCTGGAGCACTACTGACCCTGCCGGGCGCCCCGCGAGTGCCGCAGCTTCGCCGCCTGACTACTGAGCTGACGCTACTGATGGCCCCAGGGCCAGAGTCCCAGGACGCTGCTCCGTACCCTCTCCCCGCTCTGCCAGGGAGGTGGCGTTCTCACGTGTGCACCCCCGTGCCGCCACCGTGACCTCTGGGGACCCCCTCCCTCAGAGGGAGCTTCGAGTGCCTTTCTCTCCAGACCAGAGGGCTGAGGCGGGGCCCTCCGGCTGCGGGGAGGGAGGAATACTCTGCCTGGTGTGGGCACACTGGGTTCTGACAGTCAAGTCCCTCTCTGCTCCTCCTGTGGGGCTGGGGCCCTGGGGGGGGGTGGGGGGGGCCACCCCCCATGCCTGTGCTCCGCCAGAGGGGCTGGTTTGGGGTGAACTGGGCAGAAAGGGGCTGGCCCCCCCAGGGTGCTCCTAGACCCCTGGACACACCTCTGCATGGTGGTCAGGGCACCGCCGGGTGGGGGCAGCCGCAGGCAAAGAGTCCCAGATGCACCTGCCGCTGGGTTGCCTACCGCCACCCCTCCCACCCCCCAGCCCTGCTCAGGAAAGCCAAGCGAGCCCGGTCCTGTCCTGCAGGTCCTGTATCTGCCCTCCCAGTCAGGCCTCTGCTGCCCGAGCCCCTGCTTGGATTCCCCACCACTCCCCCCACTGAAAGGCCACAAGCTCACTTGTTCACGATCACCTCCCCTTGGCAGAAGCAGGGGGTTGTGGGTTCACTCACTGCTGTATCACAAATGCCTAGAACTGCTGCTGCCATGTGACAGGCACTCAATAAAAGTTTGTGGACTGAGTGGGCTTACTCCGTGAGCGACAGACCTGGTTCTGGTCCTCAGGGCCTTCTCCCCAACAAGGGGGACAGAACCCAGTCCCACAAGGGGCCAGGAGGGCGCATCCCGGTGGTCCCAGGCAGCCACGTGGGAGCCAAGGACTGATGGGACTCCAGGGCCGAGAGGCCAATGGCAGACAGCTGAGCACAGGCTGCTTGCAGAGCCTTGCCGGTTCTGGGACGGAAGAACGGTGGTGTGGCCAGAGCCTCATAGAGGCGACAGAGGCCTCGAACGCTGGTTTCTAAACCCCCTTCTGGCTCACGTAGGGATTAGGAAAGGGGGTGTGGGCTCAGGAATGAGGAAGGAGCCCTGAGCTTTGGCAGGACGTGAACTGGCAACAGAAGCCAAGGCTTAGGCCGTCTCCCCTGGGCAGACCCTACCTTCCTGCCACAGGTGTGTTTACTGGTTCTCAGAGGACCCCATGTCAGACATCTGGGCAGTGGGGCTGGCCCTGAAGAAGGTGCCAGAGAAAGTTGCCTCTGTTTCTCTTAACCACAGGCTCCTGCCTTCTGCCTGCCGGAGGGCACCAGGGTTTGCCGACTCCCGTCCAGGGTGATGGCTGCGGGCTCGAAGCCTCAGCCTGAGCTGGAACAGGACGGAAGTCCCCGGAAGACAGCTGTTCGGTGGGGCCACAGGATTAAATGCTAGTGCCCAGGGCCCTGGGAGCTTGACCGGCTCTGACACCCAGCAGAGCCTCCTAGGCCCACCCTCAAGCTGCTGTGAGGGTCTCAAGGGTGGCAGTGGAGGCTGGGCCCTCCCCCAGCAGGAACATGGCCAAGGGAAGGAGCCTGCTGGGCTTGGCTGGTGCCTAGAAGCTTCTGGCAGTAAGACCTTCTGGATGGGCAACTGAGACACAGCAGGCACTCTATTCAGGGCCCAGGAAATCTGGTTGTTGAGATCCTGGGAGGGGTTTTGGGGAATTTCTGTGCTAGGTCTAAGGAGCACCCAGAACATGGGGGTGGGGATGCCAGCGTCCCCTGGCCCCCTAACCCAAGTGCTGTTGGCCGTCTGAGACTCTGTTGGGCTGTGAGAGCCCACACTCCAGGAACCCCCACCCCCAGGCTGAATGGCTGTCATTTGAATGGCTCTTCCTCCCCCTGGGCAGTGAGGGCCATGTCCATCCCTAAGCAGCTTCAGGCATGAGACAAGGGAGTCCCACAAAAACCAGGCCAACCGTTAGGACATTCTTGTTGTTCTGCAAAGACCTTTACTGGACGGTTCCTTCCAGACTGGAAGACACACACCCGCAGGCAATGCACGGGCATGCTCCAGGCTATCCACGCCTCACAGGGAGGAACTCTGGGCAAGACTCTGCCGGCCCCTGGTGAGCACAGCGGGCGGGTGGGCTCCAGGGCCCTCACTTCTCCAGAGGCGCATAATTGAGCAGCTTCTCGATCAGGTCCACGTGGGCCAGCAGCATGCGACGGCAGCAGTAGCGCTTCAGGCCAAGTGCATCCAGAGCGTCCCTGTGGGCAAGGACAGCAGGCCGTGCTCCGTTCATCCAGGCACTTCCGGGCAGATGGCGGGCCCTGCCCAGGCTCGGGCAAGCCACACTCGGCTGCCGTGGGATGGTTCCAGCTCGGCTCCACAAGTCAGGGAGGGAGACTCCAGGAGCACCGCCCCACCCCCCGTCTCTGTCTCATTTGTCAAGCCAGTTAGAGTTGTCAGTTTTGCCAGGGACTGAGCCCCAGCCACCCTGAACACTGCTCCGGAGGTGGCAGGTTGGGACAGAGCAGGCCAGGTTGGGAGGTCCCTGACGGTGGTATGCTTGCAAGGGGGTCCTGTGCAGGCTACCAGCCACTCACTCACACTCTGGACATTGGAACAGACTCATTAGTACCCGGCATGAGCACTCAGCCCATCCCGGGCCTCCGCATTCGTCCCAAACATTCGAACCCCAGGCCCCAGGGGGTTTGAATGTGGTCAGGACAGGGGACTGTCCACACAGGAGCCAAGAGTCAGACTGTAGTGGCAACAGGGATTCAGACAATATTGTGGTGGTAACTGCAGTGTTAAGGAGCAAAGCCAGAAAAGAGCCCCCGCCGCCCAGCACAGCGTGACACACATGGCTATGTGGCCAGGAAGCTTGTTCTATATCCCCAAGGGGCAAATGGTTTTGCCAAGACACGGGGGTGGGTCTAATGGCAGAGAGAGGAGAGAGAGCAGGAGGACAGGGAGGAAGCTGACGACTTAGGTGCCATGACTTGCCAGGGGATACTTAGAAGTCCCCAAGATACCGGCGGCTTGATACCCAACTCCCCTCCTCTCCCCAAACTGCAAGGAGGGGGTGGGGGTGGGGGCGGTGGCAAGGCTCCAGTGAGAACACATCAGTGGAGCAGGGTTGGGAGAGAGCCTAGGGAATGAAAGCTCCCGAAGAGTCACCTATGTTGATACAAATGCCCGCTCCCACCCCGCCAGGACCCGGGACCCCGTCCCGCAGTTCCCTCGCCCCCGCGCCTAGCAGCAGCCCAGCCGCAGACCGGGACCCCTGACCTCGTCCTCCGCCCCTTGTCCGCACGCGTCACAGATCGGGACCCCCTCGACCCCAGAGCCCCACCCCCCGCCCTTCAGTCCCGCAGGCCGGGACCCCTCGACCCCCGTTCCCCACGCCCCCACCCGGCCCGGCGCCTCACCCCTCGGTGTACTCGGCCTGCAGCAGCCCCAGGTAGGCCTCCCACTTGTTGCCGACGATCTTTCCGCAGGTGAAGCAGCGCACGGGTATGATCATGGCGGCGGCAGCTCAGCGCTCGCTCGGTCTGATCTCGCCGCGCTTCCGCCGCGGAGCCAGCCCCGCTTAGGGCGCGTCCATCGCCGGGGGGGAGCCCAGCCCCGCCCCCAGCCGCCCCCCAGCCCGCCCCGCCGGCCCCGGTGCCGTCGGCGTCCGCTTCCCCCCGTGCCGAGTTCCATTCGCGTGGACCGGGGGTTCCGGGGCCCGCGCGGCCGCGGCAGGAGCAGGCGGACCCCCCCCGGCCTTCTCTTTGGTACATCCCGACCTACGGCGTCCCTAGAGGGCCCGAAAGGCCCCGACGGCGGCCGTTCGCCTTCCTCGTGTCCGCATGACTGACAGCTGCGCGGCGGGCGGACCGCGCGCAGGTACGGAGTCCGCGCGCGGGGCATGAGGCCAGGGTCCCGCCCCCCGCAGCCCCCCAGCCGGGTCCGGGAGCCGAGTTGAGCTGAACCCGCGCGGAGTTGGAGCCCCGATCCTAGCCGCAGCAACAAGTGGCGGGGCCGGGGGCGCGGCGACCCGCGCGGCGGGGGTGGGGTGGGGTGGGACACGGGGGGCAGAGAGGAGCCGGCCGGTGGCCGGCGGGGACCTGCCGCGGCGGGCGGACACGTACGGGCTTTCCCGCCGCCCCTCCCCGCCTGGAGCCGCTGCCCGCGCGCGCCCGGGGGTCTCTGTGGCAGAGTTTGGCGGTCCCATCCTCAGCCGTGGCCTGGCCCGCTCGTCCGCACCGTGTCGGTCCCGGCCCGTCAGTAGCCTGTAGCCCCGACGGCGGGAGGGCGCGGCGGACTCAGCGGCAGTTCCTCTCCCCCCAGCGCTGCAGCGATCCGCTTCGGCCCGCGTCCCCCCTCCCTTCCTCCCGAAGAAGGGTCTGGGGGTGGGGTGCGGAATGGGTCTGCACCCAACTTGGGCCAGGCAGTGCTGGGTAGCCTCTGATCTGGGGACGTCGGGCCTCTGAGGACTCGGGAGAGGGGGGAGGCTGGAGAAGGGTGGGTGGTCCGGGAGGGCGTCGTGGAAGAGGTGCCTTTTGAGCTGAACTCGAAGATTTCATGGGGGTGAGCCTGAGTGTGTGTAAGGGAGTGGACTGATCCTGGCAAAGGGAACCCTCGGACGGAGGCCTGGAGGCTATACCTGCGCGACAGCTCAAGGCCACAGGTTTGTGCTGGGGCCAGAGGTGGAGCTAGGGGTGAAGGGGCAGGAGCCACAGAGGATTTAGAGGAAGGTCTAGCTGTGTCTCTGGAAATGGGGTGGGTGACGTGAGCTCCTTGATCTTGGTGTGGGAGATGGGGAAGAGCAGTGTACGGTGAGAGGCAGGGAAGGCTCCCTGGAGGAGGTAAACTTTTGGGCTGTGGGGGATGGATGTGTTACAGAGTGGCACCTGTGACGTAGGTATGTGTGTGTGTGGGGAGGGGCTTGTCAGGGTCCCTGGCCGGGGGCCTCTGGATCTCCGGTAGGGGTGAGTAGGGCCTGTGCTGAGTCCCGGGCATCGGCTAACTGTCCTCTCATGGGTGGATGATGGATTCCGGTCTTAGTTGAGGGGCAGGGAGACGCAGGGTCCCCTGAGGCCTGGGTGGGGCTGGCCAGAGCTGCTGCCTGCCTGGCGTCTGTGCCCCCACCTTTGCCTGGGTCCTGGATAGTCTGCCCAGTGCATTTGTCATCCCGCACGCGGGCACGTGCGGAGCCACGAGTGAGGCCACTTCCCTTCCCAGCTGCCCCCCTCCCCCCCCCCCCCACCGCTACTGGACGCACATCCTGTCCCTGGACAGAGGGGCAGGATTGGGGACCTTGAGTCACAGTGGCCTGGGTGCAGACCCAGGCTCAGCTGCAGAGGCTGCTGGCAACTGTGGAGGTGAGGGACACAGGGGAGGGGATCCAGGCTTCAACTGGGTGGACCTTGGGGAGCTGGTGGGGGTGGAAGGCTTCCTGGAGGAGGAGCCCAGGGCCTGCCCCACCCATGCTCCTACCCGGATCAGTTGTTTACTCTGAAAGAGTGAGGGGAATGAGCCTCCCGCCCTGATCCTGGCTGGAGCCAAGTTGACATTCCTGGAATTCTGAGAGCTGTGTGTAGTTTTGGGGGCGGCGGTGGCCTCCTCTTCCCGGGCTCCTCCCTCCAGCTCTCTGACTTCCGAGGAGAGGAGAGGCCACGGGGAGCATCATGGCTGCCCCACCTTAGCCTGTGTGCCCTCAACATAGGTGTTCACGGAGGCCCCTTCGGGCGTTTGATCCTGTCGTCTGTCTCTACTCTGCCTTGGCTCAGCCCTGACCAGGGGACACTGGGGAGCCTCAGAGGTCAGCCCTGCCCCCTGTCCCCTGCCTCTGTCGTGGGTGACCACGTTCCTCTGTGTGTGTGTGCCACGGGCCAGGCTCTCTTCAGAGAGGGCAGGAGGGAGCCATGGGGGCCTAGGGCACTGGTGGGAGGTGGGGGGACCTCGCTTCTCCTCTCGGTGTGCAGTGTCAGCACAGATGTGGCCCAGGCCTCCGGCCAGAGAGAGGGCCAATTTCTTGAGAATGGGGCATCCTATCCCCAGTGGTGGGAGGCATAGGGAGGGAGGAAGGGAGGGCTGTGCTCACATGTGGTTGGGAACCCGTGAGCCACGTTTCCTGCTAGAAGAGGGTCACTGCAGGGCACGCAGGGGACAAGGAGAGATCAGCGGCTGAAGTTTTTGCTGCTGAGAGGCTCTGGCCCGGAGCCTTGCCCTGTCAACAGGCCAGCCGCAGGGCCAGCTTGGCCTGGGAGTCAGCTGGTCCTGAAATCAGTTTCTCCATCTGTAAAGTGGGTGGGACCAGAAGCTGCCCAGCTGGAGGGTCAAAACCCTGACCTTGCAGGCCTGGCCCCTGGCCCCTCTTGTTTGGGTGGATGTGTGCTCATACCGGGGTGCGCAGGACGGGGTGGGGTCCGTGAACATACATGCTCCGATGCCTCCCCAGGGCCAGGCGGGTCGCTTGCCTGCTGTACCCACACTAGCCCTTGGCCCTGGGGTCGCAGGGGTCGTGAGTGGTGCCATTTGCAGGTGTGCTTGAGGCTGGATTGGCCTTAAGCTGACGACCGCCCCCCCTCTGGACGAGCCTGTCTGCCAGCTGGGCCGCCTGGGCCCGACTGGGGCTCCCTGAGGGTCCTGCTCCGTCTGGGCCTTGGTGGCTGGGAGCAGGGGTGGGCACACACTTGGCTACCAGAGGCAGGAGGCCCCCAGCGCCTGTGGGAGGTGGAAAGGTGCCCCCCGCCCTGGGTCCTAATTGTGTCCCCTCCACCACCACCTCCAGCAGACCTGAGGGTCAGGGGGAGGGGGAGAGGAGCAGAGGTGTGGGGGGAAGACCTGAGGTTGGGGTTGGCCTTGCTGGGCCCAGGAGAGCCTGGAGGCCCCTTGGTGGCCTCTTCACAGGGACCCCTCCCCCGGAGCGGGTGTCTCCGAGCCCCGGAGGCGGCTGCAGTTGGGGGGTGGCGGGGGTGGCCTTGCCTGGGCTCCGTGTGGGGAGGGTGTGCAGGGCGGGGGCCCGGGTGGGCGTCGGGCCTGCCGGGCTGGGTCAGCAGCTGGAAGGCTGCCAGCACAGGACTGTTTGTGTTGGCCTCCGGGCTCCTCCAAGCTGCCTCTGAGCCTGCTCGGCCGGGGGGCCCCGGGCAGGCCTCGGCTCTGCTCTCCCCGCCGATCTGCCTCTGCTGGGGCTCTGCTGCCCGGCCAGGCCCCTGCTGCCTCTCAGCTTCTGGGGCTCAGGGTGGGCCACGCCACTGGCCCTCCCCCCCCATCTCTGTTTCGGCTTTCGGGCTCGTTCCTCTTTGAGTGCGACTTTGGTCTGGCCAGGTAGGTGCCCACGGCCTTCTCATGGCTTAGGTTCCCTTGGGGTCCCTCACTTGCCCTGCAGAGTCGAGAAGCCCCAGCCCAGGATCACCGGTGTGTTTGTCTTGGGGCTCTCCCTCCGCCCTGTCCCTGCTGCGGGTTCCGCTCTGGGGGATGTGGGCGTGCAGACCCTGCATGCAAAGGAAGCCCAGAGCAGGGAATGGGGAGGGAGGCTTCCTGGAGGAGGAGGCCGGGCCTGCAGAGAGACGGAGACAGCTCCGGTCCCGGTCCTGTTCAACCCCTGTGCCCTGCCCCAACCACAGGGTTCTGTCTAGGCTGCCCTAGATGGGAGCGGGGGGCTCTGGACTCATGGAGGACACCGTGGGGGCCAGAAGGGCTAGAGGTCATTCATGGAGGGTCCCGGGCTGCCTTGGGGGCGAGGGCTGGGAGTGTGGCTGCGCAGTGGTCTCATCCAGCCTCAGCTTTGTGTTGGCCGTGGGACTTCCTCACGTAGGGGCCCCAGGAGGGTTGGGGGGGCCGCTGGTGGATCTGCCCTTTAGGCCCTGCCCAGGAGGCCCTTCTGTACCCGCCCCCCTGCCCCTCCCGGTTCCCAGGTCTTGGGGTGGGGGCATGGTACGGTATGATACATGGGTTTTAGCTTCTAGAATGTTGCTGTGGGCTTTGGGCCCCACAGCCCCTGGGTGGGGGGGGCTCATCAAGGAAAGTGGATGAGGTGTGCCCCCCCCCCCATCGCCCTTGCTGCTTCACCGGGCCTGAAACCCCTCCGTGGACGCTTCATTCCTGGGCACGGGGACTGCTGAGGGGCTGGGAATTGGTCTGCTCGTCGGCCCCAGGCACAGGTCTGGTGGACTGGCGGGCAGTGGGTGGCCCACGGAGGATGGGCGTGAGGGAGTGGATGGCCGCCGTGGTGCCGTCCCCCCTTGGGCTGCCGAGAGGACCGCCTGCCCCACCCCCAGGCTGCAAGGAGCACCTGGTCTGAGGAGGGAGAATTGGGGGGCCTGGCTGGGATGCCCTCAGAGCCGCCCCTCCCCACCCCGTGTGACCTTGGAGTCCCCTTCTCAAAACCCTGGCTGGTGGGGGAGGACAGGACCCTCCCGTGAGTGCCGATGGCAGATGAGCGGGCCTGGTGAGTCACCCCCAGCTGGCTCTGTGGGGAGAGAGTGAGGCTGGTGGCTCAGGGAAGGAACGGGCGGGGTGCAGAGCGTCTCGGGGGAAGCGGACCCCGAAGGCTGACCTCGAGGGGGTGGGACAGCACGACATGGCCCGTGTTGTGCTTGAGTTCCTGCTTCTGAACACGTGTGTTCTCCGCGCGCGTGGCCCCCGCACGTGCTGTGTGTGTGTGCAAGCCTGCGTCTCAGGACGAGCGACCCAAGGTCGGGAGCAAAGCCCTATTTGACACCCACCCCCGGCTGGTCCCCTGAGGCTGGCAGTGCGCCCCCGCCCCCTAGCTGCTCTCGCCTGCCCCTGCAGGGACCTGGTCCTGAGTGGAGGGTTGCTCTTAACCCCCCAGGAGCCTGTCCCGTCTCGGGGAGCCCCCGCGCAGGGCGCGGTGTGGCCTCCACCGTGCCCGCCTTCCTTTCCACAGGGCTCCCGCCCGCCTTGGCTGTATCGACCGCAGGCCGACCTGCCGGCTCACTTTCAGGAGGATCAAACACCACCGGCTTCTTCTCTGTGGCAAGCCCAGGTATGTCACAGCCTGGCCGAGCAGTAGGGGTGCGGACCTGGGCTGCCTCGTGGTTTCACCCACTCCTGGCCCGGGGGCCTGGCCAGTAGGATGCTCTCCGGGTCCTTAGAGTCTGAGCCAGCCAGATGCCGTCTCCTGAATGTGTCTCATTGGGGCCCCGCCTGCCGGAGGAAGGGGACTCCTATTGGGGCGAGGCTGGACTTCGGGGACAGGGTCCCCCCTACGTGGCTTCAGCCCTGATGCATGCGTGTCCTCATTCCAACTGGCCCCAAGACCCTTGGCTGAGTTTTCCAATGTCGTTTCAGACGGACTCTCGTCACCTGGGGGGGAGTGGGTGTAGGGTTTTGTAGATGGGATGTTGTGGGGGACGTTGGGACGGTGACAGCTGAGTGAGATAGTGAGATAGAGCTGGGTGCTGGGGCCCAGTGGGGGAACCCAGGCTGTCCCCCGTCTGCCCCCTGCCCTGCCCCGCTCCAGCGTGATGGGGGGGTGGTAGAGAGGGGAGCCCAGGGCTCCATGGGGAGTCCCCCCCCCCCCCAGCTATGGCCAAGGCCACTTCCGCATCCTTGGAAGCCTGGCCCAGGGAGCCAGGCTGAAGGAAGGCTCCGGCCCTCAGGCCCTGTCCCCACACACCTCTGGCCCCAGCCTCCTTGGGGACAAAGCTGACAGGCTTTATTTCGGCCCCTGGAGGTCTGACTGTGCTTCCCTGAGTTGTCTGGCCGTGGCGTGCAGGGGTGATGCATGGGTGGGGGGAGGTGGTATCCGTGTGGGGCACGTAGGGTGAGGTGGAGTCACGCCCGGGTCCTCCCTTGGCCCACCTGCGCCCACAAGTGCACTCTGAACACCCAGTCTCACACGTGGGCCTCCCTGAGTGCCCACCCTCGGCCTGGGCTGTGGAGCTGGCTGACTCGGGCCAAGGGGGCACGGGGGTCTCCAGGCTCATCGGCTGCCACTTGGTCCCTGGTTTCTGTAGGGCCTGGGGCCCTCCACCACCTGCTTCTCCACTGGGACCCTGGCACGTCACTGCTGTGTCCCTTTCGTGGGGCCCAGACGTGCCAAAGAACTCTGGGAAAAGAAAAGGGTAGAGGGGCCGTGGGAAACCCCGGGTGGGCCAGCAGCGTGAGACAGGCAGAGACTCTGGGACTGTCCTGTCCCCACTCCCTGCCAGCGCCAGCTCTGCTCTGGGGGCCGAGCTGCGGTTCTCGGAAGAGTCGTCAGGGGGCAGCAGAGGGTTCATGCTTGGGGGCCTCAGGGCCCAGCAGGGCTGCCAGAGGGCACTCGGCCTGCAGCCCTCCAGACAGTCCTGCTCTGGCTTGTGCACAGCCCCCCAGACCCGCTGTCTCCCGCACCACTCAGTCTCTAATTTGTCACCTTGTCAGTGTCACTCCCCACCCCCTCCCCTGCACCCTTGCTCCTACTTTCCCCTTCCCTTCTCTCCTGACTCCTCCTCCTTCCCCTGTCTCTCCCACCCCCTCCTCTCTCTCCCCTCTGCTACTTGACTCTCAGGGACCTTGAGCCAGCCCTTCCCTCTTTGGACTTCGGAGTCTGGGACCGTCCCGTTGGGGGGACACTGCCAGTGGACTCCCATGGCGACCTGGTAGGCCTTGACTGCAGCCCTGAGCCCAAGGTGTAGGACCCACATCCCCCAGGCCCAGAGCCTTGAGAGGCGGGGGCTCAGCTCTCCTTTGGCCTCTGGGGTGCAGGCCCAGGGTCAGATAGGGAGGAGGCATCGGGCTTACATGCTGATGCGTCCCCCCCCAAACACCAGGGGGCCCCAGAGACCATGCTGCCCCCACCAGTGGGGTGAGCCGTGGGGGTGCAGCTGGGGGGGACAACTGTCCCCATCTGCCATTGGGGGTGTGTGTATGCACCTGTAGACAGTTCCTGGTACGCGTGCCTGTACACGAGCACATGGCACATCCAGAGTGACAGGCTAGTGTGCACACCAGCAGTGCAAGGGGCACTAGTGCACGTTCCAGCGTGTGTATGTAAGTCACCCAGGGAATCTGTGAGCTTGGCTCGGGCCCGCGTCTGCGTGCGAGTGTGGATGTGTCCGGGAGGTGCAGGGTCTGACTTCCAGGCCAGGCTGGTGCACGATGAGCTGTGAGGCCCCTTCAAAAATGACCAGTAATGCCAAGACAGTGGCGCCAGGGCATCAAAGCAGTGAGGGGCTCTATGTGGCTGCGTGTGACCTGCGGCAGGGAAGCCGAGGGCCAGGGCAGGGGGTCTGCCCTCAGCAGCCCTGCCGGCACACCCTGGCTGAGTTGAAGGAGCAAAGGGCCTCGGGAGTGGGGATCCGCGCCTGTTTTCAGGTGCCCGGTGATCACCCACACCCTCTTGTGTGTTCCCGCCCCTCTCTGTAAGTCCGAAAGCCTCCCCACGGGTCTTGCCGAGTAACCTGCCCTCCTGGGCACCCTCCCCACTTGCCCTCCCTCGTCCCAGCCCCTCTGAGGGGCTCGTCCTTTAAGCGGCAGTCCTGCCTCCTGCCCCAGCAAGATTCCCTCCCTCTCCCCCCCCCCCCCCGCCCAGGTTGGGTACCCCAGGCTGATTCCGGTGCCCACAGACGCCTCTCCCCATCCAGGCTGTGAGCCGCCCGGGTTTTGGGGTCCCCGCGCGGCCGTCACCAGCCCGGGCTGGAGGTGAGGGATGCTGCTTGGAGAAAGCACACCCCAGGGCGTGCTCGGGGCTACATTGTAAGGCGCTCTCTCGCTGTGGGGATCAAAGTCGAAGCCGCCCCAGGTCACCACCAGAAAGCAACTGGGCCATCCCTTCATTTGCATAGCGCAGTGGTATCTCGAGCGCGGTCGGGGGTCTCCAGGCCCGGCGTGGGGGGGGGGGAGGGGAGGAGCAGAGCGGTCGCGGCGGAAGGCTGGGGGCCTCGCTCCCGGGGCTGAGCGCTGCCTGGGCCGTGGCCTTCGGCCCCCTCCAAGGCTGCCCCTGCCCTACGAGAGCATCTTCCTCTCGAGCCCGGGGACCCGGAGAGCCAGGGGCGCCGGCGCGGGCGGAGCGGCCGGGGCCGGGGGCGGGGCGGGGGGGGGGGGGTCGTCGCCCCGGGAATGCGATTGGCGGGCGCCCGCGGAGCAGTAGGATTGGCGGGGCGGGGCGGCCTGGAGGGGGGCGGAGGGGAGCGAGGGGAAGGGTCCGCGGGGCGGGGCGGCGAGGGGGGGGGGAGGGGGGCGCGGGCGAGGCGGGCCGGCGGGGAGGGGAGGGGTCCTCGGGGGGGCGGGGCCGGCGCGGATTGGCGGGGCGCGGGGCGCGGGGCGGGGGCCGGGGCTGCGGCGCGCGGACCGGGCAGGTGTCCGGGGCCGCCGCCGGGGCGGAGAGGAGCTGCGCGCCCGGCTGCCGGGGCGGGGGGCCGGGGCGGGGGGCCGGGGCGCGGGACGCTGAGCCCGGCGGCGGCCCTGGCGCCATGCGCCGCTCGAGCACGGACGAGTCCACCTACCGGCGCAGCCCGTCGCCGGAGGGCAAGGAGCCGGGCTTCGCGCGCGGCGGCCCCTTCCGGCGCTACAGCAGCCTGTGCGGGCACGGCGGGGACGGCGGCCCCTTCTTCGGCCTGCACGCCAACCCCGGCCCCAGGGCGGCCCCGGCGCGCTGCGCGTCGCCCAAGGGCAGCAAGTACGTGTTCTTCTACCTGGACCTCTCCTTCGTCTTCCTCCTAGAGCTGAAGCGTTGCAGCATGGCGCGCGGCTGCCTCCAGGGCGTCAAGTTCCTCATGTTCGCCTTCAACCTGCTCTTCTGGGTGAGTGGCGGCGGGCCCGGGGCGCCCGGGGCTGCGGCGCCGGCCCGGCCCGACTCTCAGCACGGTCCAGAGTCGCTGCTCCGGCAGGGATGGGGGGGCGAGGCTCCAGGACGCAGACGGGCGGGGCGGGGTGGTGGCGGTGGCGGTGGCGTGCCCGGGGTCGCTGCTCCAGCGGGGGGCCCGGTGGACCGGCCCTTGGGGCGCGCTTCCGGTACCGCGGGGCTGTGGCCGACGCTCTGCCCGCGTCCTCTCCCCCTCTTTCGGGGCCGGACGTGTCCCGCACCTGCGCCCGCCTGCGCCGGGGTTCGCGTGCTGGTCGTGGCCGGCAGTGCGCTGGAGCTCCGGCGCTCCCCCTCCCTCCCCTCCCCTTCTCTCCCTCCGCGCCGCCAGCCGGCGTCCTTTCTTCGACCCCCCTCGCCCTCCCAGTGGAGTAACCCACCAGGCCTAGGGGCTGTGGTCGCCGAGGGGCTGTTGGGGGCCCGGTGGTCCCCCCCAAGTCTCTGCAGGTGCTGTGGGAAGGGAGAGGGGGTGTGTGCGCATGGGTGAGCTCCCTGGCCGGGGCTGACACTGAACAGGATGCCGGGCCACCCACCGTGAGTGCTGGGGAGGTGTCTGGCCTCCCTGCTGGCTCTTCCTCCTACGCGGTGTGCATGTGTGTGGGCTGGTGCCCAGAACTTTTGCTGAATGGGCTGGGTTTGCTCAGACGGGATGTGTGGGCCCAGGGTCAGAGGCGATGGTGCCACAGGGTGGCCCCTTCCTCCTCCAGAGGAGAGTAGGCACGATGACGGAGTTGACAAAATTGCCACCCGGCCCCAGCCCCATAATGGTTGGGAGCATGGTGGGTTCTGGCTGTGACAGGTGTCCCACCCGACCAGGCTGGGGTCCCCTGGCTGGGCTACCCGAGGCTTGGTGGAGGGAGGATGCCAAGGTCACTCTCTGCTCCATGGTGAATTCTTGAGCCAGCCCTCCTTCCCACAGCTAGGAGGAAGGGGGTGTGGCGTTAGCTGCAGCCTGGACCCCACGAGGCGAGGCGAGGCGAGGCGAGGCGAGGCGGCTGTCCTGCACACGCTCATTTGCACGCAGTCCCGTTAAGGCCAAATGCCCAGAATCCCGGGTCCGTCTTTCTTCACCTCCCTTCCATCCTGGGCTGTAGTTTTCTCTTCCCAGCTTGTGGAGGGGGGGGCATCAGGGGTCGCTGGGAGGCAGGGGCAGCCAGCCCGGGCTGCATTCGGGGTGAGACCCAAGGCTCCGGGCCCAGATGCCCGCTTCGAGGTGGCCACCCCGAGGGCTCGCTCTCTCTCTACAAGGGGATCCTGGGAGGGATGAGGCCCAGGTCTGGGGTGAAGTACCCCTGAGGCCAGCAGCCAGGAAGGGGGTGTTGGCGGCGGGAGCTCGGGCCCAGGCGTGTGGAGGGGCGAACATCTTGGTGCGGGATGTTGACCAGCTGCAGCGGGCGCCCGTGTGGAGTGGCTGGCAGGGTCGGCACGTCCAGGGCAACCTGATGGGAGATACCGCAGGTGACCAGATCTGACCGTGGTGACCGTGTAGTTGGTGGACTGACTGGAGGGAGCAGCGGTGGGGGGTGGGATGGGGGACAGAGACAGTCTGGTCCCGGGAAGTAGGCAAGACTTGGCTTTGTCCCTGGTCTGCCATCCTCGGTGGTCTGAGAGCTGCCCACCCTAACGGGTCCCCAGGCAGAGCTGTGTCTGCCCTGTGAACCCTAAAGGAGGGACCGTACTGGCTACAGGACAGACGTGCTTCGCCAGTCCCTGCCATGGATGACGTCCTCAACCTGGAAACGAGTAAATCAGAAACCCCTTTGGGACCCCCTCCTGGGCTGGAAAATCCAATTCCCTTTTATTATACAATTATAGCTCCCTGCCCAGCAAACTGGGCCCCTGCTGCTGGCATGTGCCCCTCCCTGTGCCAGCGTGGTGTCCAGACAGGGTCTGAGACCAGTGGGTCAGGAAGGGCATCCTGGCCTGCCCACAGTGCACAGGGAGCACCCAAGGTGAGGTGTGGTGAGAAGTCAGGAGTCTGGGTCCCTGTGAAGGTGCCACGTAAGTGCAGGTGGCCAGAGGCTATGGCCCCGCTTCCCCGGACCCCAGCCCCTTGGCTACCTGGGGGTGCTGGCCCCTCGGCCCATTTCCCACGGTCACTGGGAGACCAGGGGACGGACCACACCGGCACCCACTGGAGCTCACTGTAAGATCAGGGCCCAGGTAGTGGGAGGGGCGTCCCCGGGGCAGGACCTCAAGATGCTCACCTGTGCCAGTCCTGACCTCACCCTGCAGAGCCCCGCCGGGCCACCGTGGACGCCCTGGCTAGTGGGGAGGTCATCAGCTGCAGCGTGGGGGTGGGATGGGGGCCTTGTGTCTGGTGGGGGGCGGGGGGGGCGGTGCTCTGAGGATGGGGAAGGGGCTGGCTCGGGAGACGCTTGGCCTAAGCGTTTTACTTAAGACTTAAGACCCTTTTTTACTTAAGACTCTTGTTCATGTGCCGGGTTTGAGGGTGCTCCTTCGGGTCTGGGCGGGCAGGACTGAGGCCTCCAGCCTTGGGTCCTTGCAGGGCAGGAAAGAGTCACCGCTTGTCTGTCCTGGTCCTGTGTAGCCTGCCTGGGTCATTGGCTTGTCTCAGGGAAGGAAACAGGCCTGCTTATTGTCACCAGTGCCTGGAGCTGGGGTGCCCTGAGACGGGGGAGCTGGGAAGGCACAGGTGACACTCGCAGGGGAGGAACAGAGGTGCAGGGGGGTGGCGGCTCCCGTCCTGCCTCCCCGCGGCAGATGAGGCCTTCCTAGGGCACAGGGAGCTCTTCTGAGACGTGCACAGAGTCCCTAAAATGGGGCCAGGGGGCAGGTGGGGTGTGCAGCCCCTACGCGGCCCCTGGGGAGTTCAGGCCTTCACCATGACAGAGGTAGAGGTGGAGGCCGCAGGGGGTGGGCGAGAGGAAAGCGGTTCTTGGCTCTTCCCTGCCTGGGTCAGAGTGCTCAGGGCTACCCCCAGGGGGCAGTCCCTGTGGCCCAGGTGGTCCTGGGGGTGGACCTGGGGGGAGGCAGGGCTGAGCTCAGCAAGGTCAGGTTGCTTCTGCGTCCCCCCGCAGCCAGGGCCTGCGCCCGGGCCTCAGCCTTGCGGCCCAACTCCTCCCCAGTTTGGATCAGCCAAGCTGAGGGCCCCTGCTCTCCACACCTCCCCTACTTCTGAGCTGCTCCCTTCTCTCCTCTCCCTGCACTTGTGCTCAGGGGCCCTCTGCGTGGCTGGGGTGGGGGTCGGAGCCCTGCCTGCCGTCTCCTGCTGCCCAGGATGCACTTTGTCCACCGGCACCACGTGTGGGCCCCTGAGTTTTCCTCTTTGATGAGCCGTGGGTGACGTCCAAGTGGGTGGCGCGGTCTGCTGTCACTGGCCTTTGGGCAAGGCCCCTAAGACTGCTGGAGGAGGGGAGCCGTGGTGGCAAGGGCTCTGCAGAGCTGGGGGCCGTGACCTTCCCCCAGTCCTCCCTACAGCTGGGGGAACAGGCATGCCACGGGGACCTGCTTGAGGTCACAGTCCTCAGACCCTGTGCCTCCTCTTGGCTCCGGCCTCCTGGTGGTGCTGGGGGCATCCTCGTATCCTGGCTTCTGTTTCTTTCTGCGACAGGGCTGGGCAGGGGTGTCCCGCTGCCTGCGGGCTGCAAGTAGGGGTAGGTGGGCAGTCTTGTGATGGGCGGAGGGAGGGCAGGTAGATTCTGGGATGGGAGCAGGTGCTGGGGGTGGGGGTGCTTGACTGCCCTGGTCAAGTCAAGGGTCAGGACGCTCTCATCCTTCAGGCCAGATGCTGGCTGATGGGACAGACCGGGACCCTGGGGCCCGGCAGGTGCCAGTTCTCTGGGCCCAGCCCCCTAGACCAAGCCCTCGCTCCCACGGTGGGGACAGTAGGCACGCGCTCTAAGCGGCAGCAATCCATTTCTGAACAGAGGCCCTGACGCCGGAGGCCCCGTGTGCCTGTTGGGGAGCTGGCGGCTCCCCTGATAGCTTTGGGGGAGCTGGGGGACCCTGCCTGCCCTGCCGGGGAGTCCAGGCAGCTGCAGCTCTGTGCCGGGTGCTTGTTGGGCCCGTCCACCCAAGTGACCCGGACGGGCTCTGTGGGTGTCCCTGGAGTCCAGCTGCTGGGAGGGAGGGCCAGGGACAGAACCTTCTACGTGTAAGGCAGGGGTGGAGTGGGCTCTGTCTGGGGCAGAGATGTGGCCTCAGCCATTGAGGGCCGGGGCGGGTCTCGGAGGTCAGGAGGCCCATGCAGCAGCCAGGGGGGCCGTGTCCCTGTTGCACCGGCCATCTGCAGCCCTGGTCCCGTCTTTCTACCTGCGGTGGGGCGCCTCCCACCCCCCCAGCCCCGTCCCCCGCTGCCCCAGGTACCTGGCAATGGCCTCTCCGTCCCCTCCCCGCCCCGCAAGCAGTGTTGGCTGTTGTTCTTTTTTTTTTTTTTAATTGAATTTTATTAATATATTTTAAAAATTTTATTTAATTTTTTTTGAGAGAGAAACAGAGACAGCGTGAGCAGGGGAGGGGCAGAGAGAAAGAATCCCTCTGTCAGCACAGAGCCGGACTCAGGGCCTGAACCCGTGAAACCCCGAGGTTGTGACCTGAGCCAAAACCAAGAGTCGGACGCCTAACTGCCTGGGCCACCCAGGCGCCCCTTAATTTGTTTTCTAAAGATTCTTTTTAAACAGTTTATCTATTTTGAGAGAGAGAGAGGGAGGGAGAGAGAGAATCCCGAGCAAGATCCACACTGCCAGCACAGAGCCCGACCTGGGGCTTGAACTCGACAGTGAGATCGTGACCTGAGCCGAAATCGAGAGTCAGGACGCTTAACCGGCGGAGCCATCCAGGCGCCCCCTAAATTTATTTTTAAGTAATCTCTACACCCCACGCGGGGCTCGAAGTCACAGCCCCGAGGTCAAGAGTCCCACGCTCCACCGACCGAGCCCGCCGGGCGCCCCCCCCCCCCCCAGCTGCTGTGGCCCTGGAGACCCTTTTGAGGCCCAGTGAGCAACTCCTCACCTGGGACCTCGCCGAAGCCTCCGGCCAGGGCTGTTCTGCTCCCCGGCCCAACCCCTCCTCTTTGGACAGTGGCTTCAGGGGGTCCCCGGGCGGTGGGGCTGTCCCCTGATGGGCCGGGGCGGGGGGCTGCCGCGGCTGGGGGTGAGCCGACGGGGCCGGTGATGGCGCCGGGAGCTTGCCGGCGGTTAAGAAAATTAACTGCAGGCAATTGTGTGGATTTTAAGCGAGCGGCCTGCTGAGTTTTCACCCAGATAACAATCTCCAGCCAAGGTAGGGAGCGCGTCTGTGAGCCCGGAAGGTACCCCAGGCCACGTCACCCAGTGTCCCTGACCCCCGGCCTTGGGCAGCTGCAGACCTGGTCTCCGGCACGGCGGACGAAGGTTGCCATTCCTGAACTTCGTGCAGACGGGGTCCCCTCCTGGCGGCTCTTGGCCCGGAGTGGTAGAACACCTCGCCGTGCCCAGGCCCCCCCAAGGCCATGCCGGCTGCCAGGCGAGGGGCTTCCAGGCACAGCGTGGCCCCTGTGGGCGCCCAGCCCTCCGCTGTGTTCCGAGGACGTGGCCGGCTGTCCTGCCATCTGCTGGCCGGAGGGGCAGTGGCAGAGGGCCTCCTGACACCTGCCCCTTCATGGGCCCGGAGGGGGCGGCATCGCTGACCATGCGGTCCCTGTGCCCCAGCCCTGGGCCAACCTGAAAAATGCAGACGAGGGAGGGGACCGCAGGACGGGGAGCGTAAGCCAGGGACCGGGATGGGGCCGGTGACAGGTGAGGACACGAGGCAAGGCATGTGCTCGGGGTGCATGGGAGGCAGTCGGGGAGGCCACGGCTGACCGTGGGGCTGGGCTCCTGCTTCAGGCCTCGTGGGCTCTGCTCCCGGGACCCAGCTGGGCTGGGGAGGAGGGTCCAGCCAGTGCCCCGGGCAGTGAGCGCGGCTGGACATCTGCAGGGTCGCGGTGGGGTCCTGGCCTCCCGGCGACCGCAGCCCCACTTACCCCGTGTTTGATGTTCTGCGTCCGAGTCTAACAGGGGCTTGTTTCTTCCTGCACTCGGAGGCTGTAATTTTCCTGCCAAAATGTTTTAAAAGCTGCGTATGCAGAAACATTTTCAAAATTACAGATAATTTTATTAACTACGTGTATGCGTTCTGTTAGTGTGTGCGTCTGAGTTTTTGGTGACTGGTCTGCGTGAACACGGAGGGCCTTGGAGCTTATGGGGTTGACAGGTCGTAGGGCAGCACGTCTGTGAGATGAGCCTGTGTGGCAGTGATGGTGAGGGTATCTGTGTGTGTGACAGTGATGGTGAGGGGTGACTGTGACGGTGATGTGTGACAGTGACGGTGAGGGTGTCTAACTGTGTGTGTGACAGTGACGGCGAGGGTGTCTGTGACAGCGTGGGGTGACATGGTGACAGTGTGGGCTGTGTGTGTCACCGTGTGGATCTCCCCTGCCATCTCAGGGTGGACAGGTGGGGACGTTTTGTGGTGTTGATTAAGGAAATCTGTTTCCAGCAGGGCTGGGGGTGGGGACTCCGGGGACCCGGACCGCCCCTCCCTCACAGGCGCCTGCCCGCGATGTCCTCCCCACGCCCTTCCACGTGTCCCCATGGGGCGAGGGCGCTCAGATGGGCTCATTTTCCTGCTGACGGAGCCGTCCGCCGATGTCCTTGAAGGCAGACAGTCGGGCTGTGAAGCACAGGGAACGGTTCTGTCCTCTGCCGGGGGACCTGCCGCACGGGACTGCCCACCGTCCTGGGGGCTCAGCTCAGAGATGTGACTCCCCCAAAGTGGGGGACAAGCTGGGGTGAGGCCTGGAGATGGCAGCCGTCACTGTGTCCCCCTCCAGGGGGAGGTGGCCCGCCCTCACGCCCTCCCTGACCCGGGCCCCTCCCCAGTCACCTTACTCGGTGGCCCCAGCTTCAACCCTCCCCTGGGGCTTTGAAGATCCCAGAGGCCGTGGGGACGAGGTGTTGGCTGTCCCAGCAGGCACGGGGGAGGGGCTTGGCTCCGCTTCTCACCTGTAGGCGGGGCGGGAGGCGGGCCAGGGCATGTTCAGCTGCTTCTGTGCCCCGTGGCGCCGAGTGGTGCCCGTCGCAGGCGGGTGTGGGGTGCCCAGAGGCGCTGGGTGTCCCCTCTGCGGCCCCGCCTGAGGCCAGCACCATGGCTGGGGGCCTGTCTGCATCCCGCATGGAAGTCACGCCCATCCTGCAGGTGTGGGCACACGTGCGTCCCCATAGAGCCAGCGGACCCTGTCCTGCTCTGGAGCTGTGCCCCGCCCCCCCAGGCAGCTGGGTCCTCACATGGGGCACACATCCAGGCCTAGGGAGCCCCTCCTCTGGGCGGGTCCCCCGGCTGCCCTCCCACCTCTGAGCCTCCCCTGACCCCCTGGCCTCTGGCACCTGGTCATGGCCCCGGGTTTGGTTACGGCACAGAGGTGGCCTCCCAGGTGCAAACCCTGGCCACAGGCAGAGGTCACCGTCCATGGTGGGCAGGTCAGCCCCTGCACCAGGGTCCCCCGAGCCTGGTAGGTACCCGGCACCACAGCCCCCCCCCCCCCGCCCCCAGCGCACCTTGCCTGAGCTGCAGACCCCCACCCTTACTCTGGGAGGGGCTCAAACAAGCAGGATGACCTCAGACCAGAAGCAGGAGCCCCAGCTTCCTGGATGCTGTCCCGAGCCAGCAGCGTTCAGAGCAGGTGTCGTTTACAATTTCTAGCCGGAAGTTCTCGCTTCTGTCGAAGGTGCCAAGAGGGGCGGGGAGGGGGTGGTGCAGAACCCCGCGTGTTCACCCTGTGCTGACTGGTTCCCCCCCCGATGGTGGTGGCCATTTCAGCTGGGGGGCTGTCCTGCCCCACTCGGCCCGAGGTGAGGCCCAGAGGGATCCCCCCCATAATCACAGTCTCCCGCCAGCTTGGCTTACTGCATGGTGTGCGCAGTCCCCAGGGAGTCGTGGAGACCCTGGGGCAGGCTGACCTGCTGGTGGAGGAAGGGGCGAGCCAGCGCACTTGGGGTTAGGCCTCTCGGGCAGGGGCCTCAGAGCCCGTGGGGTCCCGGCGAGGCTCGGGGAGGCGCTGCGTGCGGGTAGTCCCGGCTCCCCCTGGCTCTGCCTCCGACCGACAGGGCAGGTGGCTCATTTCCCAGCCTCAGTTTACTTGTCTGGGAAATGGGGTGGAATCTGGCCATCTGGGCTCAGGAAGCTCGTGCGGGGTGTGCAGGGCTTGTGGTAGCCCCGGGTGGATGCCGTATACCCTGGGGCCTGCGACCCAGCCTGTCCTGGGCATTTAGGGTGATTTTAGAGGGACGTCAGGGGCGCCTGGGTGGCGCAGTCGGTTAAGCGTCCGACTTCAGCCAGGTCACGATCTCACGGTCCGTGAGTTCGAGCCCCGCGTCGGGCTCTGGGCTGATGGCTCGGAGCCTGGAGCCTGTTTCCGATTCTGTGTCTCCCTCTCTCTCTGCCCCTCCCCCGTTCATGCTCTGTCTCCCTCTGTCCCAAAAATAAAATAAACGTTGAAAAAAAAAAAAAATTTAGAGGGACGTCACGCCCAGGAGTGTGCTGGGGGCTGAGGCCGTGTGGGCCCGGCCAGACGGTGAGGAGGCTGGCCTTTCCCAGAGCCTGGGAAAGCCTTGGGTCCCCAAGCGGTCTCACTGAAGCCCAGGTTTTGGGGTCTAGGTGCTGGTCGGTGTTAGTGGGGCTAACCGCCTCCAGCCCGCACCCTGGAACACATTCTCCCGTCCCGTTCTGAGACCACCCAGGGCCCTAGCCCCAGCGTCTGAGGGGTGGGGGCCGGAGCCCGGGGCCCCCTAGCCAGCCCTGGCCCACCTTGCTCTCCTGTCACCATGCGAGGCCGAGGGCCCTCTCCCAACTCTTCACTCTGCCTTCTGCTCCTCCTTCCTGTCGTTTTGTTTTTGTAATAAGAGCAATGATGACTTTCAGTAAAAGCTCCAGTGGTTGAGAGGGGCGGCCGGGGTCGGGATCGGGCTCCCTGCTGCACTCTGGCGCTGGCCTCCACGTGGGGGCCCGAGGGGTGCTTTGGCGCTCACACTTAGAAGGGACAGCTGGGGACACCAGAGGGGCCCGTGGGGAGGTGGTTCTAGGACCAGGGGAGCGTGGGGTCCGGCAGGGTCTGCAGGGATGGTCTCCCTGACTATCCAGGTCCAGAGAGGCTGTGGGGGCAGAGGGGGGTGCCTCCTGGAGGGGTGGTGTTCGGGGGAGCCCTGGGGCCCCCTGCCCAGGCTGCCTCACCAGGGTCATTGGGACAGAGTATCCCCAGCGCCACAGGTGGGGGGCCTTGGGGTCCGTGTCACTGATGCCGTGGGTTGGGGGTGTGTTGAGGGGGGAACGGCTTGCTGGGATGACACCGGGAGGGGTGGCTGGTCCTGGGAGGTCAGCAGGGCGGGCGAGGGTGTGCAGGGCCCCTCGGGTGTCGCTCCGGGTGGTGTGGGGCACACAGACGTCGGCCTCACCGCCCTCTCCCCTGTCCCGGCGGTGCCAGCTGGGGGGCTGCGGCATCCTCGGGGTTGGCATCTGGCTGGCTGCCACGCAGGGGAACTTTGCTACCCTGTCCTCCTCCTTCCCGTCCCTGTCGGCTGCCAACCTGCTCATCGTGACCGGCACCTTCGTCATGGCCATCGGCTTCGTGGGCTGCATCGGGGCCATCAAGGAGAACAAGTGCCTGCTGCTCACCGTGAGTGCCCCTGACACCGTGGCCCGTGGCAGCCCCTTGACAAGACAGACGCACGCGGGTGCAGCCTGTACCGGGCCTGTTTCCTCTGAGAACACCCTTCCTGGGACTCCCTGCCCCCGCACCCTCAGCTGAGAGGCTCGCGGTCCCCACCTCCGCCTCGGAGGCCCATTGACAGGCAGGCTGCGTCTCCCCTCCGTCGTCGGGAACATTAATCACAGATAACGGAGGCGGAGAAGGATCCCCGGGCCGGGCTCCTCACCTATTAATATGTCTGGCCGAGGCCTCGGGCAGCTCCAAGTCCTAAATCACACGCTCATCGATCTTGTCTGAGGAGCCCTTGCCCAGGGTGGGGCCTCAGAGGGCGCAGCTCCCCCCAGGTGTTCAGTGTGTCCAGATGCTGCCATCAAGGCTTGGGGCCCCTCTGGTCCCTTGGAGCGGCAGGTGGGGGTGTGGCTGCGCCCCCAGCTGCCCTGGGGCAGGAAGCCGTGGTGTGTGTGGGGCCCTGACCTCAGCCTTCCCCACAGGGTGACTTGGGAGTTCAGGGCCCGGGGCTTTCTGGGGGCAGGGTGGGCCCGGAGTCCTCAGCCCACACCGAGGGGAGGCCAGATCGGGGACCCCAGGAGAGGACAGGGCCTGCTCCGCATGGTCCCACCTCCTGGCCCCGTCCCTGTCTGCAGGAAAGGCACGGCGGACAAAGGATGCCTCTGCTGCTCGGCTGGCCTGGGGCCTCTGTGGCCAAGGTCAGGGCTGTGCCTCAGGGGGTGCTTCAGTGGGGGACTGCCACCCAGTGGGCAAGCTTTGTGCAGTCAGGTGGGGCCGCTTCTTGAGAAGCGTGACCCTGGGCTCAGGGCCGTTGCATTCGGACACCCCCTCCCCAGGGCCCCCCTAGGCATCGCCCCAGCCACCCGCCCACCACAGGGACACAGGCACGTGGCACAGGTGTCTGCTTGCAGGTGTGAGGTTGTGCTCCCGAGCAAGACCGGAGGCCCCACCCCCCCCACCCCCAGCCGGAGGGGAGGGTTCCGAGGCGGGTGTGGCAGCATCAGGGGACGTGCTGGTCTCCGGGAGCCGACACCCGGCCGGGGCTCCCCCCAGCACTGGGGCATCTGAGGTTCGCAGCCCCACCCTCGGAAGGCTCCAGGGGCCGGGGCGCAGCCAGGGGCCGAGGGGGCCAAGTCGCTGGGGCCTGTCTCCCCCGCAGTTCTTTGTGCTGCTGCTGCTGGTGTTCCTGCTGGAGGCCACCATCACCATCCTCTTCTTCGCCTACACTGACAAGGTCGGCCACCTCCTCCCTCCCTCTGTCCTCACCACCCGGCAAGGGCCATGGCACCGTGGGTGACGGGTACAGGCGGGGCTCACAATGGCAGTCACAGGCCCTGTGCCCGGCGCGGACGCTCTGTATGGACAGGCAGCGGTCCCGGGCATCCCACCCACTGGGGACTCAGCTTTAGGCACAGCTGCCAGAGGCCAGGCCTGGAGGGGACTCCGGGACTCCCTGGAGGCTCCGGGAGTGGGTGGCAGGGGAGCTGTGCTGAGCTCCTACTGTCCTCAGCGCCATGCTTGTTGGCTGGGAAAATCTCCTGCCTCCATTTACTTGCTTAATCATTTATTTACGTTACTGAGGGCTCTTTTGCGTGTTTCGCACTCCGGGCTATACTCTAGGCCTTACTTTGCTCTCATGTGGGCACCTCGGCCCCTTGGGAGCTCGCCTCTGGCTCCTCCTGTGTCCCTCTGGCGGCCTCCCCTCAGTACACTTGCTGGTGGGCACTTCGTTCCTTCCTGGCATCTGCTGCCCCGGGCCCGGGACCAGCCGTTTCTCCGGGAGCCCCGGCTCCTTCCCTGGAGGATGGTCCTGGGAGCCACGTTCTGGGGCTGGCGTGCTCCTTGTCACTCTGGGCCTCTCGGCCGACGGTCGGAGCCACGTGTGCAAACGACCCGTGTGTGCAGACGGCTCTCGGGTTTCTGCACCTGTCTGTCGGTATCCGGACCTTGAGCGCACGCCGGTTCACGCTGGCGGGTCTCACCCTGGGCCAGACCACAGAGTTCGCCCCAGGGGGCGGGGGCAGAGTCCCCGACGCGGGGGCGGGGCTTCTGGCAGGCGAGGACTCTGAGGGGGGGCGGGGCACGGGGCACCTGCAGGGCCTCGACGCGATGCGGGAGGCGGGGCCGGCCGTGGGGTGGCCCGGCTGAGCCCGCTGCACCCGCAGGTCGACAGGTACGCCCAGCGAGACCTCAAGAAGGGTCTGCACCTGTACGGCGCCCCGGGCAACGTGGGCCTCACCAATGCCTGGAGCATCATCCAGACCGATGTGAGTCCGGGGAGCGGGGCGGGGCGGGCCAGGTCGGGCGAGGGGGACAGGGACCACCCGCCGGCCCGGCCCTCCTAGCGCCCGCCCCTCTGCAGTTCCGCTGCTGCGGGGTCTCCAACTACACCGACTGGTTCGAGGTCTACAATGCCACCCGTGTGCCCGACTCCTGCTGCCTGGAGTTCAGCGACGGCTGTGGACTCCACGCACCTGGCACCTGGTGGAAGGCGGTGAGTGCCTGCATCGCCCCTCCCTCCCGTCCTGGCCCCGGGACCCGGGGGCGGAGGGCTGATCTCGAAGCCCCTGTGACACCCTCTCTTCCTCCAGCCGTGTTACGAGACCGTGAAGATGTGGCTCCAGGAGAACCTCCTGGCCGTGGGTATCTTCGGGCTGTGCACGGCACTGGTACAGGTACGCTGGGTGCCCAGACCCACCCCGGCCTCCAACCTAGCACCCCAGCTCGTCAGCACCCGGGTCCAGGCTCCCTGAGCCCACGCGGCTGATGGGGGGTGCTCGGGGACCAGTCCCTGGGGAGGTGACCTTTGACATCTCAGGCACAGGCAGGCCGGCCTTGTTCTGCGGTCCTAGGCCCAACCCCCGGCGGCTGTGGTGGGTGGGAGTCATGGGACTGCCCAGTGCAGAGTGAAGGTGGTCTTCCCGGCCCCCAGGGAAGTCCTGAGTGAAAGGGACGTGAAAAAGCCGCCAGCGGAACCCACGGGAGCCAAGCTGAGGGAGAGGCAGGTCCCGGGGCCGAGTCCCAGGAAGCCCCCTCTGCCTGTGGTGGGCGGACCCTGCGATGGCTCACGGATGTGGCCGGGATGGGCCTGACTGCCAGGGCTGGGGGGCACCCCCAGAGAAGTGGGGTGCAGGCCACCCGGGAAGCTGGGGGGTAGGTCCGTGCTTCTGGCTTCCTGGAGTCCTGCCCAGCCCCCCTTCATGTCCCGCAGATCCTGGGTCTGACCTTCGCCATGACCATGTACTGCCAGGTGGTGAAGGCTGATACCTACTGTGCGTAGGCTCCGCTCCCGCCACCCCCGCCCCCCACCTCGCTGCCGAAGGATGTAGCCCACCTGCCTCTCCCTGCTGCAGGACTCAGCACCATCCTGGGCACAGGGAAGGGGACCCTCAGCTAGCCCCGCGAGCACCGCGCTGCAGCAGGGCAGCAGGCGCGGGGCTGGGGGTGGGAGGGGCTTCTGGCGCTTCTCGGATCCGTGTGTCCTGCAGAGCAGTGTTTTCCCCCAGGGCTGGGGCCATTCGCGGGGGGGGGGGGGGGGGTGAAGGGCCGCCCGCTGGCCCTGGTGCTCGTGGCGGACAGCCCCGCCAACCACATTCCACAGCGGAGCCAGGGCGGGCTCTGGGATGTCTTAATAAAGCGCGTGGACAGCAGCCGCCCCCGTGTCTGTTGCCACCGTGACCCCTGGAGGGGGTGCTGTGCCCAGACAGACCCTGTGCGGCCGTGGCTCCCCACCAAGTGCCCGGAGTGCAGTTCCCGGACGTGCACGGGTGCAGCCACCAAACTCCACGAGATCAGATGCACAAAGTGGCACAGTGGCACCTCGGAACGGCCCTGTGCCTCCCTGACCCACTCTCGGCTCTTCCAGTCCTGTCCCCTGCCGCGGGGAGGCCCCTCCATCTAGCCCCAGGGCCTTGCCTGCCCCCCGGGGGTCTGATGCTGTGAACTTTGCCCCTTAACTGTTATGTGTTATCTGTACGGGGGCCATCAGGAGCCGGGCAAGGATCCCTGGGCCCAGTCAGAGGGGCAGCTGGTCTCCTGGAGGAGCCCCTGAATCTGTTTCCAGCCCCCACTCCTGCTGCTGGCTCCAGGGTGCTGCCCTCTGCCTGCTCCTCCCAGGGACGCCCCCGAGTGTCACTGTTCTTGTGTGGTGGACACACTGCTGACGCGCAGCCAAACGCTGACCACGGCCGCAGACACAGCCCAGACTGCCGAGTCCTCCCTCCCCCCGTCTCCCAACCTGTCCTCCCTCCACGGAAACCACCAGTGAACCTACCACCAGAACCAACATGAGCCCGTCATCTCTGGGCACACGGTTAACCCACCGGCAACAAACTCCCGGAGTGCCAACAGAAACAGCCCACGTCCAGCAGGGCGGTCCCCATCTGACCCCGTGTTCCCAGGAGCCCTCGGGCTGTTCCCCGAGCTCGCCCCCGCCCCCCCCCCCGTCCAAGTATGTGACCAGACACACCTGTCCCACCGCCAGGTTGCTCTCGCTGGACCGACGGAGGAGGCTTGTCCCTCGCTCGCAGCCCACGTGAGCTCTCAGGCTCCAGCCCGCACCCCACTTCCCCCGGGGCCCGCAAACTGCCTTGGCAGCCATGCTCCCCAGGGTCCCCACCCTCCGGCCAAACCCCACCTGCTGCCTGTACTTGGTCTCCAGATTCACTTTTCTCGCTGTGGGCACCCTGGGGGTCTGACCTCAGGGCCCCTCTCCTGGCTCCCACCCCCCTTCACTGGTCCCGTCTTCCGAAGCCCCACTGAGGAGCTCCCCCCACGCACACCCGGTGTCTTGTCACCTGCCTGGCTCCACGCCCACTGATCCTGACATCCCGTGAGCCCAACTCCGGAGCGGACTTCCAGACACCCTACAACCCAGCACCCCAGCCCTGGCGTGGGGAGGGGACTGGCCTGTGCCTACAGCTCCGTCCAGTGCTCCTGCCTGTTGCCAGGGTGTCTGTGTGGGGCCCTATGTGCCGGTCAGCGTCCCCGTCCCACAAGCAGACAGGCACACGTGTGAACACGTGCACACAGGCACATACGCACCTGTGGAAGCCGGGCACGTGGACTTCTGGTACAACACTTCCCCCACCAGTCCTCTTATTCAGGCCCCACCCTGTGAGCAGGTCTGGGGGTCAGGAGTGGGGTAGCTGGCAGAGCCCGTCCCCCTGGAGACGGGGTTCCTCCCTAGGGCGGCTGCAGGAGGGGAGGGTGGCTCCAGCAAGGAACTGGAAGACCCAAGGCCCTGCCCCTCCTAACACACAACCTCCCCCTTGGGGCCCTTCTGGCTTCTCGTCCACCCCACGACCCCCAGCTTGGAGCTCTAAGCCCAAGGGTGTGAGGGAAACCAGAGCCGTGGGGCGGCCGCACACTCACACACGGCGTCTGGCCGGTTGGTCTGGGCGGGCAGGGCTCTGGCTCCGGGCCCTGGACTGTCATGGTTCCCAAGGGGTTCTGCTGCTTGGAGCCCACGAAGGTTAATTACTGGGGAGGAGGCGTGAGCAGCCCTTCTGGCTGGGGGGCCGGGGGGCAGAGTCTTTGGCTACCGGCAATCCCAGCATTTCTCCTGATGTTTCATACTGGGAGCCAGGTTACCCTGTGGGTGGAAACTGATCACACGGCCCATGGGTGCCAGAGGGCTCCCAGGGGTCTTTCTGTTGCCCCCGTGGGGTCCAGGGCCTCTGGGGACAGGAAGAACCTTTCTGAGCCCAGCTTTCTACAGTGACGCCTACACCCTTGCCGTGTGCAGCCTGGTAAGTGGACTGAGCCAGCACGGGCGGTGAGAGGCCAAGGCCGCTCTGTGCAGCCCTGGGCTGACACTAGGTCCTACCAGGGGCCTGGGGTCCACACGTGAGAGGGCCTCCTGGTCCTGCCCCAACCTGGCCAACGACCGGCAGCAGTGAGGGCTGGGTGGGAGGGGCCTGGGTTCTCAGGCACCGCCCCCCCCCCCCCCCCCCGACTACCCCTCCCCACGTCGCTCACGAGGCCTGGGTCCCGGGCCCCCTCTACCACCGCTCGAGGACCACAGCAGAAACTGAACAGAAAAGAAGAGTCTGTATTTTGCTTATCAACTGGTCACTCCACTGCTCAGGAAAGCACACGTCTGCTTGGAGCCAGGCCTAGAGCAGGTCGTAGAAGTAATCCAGGCCCTGGCCCAGCTCCCACATGGACACTCCGACGCCCAGCTCCCTGGCCAGCTCCAGCCGCACCTGCACAGACTGCAGGCCCCGGGAAGCGTCAGCCCCACCTCTCACCCCCTGGCAGCCCCCCACCCCGGCCGCCAGGGAGTAGCAGGTCAGGCCCCGAGCTGACCTCCGCTGCTCAGCGAGGGTAAGGGTCACTGTGGGGGGGAGGGGTGTGGTACCTGCGCCCCCACCCCCAGCACACAGGCGGGCCCGTGAGTACCTTCAGAGTCGGGTAGAAGACGATGTGCCTCCCTCCGCGGCTTCTGCAAAAGGATGAGCCTTCTGCCTCTGCCCACCTCAGCTTCTCCCAACCCCACCCAACGTGGAAGTGCGGGGCCCTCCTCCCTGTCAGCAGAAGCCTCAGGTCCTGCTGGAAACGCCGCCCCACGGGTCCGCTCCTCGGGCCGGATCAGCCCTCGGGGGCAGGGGTCGAGCGCAAGGCCCTGGGGCCCTTGGCCAGCCTGGGCATGCACAGCCCTCACCTAGGGCCTCCTCCGGACACTCACTTCTTGTACTCGAAGAAGTGTTCTGCTGCCTGGCTGTCCCACATGATCCGGGGCCTGTGGTCCTTCAGCATCTGGATGTACCTGCAGAGAACCGGGCACAGGTGTGGGAGTCCCCGAGACAGCCTGACACCGGGAGGGTCACGGTGGCTGAGGCTGTCACAGTCGGGCGAGGACCACACGTGTGCCCCGGACACAAGTACAGGAACACAGGATGGGGCACGGGACACTGCCCCCCATGAATGTGCGCTAGGGGTGGGGGACGGCCAGAGACGCGACAGACGGCTCCAATCTCAGGAGCCTGTGAGCTCACCGCTCTGGGCTGTGCAGGTGGGAGAGAGACTGCACCAAGGGGCTGGGTGTCCTGACCAGGCCTCTTGCTGTCACATCTGCACCATGAGTGTCCAAGTGGACAGAGTGAGGGCACCTGCACTCAGGGTGTGGCCTCTGTAAGGTACACGGAGCAGACCAGGCACTCGACTGCCCTGAGCGCCACAGGAGGTGTGCGGGGCATTCAGGTCAAACCACAGGCCTCTGAGGAAGAGCGGGGCCTGGGGACAGTCCCCGGAGGTCCCCAGCCCAGCTCTCTGGGGCCAGCAGGCAGGGGCAGTGGTTTCCGTGCCCTTCCGGAGGCCAGGCTGCCCCAGCGTTGCCTTCCTTGCCGTGGACAGGGCTGCCTCACACCCACAGCAGTCCTTTCTGACTACCAGGAGCCAGGGGCTTGAGACTGCGCCCCCCGGCCCCCTAGACGCATGCAGAGGACAGGTGACTTCCCAAGGTGCCGTGGGGCCAGGAAGGCCGGGCCTCCCAGTAGCGGGTTCACGAGTGCCCCCTGGCAGACAAGTGCCGGACAGGAGGGGACGGGTACCTGCTGGCAAGGGGGGGCGCCCTGCAAGTCCAACCACCCAACATTAGCGGATTACCCTTAATTAAAACAAGGTTCTCGGTTCGCTCACATTATTTGCAATTTTTGGTCTGAGGTCTCTGTGAGAATCCAGGACGTGCAGGGCAGAGCATGCAGGGCCAGACGGGAGGGTGTGTGTGGGGGGGTAAAGGACAGGGCATTTGACCCAGGCTGCCCCTGAGTCCCCAGGGTCCCAAGCCAGGGTAGTGGGCAGATGCTGCAGGATGGGCCCTGGCTGGGGGGTGGAGGGCACGGAGGCTGGGGTCGCTCCCCTCTAGGTGACATGATTGGGGGCACACAGGACCCCGTGCTCACCTTAGTGCAGCCCCAGGGACACAGAGAGGCCAGTGGGGAGCAAACCCTGGGGAGGGCACAGTTGGGCACAGACCAGAGCTGGGAGGGGAGGGTCTGAGAGGGAGAGGAGGCAAACGAGGAGGTGGGAGCCAGAGAGAGAAGCAAGCGGGGAAATACTTCAAAAGTGAGGGCGGCAGCATTTCCCCAAACTGACCCAAGTGAGCCCTCAGCCGCACACCGCACGGCTCTGGTTGCAAGGACCGCCCAGACCGGGCGAGCCCGCAGACAGAACGCAGACTGGGGTCGCTGGGGCGGGGGTGGGGGGTACTGCCAAGAGGGCCCAAGGGTGCTTTTTGGGGGAGGAAAGCGTGGAATTTGAGGTGCTGGCTGCACAATTTTGAGACAAACGCCCCGGCACTCACTCACCCTCTGAAACGGCAAGTTTATGGAGTGTGGAAACCGCCCCCCCCAAAAAAAAGGTACAAGACCTAGCCTGAGGGTTCCAGGAACGTCAGGGAGAGAACATTCCTCACCAGGATGAGGACATTCCTGGGCCTTATGGGGGAGCGGGGCGGGGGGGGGGGGACAGGGACACCCATGGAGACCAACCAGCAGTGGCTCAGAGAAAGGGTCCGACGGAAATGGCAATGAGGGTGCACGTGTGCGGGACCACCACAGAGGGAGGGGGTGCCTCCCACCCCAAAGGAAACTGGCATGTGGCTTCTCACCTTCACCGGTGGGACCTGAGGTCTCCCTGCGCTCAGTGCAAGAGCCCTGCCCCACGAGACCAGAGGCACAGGACGGGCTGGACCGAGTCTAAGCCACCCACTCGTGCCGGACCCGCCCACACCCCAGCCTCGGGAGGGGTCCCTGCCAACCCAGACCCGACCTCCCATTGGCAGAGGGGGACCCACGTGCCCAGTGGCCTCTCCTTGTTACTGTTCCCACTGCCCACTGCCGCCAGAGTCCCCCGAGCTGCCCCCGCCCCCACTGCCCCGGCAGCTATGTCACCGGGGCTGGGCCCTGGCTGCGTCTTCTCGGGCTAGATGTGGACGGGGTAGGGTCTCCCTGACGCAGGCCCGTGCCATGAGCCGCTCCTCTGTGGGTGACACGAGGACCCTCGCCTGCAGGCCCCGCCCACAGGCAGCAGGGCTCCTCCCCAGCTGCCTTTCACGGGCTGGGCCTGGAGGAAAACCTCCAAAGTGAGACAGGCCCACAGCAGAAGACCCCTGGGGAGCCGAGCAGGGACAGAGGCAACTCTAAAGCCAAGCAGGGCACACAAGGAGGCCAGGGCTGAGACACAAGACCAGGGTGCCCGGAGGCAGGACCTAGCAGAAGGAAAGGAAGACACAGACCAAGGCGCGAAGACAGAGAGAAGGCACAGAGCCACAGGAAGGCGGCCGTGAGAAGCCACCCAGGGAGGCCGCCGAAGGGAGACCGGGCACAGGACAGCGACACCCACGGAGCAGGCATCCCCACGAGGTTCCCCGACAGCTCCCTGCCCATGGGGCCTCACACAGACCTGCTGTCCTCAACTGGGGGGAGCTGGGCGCCCAGCACCGTCGTCTGGGGCTGGCAGGTCACAGGGACTGGCCTCACTGGGAAGCATCCTTCCCCGGGCCCCTGGCGCCCTGGCTCTCAAGGAGACGTCCAAGCATGACCCGCCCTTTCCGGACCCAGCTGGCTGTGCTCTAGCTGGGGATCCCCAGGCAGGGGCAGGAGATGGCCCAGCAGGGTGGGGATTGCCGGCCCGGAAGCTACATAACAGGGGCCCATGTGGATTGGTGCCGGGTATCTTGTGGGGCCAGGCTGGGCCTGCCAAGGAAGGACAGCCTCTCAGGAGAGGGGCTTTGCAGGCACGGGGACCCGCAGACGAGCACCTAGACTCGTGCTACCTCCTGGGGCGTTTCACAGCTGCCCAAACTCCCTGAAGTTAGGGAGTGAGCAGGCCATACGGAGGAGCCTGGACACGGTCAGGACAAGGCCCACGTGTGGCCCAGGGATGGCCAACAGAGACTAGTGGGTTGGGAGGGAGGGAAACTCAGGATGTGAAGCAACAGCCACTGCAGACTGGGGCCCCCTGAGGTCCCTCTGGCGGGCACAGAACACTAGCCTGGCCGGCAGGGGCCGGGAGACCACACGCCGGGCCTGAGGGGGCTGGCCTCCTGCCCCACCACGGGGTCCTGGCTCTGTCTGAGGCCGAGCAGATGGTGAGGCGGCCGGTCCCCCGCTGCCCTGGAAGAGGCGGAGGACACCTGCCACAAAGGGCCAGGTCTCCGTGCCGGAGCGGCCAAGACAGGGAGGGCACATAATCCCGGAGCAGGCCGCAGGGGCTTCCGTCAGCGCCAAAGCTGGAGAGAGCCTGAGTGACCGTGGGGCTCACCGGCGGCCTACACCTGGCCCGACGTCACCCGCATGGGGAGCAGGGCCTGCCGCCCGCAGCAGGTTTCGCGGGGGAGCGGGGACTGGCCAGGGTGGCATCCTGGTGAACTGCATTTCTAGGGTGCCGCTCCTGAGCCCTCCCCTCCCCCCGCAAACAAAGGCAGCAGCGTAGAGCCAGCTGAGCTCTTCCGTCTGGCTCGCGGGATCAGAGAGACGCGGCCCTGAGAGGGGCATGTGTGTCAGGCCTTCCTTCCCTGAAGGCCAGGAGGACTGCCCGGAAGAGTCGGGCTGTGGGCAGAGGACCCCCACGGGGGCCCAAGGGGGGCTTCACTGTTGGCGCCCCTGTTGGTGTTGCAGGGGTCGGGGGCGCTTGGGGGCAGGGGGGCCTCTGCCGGGCGTGGGGAGAAGGCTCACACCACACTGGGGCCAGCGTCCATCGCCCCATCTGGGTGTGTCCTCCGTTTGCACCAGGAGCTGCTGTCATTCTACCACATCCTTCCTGGACTGCAGCTCTCACCCTGGGACTGGCCTGTAGGGGAGGTGACCCCTCTCCAGGCTGGGCTCCCCTCTCCTGGAGGGGGTGCCCCTCCTGATCCCCCTCAGCCCTGCAAGTCCTCCACGGGGCCAGCTCCCTGTGACGTGAACCCCAGGGAAGGTGCTGCACCGGGAATCGTGCTCCGCTTGAGACCCCGCTTTGGCAAAGGTCCCCCATCGCTGAGTCTGGCCGCGTTGGGGGGCCTGTGGGGAGTGGCCTCGTGAGGGCTGCGTGCCTGCCCCTCCCCCACCTCGTCTGGGGCCGAGGCTCCCTCCTTAGAACAGCAGCTCTCTCTGCCCTGGGGAGCCTGTGCCCTGAGGCCCTCTGACCCGCAGCCTGAGGTGGCCCGGGGGATAAGGAGAGTCCCAGGAGCCACCATCAGGATGGCAGAGTCTCTTGCCGGGTCTCAGGGCACCAAGCCGGGCCCCATTCTACAGCTCGGCAGGAAGGGGCCTGGGGTGGAGAAGAACACAGCCGGGTCCGTGCAGGGGACCCTGGGGCAGCCCTCCACTATGGCCCTCCCCGGAAGCAGACTCGACCCCTCCTCTGCTCCAAGTCCCCAGGCGAGGCAGCGCCTGGTGCCCGGAGGCTGTGGCACTGACCCTCTCTGCTTGCCACAGGCCTCTCACTTCTGTGAGGCCCCTTAGCCCCTCTCTGTGGGGCAAACCCACCAGGTAGGGCCTGTGAGGTGTGTAAGCCGTGGCCCTGCTGAGCGGAAGCTGGGGGCTGGAGCTGCTGTCTGCTCGCGGGATCCTGGGAGGCGAGGCGGGGGAGAGGGGTGAGCACTCACACCCCTTGGCCGTGTGTGCGGGGTTAACAAGCCTGACACTCCACCTGCCATTGTGCTGCAGGGCCAAAGTTTAGTGAATAAACAGTAACTCTCCACCCTTCAGGTGGGGACAGAGATGAACCGTGTCCCCCAGATTCCTATGTTGGGGTCCTGACCCCCAGCACCCCAGACTATGACTGTACATGAAGATGGCGACTTTACGTAGGTGACTGAGGTAATACGGGGTCATCGGGGTGGGCCCTGATGCCAGGTGACGGGGATCTTTAGGAGAAGTGGGGATCAGGACACAGACACGAGCAGAGGTTTGACCCCGTGAGGACACTGGGAGAGGACAGCCATCCACACCCAAGGAGAGAGGCCTCTGGAGGCCCCGGCCCGGCCCACGCCTGGACCTGGGGCTCCGGCTTCCGGGACTGGGGGACGGTGACCATCTGAGGTTCAAGCCCCACGTGTGGTGTGCGCACGGCAGCACAGGTGGCTGAGCGGCACCGCAAGGCTAAGTCCCCTGCCCCCCACAGGCCTGGGCCAGCGGAGCCCGAGGCTGGAGCAGAGGCGGGTGGGGGCGTGGGGGCCCTGCATGATGCCTCCCTCAGCAGCAGGGGGTTCATCCTCCTACCCCTGGCTGACCGGTCGGCAGCTCCCTGGAATCTTGGGGCCCGGTGCTGGGAGCCCGAGCTCTGGATGGGGCTCTGCCCACTGCCTCCTTGGGCCAGGCACCCCGTCAAGGCTGTGGGGAAGAGCGGAGACACCAGCAAAGCTTCTGGAATTTTCTCAGCAATCCCACGTCAGAGAAGTGCATTAGGGGACCCGACCAGAAGGACAGATAGACAGGAAGGGGGAGCTCTCAGGGAGGGGTGGCCGGGTGCCGAGAAGCCCACTCTGCTGTTGGGAGATGGGGCAACGCCCCAGCGATTGGCCAGGCACCACAGCCGCCCTCCCGGAGCCGGGGAGCTGCTCCTCGGCCTTCTCTCCCCAGCTCCTGCCATTCACGCCACATCCACGCCGTGTCCACGCCACTTCCCAAGGCCCTTCTCAGCAGAGAGGGGCAGATCCAGGTTTAGGGACACAGAATGTGCCCAATGCCAGGGGCCAGGACAGGGGTGGGCAGCACAGACCCCAGCACCAGCTGTGTACCCAGAGGACACGGTCCTGGCAGGGTGACCACTTCCGAGCGTGGCCGATCTCGGGGTTCGTGGAGGGGCCGTGGAGGGACAGCTGAGGTGAGGGGTGGCTTTGGGCCCTCATGGGCACTGTTCCTTGTCCTGGAGGCCCAGCCCACAGAGCAGGAGGGGCCCAGAGGAAACAGAAGCCCCCCAGCCCGCTGGGCAAGTGACTGGGAGCAGCCCCTTCAAACCCACGAGTGCAGTCAAGGGCCAACCAGGCAGCCCCCGTCCCTCCACCGAGGCACAGCGACGGGAGCAGCCACGGACGGCAGCCCACCCCCCGCCCCCCGCCCCACCTTGGCTGACATGCCGTGTGCCTGATGGTGGCAGCCCAACTGGTGACCCACAGAGACCCCCCCTGCAAGGACAGCAGGCTGCAACAGGCGTGCACCCAGGTCACAGCGTCTGGACCCGCTCTCCGTGGCCGGCTCACACGGTTCCCAGGCACCCGAACAAAGACTGAGAAGATTCAGCGCCAAGGCGCCCAGCGCCCAACAAGGCAAAATTCACAATGTCTGGCGTCCCACCTAGGGGCCCCAGTCTGCAGAGCTCGGGCCAGTCGGGAGCCTGGGAAGGAGAGCCACCAGCTGAGCGGACCCAGGACGGGCCCGCCTCGGAGTGCGACTGTCACAGCCCAGCCCACACGTGCGAAGTGCAGGACACGCGGAAGAGAAAACCCAGTGTGAACTTCAGGATGTGACGGAGAAGCACAGGCTGCAACACCACGGAAGGCGCGACAGAGACACCAGTCAGCGCCCCTGACAAGGCCGACAAACATCCCACAAAAGGGAAAACAGAACGAGTACCGGGGGCAGGAGACAAATCAAGTGACCTCACACATGCTTGAGGGCCCGAAAAAGAAGACAAAGGGACAGAAAAAAACGTTCGAAGAAACCAGCCAAAAATTTTCCAAATTTCACGAAAAGTACAAATACACAGGTCCCAAAAGCTCAATGAAAACCAAGTGCAAAACAAAACCCCAGGAAGGCGCGTGATAATCAAATCCCACCGGGTGGGGGGACGGTCTCGCTGGACAGGACAGCCTAGAACCACACCCCTAGCAATAGTATCTTCCAGAAAACCAACGCAAAACAAAGCTGAAAAGAATTCGATACCAGCCAGGGCACCTGGGTGACAGTCAGTTAAGCATCTGACTCTTAATTTCGGCTCAGGTTATGGGTTGGAGCCCTCCGTCGGGCTCTGTGCTGACACCGCGGGGCCTGCTTGGGACTCTTTCTCTACCCCTCCCCTGCTCACGCCCTCTCTTTCTCTCAAAATAAATGAAGTTAAAAAGAAAAACAAAAAAACACCACTAAGAAAAACAACTTTGATACCAACGGACTCGAAAGGCAAGAAACCTCGGGGGCTGTCGGGCAGGAGACGATGCCAAGTGCAAGTGCGGACGTGCATGAGCGCCTCTCAGGCCAGGCCCACGTGCCCCTCGCTGTCGGGAGGTGGTCTGCGTGCCCACGGACAGGGGGTGATCTCAAGGCGGGGGCCCCAGCTGCGGTGCTGGGATGGGGCCCCCAAACCAACAGGCTCAGAGGCTCCGCCTACAGGCACCAGGCGTGTGGGGTCAGACTGCCCCAGGCCTTCTCCCTTGCTCTAAGCCACCACCTCCAGGAGACACACAGACCTACTGGAATGAGGGCCAGGGGCGCAGGACAGCACCGGAGGTCACCCACGTAGTGGGGAGCCCTGGGCTCACCTGGTTCCGACGACAGGCTCACGGGCATCCCTGGAGGTTGCATAGTCCATGCCGTAGAGGTTGAGCCCCAGGAGGATCTTGCTTCGCCACTTGGACTTGGGGTCCAGGACCTGGACGCAGGCTCGAACCCAAGACAATGGTGCATTGGGACCGGGCCTGCAGGGGTGAGAGGGGAGCGGGATTCAGCAGCAGGCAGAGGTGTCAGGCAGGGGCAGGATGGGAAGGAGGGTAGCAGACAGCAGGCCTCCCACAGTGGCTTCCAGCTGGACCCGTGCCGGCATTTGCTATGCCCGGGGCCTCCACGGGGGACAGAAACGGCAGTGGGCAGCACCGTGACATGTCTGCACCCGAGGCTCCCTTCGAGGCAGTGACCCCCGCCCACGGGAGCAACTTCTTGGCGATAAGGCGGGTCCGGTGCCAGCGGCCACTGTGCTGGCACAGGTGGACAACCCAGGACGGTGGTCCCGTGAGGGCTGCCCACTGCCCTCTCTCACAGGCCCCCAAAACGTGAAGGCTGCCCAATGCAGGGGCCATCGTGGGCTTCGGGTCCTCTGTGACCCTGGAGCCAAGAGCTGACAGCGGCACGGCCCCAAGCACGCCGGCAGGAAGCCGGGCCTTGTCCCTCTGAGTGTCCAGCGTCCAGGCCCCAGAGGAGGCAAGCACCTCTGCGCCAAGCCATGGAGCTCACGGGGTCCCTTGGTGCCCACACTCACTGCTGCGCTGTGGGGTAGTCATAGGTCATAAGGCTGAAGCCATCCAGCACGGGGGCCAGCTGCTCGAACTCCTTGTGAGTGAACATGCCCAGCTGGTCAGTCCTGCAGAGAGAAGCATGGCTGCCACTGCCCACCTCTCACAGCCCAGCTGACACCTGAGTCCAACTGAGGACAGAGCCAGCTGCCTGGGGGGGGGGGGGGGGCGGAGAGAAGGGAGAGCTCCCAGACCATGCTGCTTCCACCCTATACCCTGGGAGGGGGGCAGTCACCTTCCCTGCAAGGTAACTTGTCACTCAGTTATAGGACAGCGCCCACAGCAGTCAGGGCCACATTCCCAGAGCAGGGGTGGGCCGGGAAGGTCAGCAGGTGGAGCCCAGTGTCGAAGGTCAAGCAAAGGCTCATTTCTCTCTCTGTCCCCACCCTCCATGCCACGCATCCAAGGGCGCCACGAGATCAGCCCAGCTCCGGGACAGCCCCATTCCCACCGGTGGGCGTGGGTGCCCCAGGTAAGCCGAGAGCCCAGGCGGTCCATCGTCTAGCCCACGGCTGTGCCCGCAGCAATGCTGGAGACTGCAGCATCCCCAGGAGGACTCTCCACCTGAGACAGGACCCCCCCTTCTCAGCCTGCACCCCCAAAACCCTGGTCAAGCATGTCTGCAGGGACCTCAGTGATGGTCATCCCTTCCACAGGACCCTGTCTCAAGGCCGCCCCACTCCAGCCCAGAGCAAAGCTTCTCCAGCTGCCTTCGGGGGGAGCAGCTAGGACGCCAGGCCCAGGCCCCCCAGAGACACGGGGCACCTGCAGGACCTGAAGAGAAGCAGAGCCAGCGGACGATGGCCTCACAGTCCCGACTCTGACGAGCACCAGACACAAAGGGGCACCCTGGGATGCACCTGGAGGCCAACACTTTGCTGGGCAACAACAGCCATGCTCCCCAACGGCCACACTTGGGACAGGCCCCCCGAAGTGGACCAGAAGATGCCAGGTCCCAGCAAAAAGAAGACAGGCCACGGGCAGCCATGTGAATGTATCGTGTACCCTTCGGGCCTTGGCCTGGAGCACCACAAGAACAGTGGGCGCATCAGCTTTAGGAAAACGCTTCCCATTTTAAAGGCTCACCTGTCTCGAGGTAGGACATTCACTTAAGGACCCATGGACACCTAGGTCCTGCCATTTCTGGATTCAGTGGCTCGGGAGGGAAAGCAGGGCTGTGGGCTGCTGTAGCATGGTCCAGCAGGGGGTGCACCCCTTAGGCCCATGTCTCAGTTGCTGCAGTACCCAAGGGGCTCCTGGGGGGCCTGGCACCTTCCCTGCTCCACTGGGAGAGGGGACCCACCCAGGTGTGCAGGGAAGGCCAGCTTGCGGCAGGACCCAGGCGGGCATGAGGCCCAGAGAGATGAGCTGGGAGAAGGCCCTACCAGACCCGCTTTCGTGCCCGCCACTGCTCGGAGCAGACACTCCTGATGACAAGCCACGGGGGACAGGGAGCTATGGGTTTTCAATACTCTGCCCCGAGAAGCGCACGGTTTAGGGAGGACTGCTGAGGTCTGGAGCAGACGTGACTCCTTGAGCCTCTCCTCCTTTGCTAATTCCAGTGGCTGCCCTGTCAGGGGTGGTTTCTAGAAGCTTCATGGAGTCCATCCCACAGTCTGCCCTCCCCTGTGCCCACCATACCCTTCCCGGGTTATCCAGCTCTTCTGGGCTGGTCCTCCATATGGTCGCCTGCCACAAACTGGACTCCCACACCCTCCTGGGACGGCCCTGGTCTGCAGACGCTTGTTCCCAAATCACTTTCTTCCCAGCGTGGGCATTCCTCCTTTCTGGAAGGCTGAGACCCCACAGCTGCCAGCAACGAGGCAGGAGGGCACTGCAGATGAGGGGTGGGCCCAGCACACCTCGTGCGGCCCTGGCCTCCCTCTCCAGGCTGCCAGATGGTGGACATGCAGTGCGCCTCTAGACAGTTTCTCCTGGACACTGACATCACTGGCCTGGATGGGGGGTGGCCCGCTGTCCCACCTGGGGGTCTATCTTCTGCTCAACCTTCTTCCTGGCAGCTCCCTTCTGTGTGCCTCTAGGGCCTTGTCCCTCCCCCAGGACTCCCAACCCTCTGTCCCTCATTCCCTCCTGCTTCACCCCCATGTGGTGGACACCTCCCTCCTTCATCACCCTGACTGGCTGCCATGTCGGGGGCTGAGCCCCATTGCTGCAGTCACCCCACCTCTCATGGGGCCAACTGGTCTCTTCTCCAGAAAGGGTCCTGTCCTATCTCAACAGTTCTCAAACCCCCCATGGCCCTGCGCAAGTAGCTTGACCCTCCACCTCCCTCCCCTGCTGGTATCTTCCCCCAGACACCACAAATCAGCCAGCTACCAGCGCTCAACCTCAAGTCCTCCCCCTGACCAGCCCTCCCCAGGCTGACCCTCCCTGGGGTCGGTGCAGGCTCTGTGAATGGCCACTGGCTCCCGCCACCAGCCACGCTGCCCAGCCCCTGAACACCAGCCACAGAGCTGCCCCCATAGTAGCCCTGATGGGGCACCTAACTGGTGACGTGTGGAAGGCGGGGTCACCGTCCACATTCTTGCTGTCGGAGCACGCACGCCTGCCCCCCCACGGGCCGGGTCACCCACCCCTGCCTGCCTCTCGCCTACTCAGCCCTGTGGCTCCTCCTCCACCCGGAGCTGGTGTCTCCACCTGCACGTGAGGCTGACGAAAAGTTCCAGAGTACCAGGTCTGCTGGAGGCAAGGCTGTGACCTTGAGGGCAGGGCTCAAGGTCAACGTGGCTACCTGAGCCAACAGTCCCAGACACGGCCCACAGCAGGAAAAAGGCACCGCAGACTCCCTCCGGGAGCTGCCGTTCTGTGGGCTGCAGCCAGTCCTCTGCCGAGAATGCCAAGAGGCACTGGGCTTGTCCGTTAGGGCGGCCATCTGCGAGCGTGTGGGGTAAACGCCAACAAGACGGACGAGCTCCTGTGGGGGCACCGCCAGCCGGAGCCTCGGGGGGAAAAGGCTGGGCTGGCTCACAGCTGGGACAGCACAGCCCGTGAGTCCATCAGCGCCCAGAACCCCCCACCCTCAGTGCTGACCACACTGGCCACGGTCCCTCCCTCTGGGCAGCCCCCCTCAGCCGCCACTGTCCTCTCACGGTGGCTGCAGGATGAGGGGCCGGTCACGCACTTTCTGCCTAGGTGCCAGGAGCCCAGGTAAGGTAAGAGTAAGATGCCTGGGCACAGAGGGCACCAGCGGGAAAGCCAGGCCCGTGGGTGGCCCCTCAGGGGGCTCCAGCCCCTTTACCTTCCCACACTCCAGCACACCCTCTGAGACCCTGCCCCACACATGCGTCAGACACTGCCAGGCTCTGGGGAGGGGTGGGGGGGGTAGGGGCGCTGCAGGACTGGGTAGCACCTGCTCTTAGCCTAAGATGCCCCCAGCCTCTAGGAGCTTACCTTCGCCGATAGCACCTCCTGCACCCATCCCACAGACGGCTCCTGAGCCCAGAGGACAACAGGGTCTCCACCCGGCCAAGTACCTCCCACCCCCAAACCACCCACAGAAACTGGGAGACCCAGGAAATGGGCAAGAAGCACCTATAGCCATGCCCACAGGCTCTAGAGAGTCTGCCACTCGGCCTTCCCAGGGCACGAGCTCCTCTTCCAGCCCCAGGTCCAGCTCCAACCTCAGAGTCCCAAGAGCCCACCCCGGGGCCGCCCCATGACACACGTGCACCCCCCACATATTCACAAACATGCACACACACTCTGCGTGTGGGAGGAAGGACAGACAGGTGGGGCTCTGGCTGGGCTCCCTCCTGGGCTGAGCACTACCCTCCCTGCTCCGTGAGGGAGATGCCGGCCTGTGGGACCCTCCCCACCCACAGTGGGGCCTGGGGACACAGGTGTGAACCCCACTCCCGCTGCAGCCCACCCTGATGGACCAAGGACCCTGAAAGTGTCGGGGGGAAACTCAGATGGCAGGCTGACGCCCAGGAGATGCAAAGGGCATGGGGCACCACAGCCCTAAACCACGTGCCAGGCCTCGGGTGGCATGCGCTGGCTGCCAGGGGGCATGAAGGCCAGGCAGGCCTGCCCCCAGGGAACATCTGTCTCAGTTGCTGGAGTGACCCGCAGACTCCGGATGAGCGTCAACTGGCACTTCTATGAGCCCGTCAGCCTGTGAACCACGGCGGGACGTCACAGGCCCCAGAGGCCCACCCGTGCTGCTCCCGCTCAACAGCTGGGTGGGCCAGCTGCTTCCTTCCAGGGCAGCAGGTGGGAGCCCAGTGGGTACCTGTGGGCTGAAGGGCTGGGCTGGCAAAGGCCAGACAGAGGCCCCTGTTGGTCCCGCCTGGGCCTTTGTGGTCCCCTCCCCAACAAGGCCCTGCCATTTGACCCTGGGTCTGCCCTCAGTCCTCACCATAGATCTGGAGCCTCTCTGGTGCCCAGCACTGGGTAATACCCTGGGCAGAGGGGCCATGGTCCCAACAACTAGGGCCTGGGCGGCTCCACCTCCCTGTTCCCTAGGTTCCAGAAGGGTTGCCCTATTGGGCTGGGAAGGGGGAACAGTCAGGCTTTGGGAAGGTGCTGTGACCACGGCCCTGACCTCCCAAGGGCACAGCAGGTGTGGACTCGTCCTAAAGCTCTACACTGTGGCAAGACCACACCTGACAATGGGAGTATCTATAAGATGCAGCCCCTCAAATTCAGGAACTTCCAGCACCTTCCAACATTTGGGGAAAGGGTAGCGCGTGCCCAGGGGGTTGACCTGGGTCCCCGGCCACAGCGAGCATGGCACTTACCCGGGAGTGACGGCCGGCGGGATGACCAGGATGGCCAGCAGCCGGGCCTGGTGCAGGGCTTCAGCCAGGTGGGTGAGCATGTGGATGAGGCCCCTGCAAGGAACCAGGAGCTCAAGAACAGGAAGTCAACGGGTTTGACCCAGACCCGCTACAGGGCAGGAGCCCCGTCATGGGCACCTTCTGCCCTGGAGGTACGGGCTCCAGAGGCCCTGTGCACTTCACACACTCGAGCACCAGGGCAGCCCAGCAGGCCCCGTGGGGGTCACCTTCCACCCGAAGCGGGCTGATCCCTGGCCTTCCCTGCCCAGGATCACCCTGAGAATGACATGGGGAACAAAGGGCTGTCTGGGCAGCACCCCATCACATCTCCCAGACACACCGTCTGGCCAGGGGGTGACCTGCTGGTGGCTGGGTCAGCCCAGGCCATCAAACACTCAGGACCGGAACACTGAGGGCAGCTCCACCAACCAGGTCTTGTGCTGAGGGGGGAGCCCAGCCCCCTCACGTGGCCACCCTCAGCCTGGAAGACACAGCCGTCTGTCCCAGGCAGGGATGCACCTCCAGTCCTGGGACACACAGGAGGAGCACCTGTGGGTAGGTGTCATGTGGCACTCTCCACTTGTGCCTGGACTTGTCTCAGCAGGGAGTGGGCCACCAGATGGGGGACAGGCAGGGAGGCGGTGCCATGGGCTCCTCCGGCCCCTAGAGTCACAGCAGGGATGCCCAGTGGAACGGAGACTAGCGCAGCTCCAAGCATCACCTGGAAGCGTCTGTCAGGCACCCCAGTTCCCCTCATGCCACCGACAGGTTCCGGGATGGCCCCATGCCCTGGGCGTTCACTCTGGCCTGGCCCTGCCAACACTGTGAGAGCACAGCGAGCCCTCCCCCCAGAGGGTCCGGGGCACTCTCACTTTCACCGGCCCCCCGTGTGGCCAGGGCATGGCGCCCAGTGCCCGCCTCCAGGCCCCACCAGCACGGCCCTGGTGGTCTTGACGGGAACGGGTGGTCACTGACCGCCAGACCGGGCTCAGTGGGGGTGATCCCTGCTACCATGGTGACTCTCCCAGAAAGAGGCAACTTGGGCTGTGGTCAGGCTCACCCCTGGGGAGCACATGCTTCCATCAGCTCTGCCAACAGCTGTCACATTGAAGCACAATCACTGTCACTTGCTCTCCTGGCTTTCTGGATGGCCCCGGGGCTGCATCTTTGTGGGACGGAAAGGGTGGTCTCGTGCCTCTGGGGCAGCACCCACCAACTGGGAACCTACGGTCACCCCTGTGCCGGGGAACAGGCCTGCCACACCCTGGGTATGCATGGAGGGGACCTGGCCACTCGCTAGGTCTGGGCATCATCCCTGCCTGCTCTACTGGCTCAGGTCACTTGCTCCTCCCCACAGGACTTCTGTGGGACACGGGTGTCACGGAGCTGCTCTGCCACTGTCCCCATCATACACAGGCCATGTGCCCCAGAGCATCTGCCACAATGGCCTTTCCAGGCTGACCTTTGCAGAAGGAAACAGTGCCCTTGGACGCCTAGTCAGAAGCCCCAACGAGGGTGACAGGTGGGGACGGCCTCGTGAAATGTTCCCATCATGCCTTGCAACAGCCAGGCCCATTCCATCCTGGGAGACGGCTCCCAGGTAGCAACGTGCCCACAGCCATCTGCCGACTGGCTCCTCTCTGCCCTACTCCACCTGGCCCCCTGCCTGCCCTGCCAACCGCCCCCTCATCACATGCCTGCTACATCCTGGCTGCGGCTCAGGTAAACCCCCGCCCCGTGCTGCGAGCCCAGGCAGAATGCAGCTGTCTGGTGAGAAGCTGAATCAGAAGGTGATGGAAGGTCACCTTGGTAGGGCCTCTGCCCTGCAAAGATCACAACAGATTCTTGGGAGGAGAGGTGTGTGTTGCGGGGGGGGTGGGGCGTCTGCCAACAGCCAGAGCCCCTGATACGCTGGCCCTGTGCCAGCTCCCGATAAACACAGCAAGTCACTCGACTCAGCTCTTGTCGTCTCCATGCGTCGTCCTGCACAAACTGGGCCTCAGGGCCCTCCCAGGGCTAGGGGCTTGCACCCAAGTGGGGTGGGAGTCACAGCTGCCCGGACAGGCCCGCCGCTGCAAAGCTGGGCAGGGAGCCCCAGACACAGGCCAGAGCCAACAACACACCCTCCCCCTGCACGTGGAGACCAGAGACCGGCTTGGGGACACCATTTCTGAGTGGGCAGAGAAGGGACTGCAGCCGCAGGACAGGAGGGGGGACGCCTTGCGGGGGGCCCTAGCCCAGTGTTCGCTGCTGGGGAAGCAAGGGCGGGGGGGCTCAGGCTTTGAGCTGGGACTCCTTCAGGCGGGGAAGTGGGGGGAGGCCGCTTTCGGAACTGCCGGCGGCCGGATGACAGCATCTGCCGCCCCCGCCGCCCCCAGCACCACGCAGGCCTCCCCTCCGCTCTGCCCCCACATCCCTGACAGAGGCAGGCAGTGGCTGCCGCAGGAGACACTGCACCACCCCCCGGTCACTCGGTGCCCCTGTGAGGCGCGCAGGCAGTGTCTGTGGGCCTGGGCGGCCGGCTTTCCTCCCAGATGACTCCGCCGCCCGGCTGACTGCTTTTCCTTGTCCCCAGGAAGGCTTTGTGGGGCTCAGCAGAGGCGTCTGGGCTGGTGTCACTGCCCAGGCCCCCATCTTCCCATAGGGTACTCTTGGGTGACGTCGATCACGTGGCCCTTACCACCCACACAGGCGTCCGGGCCCTCAGAGCAGCACGGTCAGAGCCAGACGCTGGCCCCTGGCTGTTCCTGAGGTGCTGTCCCTGTCCCCCTATGACGGCCCTCCCTCAGTCCTCCCTCCAGGACACTTGGGGGCCAGGAGAGCACAGAGCCCACTCACGTGTGCTTTTGGCTCAGCAGCTGGCTCCAGACCTCCACCACGAAGCCGTCAAAGTGCTGGCTCTGAAAAGGCACGGGGCAGGTGAACGCGGGTCCGATGACGCTGGTGGGGACGGGTGGGAAGGCAACGCGGAGCCAGCCACCAGCACCCATGCAGTGAGGTCACGGCAGGCCCAGAAGCCCCTCTTAGAAGGAGGCAATGTGGGGTCCCCATAGGAGCCGGAGCAGAGGGGCCAGGTGGTCACGTGTCTTGTCCCCTCACACGCCTCCTCCCCAACCCCAACCCTGGGCACCTGAAGAACCAGCAGGGCGGGCGCCCTCCCAGGAGGGCAGCTGGCCGTCACCCGAGGGAAGCCTTCCTGGCCCAGGCGAAGACCAGGGCAGCAGGCCTCACCCCAGGGGACGTCTGTGGTCAAGGCGAGGACCAGGGCAGCCGGCCTCACCTTGGCCACCTGGACGATGGTCTTGCCCAGCTCCTCTACCTCGTCCTCGCTGTCCAAGACACTCCCAAAGTCCTCGTGAGTCCAGTCCTCGAATAGGAGTCGGGGCACTTGGGGGACAGACCCGCACACAGATGGTGACCCTTCTGTGCTTGGCCCTGCCCCCAGAGCGACCCTTGGCCATCAGAGCAGAGTGAGCACACAGCTAGGCACCCACAAGGCCTGGTGGGGGGAGGGGGGGCGGTAGGTGGTACTGACCTCTTCCCCCTCACACCCCACGTCTCCGAGTGCCCGGACCCCCAGCTCCTTCAGCAACCCGCTGCCTGGCTCTTGCTGTACCGTCCTCCCCACCGGAACCCCCCCCACCCCTGCCACGGCTCCTCCTGCTCGGCCATCACCTGCTCCTTTGCTCCAATCCCCACACCCTGCTAGTCCCATCTGCACTCTGGGAACACCCTGGCCAGCTGCCTGCTCCAGGACGGGTGGGGCTGATGTCATTGCGTCTAGTCCTGCCAGGGACACACACGGCGTGTAGCTGAAGGGCCGGGAGCCCCGCCAACCCAGGCCCACCAGACTTACCTATACGTAAGCCCTTGGCCTGTTTCCTGACTGCCCGCATCCACCCTGTGGGACGGGGAGAGGACAGTCGGTGCAGGGACACAGCCCCTTGCCCGCATGAAGACCCAGCCCACCCCCAACGAAGAAAACGCCGGGCCCCATGCGACGGGGGTGCAGAAAGGCAGAACCAGGAGAGAATCTGCGGGTCCAGCCCCCTCCTCCTCCCACTCCTGCCCCCCCCCTTCCCCCCCTCCTCCCTATGCAGAGCAGTCAGGACGGGTCAGACCCCTGGGCCAGTAGGGGGGACATCGTGGCATCGGCCCCATCTGGGGAAAAGTGGCCTCCAAGGGGGCTGGGACTGTTTCTCGGAGCTGAGGGGGGCCCGAGGCCCCAGTCCCAGTGCTACCCAGTGTGTCCTCGGGCACTGCCCTCCCAGCATCGAAGAGCGGCTTCGGGGCTCGGATCTCCACAAGTAGCTAACGCACCCTCTCTCCAAACCCGAAAGGGGGACAGTTAAGGGAATTCGGGTGCATGCTCACGGAAGCGGCTGCCGTGGCTGTCGGGACAGCCACGCCCTCCCAGACACCTCCTCCCTGGACCGGTGTACAAACTGCCGAGAGGAGCAAGGTTGTGGCCGATGCCAGACAGTTGTCACACTGACGCACACACTCAGCTCCACACGCACTTCCAGACACGCAGAATCACATCCTCGTGCTCACACACACGGACGGGCACTCACACCCTTCTGGGCCCTCAGGACGAGCACAGATGGGCAGCAACGTGAGAACCTTGGTCCACGTCGTGAAGGCCTGTGACTTCGAACATCTCCCGACCGCGCCGCTTAAGCTGCAGCCACACGGGCGAGATCTGCGTGAATTTGCCCCCGAAGACCTTTGCAACATCATAGCCGTGGCTGTTCCACTGGCAGAAAATGGAGAACAGGTGAACAGGCTTGCAGCTGGGGACAGAGGGCCCTTGAGACACCTCTGCAATGGGACACCACAGAACCGCCTGTGCTGTGCAGGACAAGTCCCAGAAAACCCTCGGCATGACTCTCACTTCTTCGGGAGGCCTCTCTCCCGCTGCACCTGCACGGCGGTAGCCCGGGGAGGTGAGGACAAAGACCCCAGTGGCCGCCTCGCCCTCGGGACCTCCCCATCCACCCCAGGGCCTGGCTTACTGGAGTGACGTAGCCCAGGACGTCCCCAGCAAAGTGCCTCTCCCGGGCCTTAGGTGAGCAGTAGCTACGATGCTCCAGAACCACATCCTCGGCCCTAAGGTCCGTCACCACCAGACCCCGGTCTTGGACCGGCTTCTCTGAAAACTGGGTCTGAAACAAAAGCGACAGGAGAAGGTGGTCAGGGTCTGTCGTCAGGCAGGACACGGGGCCCTGAGCAGCAGCAGCGGTCTTCTCCCGAGCCAGGCACCACGTCCTGGGGTCAACATGGTGCCGCTGACCAGAGCCCACCAGATAGGCCTACCCTTGGAGGCTCACTCTCCCATCCCAGAAAAATGGCGCAAGGGCACAGTGCATCTCATGTCCGATCCGTTCGACTGCTGTGAACATCACAGAACTGCGCCAGGCAAGACGAGAGAGCGCAGGCATGGGAAAAAGCAGAGGACGGGTGAGGGCTGAAATTTGGGCCGGTGGGGGAGGTGGGCACACCCTCAGCCCCAGCACCAGAAGCCGCTCGCTCCCTCCCAGGCCATCCGGCCAGAGCCCCTGGCAGCGCTGGCCAGCTGCCAAGAAGGCCAAGGCCCCAGCATCCTGGCTCACAGACCGCCCCATCACAGGCCTTGGCTCATGGCTCCCGTGGGCAGGAAGAAGGCACGGAGGGCCAGCCCCTAACCACGCTTACCTTCTCCAGCAGTGTCTTCGAGGCGGCCTTCTTGGCATCTGACTTGGACAGAGTAGTATGAACAGAGCTGCAGGCCAGAGCGAGCCAGAGTGTGCTGAGGAGAGCCCTCATGGTGGCAGTGTCACAGTGCAGTCCGATCTCGGGGCCCAGGGGGCTGCAGAGAGAGCAGACCACATGACCACCAGCAGTGGGGTGCCCCCTCTGTCAAATGGAGCATCCAACGGGGCCTGGGTCCTCGTGGCACTGGGCCAGGCACTGGCCTCAGGGCAGAGCCCTACCCTGGGGCAGCCGCAGTGGCCTACCCAGCTTCCAGCACTGCTGCGCCCCTCGTTCCTCTCAGGTGCCCCAGAAAGGGGTCTCCCTACTGCTAGTCAGCCTTCCCCATCGTCTCAGCCATCTAGGAAAATGGTGACTGCCCTCCACCAACCCAAAGAAATTGGGCTACTGGAAGGTTTAAGCGTAAAATAAGAACCACAGAAAGGACTAGAAGAAAATATGTAACTCGGGGCGGAGAAGGCTTTTCCAAGTGTATCCGCAATGATGGAGGTTAGGAAAGAAAATGCCAACAGAATTCATTACGTCAAAATGTGACACTTTCAGAGCACCTGGGTGGCTCAGTCAGTTGGGAGTCTGATTCTTGATCTCAGTTCAGGTCATGATCTCACAGTCAGTTTGTGAGTTCAAGCCCTGCATCAGGCTCTGTGCCGACAGTGTGGAGCCTGCTTGGAATTCTGTCTCTCCTTCTCTCTGCCCCTTCCCCCACTTGCACTCTCTCTTTTTTCAAAATAAATGGATGAATTTTAAGGAAAAAAAATGTGACACTTTCATTTAGGAAACAAAAAAGAAATTTAAAGCAATAAACCAGAAAAAAAAATTAGAATATACTTCACAACACATTTCTACTCATTATCTACCCGTAACAAAGAGCTCTTATAAGTCAACGACACTCCAATAAACACCCCATTATAGAAGGAAAATGAAGAGATACATTCGTATGTCCTAATGCACAAAAACCCCTAACTCTATAATACGCAGGTACCTGATACATACGTCCTATCGTAAAAACACCCTGTAAAAAGGAATACCCCAGAATAGAAATACTCTAATACAGATATCCTGTAATAAAAATCCCATAATATAGAAGTACCCCATATTATACACACCCCAAAATACAAAAATACCCTGTACTACAGAGATGCCTTATAATAGACAAGACACCCCGCAACACCCAGAGATGCCCTGTAGTAAGTACACTAAATACTCTGTAATACGCAGAGGTGCCCTGTAATACAGAGATACCCTGACAGATCCAGAGGTGCCCTGTAATATATGGAGATACTCTGCAATACCCAGAGATACTTTGTAACACCCAGAGATACCTTGTCATTCTCAGAGGTGCCCTGTAATACCCAGAGGTGCCCTGTAATACCCAGAGGTGCCCTGTAATACCCAGAGATACCTTGTCATTCTCAGAGGTGCCCTGTAATACCCAGAGGTGCCCTGTAATACCCAGAGATACCTTGTAATTCTCAGAGATGCCCTGTAATACCTAGAGGTGCTCTGTAATATGCAGAGGTGCCCTGTAATACCCAAAGATATCCTGTAATACCCAGAGGTGCCCTGTAATACCCAGAGATACCTTGTAATTCTCAGAGATGCCCTGTAATACCTAGAGGTGCCCGATAATATGCAGAGGTGCCCTGTAATACCCAGAGGTGCCTCGTAATACCGAGGTACCCTGTAATACACAGAGGTGCCCTGTAATACCCAGAGATACCTTGTAATTCTCAGAGGTGCCCTGTAATACCCAGAGGTGCCCTGTAATACAGCGATACCCTGACAGATCCAGAGGTGCCCTGTAATATACGGAGATACTCTGCAATACCCAGAGATACTTTGTAACACCCAGAGGTGCCCTGTAATACCCAGAGATACCTTGTAATTCTCAGAGGTGCCCTGTAATACCTAGAGGTGCCCTGTAATACCCAAAGATAGCCTGTAATACCCAGAGGTGCCCTGTAGTACCTAGAGATGCCCTGCAATACGCAGAGATACCCTGTAATACAGAGGTGCCCTAAGCCTGAGAAACAGCACCTCAGCTTCACAAGCAATCAAGGGAACAGACACTCAGTGTCGGGGAGGCCTAAAGAGAATGAAGCTAATGGCGTAACCTGGGCAGCAGCAATTCTCCCAAGCTCTTCCTGGGAATTCAAGTTGCAAAAATCTTTTTGGATGACAATCTGGTTGTAAATACACTTTCCAACATGTGTTTCCTGTTACAAATTACACTTTGAGGGACTTCCCCACTTATGTGAAAAATGCACGAGAAGGTTCACTGCCACTCTGTTTAAACGGTAACACACATTTCCCTACACGAGAATACCGACAGACGCTGTGAGGCTTGCAATGCACTGTTGGTGCAAATGCTACAAAATGTAAACACACACGCACACATCACAATCCCATCTTTACTGAAAAATTCCTGTGTATGGGGTGCCTGGGTGGCTCAGCCCATTAGGCATCTGACAATTTTGGCTCAGGTCATGATCTCATGGCACTGGGATCGAGTTCCACATCGGGCTCTGCACCTCTCTCAAAAATAAGGTTACGTACACACCATACAGAAAGTATGAAAGGGGATGCTAGAAAGTAAGTGAGCAGGCTATTCGGACTGCTGATCATTCTGACTTTGGCGTCAGCTGCTACTTTTTGGCTTTCCTGCACTGGACTTTCAGGAGCTGTGCAGTTCATTTTTGGGTTCTGCCCCCACTCCCAGCCCCCCGCAATTCTACTTCATGGCAGCAGAGTACCAGGCGGGCCCAGACTGGCTGGGGTCTTTCCCGAGGCTTTAAGGTGTGCAGGTGTGAAGTGTGCCGGTTGAGAGACAGCTCCTTCCAGACCAGCTAAGGAGCCACTTGGTGGCAGAGCCAGAGGAGACCCAGCAGGTCCTGGGGAACCAGCCCAGCTTCCTGCCCAGCAGGCAGGCACGTGGCCTCTCCCTCTGACTATGGGCATCCCTGGGGTCACCAGAGCTCTAGCCAGGCAGGGCGTGCCCTGTCAGGAGCTGGCAAAGTCAGGCCCTCTGCAGCACTCACCCCTTGATCCCCTCCACCCCGTTGACCTCCTGGCCAGGAGCCTGTTTCTACCCCTCCAAAGCCCTCCTCCCTGCTTCACAGAGCAGCACAGCAGCACAACTCTGGGCTGTCACTTTCCTGGGCAGGTTTCTACACTGCGGCACCTGATACACCTACAGCATACCTGCGTGGGGCCACCTGGGGTGGCCTGGGGTGAGGAGCCCTGGAGGTCCCTCCCCACGAGGCAGGGAGGCACAGACAGCTGGCCCAAGGGCTTCGCAGGACAGAAGGGACAAAGCCGTGCAGAGGTGCAACAGGGGCAGCTCTGAAGGGGCTATGGGGAGGGAGACAAAGACCAGGTCAGACTGCCATCCTCTGCCCCCTCCCCACCCCTCCCCAGCAGCCCCTCTGCTGGGTGACTTTGTGGTATCAGAATCATCAAGGACAACGGCTCCTGCCGCCCTCCCTTCTGGTGACAACAGCTCGGACTTGGGCTCCCTCAGTCAGAGCAGGGGCGGGTGGACAATACTGATCCGGTCAGGCTGAGACTACGGCCGCCAAGCTAGGAGGGGCTGGGGCTAGGAAGCCCAGCCACCATGAGGCCAGAAAGGCACCTGAACCAATGTGCTTCCAGAACACAGGCCTTGCACAAGGGGCTGCAGAGCTGGGTGGGTTCTACGCATGCAGGGACGCCTGTACCTGCTGGCTGAGCCACAGGGAGTGGGGGGGAGGCCCCCCATTTTTGACCCCAGCCCCTCTGGGTCTGCTCCATGACCTCAGGCTTCTTCTCAGCTCCAGGATAGAGGTCTGGGTCGCTGAGGATGGAAGGGGATGAGAAACCAAGCGGGAGGGTGGTCCTCAAGCAATCCACAGTGGCCCAGGGTGTGCCCCGGCGGCCTTCTCGCCCTCTGTCCACGGCCTGCCACCCCGCCTGCTGCCCACCCACCCAGAGACCCTTCGGCCAGTGACTTGCCCGGCCCCTGACCTGAGGAAAGGGTGGAGATGGGGCCAGTCTGGGGAAGGACGACGGACCCCGCCAGCCTCTGTGCACAGCGGAGGGGAAAGTGGAAGGGGAGCCACACTGAGCTCAAGGCCTGAACTGGCACTGCCACACCATCCTGGCGGCAACGCGAGCAGGCTGCTCACGAGCGCTGGGGACACAGCGTGAGCTACCGTGACACGCGGGGGGCTCAAGCGGCAGCAACGCCCGGCCCCCTGCTGTGCAGCGTGGGCCCGGCCACCCTACCCGGCACCTGCGCCCCCTCGCGTCGGTGTTTCTTCCACACACACCAATGATCTCTGGGAGGCGCGGGTCCCGCAGGGTGCGGTGCGTAGCGACCCCTTCATGTCTGGGTCGCCCACAGGGCCCTTGGGAGGCAGGGGTCTCAGATCTGCGCTAACAACCGACAGCCCCACTATTCCAGGGGCTCCGAGCTCTGGGAGGACTGTCAGCAGCGTGTTGACCAAAGGACGGTGAGTCACAGCAGTGACTTTCAGGTGGTTTTTGAGACCCGGGGTAAGAGTCGGCCGCGGCCCGGTGCACGTGTGCACCAGGGGGAAGCCGCTCATCAGAGCTAACCCTGCTCCGTGGCGCACGCACAATCCCTCTATTTCATTTTTAAGAAACGGAGACTTAGGGGCGCCTGGGTGGCTCAGTCAGTCACGTGTCTTGACACTTGATCTCGGCTCACGTCATGGTCTCAGGGTTCACGAGATGGAGCCCCGCGGCGAGCTCTGCGCTGACAGCGTGGAACGTGGTTGGGATTCTCTCTCTGCCCCTCCCCCTGCTTGTGCTCGGTCTCTCTCAGAATAAACAAACATAAAAAAAAAAATTGATTTTACCATCAAGTTGCTCTCACTATTCAGTGGTGTGCAGTTTGAGAACCGCGGACTGGTGGCGCCCCGGGGGGCGTGACCTACACGTGGCCGGACCACGAGCCAACTTGCTGGCTTACAGAGTGCTGCTGTTCCCCCGGGCAGGTCACGGCCACACCAGCCGTGGAGCCAACCGCATTCCTGGGCGAGGGCGAGGGCGAGGGCAAGCACGCTCTGGGGAGCGAAGGCCGCGGTGGGACGACCACAGCCCTGGTGACATCTATTGACATCTATGGACCACGTGCTCCGCGTCGGGCTCTCGGACACAGGAACTGGGGTTCATGGCGCTCAGAGATGAAGAGTACGTGGTGCGTGGCCACCGAGCCACCCTAACTCAACAGAGGTACGGACACAGGACGCCACCCGTGGCTCGAGGTCCAGTTCTGCCACCAGCCCACCGTCGCCGGCTCTGTGGGAAGCGAGGGGCCACGAGCCACCTCCTGCGTGGAAAGTCTACAGCTTTCGAGACACCGGGCTGAGCGAAGAGGGGTCCAGCCAAGAGCGCCCCAACCCAACCCGCACAGGGACACCTGGCCCGCGCTCCGGGGACGGGGCGGCCGCCACCCTCGGTGTCCCCCACCTCAGCCACACCGAGCGTGCTGGTCACACTCGCTGCCTCCAACTCGGGCCCTTACTCTCACGCCCTCGTGCCCAAATCTCACACCTCCACTCGCTCACACACCCGCTCACACCTGCCGTCTCACTCCCGGCCCACACTCACGCCCCCCCACCCGCTCACACCTGCTCTCACCCCCCCACACCCACCCCTCACACTCGCACCCGCTCTCACACCCATCCACACGCTCACTCCCGCCCCTCACACCTATCCCCCCACACCCACTCTCTCACACCCGCGCTCCCCCGCGCCCCCTGCCCGCACGCGCCCCCGGCGCGCCCACTTCGCGGCGCGGAACTGAGGCCGTGCGAGGAGGAGGAGGAGCGGGCGCCGAGGCCCGGGGCGCGGACGCCACCCCAGCCGGCCGCCGCGGGGCTCACCTTCATGTCCCGGAGGCCGGCCGGACCACCCTCGCGCGCGGACGGAAATCGCTCGCAGGCGCCGCCGGAAGTCCCGCCCCAGGACGCTGGCGCGACGCCGCCGCGCACGGCACGCTGGGCCGGGGGCGGGGCCGAAGTCGGAGCGGGGGGTGGTCAAGGTAGGGGACTGGGGTACGGGCGGCTGCTGGGGCCGGGGACCCGGGACCCGCGGTCGGGGCAGGGGGCGGGGTGGGGGTAAGGGCCGGGGCCGAGGGCAGGAGTAGGGCCGGGGCCCGGGTAGCGGCCAAAGCAGGGGGTCGAGGTAGGGGATGGGGCCCGGGCCGGGGCAGGAGCCGTGGCGGGGACAGGGGTCGGGGTAGGGGCCGGGGCAGTAAGGGGGCAGCGGGAGGGACCGAGGCTGGCGCTTCTGGGGAGGGCGGCACCCCGGCGATGCCGCGAGGCGGCCACGCAAGGACCGTCGGGAATCGCCTGACCCGGCGCCCCTCCTTCCCCACTGGTGGCCGCCCTCCAGCCTGTCCGTCCCCGACATCCCCCACATGTCCCTGAGTGAGCTCGGCCCAGTCCCCTGTCTCAGGCCGCGTCCGTGGGCCGGTGGTGCCCTAGGCCTCTGGATGGCCCCTGGATATCGAAAAGCCCGCAAAGCCAACACCCAGCGCTCTCTGTCCTGCCTCCAGGGTCTGTGGCACCACCTTACAGTTCTCACAAGCTGGAGCCGCCCACCCCCCCACCCCCCGCCCGGCCCCAGAGGCAAACAGAACCCCTCCGTCTCAGCCCGGGGCCGCAACGTGGCCAGCAGTTTTCATCACAAGGCATTTTACACTTGATACAAGCTGACAGACGCCCCCCTCCCCCCCCCCCCCCCATCCCTAGCTGTTCCCAGCAGTTTCCTGCAGAAAACCACACAGCCGTCCCCACCCTGGCTCTGCACCAGCCCCAGGACGCACTGCCTGGCTTGTTTCCCCATTTCTGCTGCTTAGGAGGCTTCTTCCTGAACTGAACTTTGTTCTCTTTCTTCCTAGTCATGTTTCCTTCTTTCTCTTCCCCATATTTCCTGCCAGCTGACCGCCCCCCCCCCCAACTCCAGTCTTCCCAGAAGGGCCTGGGGGCTGCTGTGTGTGCTGAGGCATGTGCCAGCTGCTGCTGGGCAGCTCTGTTCCTGGCACCCAGCTCAGCCCCGAGGCCTGACCTTTGGCGTAGTGACCCCAAGTCAGGCAGAGCTGTGGAGAGGACCCCAGTAAGCTCTGCTGGAGATGCACGGGTGGTTGTTCAGTCCCAGGAATGCTGAGACCCCAGCAGGGTCACGGGTGTAGTGAGAAAGGCCTATAGTCATCACACAGTGGCTGCCTGAGCTCCTATAGAGTTCAGAGGTCTTCAGAGCCCAAGTACTACAAAGTTCGCTCAGGGCTCCCTCTCAGCCAGCATTGCCCTACACCCAAGAGCATGCAGGAAGGAGGGACAGCGCCAGCCCCTTCGGCAGAGCCCCCACCGGGCAGGGTTCTGGGGGCCCTAGAACCTGGGTTGAAAACTGACTTCTTTAAGTGGGAACACATCTTTCAGCCACAGTAAGATTTAGAATGACACGTAGAACGTTTTAAGAGAATCAGAACTAAAGTGTTCATTCTTGCATGGTAAGTTAAACCTCAACACAGTTGGTATTTCAAGTTTCTGAACCATTGAGACAACTTGGGGTTCACCACGTTCAAAATTTTAATCTATTGGGTGTATGAGTTCTTGGCACACCCAAGATTGTGTTGTCAATTCAGACAAGCTACAGCACTTTAAAAGGAATTAAAAGATACTGAATGTATAAATTCAGTTTAAAATGTTAGAAATGTGGGGCGCCTGGGTGGCTTAGTCGGTGAAACATCCGACTTATGCTCAGGTCATGATCTCACGGATCGTGGGTTCCAGCCCCGCATCGGGCTCTGTGCTGACAGCTCAGAGCCTGGAGCCTGCTTCAGATTGTGTCTCCCTCTCTCTCTTGCCCCTCCCCTGCTCTCTCTCTCAAAATAAATACACATTAAAAAAATAATAATACATTTAATATTAGAAATGCTTAATTCACTGGGTTTGTAGAGGAGACCAAACATTTTGACAGACCCCTGAAAAATGACTATAAATCTTCTAGGCTTATAAAGGAAATGACAGGGTTTGTGAAATTGAACTTAACAGGTTAAAAACTTAAGTTTTGATCAACAATAGCCAAAGTATGGAAAGAGCCCAAATGTCCATCAACTGATGGATGAATAGATGAAGAAGATGTGGTATATATACACAATGGAGTATTACTCGGCAAGCAAAAAGAATGAAATCTTGTCATTTGCAACTATGTGGATGGAACTGGAGGGTATTATGCTAAGCAAAATTAGTCAGAGAAAGACAAGTATCCTATGACTTCACTCATGAGGACTTGAAGACACAGAACAGATGAACATAAGGGAAGGGAAACAAAGGGAGGGGGACAAAACATAAGAGACTCTTAAACGTGGAGAACAAACAGAGGGTTACTGGAGGGGTGCTGGGAGCGGGGATGGCCTAAATGGGTCAAGGGCACTAAGGAATCTACTCCTGAAATCACTGTTGCACTAGATGCTACCTAACTTGGATGTGTACTAAAAAAATAAATTAAAAAAACCCCAAAAACTAAAGTTTTGAATTTATAGCTTCAATAAGTCAAATCTAATTATTTTAATTTGGTGTAAATCTGAGCATATAACCCCCTTGCCCGGTCCCTAAACCCAGTCCTCAGCCCCAAATTCTGGCCATCTTGCCTGTGAGGCAGCCCACACCACCAGGGCTGGGTGTGGGGTACCCAGGCAGAGGTTCTAGCTCTGAGTTTCAAGCCCAGGTCTGGCCCATCGTCACACTGTCCTCCTCCTTGTCCCCTACTTGTTTGCACTGGGGGACAGAGGAGGGCAGACACATGCCGACGTGCAGCAATGGGGTCTGCAGAGACAGGCCTTCCTGCTGCCCACTGAACCCCCTCACCCCCAAGCTCTGGGGACGCCCTCAGAGCCAGAGCTCCCCACCCAGATGCACTTGGCAAGCTGAGGGTCCCTAACCTGAGGCTGCCTCTCTGGGACGGCTTCACAAGCGTCCCTAAGTGAGGCGCTTGGCTGGCTCAGTCGGCAGAGCATGTGACTCTTTATCTCAGGGTCATGAGTTCAAGCCCCAGGCTGGGCATCATAGAGATTACTTAAAAAAAGAAAAAAAGTAACCCTAAGTAACTATGGGGAGCTCGTGATACATCCCAAGAGCACTTGCCCCTGGCTGTTGGATGTGGCTGGCAGCTGTTGGGCTGCTGGGGGCTAGGCTTGTGTGTTCCTGGGGTGGGGTGAGGGTGGGGTGCCCTCATCTTACAAGTAGCCCCGGGCCTCTCCTCATTTGCCGAGTCAGCACAAGGCAAGGCTCTTCCCAGCAGTGGCAACCCGTGACTTGTCCTGTTTTAATGGGGAAGGCCCAAGCCAGGGGTTGCCCCGAGGGCAGGGCCCAGGCCACTATCAGTCCGCGCACTATCACTCCCGAACCTCAAAACATTCCAGTTTTGAGGCCGGAAGCCCAGGAAGAGGGACACACACCAGCATATCCTGCTGCCGAGCCCTCCCTCTGCTCGTCGACGGGGACATCCTCCCTGGGTGCTGGGATAAGCAAAGTCCAGAGCAAGAAGGAAGGAGTGGGGCGCACTCACGTGCAGTGGAAGCTTTCAGATTTAGCTCCAGAGCCAGCACAGCAGGTTTTTTGTCCGTGTCTCCCATGTGAGACCCTGCCACCCTGGCTTTGGCCGGGGTGATGGCCGTGACCCGGGTATCACGGGCTGTCGGGTGTACTGGTATCCACTCAGAGGTCAGGCAGGTGTCAGGTCCTAAGGCAGGTGCCTGTGATGGGCGGGTGGCCCTGCAGGAGGCATCAGTGCCAGGTTTTATGCTTCTCATCGTCCCACGACCAACCTTAAAATACCCCGATGCCAAAGGGAGGGGCAGTTTGTGTGTGATGAGGCCAACGGGGCAGAATTTCCTAGTGTCGTACCAGGGCAAATGGTGGAGCCCAGAAGGTGACCCCGGTCCCAAACCCCAGTGCCTGGGAAGGTGACCTTATTTGGAAGTAGGGTCTCTGCAGATGTGATTAAGGATCTCAGGATGAGATCATCTTGGATTTAGGGCGAGCCCCAAATCCAGTGACAGGGATCTTCGTAAGAGAAAAGAGGGAGATTTGAGACACACAGATACAGGGGAGGAGACCCCTTCTCGATGACACAGGCAGAGATTGGGGTTACGCAGCCTCAGGCCAAGGGTGCCGGCGGCCTTCAGCGACTGGAAGAAAGGTAAAGACAGTCTCCCTCGGAGGCTCCAGGGGAACCCTCTGCTGACACCTTGATCTTGGAATTCTGGCCTCTAGGACTGCACGAGGATCAGTTTCTCTTGTTTGGGGTCATTTGTCACGGCTGCCCCAGGACACTGAGGCAACGCGGTGGTGTGGAAAGGCCCGAACCGGTGTCTGTAGGCGTGTTTTCTTTCCTAACGCTGTTTTTCCTAGGCCGCTCTTGAAAGTGACATATATTCCGTCAGCTGTCACGGCTGGGTGGACACTGTGGCCTGGGATGGATGCCTTGCCACAAAACACCCAACGCCATGCAGTGCTGGACAGCCGGCTGGCTGTTGGCACGGTTGGTCTGGCCTTTGAAGTCAAAGGGTGTAGTTTTCTTTTCTTTTTTTTTTTTAATTTTTTTTTTCAACGTTTATTTATTTTTGGGACAGAGAGAGACAGAGCATGAACGGGGGAGGGGCAGAGAGAGAGGGAGACACAGAATCGGAAACAGGCTCCAGGCTCCGAGCCATCAGCCCAGAGCCCGACGCGGGGCTCGAACTCCCGGACCGCGAGATCCTGACCTGGCTGAAGTCGGACGCTTAACCGACTGCGCCACCCAGGCGCCCCATAAAGGGTGTAGTTTTCGACAGGCCGCTTAGGGAAACTGGAGGGTATGGACCCCTACTCTGGGAGTGAACGGGGTGCCTGCTCTGGCAACATCCTGTGGGGACAACTGCATTTTCCTGGCTGCCTCCTTCGCCCCTCCCCTGGCTGCTGTCACCAGCTGCATCGCTCCTGTGGCCATTTACTGATGATTGAGCCCCTGTGAGCTCCCCCGGGGGGTGGATGTGAGGTGGTCTTAAAGACAAGCGGCCGGACAAGATGGGGACGGTGGGGGGGGGGGGGGCAGCATGACATGCCCGTACAGCCCTGGGGACTCAATGACACAGAACTCTCAGGCATGGGAATAGGTGTTAATTAGGATCCGCTGGGGAGTAACAGAGCCCCCAGTCATGGTGGCAGGGGCGTGAACACAGGAGGTTTGAGGGCTGGTGCGGGGGGCGGGGGGGCGGGGATCATCGCCATCTGAGACAGAGTTCCAGCCAGCAAAATCATGTTCCAAGTAATCAGGATGGAAAAGGGGACACTGACTCAAAATCCTGCCCCTATGTGCTCACATCATGCTCTGTTATGGGAAGGATCACGTCCCCTAAAAGTTCACATGTTGGAGTCCCTCAGCACGTGGCATTATTGGGGCGCCTGGGTGGCTCACTCGGTTCAGCGTCGGACTTTTGATTTCGGCTCACAAACTGAGATCGAGCCCCGCGTCCAGCTCTGCCTGGAGCCTCCTTGGGAGACTGACTCTCTCTCTCTCTCTCTCTCTCTCTCTCCCCCCCCCTCTCTGCCCCTCCCCCGCTCTCTCAAAATAAATAAATCAACATTAAAAAAAAAAAAAGACTGTGGCCTTATTTGGGTCACTGCAGATGTAATTAATTGAGTTCATACTGGGTAGGGCAGATCCCCTATCCGGTGTGACTGGTGTCCTTGCGAAAAGGGGAAATTCGGGCAGGGAGATGATCACAGAGGGGAGGCAGCATGAGCTGACGCTGGGAGCAGATGGCCATCTGCCAGCGGAGAGAAGCCTGGGCCAGATCCTCAGCCACAGCCTCAGCAGGAACCAGCCCTGCCCACCTGGGACTTCCAGCTCCTAGAAGCGGGGGAAAAGAAATCTCTGAGTTCCCTTCTCTGCACTATATTCGGAAATTTCTGGCATCTCTCTGCCAGCATAAAGTCAGCTTCTTGTGTTCTCTTGGTGGCTAAGCCTTTCCCACCGGGGTGTGACTTTTTGTGACCCCGTCCTGGTTCTCTGGACCCTGCCCGTGCCACACTAGTGCTCCAGCTTTTCCATGAGGCATCTGGGGAGGCAGTAGAGTCAACTTCTGTGGTTATTTTGCAATGACCCGAATCCAGCTGTGTGGCTCTGGGCTCAGTTTGATGGCTGCAAAAAACAGGGTCCACGGACACGGGTGGCCTCCTGTCAGGAGTTGGAGCTCCTTGCTCCCCTTCCCTAGGTGGTCCGTTTCGTTCAAAACACTGCCCACCACCGAGTTCTCGAGCCCCTCAAGCTCAGCACGCCATCCAAGGCAGGGGACACGCTCGGTTCCCAGAGCGCGGCCTTCCCCAAGCGTGTCGCTCCTGGTGACCGCATGCCTGGCGCGACCGGGTACCAAGGGTTGCCACACCTCTGTCCCTGGACCCACACGGGTGCGCAGGCCTCTAGCCACATCTGGACCAGGCCACCGACCCCAGTTATCTGGAAGGGTCATTGTCTGCGACCCACTCCAGAGACCGTGGGAAGCAATTCTTGTCAACCTGACAGGAGGCCTGAGCCAGGACAGCCGGCGAATGGTGCCGGATGCCCCTGGGCACCGTGGCCGTGCTGCAGGCTCTGGGCTCCCCAGCCTTTGTTTCCTCCTTCACGATGCCAGTGTTGGGCTTGTGTCTGCGGGGGCCCTTGCCTCTCAGTGGCCGGGGGGGCTGGAAAGAGACTCTCAGCTCCACCCTTGCCCTTGGAAACAGAGTTGAGACCACAAGTAGCTAAAATGTGACAGGTGTCCAAGTCACAGAACTTAAGAAATGAAACTGTTTCCAAGCACTTCTTACAGGTGAAGGCAGCCTGCCCCTCGCTGGGCATAACCTGGTTAGGGAGGGCCAGGTGGACTCAGGCCTGATTCTAATAAGTGACCCGAGGGCTTGCAGGAGCCGAGAGGCAGGCAGTGTGGGGTCTTTCTCACGGCCACCTGTGTGCCTCGCCGTGCTCTGGGACCCCCGCCCCAAACACACACATACTTTTGGGAATCCCAGGAGGCCTGGGAAACCCAGCAGCAGCACTGAAAGGAGATAGGATGTCTGTCCCACTCCAAGCCCCTCTTCACAGAAGCCCACCACCTCGGCCTGAGCTGGCACTCTGTCCATTCCCCACGTGGGTCCCCGCAGCCTCTGGGCATTGCCTTGTTCTGTGAGTGGCTGCTGGGGGTGGGTCAGGGTCTGCTTGTCGGAGTCCCCTGGCTTGGCCATGGGAGGGGTATCTCGTGGCATGGGGATGTGGGCCCTGGGGATCTCCCCTCCTCCAGGAAGCCCTCTGCTGGCCCAGCTCTTTGGAAGGTCTTGGAAGGTGGGGAAATAGCTCTCTTACAAAGATTCCAGCCGCCAGGGTTCCGGTTTCCCCCAGGGGGTCTTGGAGGCCCAGAGCATGGGTGGGGTGTCTGGTCTGTGGGAGGGGCCCCGCCCCTTCCTCCTCCTGGTCAGGGTCCAGCTGGGCCTGACCTCTCACTGGGAACTGAGGAAGTGAGCCAGGGTGGGGCAGAGGTCTCTTTTGTGGGTCTGGGCCAGGACCAGGTTCAGGGCCCAGATACTGCCCCCCCCCCCGCCCCCCCGCCCCCCACTTGCCCCATAAGGAGGAAGCTTCCTTTTCAAAGCCATGTGGCTTCATGAAGGCCAGCTCAGCAGGGCCACCTGCTCTCCAAACACACTCCTTGGGTGTAGCAATGCGGGAGGTTGACCCACGGGGCGGCCCTCTGCCTTCACCTCGGGGTGCAGAGGTGGGTGGTGGCAGATCGGCAAAGGGTCCTGGCTGGGCGTTGAGGGATCAAAGTCTAGACTGGGCCCTGCGGTCACCGGGTGCTGTCTCGGGGTGGGGGTGGGCCGTCCTTTCTCTGCAGGCCTCAGTGGCCCTCTTTGTTAAGAAAGGACTGTCGGGTGATGTGCAGCAGGCCCTTAGGGCTCTGGACGCAGACCAGCCCCCGACGTGGGCAGCAAGTACCCCAGAACCTGGGCCAGGTCAAAGCCGTGGGGGAGACGATCCTGTCGCGGCACGGCGCGTCGGCCCGCCTGCAGGGGGCGCCCCCGCTCCTGCCTTTACGCGCCCGCGCTCGACGTGCTCGTCCCCGCGCCGCCTGCCGCCGCGCGAGCGAGCGTGTGCGTGCCCGCAGCTGCGAGCGTGAGTGCGTGCGCGCGCGCGTGGCGGCGGCCCTGAAAGCGGAGCTTGGAGCCCGAGGCGGCTCCGGCTGAGGCGGCTCCAGAGGCGGCGGCGACCCGCTTCCCGCTCCCCGCTCGTCCTCCGGGCGCGCCAGCCCAGGCCGCTCCCCGGGGCCCGAAGATGCCGGCCGTGTCGAAGGGGGACGGGATGCGGGGCTTGGCGGTCTTCATCTCCGACATTCGCAACTGTGAGTGGCCGCGGCGCGGGACCGGCCTGTGGGGTGCGGGGGTGCGGGGCGGGGGTCCGGGTGCGGGGAGCGGGGCGGGGGTCCGGGTGCGGGGCGCGGGGCGGGGTCCGCGTGCGGACCCGGGGGACGGGGAGTGCGGGGCGGGAGTCTGGGTGCGGACCCAGAAGGCAGCGATGGGGCGGGGGAGGGGGGGCGCGGGGCGGGGCGGAGGTCCGGGGTCGCAGGCCCGGAGCGCTGGGTGGGAGTCCGCGGGCGCAGGCTCGAGGTGCGGGGGTGCGGGCCAGGGGTCTGGGTGCAGGGGCAGGGGGCGCGGGGCGGGGTCCCGGGTGAGGACCTGGAGGGCGGGGGTCCGGGGGCGCCCCCCTGGGGTGGGGCGGGAGTCTGGGTGCCGACCCAGAAGGCAGGGGGCAGGGGGCGCGGGGCGGGGTGGGGGTCTGGGGACGCAGGCGGGGTTGGTCTGGGTGCAGACCCAGATGGCAGGGGGCAGGGGGCGCAGGCTGGGGGTGCGAGGGTCCCGGGTGCGGACCTAGAGGGCGGGTGAGGAGGGCGCAGCAGGCCTCTGGTAGGCGGGATCGGGGGCTCCGACTGGAGTGCGGGGGCCGCGGGTCGGGGAGCAGTGGGGGCAGGGGTGCGGGGTGCAGGGTGGTGTTCGCCGACCCCGTAGGGGGCTGTGGTATCGTCGGCCCGGTTCCGGCGAAGACCCCCCCCTCCCCCCCCCAGCATGATGTCATGTCGAGCAATCTGCTCCGTCTTTCTAGTAATGGAGCATTTAACCCAGCGTTTTCCAAAACAGCGTGGACTTTCGCTCAGGGAGTGGGAAGAGCGAACCCTGGGAAGCGGCTCTGCGCGGGCTGTGGCGGCTTACTGCGCCCTGATTAAAATGACTCATTCCCCGGGGGAATCCAGACACTGGGGCCCTAGAGGGTGGGCTGGCTGCAGGGAAACTGCTCTGGCTGCCGTCTCCGTTCCGGGACACGCGTGCCCTCCCCGGAGCGGAAAAAATCACGCGGCAAGGTGAAACAGGCGGGGAGGCTGCTGGGTGCCCCGTGGGTCCTGCAGTGAATTTGGCGGTGGTCGGCAGAGGAGCTCTTGGCATTCAGAGGACGTCTCCTTTACTCGCTTAAAAAAAATAAACACAAACCCGGTTTCCTGCTGGTGCGTTTTATTGTTTTCGGTACCCACCAGATAGTTGACTGATTTTTATTGCCTTGGGCTCAGTGTATATTTTGATGGTAAATGCTGTTGTGTTGAACCCCTCACCTCCTTGCACCGGGGGCCCCGGTGTCCCCAGACCGTGGAAGTCTGGATCTCCTGGCCCTCCGCTTACTCTGCAGGAAGTCGGGGTGGTATCGCACTCTCGGATTGGTGCCTTCACAAGTAGGCAGCGTTTGTCTGTTCCTTTGCTTTTGCTGTGACTTCAGGACGGTGGCACTCTTAATCCGGGCGCGTCTTGTAAAGCCAGGTGCATGTGCACTACTGCTGCAGGGGACCCTTGGCCGAAGGCTTAGCAGCCTTAAGTTGGGCGTGATGTCAGCCCTTCCATTTTGGTAGAAACACGCATTGGTCAAGAAAGACCTCGAGGCTGGAACCCGTTTTCTCGGCCAGCCGTCACCCGAGTGCCAGACCTGTGACCCTGCTAGGTCTGCGCTTGGCTGCAAGGAGGCGCCTGCCGCGGACTGAGGACTCAGCCGGTGCTCGTTGACTGACTGGAGACCGGACTTTGCCCTCCGCCGCGCTGTTGACACCTGGGCCCACCGTCTCTGGTGCAGAAGCGTCCGTTGGTGGCGGACAGCAGCGTCCCTGGCCTCTCTACGACCAGATGCCTCCGTTGTGACGCCCGAGGCCACGTCCAGACGTTGCCCCGTGGGGGAGTTTTCTCTGCCGGAGGGCCGCCGGTGTGGACCAAAGAGTAAGACAGCCTCTCCCCCGAAGTCTTATATGAGGGGGAGGGGTGCCTGGTCCTTCTTGGGGCCAGCTCTCCGTTTAGTGTGGCCCCCTCCTCAGAAACCCCTTCCCAGCCTCGCTGTGCCCCTGCCCTTTCTTCCGTCAGTCATGGTGCCGTGCTCCTTCAGAGCAGTGTCGGCGATCGTGGCCCCGCACGGCGGGGACCGCGTCTGTCACGTCACACTCCTCCGCTGCTTGCACAGTGCCTGGCATGAGGCATGTGCTGAGGAAACGAGTAGACAGTGAGCCAGAGAGGACTTTGCTAGAAGATGATTCTTGCACCGATTTTCTCTGAAGGGCCCTGCAGGCAGAGGGCCAAGATGTGCCTGGAACAGCAGGGAGCTAACGTAAACACGGGCAACACGGCAACACGTGCGGGCTGGTGCCTGGAGGCTGACCGAGGGCTGACTCTGGTGGGACTGGTCTGGGCTTACACCTGTGGGGAGGGAGAGGGGTCCCTGCTTCCCCTTCTCCCCGCCCACCTCTGATCTCATGTGCTTACTGGTCTCTTGTGAGCTGTGATGGCTGCAGCCAGGCTCTGAGGAGAGAGGGCACTGAGCTGGCAGCCAGGGTCTGGACTCAGCCCGCCTCTCCCCTGTGCCATGACCCACAGCCCGTGGCCGCTGAGTTAGGTTTCACAGCTGACCGAGGGGTTGGTTTGAGCAGGAGCACCACTGAGGTCTGTTTCAGTTCTAAAATTGCAGCTCCCTTTGCCTTTCTGAGCTAGAGTCTTAAATTCCCCCCTTTAAGACGTTCAGGAGCGAGCTCTGCATCTGTCTGCACCTTATGTAAGTTACGGGCTTCAGGCGGCTGGCTGGGAACGTTGCTTAGCACAGCCACAGTGAATACCCTCCGGGATTTGAAAAGGTGCTCTTGTCATGCTGTGTTCCTCAAGCCTGTAGCTTTCGTGGCTCAGGTAGCAAACTAATTCAGTGCCTCATAAAATTAACTGGATTCTTTTTGATGAACTTCAGCCCAGGGCTACTGAATTTGGCTAGTGTGACTTCAGGGTGTGGGAGTTAGGAGTTGTTTCTTTCTCTCTGTTTTTAAGTTGGTATTGAAAAATTCGAGGGGCGCTTACGTGGCTCAGTCAGTTAAGCGTCTGACCTCGGCTCACGTCATGATCTTGTGGCTCTTGAGTTTTGAGCCCCACATGGGGCTCTGTGCTGACGGCTCAGAGCCTCTCTGCCCCTCGCCCACTCACGCTCTCTCTCAAAACATGAATAAAACATGAACAAATTCAAAGAAAAATTCTCATCCTTTTACTTAGTCCCAAATTTTAAATAAATCTTTATTTTGAAATAAAAATAGATTTGCAGGAAGTTGCAAAGAAATGGACAGGGAGGTCCTGGCACCCTTCACCCCACCTCTTCAAAGGGGGATTTCTGACATGACAGTACAATTTCAACACCAGGAAACTGACATTGGTACATTCCACAGGGCGTAGTCACATTTTATCGGTTTTACCTACACTGGTGTGTGTGTGTGTGTGTGTGTAGGTCTTTGTGCTTTTGTCACAGGTAGCTACGTGTCACTCCCACCTTCATCAAGACACAGAGCTGTTCCATCATCACAAAGCCCCCTCGCCTTACCCCTTTAGCCAGCGTACCCACTCCCGACTGCTAGTCTGTTCTGTCTGCATAGCATCTCAGGGGCGTCATGTGAATGGAGTTGTGTAGTATGTGACCTGTTGATTGGCTTTTCTCACTCCGTACAATCCCCTTGAGGTCTGTCCGAGCTGTTGCATTGACTGATAACACATTCAAGTGATGGGTTTAAAGAAAACAAAAGCCCTGCTGAAATTGGGAAAATAGTAGTTATTTGTTATTTGGTTATTTTGGAACTTTTGTTTACTTTTACACGTGTGATGTGTCATTGGACAGGCATGTCTAAGTTAATGCATGTCTTTTTTAAAAAGTATTTTTTAATGTTTATTTTTTTTTGAGAGAGGGAGAGAGAGAGAGAGACAGCAAGCAGGGGAGGGGCAGAGAGAGAGGGAGACACGGAATCTGAAGCAGGCTCCAAGCTCTGAGCTGCCAGCACAGAGCCCGATGTGAGCCTTGAACCCAGGAACGGTGAGATCATGACCTGAGCTAAAGTTGGCCACTGAACCAACTGAGCCACCCAGGCGCCCCAGTTAATGCATGTTTTTATGCATTACCATTGACATGTCAACACGAGAACAGTGTTGAGAATATGAAACACTGCTGAAAATGTTGACAGACTCCTCATTGGCTGCAAAATAACCAAGACTGAGGAGCGTCTGGGTGGCTCAGTCGGCTGAGCGTCCGACTTTGGCTCAGATCATGACCTCATGGCTCGTGGGTGCGAGTCCCACACCGGGCTCTCTGCTGTCAGCGGGGAGCCCACTTTGGTTCCTGTCTTCCTCTCTCTCTGCCCCTCTCCAGCTCGTGCTTTCTCTGTCTCAAAAAAACAAAACAAAACAAAAACAACCAAGACTGCAATGAAAGAGAGCGATGGGTCTTTACTCTTGTGAGACCAGTCACGTTGCCAATGGGCAGGAAATTGTCATTTATTCCTCCAAGCGGGAGGTGGCGGGGGCGGGGCCCGTGCAGGTGAAGGGAGACACTTCCATCGTGCTTGCGGGCGTTTTATTTACTCCCTCCAGGCACTCACTCAAATGAAGGGGAACAAGTGGAGACGTGTAATTAGCTATTTGGCAAAAACGCATTTCCCATGTTCTTGGTGAAAGCATGCAGTTTTGCTGCAGGTGCAGTGATAAACTGGCAGAATGAGTATCAGTGCTCGGCTCATTGTGTTGGTCACGAAACTCTGTCCTCTCCATTTCCGATAACTTCGTTGAAATTGGGCACCCCTTTGAATTATATTTTAACATGACTAGAGTTCAAAACATTTAGTTCATAAAATTCCGTTTGTTGTGAGTCATAAATTGGATGTGGAGAACTGAACGTAAAACGCTAAGTTCAGGTTATGCATCTGTGTAGGAAATGAAACGTAAAGGTGGTACTTGATTTTTCTGAGTAATAATAAGGAGCAGAACCAGAATTTGTCAGTCTGCTTTTTAACTTTTAAAGTCCTTGAAAAAATTTAAGGTTCGTTTTAGTCTTGACTGGACATTTAAAAAATGATGACTTTTTGAAAAAGAATGCTCTTCTTGCGAATTTTCTTTTGCATAATATATACTCTTTAGAAACTGATTTCGGGAGTGTGTGACGGAGGGCAAAGGGAGGGACGATCCCCCGTGCTGGGCGAGGGGAGGAAGTCTTTGATCCAGGTTGAATTTGTCTGCCAAGGTTGGTGGTTATTGCTTCGAGGAAATACCTGTGCATCCCCTTGTTTTCCTTCTGGCTCCTCTGAAGTCGGGGACTCTCTCTGTTTCTCTTACGACACGTTGAAATGTCCTGGTGATGAGTGTTTTCTCGTGCCGGATACTTAGCATTACTTCTCTCTCCTCTTAAAATGACTTTCACTCTGTTGTTTTCGCAACAGTGTGTGTCAGGATTTTGTAGTGGCGGAGTTGTTGGGAGGGCTGTCTTTGTGGGGCTGAATAACATTTCCTTGGCTTTTAAAAAATAGAGTCAGATCACAGGGGAGGGTTCCAGTGCGATGTAGGAAGCGCTGTTTCACGCTAACGCAGAATGTGACTCCCTGGTGTGAGCTCCTGAGTGGGCGGGGCTCTGGGTGCCTCAGAATTTCGTGGGTCTGTTTTGCAGGTTCTTGGGCTCGAGGCCGGCTTCCTTAGCTCAAATTTCAAAACTTATGAGACTCCCAGAACCAGAAGTCTTTTTTTGTAAGTCTTCGGTGAACTCCTTTGGCCACAACCCTGGCCTTGCAGAGCCGGGAAGCTGTGTGTGGTCTCCCTCCTGTGCGAGTGAGTGTTCACAAGCGTGTGCTTCCAGGACACGATGGCCACGTGCTCTGCTTCCTCCCAAAGTCTTACCGGTTCTGGATTTTGGGACAGATCGGGCCTCAGGTTTGGGGCAAGGGGTGGCATCTGATCTGTTATGTGAAATTTGTGGGGTTCGGAGAAACAGGACATGTGGTCCCTGCCCCCCTAAAGAGTTTGCAGACAAATAGGGAGGTGCGTTCTCACCAGTGCGTTCATCTTTATTGAGCACCTCCTACGTTGCGGACTCCTGAATGTAGTATGCAGAGAATGAGAGGCTGTCAGGTGGACAAGATGAGTCCTTGCCCGAAAGCAAGGTGGAGAGGTCCTAGGGGACAGAGGGCACCAGGTGCTCAGACACCTAAGAAAGGTAGGTCTGCGTCAGCCTTTGGAATGTTTCATGTTTGCCTGTGGCCTTGTCGAGCATTCTTTTTTTTTTTTTTCTTCTCTTAAAGCGTGTCAGTCCACTCCCTGCCTGGACTCGGTGTGTGAAATGAATGTAAGACAGATACGTAGGACAGGCACCCTCCTGTCTTGCCCTTTCATTGTGATCAGCACAGAGGTTTGATATGGAAACCACAAGTGCGGGAGTTAGAAAGTTGATGGTTTTCGTTAGCTTCCAGTGCACTGTGAAGCAGATCAAAGAAGTCTGCCCTCAGCTTAACAAAATGAGTGGTACACTTAAGAAAATAGAAATGAACAGTTTTCACCGGGCCGTGTAATGTCTGAGGTTGGGTTGATAAGACTGTATTTACTGATTCTCCTCTTGGCCTTTTTCACGATAACTGACTTTGGGATGACGTTGCCATGGTTGAAATATCATGGAAAGTTGCATGTGCCATTTGATTATGAGAACTTCAGGGTGGGTAGTTCAAGTGGGAGTCGCCACCGGGAGCTGGGGGCTGAGGCCGAGCGATAAGACCAGCCCTGACGCTCTGTGGGAGAGAGGGCCCTGCACGCCACGCCTGTCTGGAATCAGAAGTGTGCAGGGAGGAGGAGGTGGCCTGTTTTAAAACAGTGCCCTGGCGACTGAGCTGGGGACGGCCAGATGCACAGATGCACAGTGCCAGAGAGGGAGAGGCGAGTCCGAGCCTTGCCCAAAATGTTGCGGTTGCCCGGAAGATGCAGTTTAAACTTGTGGCGACACTCTTGTCCCTGCCTGCCTTCTCACATCACTTCCTGCCACCCTTCATTCTTTTTCCTTCAGTGTTACTGCCAAAGAGGATTAGGACTGGGGCCCACAGTCACCCTATAGGGAAAGAGTGGAAAGTGGAGTCAGAAAGACTTCGGTGGGAGTTGAGAGCCACCAGTGGGAAGGTGAGAGGCACACAGGGTGTGGGGATGGGGCCTGTGGTCTGGCCCTTGGAGTTTGTTGTCTGTGTTAGTGGGGGTGCAGCAGAAGGGCAGTGACGTGCCCACAGCTGCTCTGGGCCCCACAAGGACAGGAAGGTCTTTGCCGTGAGGCGGAGACCCACTTCCCTTGCTAGGTTCTGGCCCCACATGGCTCCCTCAGCTGCCTCAGGAAACGGGGAGTTGAGTGATGCTGGATGTGTTCATTTAGGATAAGACGTTGCTGACCAGCGGTTTGGGTCAGATCCTGATACTGTACCCTTTGATTCCTCATCTTTGCAAATCGTGGCCTAGTAGAGTCTGGAGTCTTTGTTTTCACCCCCAGTTTAAACCCAGTGAGAGCTGCGGTGGTTTTGTGTATCCTTGTATTCAAGATGTTTCCCATTTACCTTCTCACCTACCCCAGGACCTGGTGTCTGTTTTACAGTGTTGCTTAAAAGTGTGGAGACCAGCATCCAAGTAGGGTTGCCTGGTTTTTGTCTTGGGTGGTAAGGTGTTTTTCTTGCCTTTAAAATCCCTTCTGGTGGCAACTCAAGAGCGTAATGAGGGTTAGTTATTCAGTGTACCTAAAGCCCTTGGAGCTAAGCCTTAGGATGTCAGTGCTGCACTGGGATTTGTGTTTTGCCTTTTCTTTTTTTAAAAATTTTTATTCATTTGTTTTGGGAGAAGAAAGAGCACATGTGAGTGTGCACACGTGAGAGTGGAGGAGGGACAGAGAGAGAGAGAGAGGGAGAGAAAGAATCCCAAGCAGGCTCCGCACCGTCAGTGTGGAGCCCGATGTAAGGTTCCATCTCACAAACTGTGGTATCCTGACCTGAGCCAAGGTCAAGAATCGGATGCTCAACCGGGGTGCCTGGGGGGGTTCAGTCGGTTGAGCGTCTGACTTCAGCTCAGGTCACGATCTCACCGTTTGCGGGTTCGAACCCCGTGTCGGGCTCTGTGCTGACAGCTCAGAGCCTGGAGCCCGCTTCGGATTCTGTGTCTCCCTCTCTCTCTGCCCCTCCCCTGCTCGTGCTCTGTCTCCCTCTGTCTCAAAAATAAATAAAAACATTAAAAAAAAAAAAAAAAGAATCGGATGCTCAACGAACCAAGCCATCCAGGTGCTCCCGTTATGCTTGCTTGTTTTCTTTCTTTCTTTCTTTCTTTCTTTCTTTCTTTCTTTCTTTCTTCAATGTTTATTAATTTTTTTTTTTTTTGAGAAAGAGAGAGAGAGAGACAGACAGAGAATGAGCAGGGGAGGGGCAGAGAGAGAGGGAGACACAGAATCCGAAGCAGGCTCCAAGTCTGAGCTGTCAGCACAGAGCCTGATGTGGGGCTCGAACCCATGAACTGCGAGATCATGACCTGAGCCGAAGTTGGACGCTTCACCGACTGAGCCACCCGGGCGCCCTATAGCCTTTTTTTCCTTTATGTCAGGCACAGCACGACCAAATCAGAACCTGATTTTGAACCTCGCACCCATGAGAGTCAGAGCCTTCTGTGGTTGAGTTCATAATGAATCCTGCTGGGGTGTGCCTCCATCTAGAAGTAGTTTTCGGTAGGTCTTGCTTCTGTAGGACACGCTCCTCACAAACTCAGTTACGTTTAGTTAGCTTGTAGCTTCTGCTCAATTATCCTTTTTAAACTTTGTTGCCACCTTCTTTTTTTTTTAAAGCTTAAAAATATTTATTTTTGGGAGAACGCAAGTGGGGGCGGGGCAGAGAGAGGGGGACAGGGGACCCGAAACGGTCTCTGTGCTGACAGGCTGACAGCAGACAGCCCGATGTGGGGCTTGAATTCACAAACTGTGAGATCATACCTGAGCCGAAGTTGGACACTCAACTGACTGAGCCTCCCAGGTGCCCCTTTGTTGCCTTATTCTTTCGCCACAATTTGAGCCGTCCTTGGGTAACATAGTACATATAGCTTTCCCAAGTGTTGAGAATGGAGGAAGAGGGAGGTGGGAAAGTGATGGTCTGAGGGTCCGTTTGTACCGAGTTGTTCAGTTCCTGAGGCTTGGCCTTTTTGAGATTGTCATCCACGGGATGGAGATGTGGGCCCCTCGCACGGATGCTGGTCACAGAGGGACAGGAGATGCTCCTCTACTGGGGGCTGATGTCTGGTGTATATTCTCTAATGTAGCATTTGCTGTAGGTCTAATTTAAATCTGTTTAATATTAAGTAGCGAAGAAAACGTATTTCTTTGTATAATGTTCTTGTTTTGCTATACTTTTGGTGCAGCGCCAAGAGTGAAGTGTATTTTGTAGTTGTATATTTCAAAATTTATTTATTTTTCTGGATTCTGTTTTCTGGTAGAATCGTACCATTTATTCATTCAAGAAATCTATTTTTTTTAAGTTTATTTATTTATTTTGAGAGATGGAGAATGAGCATGAGTTGGGGAGGTGCAAAGAGAAGGAGAAAGAGAATCACAAGCAGGCTGTGTGCTGATGTGGGGCTCGATCCCACAAACTGTGAGTTCATGACCTGCCCCCAAGCCAGGAGTTAGACGCTTAAGTGACTGAGGGCAACCGGGCGGCCCCAAGAAATCTATTGAGTGCCTGCTATGTGCCAGGCACTATTCTACTCTAGGTACCAGGGATTCGGTGGTCAACCAAATGGACAAAATCCCTGTACTTTCAGAACTTAAATTCTTGTGAGACTAGACGGACAAAATAAATGAGAAAAACAGGTATCTATTTATCTCCATTCATCTTTTTGTTGCTCTGTCGTGGAGAAAAATACAGTAGGGAAGAGGGACAGAGAGTGTGGACGGTTCTCAGCCTGTGGTCAGGTCAGGTCAGGTAGCCTGGAGAAGGTGTATTCTAAGGAAGCTTGGAGGAGATGCGGAAGTGAGTTCTGCAGGTGGAGGTGCGGAGGCCCTCGGTGAGCACGGGCTGCGGGAGCGGAGGGCGGAGCATGTCAGGCCTTGTAGGAATCCTGGGAAGTTTTCAGCACACACGATCTCACCCAAATTACTTTTGCTTTTAATGAGATCATTTGCTTCTGTATAGAGAGTGAGCAGCGGGGACGAGGGTTGAAGTGGGAGGCAGTTTGGGTGGCTGTTGTATTAACCGTGGAAGGTGAGGTTGGGTTGAACCAGACGGAGACCACAAGGTAGATCTTCCGTCCCACGATGTTAAAGGTGCGGCTCTGTCTCAGGCTTGCCCTGTTTCCAGAGGTACGTCTGCCACCGTGTTTACCACTGTTCGCCTGTGTGCGATGTGGCTTTTTCCTCTGGGTGCTTCTCATGTATGTTCCCTGGTTTTAGTCAGTTTTATTTGTTATGTGCCTTGTCATTTGCTTCATGTTTCTTGTGCTTGGGGTTCGAGCTTCTGAGATCAGTGGGTTTCTAGTTTTCACCAAATTTGAAAAGATTTGGCCATTATTCTTCAAATACTTTTTCTGTCCCCGTCCTGCCTTTGAGGACTCTGTTACACACAAGTCAGGCCACCGGAGGTTGCCCCACAGCTCAGTGATGCTCTCTCAGATCATGTTTTTCGGTCTGCTTTTCTCTCTTTGTTTCACTTGGGCTCATTTCTGGGCTATGTCTTCAGGTGCACTAATCTGTGGTGTCCGATCTTCTATTAATCTCGTCCAGCATATTTTCCCTCTCAGACATCGTAGGTCTCGTGTCTTGAACTTCGCTTCGGGTCTTTCATGTGTCGTCTGTACCGATTCACATGCTTGTGATACCGTCCCCCTCCGTGAGCATATGGAGTATAGTTATGACGACTTCTAATGTTACTGTCCCCTGATTTTATGTTCTGTCATTTCTTGTTTTTTTTTTTTTTCCCTTAATCATCTGTCATTTCTGGGTCTGTTTTTATTGATAGATCTCCCCCCACCCCCATTATGGGTTGTATTTTTCTGTTTCTTTGCATGCCTGTAATTAAAACAAAAATTTTTTTTTAACGTTTGTTAATTTTTGAGACAGAGCATGAGCGGGGGAGGGGCAGAGAGAGAGAGGGAGACTCAGAATCTGAAGCAGGGCCAGGCTCCGAGCTGTCAGCACAGAGCCTGACATGGGGCACGAACCCTGAGATCACATCCTGAGCCAAAGTCAACACTTAACTGAGCAACTTAGGCACCCCTGCATTCCTGTAATTTTTTACTGGATGTCAGACATCATGAATTTCACCTTGCCCTGAATATTATTGTATTTCTTTAAATATCCTTGAGCTTTTTCCTGGTCTGAAGCTCAGCAACTTGGACACTATTTGGTCTTAAAGGAGGGGCCGGAGCAGCTTTTGGTCTGGGGCTGATTTCACCCCCCTCTTGAGGTGGGTTCCTTCTCATTTTTTTTTTTTTTAACGTTTTTATTTATTTTTGAGACAGAGAGAGAGCATGAACGGGGAGGGGCAGAGAGAGAGGGAGACACAGAACTGGAAGCAGGCTCCAGGCTCTGAGCCATCAGCCCAGAGCCCGACGTGGGGCTCGAACTCACAGACCGTGAGATCGTGACCTGAGCTGAAGTCAGACGCTTAACCGACTGAGCCACCCAGGCGCCCCGAGGTGGGTTCCTTCTCAGAACTCTGGTTGATGCCCTGGGTTTTATGAGGTTCCCCCCCCCGCCCCCCCCCCCCCCCCCGCCGGCTTACTGGCCCTGTGCCGGCATCCATGGCTTACCCTCCAGCTGCTTTCCAGCGGCTCTTTCCACAGCCGCGGGAGCTGGTGGTCGTGCCTGGGCAGATGAGTGATGAGGCAGAGATTCGAGGACCCCTCTGTGGCTCTGCTCTGCACATTCTGGCCCCCTTTGTCTGTCTCCTCACTTTAGGGAGACCTGCCCCTCTCATCTTGTTTGTTTTCTGTCTCTCGGAGGTCATGGTCTGCCAGAACCTCTTGTCCGGTTTCTGGAGACTGTTGTTTCGTGTATTTTCATCTATTTAGTTGTCTGAGGTGGGAAGGTAAATCATGTCCCTGTTTATCACCATTAGCGTTGGGGAGAGACACTGAGTACGCAGTTGGATATCCAAGATGAATGCAGAGAAGAGGTCTGGGCAAGAGGTAAACGTATGGGGGCAGAACTTGTAGGTGTTGTTTAGAGCCATGAGACAGGGAGCTAGTTCACCGAGGAGGCGAGTGGAAATGATCGAAACCTAGCTCTCGCTCCTACAGCTCTTCTGTGTGCCTGGCATGCTTCCAAGCACGTTACCTGTGTTTACACATCTGACATTCATGATGATACTTGAACAGTAGGTGCTGTGATCCTCCTGTTTTGTAGATGAGGAGGAAAAGTGGGGCCCTGAGCCCAGGGCCACGTGACTGCCTAGAAAGTGGTAGAACAGGAATTCAGACTCTGGCTGCCTGGTTCCAAGTCTCCTCTCTGAGCCACGGTGCTGGACCAGCTCTCTAGGAAGGTGGCCAGAGCTCCAGGCTCACAGACCCTAAGCAGTTAGGGGGAGACATGTCCAGGTGGGAGGAGCACAGGCCAGTAAGGAGGGAGCACGGTAGTAGGTCACTTGAGTGGGGTGAGCAGAGGTGAATCCGATGGGGTAGTTTAAGGGAGAATAATTGGAAAATGTGAGTCTCAACCCTTTTGCGGAGTTTGGCTGTAAAGAGGAGAGAGGTGAGATGGTGCCTGGGGAGTGTAGAGGGTGTGTTAGCTTTCTATTGTTGCTGTGACAAAGGAACACAAATTTAGCAGCCGAGACCAGAACTCCTGTATTATCTCATGTTCTGTAGATCAGAAGCCGTGCACAGCCTGGCTCGGCGGGGTGCTCTGCCTAGGATCTCACGAGGTTGAGATGAAGGTGTCCGCAGAGCTGCAGTCCCTTCTGGAGACTCTGGAGGTGGGGCTGCTTCCAATCAGTCCTTGCAGTGTGGGGGCCGCGGCCCCCTTTTCTTGCTGGCTTGCCTCCTACAGCCTGCTCACGGTCCTTCCCGTGCTTCCCGTGAGGCCCGCCAGCGAATCCCTCTCGAGATAGGATCTTTCTGACTTGGTCAGCCTGTCTCCTGCCTCCAGAGTCTCTCCTTTTTTTTAATTTATTTTATTTTATTTTATTTTATTTTATTTTATTTTTTTTTATTTATTTTTATTTTTTTCTTTAATTTTTTTTCAACGTTTTTTATTTATTTTTGAGACAGAGAGAGACAGAGCATGAACAGGGGAGGGGCAGAGAGAGAGGGAGACACAGAATCGGAAACAGGCTCCAGGCTCTGAGCCATCAGCCCGGAGCGAGCCCGACGCGGGGCTCGAACTCACGGACCGCGAGATCGTGACCTGGCTGAAGTCGGACGCTTAACTGACTGCGCCACCCAGGCGCCCCAGAGTCTCTCCTTTTAAGGGCTTATGTGATTATATTGGGCCCATCTGCCTGATCCAGGATAATTCCCCTGTCTTAATTACATCTGCAGAGTTCTTTTTGCTATGGAAGGTATCTTACAAGGTCCAGGTATTAGAGTGTGGGCATTTTTGGGGGAGTATTCTGCTTATCACAGTGAGATAAAGAAAAAGGAAGCTTTTTTTTTTTTTTTAAGTTTAATTGATTTGTTCATCAAATTTACAGAGTTGCGCGGTGGACAAAACAGACAAGAATACCTTCGTGTGGCTTACGTTCTAGTGAAGTAGACATAAAATAAGTATGATATATAGTGCATTATATAGTGTATTGAGGGGAAATAAGGCAGGAGAAGGGGATTGCAATCTAGCTTGTGCAGCTGGGGGTCAGGCATGCCCTGCAATGCTGGTGGACAGCGTGGCTGGAGTATGAGTTGCAGACAGACCCTGGGGTTCCGGAGTCAGGCGCAGGGGGCAAGGCAGGTGATGGGGGTCTCGTAGGCTGTTCTGAGAAGTCTAGTTTTCCTCCTGAGTGACAGGTGTAGCCGGTGGAGGGTGAGCAGAGAAGGGAGGCACCTTGGAAGGAATTACTGCGATGCTGGGAATAGGGGTGGGGGGGGAGCAGACTGTGAGCCGGATGAAGAAGGCGAGGACTCCTGGCTGGTGGGGGAGGCAGAGCATGTCTGTAGGCCGCCAGAGAGAGAAAGAGGGGCTAGGGAGAAGGTGGAGGGGTGAAGAAAAGTGGAGATGCAGGGGGAGGTGGTGCCAAGGGTAGCCTGAGCGCTTAAGGGCTGCCGGTGAGGGGAGGGAGGAGGCGTGGGGTGGAGGTGAAGGCGTTGGGGAGAGATGGTAGGGCCTCCCTGGGCTCCACATGTGAGGCCAGCCCAGCGATCGCGGGTGTAGTTTTACCAGGACACTCAGCAATCCAGGCTCTGGATTGGCCGGAACTGGATTCAGCAGGGAGGGGTTTGCCAGCCAAGCGCACAGACCACAGACCGAGAAGGAAGGTCAGGGCTTAGTTTATGCCATGGATTTGAGGCTGGCTCAGAGGAGGTGGGGATGGGGGAGGGAGGGGAGAGGAAGACTGTACTCGTGGGTCCCGGGATGGGGGTGGCTGATGGGTGTCGGAATTTGCTTACCTGATTGAGTGAGCTGAAAGGTTGGGGCTGGTAGGATGCCTGCAGTGAGTATTGGGGGGATGGCCATGGTGGGGACCAGATTGTCCACGGAGCTGGGGCTAAAGCCAGAGGGTGGTGTGGGGGTCATGTGCATGGACACTCATCACCGATGGTGGAGAGGGGTAGCGTTCTAGTAACTGGGCAGGTCTTTTCAATTGTGTGCATTTTTCTTATTGTTTTTGTCTAGTCTTGCCCTTAATTGTTTTTTTTAAATTGTTTTTAAATGTTTATTTTTATTTTTGAGAGAGAGAGAGAGAGAGCGCGCGTGTGAGCGAGCAGGGGGAGGGGCAGAGAGCGAGAGGGACACAGAATCTGAAGCAGGCTCCAGGCTCCAGGCTCTGAGCTGTCAGCACAGAGCCTGACGTAGGACTTGAACTCACAGACCGGGAGATCATGACCTGAGCTAAAGTCAGACACTCAACCGACTGAGCCACCCAGGTGCCCCAAGTGTTTTTGTTTTTTTTTTTTCTTTTTAAAGCAATGCATTTTACTTTTAGTTTTTAAAGTTTATTTATTTATTTTGAGAGAGAGACAGAGCACATGAGTGGAGGAGGGGCAGAGAGAGGGAGAGAGAGAGAATCCTAAGCGGGCTTCACGTTGTCAGCACGGAGCCTAATGTGGGGCTCGAACCCATGAACCGTGAGATCGTGACCTGAGCTGAAGTCAAGAGCCAGACGTTTAACCGGCTGAGCCACACAAGTGCCCCTTTCATTGTTTTAAAAAGTTAGGAAAAAGTTAAAACTCGAGAACGTAGTTTAAGAAGTTAATTATAAAACACTTGACATCTGCCTTATCTCCCCGTTCCTAAACTTAGAGTTAATTTTGATTTTATAGCCATTTGTTCTCATATTTACTTTAAGAAATGTGATTACTAAATTAATGTTTATAGTATTTATGGGTGTTTTCCCCCATTTAATTATTATTTATTGACTTCTTACTGTGGAAGATGAGGACTTAATATACCTGAGCTTTCATTTACTCATTCTCTAATATGTCATTTTATTTAATCAGTGTATAGCAATTAACATCTGGAAATATTCTTCTCAGCTGAGATGATAATTCAACTTAAAACAATTTTTTCTTAATGTTTACTTATTTTTTTTTTTTAATTTTTTTTCCAACGTTTTTATTTATTTTTGGGACAGAGAGAGACAGAGCATGAACGGGGGAGGGGCAGAGAGAGAGGGAGACGCAGAATCGGAGACAGGCTCCAGGCTCCGAGCCATCAGCCCAGAGCCTGACGCGGGGCTCGAACTCACGGACCGCGAGATCGTGACCTGGCTGAAGTCGGACGCTTAACCGACTGCGCCACCCAGGCGCCCCAATGTTTACTTATTTTTTAATGTTTATTTTTGAGAGAGAGAGAGAGAGTGTGTGAGCAGGGGAGGGGCAGAGAGAGAGGGAGACACAGAATCCGAAGCAGGCTCCAGGCTCCGAGCTGTCAGCACAGAGCCTGATGTGGGGCTCGAACCCATGAACTGTGAGATCATGACCTCAGCTGAAGTCAGACACTCAACGGACTGAGCCACCCAGGCACCCCAGTAGTTCAACTTTTTATTTTTATTTAAAAAAATGGTTATTTTTGAGAGAGAGTGAGAGAGTAGGGAAGGGGCAGAGAGAGAGGGCAAGGCCAGAGGATCTGAATTGGGGTCTGAACTCAGGAACCTTGAGATCCTGACCTGAGCTGAAGTGGGACACTTAACTGACTGAGCCACCCAGGTGCCCCCTGATAGTTTAACTTTTAATGTGTTTAGTGTTAACTATTGTTGTTTTTATACTTTTGTATTTTTTTAAAAAAATATTTTATGTATGTTTGTATGTATGTATTTGAGAGAGAGGGAGAGGGAGAGGGAGAGAGAAAGAATATAAAGCAGGCTCCATGCTCAGTGCAGAGCCTGATGTGGGGATAGATCCCACAACCCTGGGATCATGAGCCGAAATCAAGAGTCATACGTTCAACCTACTGAGCCACCCAGGGGCCCCAAGATACTATTTTTAAGTAATCTCTGCATCCAGTGTGGGGCTCGAACTTGGAACCCTGAGGTCAACAACAGTCAAGTGCTCCACAGACTGAGCCAGCCAGGTGCGCCCATCCTTTTGTACTTTTTAATGCACCTGTTGCTTTTCAGCCCTAAGCTTCTGGATATGACTGTGAGATCCCCCTTTGTGTGGTTGGACACAGCAGGTGGCCTGTCAGCCCCTTCTTTCCATGTTGAGGTGTCCTTCCTGGAGCGGTCAGTTCTGCTGTCGTCTGGACGGATTGTTGGTGCTGCCCTCCGGGGACTTCCCTTCACCGTAGTCTGGAGGGGCTTGTCTCTGGCTGGACCTCGGTTCTTTGGAGTCCACGTGTGTGTGCTCCGGGCTTGTGCTCACTTGAACTCGGTAGGAGTGCATAGCAGGCGAAATTCTTTTGAGATACTGCATTTTTTTTTTTTTAAGTATTTTTTACCTTTGTACTTAATTGAGAATTTGGCTCTGGTAGAATTCTGGCTGAAGTTAACTTTTCCTCAATTTTGAAGGTATGGCTCTATTTCTATTCTTAGTTTCTAGTGGTCTGAAAGTTTAATTTTTTTTTTTTTTTTTTTTTTAAGTAGGCAGAGCCCATTGTGGGGCTTGAACTCACGACCCTGAGATCAGGACCTGAGGCCAAGATCAAGAGTCAGATGCTTAACTGACTGAGCCACCCAGGTGTCCCTCTAGTCATTTGAAATTTAAAAAAAAAATTTTTTTTTTCAACGTTTTTTATTTATTTTTGGGACAGAGAGAGACAGAGCATGAACGGGGGAGGGGCAGAGAGAGAGGGAGACACAGAATCGGAAACAGGCTCCAGGCTCCGAGCCATCAGCCCAGAGCCCGACGCGGGGCTCGAACTCACGGACCGCGAGATCGTGACCTGGCTGAAGTCGGACGCTTAACCGACTGCGCCACCCAGGCGCCCCTCTAGTCATTTGAAATTTTAAGATGCTGTGCCCACGTGTGGCATTTGGTGGCATGATTCAGTCTGAATGTCAGAAATGTTTTGGGAAATGTTCTTTTTTTTTTTAATTTTTAAAAAAATGTTTATTATTTTTGAGAGACAGAGACTGAGCGTGAGCAGGCAAGGGGCAAAGAGAGAGGGAGACCCAGAATCCAAAGCAGGCTCCAGGCTCTGAGCTGTCAGCACAGAGCCCAATGCGGGGCTCGAACTCACAAACCACGAGATCGTGACCTGAGCTGAAGTCGGCCGCTTAACTGACCAACTGAGCCACCCAGGCGCCCCAGGAAATGTTGTTTTATTTCTTTGGTAGTTTCCTTTCACTTTCTCCTTTTTGAATGATCCTCTAATAAGAGGTGAAGCCTGGACCTCTTGGCTTACATTTTCTTACCTTATCTCTCATTTTCCATTTCTTGGTCTTTGTGGTGTTCAATATATTTTCCACGACGTTCAACTTTGTCCTCCAGCCCTTTTGAATTCTTTTATTTCTGCTAGTAGGTTTATCATTTGAGGCCTTCTTCTTGTCCGAGTTGCCCTTTTTTGGTGTCATCTGCTTCTTAAAGCTGTGTTTCTCTGTGTGAGACTATGCATTGCTTTGGAGTTCCCTCCTCCACGTAGCTCTTTGCTCTGAATTCCTTTTCTGGGGCTTGTTTTGGTGTCTGGCTCGTGCCGTGCGAGCTTCCTGATGCCTGCTGGTTGGAGGCCGTCCACTCGCATGCGCCAGCATTGGCCAGCACGGTCAGGGCCCCGGGGGGAGGGCTCCTTGCACGGTGACGGATGTGCGGTCTCCATCATTGGGGGAACCCGCACGTCATTGGTTTTTTCGGTCTCTCCCAGAACAACCCTTCAGTCTCAGTTCCTGCTTGGGGAAGGAGGTGAGTATTGCAAGCCCAGCTGCCACTGTTCTGGGAAGGGGGCGTCTCACCGTCAGTGGGTGTCACTCTGTTGTGCTTTTCTTAGTGTGGCGCCTTATCCCAGCATTCAGTGGTGTCACCAGGCCTAGAGCTTCTGTGTTCCTGCTTTTCCAGAGGAAACCTCTCGTCTGCTGCTGAGGTTGTGAGAGTGGGCTGCCTGGCTGTAGGGTGTGCTGGAGGGGCCTGCTATCCCTTAGGTAGACTAGCCTCCTCCAGAGTCCACCGCCCGAGGCCCTTGGCATCTTTAATTTCTAAACCTTTGCAGGTTCTCTGAGAAGATTTGCTTTTTACTACTTCTCCCTCCTGCAGGCAGCTGGTTCCAGCTTGCTCTGTTAGGCTCAGTCAGTAGTTACCATTCGATCATCTCTTTCCAGCATCCCCAATTGTGGTCCTCCCTTTTACCTAAGTTTTGGACTGATTTCATCTACCTTCGCGATCTTTGTGGCCATTTGTTAATGCTTTGGATTAATCACGTCTTTGGAAATAAGAATTTGACTCTTAGTATTTCTACTTTTCTAAAGAAGTTTTTATTTATTTTGAGAGCAAGAATGCAGTAGCATGTGTGGGGAGGGACAGAGAGAGAGGCAGAGAGAGAATCCCAGGCTCCTCACCGTCAGTCCAGAGCCCGACGTGGGGCTCGAACTCCCAAACAGTGAGGTCATGAGCTGACCTGAAATCAGGAGTTGGACGCTCAGTTGACTGAGCCACCCAGGTACCCCTTACTGTTTTTACTTTCTAATTCTCAAAGGAAGTAGTAATACCTTTTTTAATTAAGTCTAATTTTGGAAGGTAGTTCTCACTATAAAGGTGGTTTGGCATGTGCTTCTACAGTAGAATTTAAAGGGAACACATGATTCTGTGGCATATTTTTCTAGTTCTTACCTGAAGCCGGCAAGCAGGGTGGACTGTTCTTCATTAAATGGAACTATATAATATATACAGGTTTAGTTTGCTAAACCCAGTGCTCTGAAACCCAGATATCAAAGCTAGGGAGCTAGGTGTCTGATAGGATTTTGTTCCACAGACATGATCTGTGTTGATGAGGCAGTTTCTTGCTGGTAATGGAATATAGTAAATGGAAACTTCTCTCTCTCTCTCTCTTTTGGTTAATTTTTGAGGAGGGTGGGGGAGACAGGATCTCAGCAGGCTCTGCTTTGTTAGCGTGGAGCCCAGTGCAGGGCTCGAACCCACGAACTCTGAGATCATGACCTGAGCCGAAGTCGGACGCTTAACTGACTGAGCCACCCAGGCGCTCCAGTGACAGTTGTTTAACATCACAGTTGGGGGCAAATAGTAGTCTGGCCAAAATGTAAATATATTGTATCAGTAACGTATATTAATATTTAAGTTAGTTAACATACAGCATAGTCTTGGCTTCAGGAGTAGAACCCAGTGATTCATCTTTTACCTATGACAGCCAGTGCACATCCCGCAAAGTGCCCTCCTTAATGCCTGTCACCCATTTCACTCATCCTCCCACCCCTTCCGGCAACCCTCAGTTTGTTCTGTGTGTTGTAAGTGTCTCTTATGGTTTGCCTCCCTCTCTGTTTTTATCTTGTTTTTCCTTCCCTTCCCCTATATTCATCTGTTGAGTGTTTCAAATTCCACATATGAGTGAAATCATGTGATACCTGTCTTTCTCCTACTGACTTAGTTGGCTTCACATAACACACTCTAGTTCCATCCACGTTGTTAAAAATGGCAACATTTCCTTCTTTTTCATTGCCGAGTAGTTTTCTGTCGTATATATGTTCCACGTTTTCTTTATTCATTCATCAGTTGATGGACATTTGGGCTCTTTCCATACTTAGGCTATTGTTGATAGTGCTATAAACATTGGGGTTCATGTGCCCCTTTGAATCAACATTTTGTATCCTTTGGGTAAATTCCTAGTAGTTCAGTTGCTGGGTCGTAGGGTAGTTCTATTTTTAATTTTTTGAGAAACCTCCACACTGTTTTCCAGAGTGGCTGCGCCAGTTTGATTTCCCACCAACAGTGCAAGAGGGTTCCCGTTTCTCCACATCCTTGCCAACATCTGTTGTGGCCTGAGTTCATTCTAGCCATTCTGACAGGTGTGAGGTGGTATCTCATTGTGGTATCTCATGGTGGTCTGATGGTGAGTGATGTTGAGCATTTTTTTTTTTTTATTAAATTTTTTTTTTTCAACGTTTATTTATTTTTGGGACAGAGAGAGACAGAGCATGAACGGGGGAAGGGCAGAGAGAGAGGGAGACACAGAATCGGAAAGAGGCTCCAGGCTCTGAGCCATCAGCCCAGAGCCTGACGCGGGGCTCGAACTCACGGACCGCGAGATCGCGACCTGGCTGAAGTCGGACGCTTAACCGACTGCGCCACCCAGGCGCCCCAATGTTGAGCATTTTTTCATGTGTCTGTTAGCCATCTGAATGTATTCTTTGGAAAAGTGTCTATTCATGTCTTCTGCTGTTTTTTTTTCACTGGATTATTTATTTTTATTTGTGTTAAGTTTAAGTTCTTTAAGTTCTTCATAGATTTTGGATACTAACCCTTTGCAAATTTGCAAATACCCTCTCCTATTCTGTCGGTTGCCTTTTAGTTTTGCTGATTTCCTTCAGTGTGTAGAAGCTTTTTATTCTGATGAAGTCCCAGTGGTTCATTTTTGCTTTTGTTTCCCTTGCCTCCAGAGATGTGTTGAGTAAGAAGTTGCTGCAGCCAAGATCAAAGAGGTTTTTGCCTGCTTTCTCCTCGAGGATTCTGATGGCTTCCTGTCTTACATTTAGGTCTTTCATCCATTTTGAGTTTATTTTTGTGTATGGTGTGAGAAAGTGGTCCAGGTTCATTCTTCTGCGTGTCGCTGTCCAGTTTTCCCAGCACCCCTTGCTGAAGAGACTGTCTTTATTCCATTGGGTATTCTTTCCTGCTTTGTCAAAGATCAGTTGGACATACGGTTGTGGGTCCATTTCTGGGTTCTCTGTTCTGTTCCATTGATCTGTGTGTCTGTGTTTGTGCCAATACCATACTGTCTTGATGATTACTGCTTTGTAGTATAGGTTGAAGTCCGGGCTTGTGAGGCCTCCTGCTTTGGTTTTCTTCTTCAACATTACTTTGTCTATAAGGGGTCTTTTGTGGTTCCATACAAATTTTTGCATTGTTTGTTCTAGCTCTGTGAAGAGTGCTGGTGCTATTTTGATTGGGATTGCATTGAATGTGTAGATTGCTTTGGGTAGTATCGACATTTTAACAATATTTGTTCTTCCAATCCAGGGCATGGACTATTTTTCTATTTCTTTGTGTCTTCAGTTTCTTTCATAAGCTTTCTATAGTTTCCAGCAAACAGATTTTTAACCTCTTTGGTTAGGTTTATTTGTAGGTATTTTATGGTTTTTGGTACAATTGTAAGTGGGATTGATACCTTGATACCTCTTTCTATAGCTTCATTATTGGTATATAGAAATGCCACTGATTTCTGTACATTGATTTTATATCCTGCGACTTTTCTGAATTCATGGGTCAATTCTAGCAGGTTTTTGGTGGAATCTTTTGGGTTATCCACATAGAGTATCATGTCATCTGCAAAGAGTGAAAGTTTGACTTTATCTCTGCCAATTTGGATGCCTTTTATTTCATTTTGTTGTCTGATTGTTGAGGCTAGGACTTTCAACCTACGTTGAACAACAACGGTGAGAGTGGACATCCCTGTCGTGTCCCTGATCTCAGGGGGAAAGCTCTCAGTTTTTCCCCACTGAGGATGATATTAGCCGTGGGCCTTTCATATATGGCTTTTATGATGTTATGATGTTCCTTCTGTCCCAACTTTCTTGAGTGTTTTTATCAAGAAAGGATGGTGTATTTTGTCAAATGCTTTTTCTGCATCTGTTGACAGGATCATATGGTTTTTATCCTTTCTTCTATTAATGTCGTGTATGCTGTTGATTGCTTTGTGAGTATTGAACCAGCCCTGCAGCCCAGGAATGAATCCCACTTGATCATGGTGAATAATGTTTTTAATGTACTCTTGAATTTGATTTGCTAGCATCTTGTTAAGAATTTTTGCATCCAGCTTCATCAGGGATATTGGCCTGTAATTGTCCTTTTTAGCTGAGTCTTTGGTTTTGGAATCAAGGTAATCCTGGCTTACTAGAATGAGTTTGGAAGCTTTCCTTCCATTTCTATTTCTTGGAATGGTTTGAGAAGAATAGGTATTAACTTTGCTTTATTTTTATTATTTAAAAAAATTTTTTTTAATGTTTATTTATTTTTGAGAGAGAGTGAGACAGAGTGTGAGCCGGGGAGGGGCAGAGAGAGAGGGAGACACAGAATCCCAAGCAGGCTCCAGGCTCCGAGCTGTCAGCAGAGAGCCCGACATGGGGCCTGAACTCATGAACCGTGTGAGATAATGACCTGAGCCAAAGTCGGACGCTCAGCTGACTGAGCCACCCATGCGCCCCAGCTTTGCTTTAAATGTCTGGTAGAATTTCCTTGGGAAGCCATCTGGCCCAGGACTCCTATTTGTTGGGAGATTTATGATAACCAATTCAGTTTCTTTGCTGGTTATGGGTCTATTCAAATGTTCTATTTCTTCCCATTTGAGTTTTGGTAGTGTGTGGGTGTCTAGGAATTTGTCCATTTCTTACAGATTGTGCAGTTTGTTGGCATATAATTTTTCATAGTATTCTCTTATAATTGTTTGTATTTCTGTGGTGTTGGTTGTGATCTCTTCTCTTCCATTGTGATTTTATCTATTTGGGTCCTCTCTTTTTTCTTTTTAATAAGGCTGGCTAGGGTTTTGTCAATTTTGTTTATTCTTTCAAAAAACCATCTCTTAGTTTCATTGATCTGTTCTGTTTTTTCTTTTTTTTGATTCTATATCGTTTATATCTCCTCTAATCTTTATTATTTCCCTTCTTCTGCTGGCTTTTGGCTTTATTTGCTGCTGCTTTTCTAGTTCCTTTTGGTCTAAGATTAGGTTGTGTATTTGGTATCTTTCTTGCTTCTTGAGATAGGCCTGAATTGGAAATATGTTTTCCTCTTAGGACTGCCTTTGCTGCATCCCAAAGGGTTTGGACAGTTGTGTTTTCTTTCTTTCTTTCTTTCTTTCTTTCTTTCTTTCTTTCTTTCTTTCTTTCTTTCTTTCTTTCTTTCAACATTTATTCATTTTTGAGAGACAGAGAGAGATAGAGCATGAGCAGGGAAGGGGCAGAGACAGAGGGAGACACAGAATCCAAAGCAGGCTCCAGGTTCCGAGCTGTCAGCACAGACCCCGATGTGGGGCTTGAACCCACAGACCATGAGATCATGACCTGAGCCGAATGGGACACTTAACTGACTGAGCCACCCAGGCGTCCCTGGACAGTTGTGTTTTCATTTTGATTTGCTTCCGTGTATTTTTTAATTTCTTCTTTAATTTCCTGGTTAACCAATTTATTCTTTTTTTTTTTAAATTTATTTTGAGAGAGAGTGTGCACGTGCGAGAGAGCGCATAAGTGGGGGGGGGGGCAGGGGGAGAGGGAGAGGGAGAGGGAGAGAGAGGATCCTAAGCAGGCTCTACACTGCCAGCACGGAGCCCGATGCAGGGCTCTAACTCACAAACTGTGAGATCATAACCTGAGCTGAAATCAAGAGTCAGATGCTTAACGAATTGAGCTGCTAGGCACCCCAACCCATTCATTCTTAAGTAGAATGTTCTTTAACCTCCATGTATTTGGGGGCTTCCCAAATTTTTTCTTGTGGTTGATTTCAAGTTTCATAGCATTGTGATCTGAAAACATGCATGGTATGAACTCAATCTTTCTGTACCTGTTGAGGGCTGTTTTGTGATCTAGCATGTGATCTATTTTGGAGAATGTTCTATGTGCACTCAAGAAGAATGTGTATTCTGTTGCTTTAGGATGAAATGTTCTAAATATATCTGTTAAGTCCATCCGGTCCAATGTGTCACTCAGAGCTGTTGTTTCCTTATTGATTTTCTGCCTAGATGATGTGTCCATTGTTGTAAGTGGAGTATCGAATTCTCCTACAATTATGGTATTATCAGTACGTTTGCTGTGTTTGTGATCAATTGATTTGTATATTTGGGTGTTTCTACGTTGGGGGCATAAATATTCTCAGTTGTTATCTTCTTGATGGATAGACTTCTTTAATTGTGATACAATGCCTTCTTCATCTCTTGTTACAGTCTTTGTTTTAAAATCTAGTTTGATGTCTACTAGCATGATAGATGGTTCCCCATCCCCTCACTTTCAATCTGCAGGTGTCTTCGGGTCTAAAATGAGTCTCTTGTAGGCAGCATATAGATGGATGGCATTTAAAATTTTTTTTATTTATTCTTTATTCTGATACCCTATATCTTTTGATTGGGGCATTTAGTCCATTTATATTCAGCGTGATTATTGAAAGATAAGAATTTAGTGCCATTGTTTTATCTGTAGATTTCATGTTTGTGGTGATGTCCTCTAGTCCTTTGTACTCTTTGCTCTTTGCAGAGTCCCCTTTAGGATCTCTTACAGGGCTGATTTAGTGGTCATGAACTCCTTTAGGTTTTGTTTATCTGGGAAAGCCTTTATCTCTCCTATTCTGAATGGCAGCCTTGCTCGATAAAGGATTCTTGGCTGCATATTTTTCCTATTCAGCACATTGAATATTTCCTGCCACTCCCTTCTGGCCTGTCAAGGTTCAGTGGACAGCTCTGCTGCTACCCTTATGTGTCTACCCTTGTAGGTTAAGGTCCTTTTGTCTCAGCTGTTTTCAGAATCCTCTCTTTATCTTTGTATTCTGCCAGTTTCACTATGATATGTCATGGTGTTGACCTGTTTTTTATTTTGAAGGGAGTTCTCTGTGCCTCTTGGATTTGGATGCCTGTTTCCTTCCCGAGATTAGGGAAGTTCTCAGCTATAATTTGTTCAAATAAACCTTCTGCCCCTGTCGCTTGCACTTCATCTTTTGGAACTCCTATGCTATGGATATTGTTTCGTTTTATGGAATCACTTAGTTTTCTAATCCTCCCCTCGTGATCTAGTAATTTCCTTTCCCTCTTTTTTTCAGCTTCATTATTTTCCATAATTTTATTTTCTATTTCACCTGTTCTCTGCTCTGCTTCCTCCATCCTCACTGTCACTGTATTTAGTCTATTTTGCATCTCAGTTATGGCATTTTTTAAAATTCATCCTGACTAGTTCTTAGGTCTTTGATCCCTGCAGCAAGAGTTTCTCTGGTGTCTTGTGTGCTTTTTTTCAAGCCCAGCTATTAGTTTTTTGACTTTTATTCTAAGTTCTTGTTCACATGATATTATTTATATGTTTTGAGCAATTCTCTGGCTGTGATTTTTTTCTTGAACTTTCTTTTGGGGAGAATTCCTCCATTTTGTGATTTTGGCTAAGTTTCTGTCTTTTGCATGTTTTAAAAGCTTGTTATGTGTCCTGTACCTGAGAGCACTACTGTGTTAAAACTGTACGCTGTCCAGGGCCTGGCACTCGAGGTAGTGTTTTTGATGTATGTTGTGTGCCCTCTGTTGCTGTGTTTTGGCTGCTCTGTCCCACTGGTCAGTCCTCTGCAGAGCTCCTTCTTGCTTATAGTGGTGGAGTATTCGGACCTTCAACCAGATGTGCTTTAATTTGTTTGTTGAAGTAACCCTGGAATTAAAACAAGGAAAGGGGGGAGGGGAAAGCCTGATCCCATAAAAAGAGAAAAATAAAAGGGGGAGAAAAGAAACCCAAATGGAGAGTCAAAAAACCGTCAGTCTAAATCCAGAGAAAGAGAGAGGAAAATAAGAAGAAGATGAAAGAGAGAAGGTCAAAAGATAATAGAGTAAAAAGGCTTGATAAAAAATATTAATATTTATACATATTATGTATATAATAAGAATTGGCCAAAAACAAATCAGAAACTATGAGCCTGATTCCAAATGAAAAAGAGTAGAGGGATAAAGAAAGAGAAAGAGAAAAGAAAAAAATGAAGGAAAAACCCTAAAACCAAACCAAAACAAAAAGAAAACAGTTGTGTTGGTGCCCGGGATGGGTGGCCGTGCTGGTGTGGAAGAGGGGCCAGCTGTGTTGGGTCCGTCAGCCTTGCTCCCCTCGATAAGCAGTCGCCAGGCACGGAGGGGCGGGGCTTGGTGTCAGCGGGTTCTGCCTCCACTGGGGGTTGCCGTGCTACTCTCTGAAGTCAAACTGTGTCGGTGTTGGGGAGAAAACTGGCGACACCGCAATCTCTCGTCCCCTGACTGGATATCTTAACCTGCGCTGTTCAGGCAGCCCTCACAGAATGGCCAGTCTGGGTGGTCGGTCTCCCAGCCTTCCGGACTCTCGGCTGGGATTCAAAACCCATAGTCTTGAGGGACCCAGCTCAGTGCGGCTCCTCTCCCCTGTTCTGGAGTAGAGCCACCCCGTGATTCTGATCTTTTATCAGGGTCTTTTGCCCTTGGGAGGCCATAAACCCTCTTCCCGAAGTATTCCGGGAAGGGGACTGCTCTCTCCCAGTGATCCCCTGAGATCGCTACTCCTTGCTATGCACCCCGTGGCCAGCTCCCTCCTCCCCAGGAGTGCTTGCCATGGCTTCCAGCTCCCTTCCGGAGATAGCTGTGCACTTTGAAACCTCGGAGTTTCAGCTCCTAAGGATGTTTGCAAAATAGAAAGTGGCACTCTCCGTATTTCTTGTTCCCCAGTCCGTGGTCCGGAGAGGCTTTCCTCTTGTGTTAGCTCAATATCGCACTTTAACAGCCTCTTTCTCTCCTGCCCTCCCTTTTGTCCCTCCACAGAAGGGGTTCCCTCCCCTCCGTGCATATGCTGTTTTACCTCCCCCGGTTCACATACACGCACCTCGATCCTGCCAAGCTGTCTTCTTGCAACTGTGGAGATCCTTTTGCCGCTCTGCAGATCTATTTCCTGTGTGTTCCAAGTGAACTGACCTCAATACAGCTGTGTTGTAGGGGGTACGGGTATCCCGGTCCCCCTACTTCTCTGCATCTTAACTCCTCTGGCCAAAACCATTATTTTTATTATTTTTTTTATTTTTTAAGAATATTTATTTTTGAGAGAGAGAGAGAGAGAGAGAGACAGAGAATACGCAGGGAAAGGGCAGAGAGAAAGACACAGAATCCAAAACGGGCTCCAGGCTCCAAGCTGAAAGCACAGAGCCCGACCTGGGGCTCGAACCCACAAACTGCAAGATCGTGACCTGAGCCGAAGTCGGACGCCCAACCGACTGAGCCACCCAGGTGCTCCTCTGGCCAAAATCCTAAAAAGAATATGTGAAGAATGACACGTCATCAGGGGGCTTTGAAAAGAAAAGATCCGACAGATTTCAGAGATCTAGAAGGCTGCACAGGTGAGATCTAGAAGGCTGCACAGGTGAGATCTAGAAGGCTGCACAGGTGCAAGGCTGTGTCCCTAGGAAAGACTCAGGAGGACCCCGGTGTCTCACCTCTGGCTAATCTTGAGTCCCTGTGCAAATAGGAAATGAGGGCAAAGGCAGAGTTATGGCTGCCTTGAGTACTGAAAGTGTGCTTCTACCCACAGGGTCCTTGGAACACTTATTCAAGGCACTTAAGGACATCCCTGACCAATCATTAACTGACCACCAAGTTCACTGAGCAAAGACTTTAGTAGCTGTAAAATATAGGGAATTTATGGACTTTACAGAACAAGTCCAGGAAATCCACTAAAAAAACCGACCGCAGCAACAACAATAACGGCAAACTAAACGCCAGGTACTGCCAGCAACAGCAGCCCCTGATTCCCAGCAGCCCCACTTTGATTTCCAGAGTTGCCACATTACATTGGCGAAAATACCCAGTTTTCAATAAAAAATTATGAGGTATGCCAAGAAAGAGGAAAATATGGTCTATATACAGGAAAAAAAATAGTAGAAACTGTCCTTGAAAGGATCCAGATATTGAACCAATTAAACAAAGACTCTAAATCTGGTATCATAAATCTGTCCTGAGAACTTAAGTCATGTTTTAAGAATTAAAGGAAAAGATGAAAATGATGTCTCACAAATAGAGCATATCAATGAAGAGGTAGAAATAAGCCAAATAGAAATTTGGAGTTGAAAATACAATCACTACATTGAAAACTTACTGGAGGGGCTTAACAGCAGATTTGAGCTGGCAGAAGAAAGAATCCGTGAATTTGAGAATAAATTCGTTAAGATAATCGTTAAGATCTATATCAAGGTAAGCATAGGTCCAATCTGAGGAGCAGGAAATAAAAAAGTAAAAAATGAACAGAGCCTCAGAGATCTGTGGGACATCATCTACCACACTGATGTATCTGTAACTGGAGTCCCAGAAAGAGACGAGTAGGAGAAAGATGCACAAAGATTATTTTGAAGACACAAACTCCCCGAATTTGGTGACAAACAATAATCTGCATATCCATAGGATTAACTTAAGAAGATCAGTATCTAGACGTATCACAGTCAAACTGTTGATAAAGACCTCAGGATACTCTTGACAGCAGTGAGGAAATTGACACCCTCAAGAGATCCTCAAGATTAACAGCTGATTTCTCATCTAAAACCATGGAGCCCAGCAGGCAGTGGGCTGACATCTGCACAATGCTGAAAGAAAGACTGTCAACCGAGAACTTTGTATACAGCAAAATCATCCTTTAAAAATGGAGAAGTTTCAGATATTATTTTTAACATTTATTTATTTTTGAGAGACAGAGTGTGAGTGGGGGAGGGGCAGAGAGAGAGGGAGACGCAGAATCCGAAGCGGGCTCCAGGCTCCAGGCTCCGAGCTGTCAGCACAGAGCCCGATGCGGGGCTGGAACTCACAACCCAGGAGATCATGACCTGAGCCGAAGTTGGATGCTTCACCGACTGAGCCACCCAGGTGCCCCAGGATATTATTAAATAAACAGGAGTGAGGGAGTTTGTTGTTGGCAGACCTGCCCTACCATAAATATTAAAGGGAGTGCTTCAGGTTGAAATGAAGGACACTAAGTGGTAGAATACGTGAAGAAATAAAGAGCAGTGGTAAAGACAACTGCATAGGTAAATATAAAAGCATAATTCTTTTGATAACTGTTTTTTTTAATCTGGTTTAAAAGACAACTAGATTAAATACTTTTAATTTACAAACACTTTAAATAAAACTGTCCTGGAGCGCCTGGGTGGCCCAGTTGGTTGAGCCTCCAACTTTTGGTTTTGGCTCCACTCATGATGTCATGGTTTGTGGGTTTGAGCCCCGTGTTGGGCTCTGGGCTGACGCTGCGGAGCCTGCTTGAGATTCTCTCTCCCTCCCTTTCCCTCTCTCATCCTCCCTCTCTGCCCCACCCACACTAGTTCTCTCTCAAGATAAATAAACTTAAAAATAAAACTGTACTGATGGGCTTATAATGTATAAAGATGTAATTTGTGTGACAGTAATAGTACAAAGTAGGGGAGAGAAAACAGCATATATATCAGAGCAAGTTTTCTGTGTACTATTACAATTAAGTTGGGATTGTTTTTTTTTAATTTTTTTTTAACGTTTATTTATTTTTGAGACAGAGAGAGACAGAGCATGAATAGGGGAGGGGCAGAGAGAGACGGAGACACAGAATCCGAAGCAGGCTCCAGGCTCTGAGCTGTCAGCACAGAGCCCGACGCGGGGCTCGAACTCACAGACTGTGAGATCATGACCTGAGCCGAAGTTGGACGCTTAACCGACTGAGCCACCCAGGCGCCCCAAGTTGGGATTGTTTTAAGTTAAGGTGTTAATTATAATCTCCAGGCAAGTACTAAGAAAGTAGCTCAAAAAAAATACAGCAAAAGAATAACAAGGACATTAAAGTGGTACACTAAAAAATACCTGTTTAACCAAAAGAAGATAGTAATGAAAGAATACAGGAACAGAGGCACAAGATGTATAGAAAATATAGCAAAATGGCAGATATGAATCCTACCTTATGTAATTATTTTAGACGTCAGTGGATTGAACACTTGAATTGAAAGGCAAGGAGACTATAGATTGCAAGATGACAAGTCAAAGAAAGAAAAATAATGTGCCTTGCAAATAGTGACCAGAAGAGAGCTGAAGTGGCTATACTAATGTTAGACAAAACAGATATTAAGACAAAAATTTAGAGACCTAGAAGAAGAACATTTTGTAATGGTAAGGGGTCAGTCTCTCAAGATATATCGTTTATTTGTTTGTTAGTTTATTTATTTATTTATTTATTTATTTATTTATTTATTTATTTATTCAGTGTTTTTATTTATTTTTGGGACAGAGAGAGACAGAGCATGAACGGGGGAGGTGCAGAGAGAGAGGGAGACACAGAATCGGAAACAGGCTCCAGGCTCCGAGCCATCAGCCCCGAGCCTGACGCGGGGCTCGAACTCCCGGACCGTGAGATCGTGACCTGGCTGAAGTCGGACGCTTAACCGACTGCGCCACCCAGGCGCCCCTAGTTTATTTATTTTTGAGAGAGAGAGAATGAGAGAGAGAGGGAGGGAGGGAATGTAAGCAAGTGAGCAGGGATGAGGCAGAGAGAGAGGGAGAGAGAGAATCCTAAGCAGGCTCCATGCCCCGTGTGGAGCCCAATTCGGGGCTCAATCTCACCACCATGGGATCATGACCTGAGTCGAAATCAAGAGTTGGACGTTTATCCGACTGAGCCACCCTGGCGCCTCTCAAGATGTATCAGTTGTAAACATGGCTACACCTAATAACAGCACCCCCAAATATATGGGGAGGAATAGATAATTATAAAAGTTGGAGACTTCAGAACACTACTTACAGTAATACATCTACAACTAGACATGATCAGAGTGAATAGGAGACTCAAACGACACTATAACCCAATCAGGCCTAGCAGTCACCTGTAGACTGTTCCACCTGACAGGAGCGGAATATGTAAATTCTTCTCCAGGGCACATGGAACGTTCTTCACAATACACTATACAATAAATTTCAAAGGATTGAGATCATACAAAGTGTGTTTTCCAGTCACATTGGGATGAAATTAGAAATCAGTAACAGAAGGAAATTTGGAAAATTCACAAATATGTGAAAATTAAACACTGTCCTAAGTAACCACTGGGTCAAAGAAGGAAACACAAAGGTGTTGGTTAGTAAGCTTCTTGGGAGCTTCCTGGGTGTAATCTGAAACTGGGCCCTGTATTTGGAGGGCAGGAAGAGACTGACTGTAGAGGCAGGCCACTCCACATTGGTAGGGGGCAAGTTTAATAAGCAAAATAACTTACATACGAGGTTTGGCCTGGGCAACTGAAGGACTAATGGATCTTTGTACCTATCTGCGAAATCTTGAGAAGTTTATATACAGGCCTTAACTAGATCAGTCACATACACTTTCCAGACGGTCTCAGCACCACATCACTGTCAAGGCTATGTCCTTGGAGCAGCTTCATGGAGAGGAGAAGGCAAGTGGGACCCATATTCCAAGGACAGGGACCGCAGTTTGCCGGGGTCTAACTCACATAACCTATGCTGAGATACAAGATCTCAAGGGGCACCTGGGTGCCTCAGTCAGTTAGGCCTCAGACTCTTGATCTTAGTTTAGGTCTTGATCTCAGGGCTGTGAGTTCAAGCACCGGGTTGGGCCCTGTGCTGGGCATGGAGCCTACTTAAAGAAAGAAGGGAAGAAGTTCTCAAATCATTAACCTAATACTTTACTTTAAGAATCCAGAAAAAGAAGAGCAAACAAAACCCAAAGCAAAGCAGAAAGAAGAAAATAAGATTAGATCAATGATTGGTTCTTTGAAAAGAATATCAAAACTGACAAACCTTTAGCTAGACTGACCAAGAAAAATAGAAGACTCAAAATTATATTTTTATTAAAAAAATTTTTTTTACATGTATTTATTTTTGAGAGACAGAGACAGAGCACAAGTGGGGAGGGACAGAGAGAGGAGGAGACAGAATCTAAAGCAGGCTCCAGGCTCTGAGCTGTCAGCACAAAACCTGACATGGGGCTCAAACTCACAAACCGTGAGATCATGACCTGAGCCGAAGTTGGACGTTCAACCAACTGAGCCACCCAGGCGCCCCGAAAAGACTCAAAATTATTAAAATCAAGAATGAAAGAAGGGACATTACTACCTTTATAGAAATAAGAAGGATTATAGTGGAATGATATGGATAACTGTATGCCAAAGATTAGATAGCATGGGGCACCTGGGTGGCTTAGTCAGTTAAGCATCCAACTCTGATTTCAGCTCAGATCTTGTTTTCAGGGATGTGAGTTCAAGCCCTGGGTTGGACTCTGCACTGGGCGTGAAGCCTACTTAAAAAAAAAAAAAAAAAAGGTAACAAATAAGATGGAGAAATTTGTAGAAAGACACAAGTAACTGAAAATGACTCAAGAAGAAACAAAAAATCTGCATAAAGAGATTGTATTAGTAATTTAAAAATTTCTCACAAGAACAAATCCTAGCCTAGGTGGCTTCACTGGTGAATTCTACAAAAAACTTAAATAATCAGTTCTAATCCTTACAAACTCTTTGGAAAAACAAAGAAGAGGAAGAAACACTCTCCTGTTCATTCTGAGGTCACATTTACCCTGATAACAAAACCAGATGAATACATCACAGGAAAGAAAACTCAGTATAATATCCATTGTGAATATAGAAGCTAAAATCTTCAATCAAATACTAGCCAGCTGAATCCAGCAATAAGAAAGATTATACATCAGGTCATTGTGAGATTTATCCCATGAACTCAGGATTGGCTTAACATCTGGAAATAACCATGTTAATACAACAAAGATCTAAAAACATCTGGTCATATCAGTAGATGCAGAAAAAACATTTAACGAAACCCAGTACATTTTTATGATAAAAATACTCAACGAACTAGAAATACAAGGGAATGTCTTGACTTAAAGTATATCTATGAAAAATCCACAGCTAAGATCCTATTTAATGGTGAAAGGCTGTTTCCCTCTGAGATCAGGAACGTGACAAGGATGTTTGCTTTCACTGCTTCTATTTGATACTGGAGCTTGTAGCCTGGCAGTGACAAAAGAAAAAGGAATAAAAGGCATCCAGGTTGGAAAGAAATAGAATGATCCCTATGTGCAGGTGACATCATTTTGTATATAGAAAATACTAAGGAATCCATTAGAAAACGATTAGAATTATAAGTGGGTTGAGGAAGGTTGCAGTATATAAAATCAATGTAGAAAAATTAATTGTATTTCTGTACACTGACAATGAAGGAAACAGTTCCATTTACAATAGCATCAAAAAGAATAAAGTACATAGGAATAAGTTTAAACAAAAAAAGCCTAATGCTTGTACACCTAGCTATGAACAGTAGTTGGAAGGGAGTAAAGGAGCCCTAAATAAATGGAAAGACATCCCATGTTTATGGATTGCAAGACTTAATACTGTTAAGATAGTAACAATCCCCAATTGATCTAAGATTGAATGCAATCTTTATTAAAAAAAAAAAAAATCCTAGATGCCTTTTTTTTTTTTTTTTTGCTGAGATAAGCTGATTCTAAAATACAAACAAATTCAAGGGGCGCCTGGGTGGCTCAGTTGGTTAAGTGTCTGACTTTGGCTCAGGTCATGATCTCACAGTATGTGAGTTTGAGCCCCATGTTGGGCTCTGTGCTGACAGCTCAGAACCTGGAGCCTGCTTCGGATTCTGTGTCTCCCTCTCTCCCTGCCCCTCCCTTCTTGTGCTCTCTCTCTGTCTCTCAAAAATAAATAAACATTAAAAAAAAAAACTAAACAGAAATTCAAGGGACCCATAGTAGTCAAATCAGTCTTGGACTGGTTAGATGAACAAAGTTGATGATGAACAAAGTTGATGATGAACAAAGTTATTCCAAAACTTAATACAGAGTGATCAAGACAGTGTTGTTATGGTGTAAGGATAGATATATAGATTAATGGAATGATGTGGAGATTAATGGAATGATATATAGATTAATGGAATTGACATTTGTGGTCCCTTGATTTTTGACAAGAGTGCCAAGGCAATTCAGTGGGGGAAAAGAATAGTCTTTTAAACAAATGGTGCTGAGAGTACTGGACATCCACAAATAAAAGGATGAAATTAACCCTTACCTCACATCATACACAAAAATTCACTCAAAATATATCATAAATGCAAAAGCTAGAGCTGTAGAACTCTTACAAGAAAATAGTAAATTTCTGTGGCCTTGGGAAAAGGATTCTGATACATTGACAGAAGTATAAGTGATAATAAATAACAAGGCTTCATCAAAATTAAAAACTTTTCATGCTGCAAAATGCTATCAGGAAAGTGAACAGACAACCCAAGAATGAGAGAAAATATTTGAAAATCATGTACTTTTCCAATTTGGCAATAAATTATATTAAAAAAAAAAGAAAATCATGTATTTGATAAAAGGCTTGTATCCAGAATACATAAAGAACTAAATTAGAAGACAACTCAATTAAAAATGGTTAAAGTATTTGAATATACATTTTTCCATAGAAGATATACAAATGTCCAATAAACACATTAAAAGCCCTCAGGCAAATGCAAATCAAAACCACGGTGGGGTATTACTTCATACTCATTAGTATGGCCGTAATAAAAATGATTGGGAAAAAAAAATGATGGACCATAGCAAGCATTGGCAAAATTGTGGAGAAATTGGAACCCTCATTCTTTTCTAGTGATATAAAAGGGTGCTGCCCTTGGGAAGAACATCTTGTTAGTTCCTCTAACATAGAATTATCGTATGACCCAGCAATTCTACTCCTAGGTGTCCTCCCAAGGAAAACGAAAACATGTTCACACAGAAACTTGTACACCAATGTTCATAGCAACATTATTCATAGTAGCCAAAAAGTAGAAACTACCCCCAAATCCGTCAAGTGATGAATAGACAGTAAAATGTGGTAGACCCATACGCAGTTTGGTCCTTAAACAGTGCGGTGTTAGGGGTACTTAAACCCCGTGCATTAAAAAATCTGCATGTAACTTTAGTCCCCTCAAAGCTTAACTACTAATAAATAGCCTACTATTGACTGGAAGCCTTACCAATAGCGTATTGGTCAACACATTCTTTGTATGTTGTATGTACTATATACTCTTACAATAAAGTGAGCTAAAGAACGTGTTATTCAGAAAATCATAAGGAAAATACATTTACAGTACTGTATTGTATTTACTGAAAAAATTTATGTATAAGTGGACCTGCACAGTTTAAAGCCATGTTGTTCAAGGACCAACTGTAATGCAATATTATTCAGCAATAAAAAGAGATGGAATGTAATTCATGATACCTTGAAAATATACTAAGTGAAAGAAGCCAATCACAAAAGACCATATAAAGATTTTATTTATCTGAAATGTTTAGAGAAGGGAAATCCATAGAAATGGCAGAGTAGTGATTGCCAGGGGCTGGAGGAGGGAGGAGCTGGTGAGTGACTGCTAACGGGTTTGAGGTTTCTTTTTGGAAAGATGAACATTTTCTAAAATTAGATTGTGGTGATTAATACAGAGCTCTGAATATATTAAAAGCCATTGAATTATATACTTTAAATGAGTGAATTGTATGATATAGGAGTTATGTCTCAATAAAGCTGTGAAGGAAAGATATGCCATAGTCAACAGACACGTGAAAAGATGCTCATTATCATCAGGGAAATGCAAATCAATAGCACAGTGAGCCGTCATCTCAACATCTGTCAGAGTGACTAGTGTCAAAAAGATGAGAAATCACTAGTGTTGGAGAGGATGAGGAGAAAGGGGACCCTGTGTGCTGTTGGTGGGAATGCAAATTGATGCAAGCACTATGGAAATAGTATGGGGGTTCCTCAAAAAGTTAAAATACCATACGATTCTGTAAGTCCACTTCTGAGTGTTTGCCTGAAGAAGACAGAAACACTAACTCAGAAAGATACCTGTGCCCCTGGGTTTATTGCAGCATTATTGACAGTGGCCAAGATATGGAAGCAGCCGAAATGTGTGTTGATAGATGAATGGGTAAAGATGTAGATGACATGTATTTGTCACGTACATGTACACATGTACACACGTACGTACATGTGCACACACACACACACACACAGGACTATTACTCAGCCATAAAAAGGATGAAATCGTACTGTTTGCCTCAATATGGATGGACCTGGAGGTTATTATGCTAAGTGCAATAAGTCAGAGAAAGAAAGACAAATACCATATGATTTCACTTATATGTGGAGTCTCAAGAACCAAGCAAATGAACAGACAAGACAAAATAGAAATAGACTCGTAGGTATAAGAACGTACTGATGGTTGCCATGGAGGGGGTTGAGAGTTGATGAAAACGGGAAGGGGATTAAAGGTACAGGCTTACAGTCATAAATAAGATGGGTGATGTAGTACGTAGTTAATAATGTGTAAGTAACCACTTTGTATGATGACAGGTGGTAGCGGGATTTATAGTGGTGATCACTTCTTAATGTGTTTAAATGTTGAATCACTATGTTATACACCTGAAACTAACAATATCGTATGTCAACTGCACTTGAGTAGGAAAAGATAATCAGTTAACGTTTGTCAGTCAAGAGTGGCTTTATCTTCTATGGCATATAACAACTTGATATTTGAAGTCTTTTCTCTGATTTGTTGTTGAGGGTTTCTGTTCTGAGGCCTGTCCTTCCTATGCATTCGTAAAAGGAAAACATAGACGTTGTCCTTGATGACGATCCTTACAGCCTCCCGCGACTACGCTGCTTTGTGTGGTCTTTTGGCTCCTTATCTTGTGTGGTCCTCATCACGGCACGTTGATGGATGACATTCCCATGTAATGAAGGAGAAACTGAGGCACAGAGACATTAAGTTGATGGCCCCAGCTCACATAACTGTCGAGATGTGGGCCGGCATTCCAGTGCAGGCTTGATTTCAGACTTTTTGGCCACTGTGCTGACCACCTTCAGGATAATTGTAGCAAAAATATTTTCCTTAAAAAATAGGATTTTGATTGGTAGATTTGGGGCTTTAGGTTTACTTAGTGAAATTATTTTTTTCTTTTTTTTTTTAAAGTTTATTTAATTTTAGAGAGCATGAGCAGGGGAGAGGCAGAGAGAGAGAGAGGGAGGGAGGGAGAGAGAGAGGGAGAATCTCAGGCAAGCTCTGTGTTGTCAGCATGAAGCTCAATTCAGGGCCCCATCCTATGAACCGTGAGATTATGACCTGAGTCGAAACCAACAGTCGGCACTTAACGACTGAGCCACCCAGGTGCCCCAGTTGTAGGATATACAGACTAAAATTGTTTATTTAGACCAAATTTTATTGTAAATTTCATACTTACTACCTTAAGGTTTTCGTAGTTTGGTACTGTACTCTTTGTTTCCAAAGTTAGGGTCTCAGCTTGCAATGAGAAATCATTAACCGGCATGTTATTCTGGAAGACCAACCAGGGCGGTATTCCTAAAAATCCAGAAGCTTTTATTAAAGCCTATCTGCAGAGTGCATTCTTTGCTACTTACTTGGGCACAAATTGTAGCTTGTCTGGGGGCAGTGGTTGCGGGCTCGTCTGGGTTACTCATTAGCTACCAGAGCTCGTGAGTCCACGCTGGGCACTGCCTGTTACAAGTTCAGGGTTGTCAGGGGCTGAGCAACCTGCTGAACTTAGACAGAGGCAGCGCCAGGAGGCGAAGACCAGCCGCTCTTCCCGTGGAACAAAGATCAAACTACAAGCCCAGTGAGGCGTTTCCCTCCAGGCCAGTTACCCTGGTTGACAGTTTTCCCTTTCAGAACTGGTTTCTGAGGTCAGGGTGGGCCGTAAACCTCTCCCCAAGCCCGCAAGGCGAATTCTTCATCTAAAAAGAGAAGGGTTTTTGCTAGGTTTGCTCCCCGCTATGTGGGGTGGCTTGGTTGTCGGTGGGGGCCCCCACCTGTCTGGAGAGAAGTACAGTATGAATGAGCGTGAACTAGCCTTTGCCAGGAAAGCCCCTGACGGACCCCAGTGGACAGGGTGCTCTGCAGTGTCCTCGCCTCATGGGGACTGAGGGATGGACAGTGCACAGTGGAAGAGGCCGCCAGGACATTTTGGTACATTCAGGACATAAACGTTGGTGTGGATGTATGAATCTGCATGTGGGTTATCAGTCACCCACAGTTACACTCGATTTTCTTTAAAACCTTGGACAGGCATGTTAGAACCCAGTGCAGCAGAGGGCGTTCCCCTTCGGCGTTTGAAGGGTTAACACTTAAGGCTAGCCTCGTTCAGCTGAGTGAAAGCATCCAGTTAAGGGCTAGTGTCTGTGGGCTCATGTGCCAGGCACTGTTGTGAGGGCTCCTTGTACTCCTTGCTGCCTGCGGTGGTGTCTCTGCTGGGAGACGGGGGCACCGAGGCGTTGGTGAATCGGTGGTACAGCTTGGACCTGAGCCCAGGGAGGCTCCCGCACCAGGCCTTCCACCGTGTGTGTGTGTGTGTGTGTGTGTGTGTGTGTGTGTGTGTGTGTCTGGGCACTGTCTCATGAGCTCCCCTTTCTGGGAATCCCCAGGAGGGTTCACCTGCCCCTCCGCTTGAGAGGGAACCCCAGTCATCCTGCCCAGCCTCCTTTGTCTGTGCTGGTCGCCAACCAGCCCTGTGGTGGGTGTGCTTGTGCAAGGCTGTTGAGATGGGAGACAATCAGCTGGGAACAGTGACAAGAAGGGCCCAGGAGACCAGGGTCACTGTGGCAGTAGAGACAAGGGGGCACCTGACTTTGTTGTTGGAGGGGTGAGGGGGGTTTCTTGAAGAGGTGACACCCTTGCTGCTTAGTTGGGGGGGGTGAGGTGGAGGAGAGGATACTGCAGGGGACTAGGGTTGGGGAGAGAAGGGCCTGGCTGGTGGGGGGAGGGGGCTCTGCCGGATCTCCTTGGGCCCCGCCCCTTAGGGGAGGGACGATGAACAGTGAGCAGGATCTTGTACACCGGTGGCACGTGGGTGGGGGGGCATGGATGGCATCCACTGTCCTCAGAAGAGGCTTGGGTTTTGTGCAGGGGAAGGTGTGGTCAGATGCATCGAAGGGACCCAGCCAGAGCTTGAACATTTCTGGAGTTAAGGGATCCGGTGTCTCACAAGGCAGTTTACTCCTATTTTCTCCTTTTTGTTGTAAAATAAAACACAGACCTATGTTTGGAAATTAATGAGTTATGATAAAGCAAACACCTTTGTGACTTCCACCCGCGTGATGACCCCAGAAGCCCTTCTGCTTGCCCCATCCCATTGATCCCCCCTCCAAACCTCCTGTCCTCATTGGGTTCCTTTGTGTCCTTTACAGTTTTCTCACACCGGGATGCATCCTGAACATTCTGGTGTGGTCTTGCCCATTTCTAAACATTTCCTGTTCTTTAATCTTTATTCCTTTCTTTTCCTTACAACGGTCTGCTGAAGACCCGGGACATTTAAGGGACGTTAAGTTGTGGAGGTCCTAGTGTGCTTCACCATGTTCTTGGCCATCTGCCAGCTGGGTGTGGCGGCTGAGTCGCATGTAGTCGACACCTTGGCAAGACTGGAGGTGAAGCTCTGCTGTTGCCTGTGGGGCTCGTGTGGTGGCCATCTGACCCCTTGTGATGCTGTTAGCTGCTCGGTTCCGCCGTTCTGTGGGGGGAGGGGCCCAATGGTGATATTCTCATTCTCACTGACTTGTGAGGATCCTGTATGAAGAGACTGTTCCCAGTTACGCTGGGGGATGGTTCCCGTGGAAGAGGCAGGGTAGGTGCTCAGTTCTTTCCCCTTGCTTATCAGGTTTCTTTATTAAAAAAAACTTTTTTTTAATTTTTATTTTTTGAAATTTATATCCAAGGTAGTTAGTATATAGTGAAGCAATGATTTCGGTAGATTCCTTAATGCCCCTGACCCATTTAGCCCATCCCCCCTCCCACACCCCCTCCAGCAACCCTCCATTTGTTCTCCATATTTATGGGTCTCTTCTCTTTTGTCCCCCTCCCTGTTTTTATATTCTTTTTGTTTCCCTTCCCTTATGTTCATCTGTTTTGTGTCTTAAAGTCCTCATATGAGTGGAGTCATATGATATTTGTCTTTCTCTGACTGACTGATTTCACTTAGCATAATACCCTCCAGTTCCATCCACGTAGTTGCAAATGACAAGATTTCATTCTTTTTGGTTGCCGAGTAACACTCTATTGTCTATATATCCCACATCTTCTTTATCCATTCATCCGTCGATGGACATTTGGGCTCTTTCCATACTTAGGCTATTGTTGGTAGTGCTGCTATAAACATTGGGGTGCACGTGTCCCTTCGAAGCAGCACACCTCTCTCCCGTGGATAAATGCCTCGTAGTGCAATTGCTGGGTCGTAGGGTAGTTCTATTTTTAACTTTTTGAGGAACCTCCATGCTGTTTTCCAGAGTGGCTGCACCAGCTTGCATTCCCATTAAAATTTTTTAATGTTTATTTATATTTGAGAGAGAATAGGGGAGTGTGAACAGGGGAGGGGCAGAGAGAGAGGGAGACACAGAATCCAAAGCAGGCTCCAAGCTCCGAGCTGGCAGCACAGAGCCAGATGTGGGGCTCGAACCC